>NC_143058.1:36191785-36847142 GCF_052426305.1 Pelodiscus sinensis
CCTCCCAAGGGCCCAGGAACCCCCTTTGATTCTCTGTTATGTTTCTTTGTTTGTCTCCTTCTGCAGGTGGAGATGGCCATTAACACTGCCCTGCTGCACAGGATCATCCAACTGGGCAATGTGGACCCCATCATCACCAGATTTGCCACCCTGGGCTTCCCCAACTGTGGGGGGGGGGAGCTATTGACAGAACACACATCCCATCCGGACCCCTGACCACTGGGCAGTGCAGTACATTAATCGGAAGGATACTTTTTGATGGTCCTGCAGGCTCTGGTTGACCACCGTGGCCAGTTTATGGACATCTTCATAAGCTGGTTAGGGAAGGCACATGACGCCTGCATCTTCCACAACTCCAGCCTCTACCAGAAGCTGGAGGCTAGCACTTTCTTCCCCAAGTGCAGCATCAGGATTGGGGACGTGGAGATGCCACTATGCATTGAGGGGGATGCGGCCTACCCCTTCATGCTGTGGCTGATGAAACCATATATTGGACTGCTTGACCCCACCAAGGACCACTTCAATGGCCATCTGGGCAGGGCCTGCATGCAGGCCGAATATGCCTTTGGCCAGTTGAAGGCAAGGTATAGGTGCCTCCTGACCTGCCTGGATGTGGGGGAGCAGAACATCCCCGAGATGATATCTGTATGTCATGTGCTCCACAACATCATGGAGAGGAAGGGGGAGGCCTTCCTTCTGGGCTGGGGGGCAGAGGCTGGCTGGTAGAGAAGGACTTTTGAGCAGCCACGCACAGCTGAAAGCTGGCAGGCCGATCAGGTGGGGTTGTGCATCTGGAAGGCCCTGAGGGAGAGTTCCTCTCAAGGACCTTAGTAATTCTCCCCAGCGCCTCCCCACTAGGGGCCTGTGCTTTGCCCTTCTCTGCCTTTCACACAACAACCTCTCCCTTTCCTGCTCCACCCCTGTTCCCTGTAGACACAATAAAAAAAACCTGTTTGATTGTGAAAAACAAAACTTTGTGGTGATTTATTTGGGATAGAAGTAACTGTGGATGAGAGGGGGGGGATGAGAACCTGAAAATGGGGAGGGGAGAGGAGGCTGAGAAACTGGGGCGGGGGAGGGATCTAGGGGTCATAATGGAACACAAGCTGAATATGAGTCAGCAGTGTGATGCTATTGCAAAAAAAGCAAACATGATTCCGGGATGCATTAACAGGTGTGTTGTGAGCAAGACACGAGAAGTCATTCTTCCGCTCTACTCTGCGCTGGTTAGGCCTCAGTTGGAGTATTGTGTCCAGTTCTGGGCACTGCATTTCAAGAAAGAAGTGGAGAAATTGGAGAGGATCCAGAGAAGAGCAACAAGAATGATTAAAGGTCTAGAGAACATGACCTGTGAAGGAAGGCTGAAAGAATTGGGCTTGTTTAGTTTAGAAAAGAGAAGACTGAGGGGGGACATGATAGCAGTTTTCAGATATCTAAAAGGGTGTCGTAAGGAGGAGGGAGAAAACTTGTTCATCTTGGCATCTGAGGATAGAACAAGAAGCAATGGGCTTAAACTGCAGCAAGGGAGGTTTAGGTTGGACATTAGGAAAAAGTTCCTAACTGTCAGGGTAGTCAAACTCTGGAATAAATTACCCAGGGAGGTTGTGGAATCCCCATCTGTGGAGATATTTAAGAGTAGGTTAGATAAATGTCTATCAGGGATGGTCCAGACAGTATTTGGTCCTGCCATGAGGGCAGGGGACTGGACTCGATGACCTCTCGAGGTCCTTTCCAATCCTAGTATTCTATGATTCTATGAGGTCCTCCGGCGCCTCCGGCTCCCCTGGGATCGGGTGGTTGGCTTGGGTGGTGTCAATTGCTCCACGGTCATGACTGGTCCGGCTGTGGAGAATAAAGAGACATGGTCAGTCATCCCTGGAGACACTGTCCCTGAAGCCTTGCCCTCAACTGAGCTGAGAGCAACAGTTCTTGAGTCAGAGGAAGGTGATGTCCTGGGAGCAAGGCCATGTGTGGCCTGGACAGTGGACCCTGTCTTACAGGGGCCCAGAGATCCCCAGGGACCATGTTTCCCACCCCCCTCATGTCCCACAGACAAGCAGGCAAGGGAAATGGCTGGCCACACTGGGATCCAATGGCCAGAAGAGGGACCTCGAGCTTCCTTGGCTTCCATTGGTGCTGTACATACATCTGCATCTGGCAGCGCTGTCCCTGGGAGTGGGTGATGCCTTGAGCATGCAGGCATGCCCATATGCCCTGTGCGGTACTCCAGGGTCTGTGTTAGTGTCTGTGTGTCTTCTTGTCCCCAGCCTCCTTCCAGCAGTGGTTCGTGGTGGGAGGGCATCCCCACTCCAGAACCTGTGAGCAGGAGTTCAGGGGTTCTCCAGTGCTGCTTCCTGGGGCTTCATGGTGCAGACTAGGGCTGCATGTGCATCCACGTGCACAGACTGCAGCACAATGGCCAGGCTGAGAAGGCCGAGAGATGATCGCAGCACAGCCCCTCAGTGCCCCCCACCCTGTGTGTGTGAAAAACAAAGAGCATTCACTTGATCCCTTCCTAGCCTCAGAGGATGCCTGGGACAGATCCAGGCCATCCTGTCCTGGAGCGTGAGCTGCGCTCCCTTGCCTTGGCGGAGGCCTGGCGGAACTCCTTAGCTTTACTAGGATCCTGCCCAAGGTTCCTGGTATGTCCCTTTGTGGCCAGGTGTGTTGTGCCACCTGAAGCGAAATCCTGGCGGTTCTCCTCATCGTCCCACACCACCAGAAGGGCCAGAATCTCCACCCTTGACCAGGACAGCACATATCTCTTCCAGCCCCTGGCAGGCTCCTGGGAGTCCTGTGCATGCTCTTTGGGATGGGCAAGGGCCTCTTAAGGGGCTTGTGGCTCGGACATGGTGCCCAGATGTGTGAACTGAACTGCACTGTGGCTTCCTGCCACAGGCCCTGTCCCCTGTGTCTGCAGTTTTAAGAGCTCCAGGAGAACAGTAACTATTGAGGTCTGATAAGTGTGGATGGAGTGGCAAGCAAGGCACCTGTGGGATTTCCTGGAGGCCTCTCTTTTCAACAAATCTCCCTATTCCTCGTCCACACACACACTCTTCTGAAAAAGCTTTTTTGGAAGAGGCCTTATTCCTCATGGAATCAGGTTTACTAGCATTTGAAAAAGCAGTCCATTATATTGACTTTCTTTTGAAATAACACAATTACAGTGTGGATGCTAGTATTGTTTTTCCAGAATAATGGCTGTTTTTCTAGAAAAATGGTGCAATGTAGATGTACTCTAAGCCAGGAAAATTTATGTTGCTCGGGGTGTGAAAAATCCACCTCCTGACTATCATACAAGTAGTGTGCACAGTGCTTTACTGGTGACACATCTACCACTGCTCATTGGTAGTTTTATTATGTCTTTCATATGGAATAGGCAAGATACTGTTTTGGAACAATGACAGATTTAAGGATATTGATCTCTGCAACATATGTGTAATTAGAAATTATGGCTTTATACAATAGAAGAGTTGATTTCCAACTTTTCAGAGTTCTAGCCTTAGACTGTCTTGTGATGTTAGGCCTTACCATTATGATGTAATTGTGTATGGAAAAAGCTATTTTAGATACTTCCAACATACTAGTTTGATCAGATCTCATGTGAGTATGTTTCATTGAGCTGGAAACTACTTTTCCAGCTCAAAGTGTAAATATACCTTTAGGCTCCTATACTGTGCTCATCATGATGCATTTGAGTACTTGCATGCAGACAAAAATCAGTACCAGTGCAATTTTTAAAGCACTTGAAAACATTTAAAATAGGTTTTTTTTGTAAAATATCTGGTATATAGAAAATATGAAGTGGTGTAGAAAAAAGGAGTTATTGGTATTCATTTCCTCATGTCTCTACAAGTAGCTCAGTGGTTTCACTCAAAGCCCTAAAGGGCTCATCCTGCTCTTATTTTTTTACCTTGGATGTTTTAATTATTGTGCTGTGTGTTTAAATTATTTCATTATTTCTAGGGAAATATCACAACCTGATCATTGCATAAAGAACATAAAGCACCATTATATGGTAAAAAAAAGACAGAAATTATTGCAATTTTTAATGCACTTTAACAAAATTATTCCTAATATTCACCTATTGAAATGAGATGAAAATCAGGTCCAAATGTAAAACCCTCACAAAAATATCATCTGTAGTTGTGCAGCAGCAAACCATTCCAGGATATATGAGAAACTGTCTTGTGTTGAGAGCACATTTTATATATCCTCTGCTAAATATAAATACTATGTTTTATTGCTCTACCAAGATATATCAAGACATCTTTACACATGGAAAATAAGACACTATAGAATTAAAATATATAGGTGTTCTTCAGCTTCAAAGAACTATACAAGTATTGATCAATTATGCCCCAGAACACCTCTGTGAGGAAGTATTATTATCCCTATTTTACAGATGGGGAAGCTGAGGCACAGAGATTAAGTGACTTTTCCAAGGCTACACAGCAAGTCAGTGACAGAGCCAGGATTAGCACTCACGACTTCTTGGATCCCACTCCCATGCTTTAAGCACTAGACAACATTGTTCACTGGAGTCAACAAGCATCTCAGTGCAATAATGGACAGTACCAAGGACTCCTACATGGTCAGTGTGTCCATACATTTACTTGCAAACTACTCCAATATAACAAGATAAATGCAACACTTTAGTGTTGGCAAATGTCTATGTCATATAAAATTGCTGAGTCTCTTCAAAAGGGGTTAAAAGTAAGAAAAACTACAATGATTATATGTTGTAAAACTCCTGGGTTAATTAACCTGTAGCCTTAGAGCCTGATTCTGCTCCCAGTAAAGTTAATAGAAAGTTTTGTAATATTTATTATTACTGTATTTTAATTGTTTGTCTTGCTCCTCAGACACTTTTGTTGAGGATGAGAGGAGTGCTTAATAAATAAAATGATTTTGTGTGTATTGAGTATCACTAAGTTGTCTAGAATATGGAAGGTGGAATGCATAACTTTCATATGATGGTTTTGTCTTGTACTTCCTGTTCTAGCTTCTCATTTATGAGAAATTTTTTTAAAATAATGATAATACACAATTTTGCTGAAACACCAATAAAGCTGTTAAAACTGAAATGAATTTTTTAATCTTTAGTCAAGAGAGGAGGGTGGGGGTGTGATCAGCATGTCTGCTGCTATTATTATTCATTGGTTGTACTGCAGTAGTGCCACAGATCCCAGTAGATATTCGGACCCCATTGTACAAATTTAGTAATAGACTCTTGGGAGGAGAGAAGTACAGGAACCATAGATGTTACCACTGCATTGAGTACAGAACGGTTCTATACTGGTACTGCTTGGCAAGCGGGGGGAGACGACAGACTTGATGAGCCCCTGAGCAAGATGGGGTTCTAGGATCTTGGAAGGGGCGGGGCCTTTGGAAGAAGGGGGCGGGGCTGGGGTAGCCAGCCCTCGGCACTGCCCAGACTGTGCTGCACCATGGCCCCCTTTTCCCCAGTTAGTCATCAGAGCTCTCCAGAGCCAGGCCCTGGGGCATTTCCCCCTTTCTACTCCCCACTTTTGGTGGGCCTGTTGGCAAGTCCAAAAGTCACAGTATAAGGCCTTTTAATTGAGCTTGCTCAGGTTTGATAACTGAAATAGGAGCAACAAACAACTCTCAATCTAGCTGTTTTTCCATGTAATATAAAGCCCTCTTATAAGGCAAGGAGATAAGTTGGACAAAGATTGACTGAAGATAAAAGTAAACACGTGCAGGGGGTGGAGGTGGGAATAAAAAATGTCAAAGGTAGAAAAACATGTGCACCAAGTTTATAAATAATAAATATATCATTTTAACTATTAATTATTTATACATGTTTAGATTATTTTAACTTGTCCATAAATAAATTAATTTATAAAAACAATGTCATATGTAACAGGATTTTTCCACAATGCTAGTGTCTTTTCCTAATCAAAGTGAGAAGCTGTTGGGTATAACTTATGCAAGAGTAGCATTACTTTTTACATGGCTGTAATATTTGGCCTTTTGGTTTCATACTTAAAAAGTCACGCAAGAATATGGCAATATTTCAAAGTAACACACCCTGATGTTTCTTACTGCTTACAATAATGGATTAATTTTGTCTAATATTAATATGATTGAATGAATTGAGCTCCCCTCCCATAACCATAGTGCAGTCAATACATTATTAACTAAGTTTAATTTATTTGGAAGCAAAATGGTTTCAACAGAAAGCTCCTACCTCCTTGTCAAATGTTTGTGTTCTACTTCTGTCTGATAGAAGTAATAAAGGCACTGTTACAATCTACTTTTAACAGCTTTGTGCTGGTGCAGTTCCAAGACTTTTCTATATAAAACAGCTACAGTATAATAGCAGCCATATGTAAAGGAAAGATGAACTTGAAGGAAAATTTAGGATCCCCAAACACATAATGTTCAGCTCTACAATTAACCCTTGCTGTTTCTTCTTAAAGGAGAGGAGTTCATGTAGTGCTATTTCTCTTCATGTGCATTTAATTCTTTTTTATCCACTTTTAGTTTTAAACCCTGGTATATTAAACAACTTCTCTGCACCAGGCTTTTATTAAGATATGCTTTTCAAAAATAAAAAATCAGGAAAGGCTAAATTATAATATCCCTTTCTAAGCTTCTTCCACTTGCTGCTGATGGCATGCAATGTATATTCTTTTTATCATAGAATCCTGGAATTGGAAGAGACTTCGAGAGGTCATTGAGTCCAGTCCCCTGCCCTCACAGCAGGACCAAACACTGTCTAGATCATCCCTGATAGATTTCTGTCTAACCTGCTCTTAAATATCTCCAGTGATGGAAATTCCACACAATTTATTCTGGTGTGTAACCACCCTGGCAGGAAGTTTTTCCTAATATCTAAATTAAACCTCCTTTTTTGCAATTTTAGAACATTGCTTCTTGTCTTATCAGAGGCCAAGGAGAACAATTTTTCTCACTCCTCTTTGTAACACCCTTTTAGATACTTGAAAACTATCATATTCCCTCTTAGTCTTCTCTTTTCTAAATTAAGTCTAATTCTTTCAGTCTTTCCTCATAGGTCATGTTTTCTAGACCTTTAGTCATTTTTGTTGCTCTTCTCTGGATCCTCTCCAATTTCTCCACATCTTTCTTGAAATGTGGTGCCCAGAAATGGACACAATACTCCAACTGAGGCCTAATCAGTGCAGAGTAGAACGGAAGAATGACTTCACATGTCTTGCTCACAACTCTCCTGTTAATTCATCCCAGAATCATGTTTGCTTTTTTTTTCTGCAACAGTGTCACACTGTTGATTCATGTTTAACTCATCGTTCACTATGACACGTAAATCCCTTTCAGCAGTACTCTTTCCTTGACAATCACTTCCCATTCTGTATGTGTGAAACTAATTGTTCCTTCCCAAGTGGAGTACTTTGCATTTGTCCTTATTTAACTTCATCCTGTTTATCTTAGACCATTTCTCTAGTTTGTCCAGATCATTTTGACTTATGACCCTATCCTCCAAAGCACTTGCAACCCCTCCCAGGTTGGTATCATCTGCAAACTTCATAATTGTACTCTCTATGCCATCATATTGAACATAACTGGTCCCAAAACAGACTCCTATAGAACCCCACTTTTATGCCCTTCCATCATGATCGTGAACTGTTAATAACTACTACCTGAGAATGGTTATCCAGCCAGTTATGCACCCACCTTATAGTAGCCCCATTTAGGTTGCATTTTCCTAGTTTCTTGGTAAGAAGATCATGCAAGATCATGTCGAATGCCTTACTAAAATCTAGGTATACCACATCCACCATTTCTCCCTTATTCACAAGGCTTAATATCCTATCAAAGGAAACTATAAGATTGGTTTCACATGAAAATCCATGCTGGCTATTACCTTTCACCTTATTATCTTCCAGATGTTTGCAGATGCATTCTTTAATTACTTTAATTACTTGTTTCATTATCTTCCCTGGCACAGGGGGAGGAAGTGGGAGGAGAAGCTCAGGGCTCAGAGTTGGGGGTCTCGCCAGCCCAAATGTCTCCCAGCACCATGGATGCGGGGGCCTCCACATCCCTGGGAGTGTGTGGAGGGTGGGGAGGAAGAAGCAGGATAGGGAGAAGGAGTGGGAGGAGGAGCGATAGCTAGGGAGGCAGCAGGGGCTGGAGCAACAGGAAGCATCAATCCCTGCCCCTGGGTCGATGACCACCTGGGGGGCATGGACCATTCTGCCCCCCCAGAATGCGGTCCGTGGCATCAAAATAGGGGCAGGGGTCTGGATCTGTCCCTGGTTGGGAGCTGCCCCTGTGGCCCTGGAATACGCCTGTCACAGCTCCTTGATTTTCATGCTCCTGGGTTCGCATGTGGCTTTTGGTGTCCAGGCTGGCAGCCATCTGCCTGTAGACGGTTGCATTCCTCCATTTAGTGCAGAGATCATGGACATTGGAGGCATCCCCCAAACCTGAATTAGGTCCCTGATCTCCGCGCTGGACCAGGAAGGTGCCCGCCTTCTCCATCCCCTGTCAGGATCCTGGAGGGCTGGTTGGCACTGGCTGCTTGGCTCATGCTGGGGTCACTGGGTCAGGTGCAGCGACTGCTGGCTCTGGGCTGGCAGGCTTGCAACTGGCACAGGCACTATGGCCAGAGTCTACCCCTTTAAGGGCTCCGGGGAAAGGAGGAGGGAGAGAAGTTTTCTTGGTTGTGCCCAGAGTGGCCACTAGGGCACTCTGGGAAGGATTGGAGGCCCCCTATTTCGAAATAAGCATCTACACAATGCTTATTTCGATATAGCAATTGGAATGAGGTTTACCAATTTTGAAATAAGCCCTCCGCTATTTCAAAATAACTTTGCTGTGTAGACATACCCTGAGATATCAACTATGTCATAGTTGTGTTTGTTAATTAGCACTTCAAGTTCTTCCTGCTTATTTCTCATATTCCTTGCATTTGTATATAGGCATTTAAGATACTGATGTGATTTTGTCCCCCTTTTCTGCCTTGTCCCTCCTATATCTCTGCTATTATAGCCCATGTTCCCTCCCATTTCTAAGCCATCTCCCAGATCTTCATGTTTTTCACTTACCTGTGGGCTTTGGTCACCTGCCCCTGTTGAACATATTTTAAAGCCCTCCTCACTAAGTTAACCAGTCTGAATTCAAATACTCTCTTCCCCTTCCTTGAAAGCTGAAACCCATCACTGCTTAGTAGTCCTTCTTATTAATTAATGCTTTTGTTTAATCTTTTTCTTGTCATCTACTCCAATAGCCATTCACAGACAATCGCTATCGGTTTTCTCCTTTGTAAAATGAAGTTAACTGTTTTTGTAAGCACAAATAGGCAGCTCCTTGGCAAACCAGCATTCAATTTACTACCTGTGCATTATGGCTAATTTTCTCAAGGGCTAATATCTTTAGGAAATGCTGTGTATATTTAATTTATTACATATTGTGTCGCAAATAACAGAAACTAGGATTATGTCATAGTTTTAGCTTTAACATTACCTTTCACAGAAGGAGACAATACCAAAGTAGGCCATTTCAGCATACAATACGCTTACTTTAAGTAATGATATTATAATGTATTTACTATCATAGTATAAGAATAGTCAAAGTGTAGTTGACTGCTTGCACTATTAAAATGCATGGTATAAATACAACATAAAATTAGAGCATACCAAAAAATAATAACAGAGAGTGTGCATACAGTATATAGAATTAGAGTATACTGTTTCGGTACAGTATAAAGCATTCTTAAAGCTGAAACTAAACATGTGAAAGCATTATACTTCATTTAATAATTGAGAATAATTACTTTCATGGGATTTGATTTTTCTTTCATATCAACATTTTTTGATGAGACTATTTTTCTTCAATTTAACCATAGTATTTACAATGCTAATACTTATGCTTTTTCTATTTTGTACATAGTTCATACTATCATCTCATTTACAGAAGTTATTTTTCAGTAAAATATTGCCTCTTCCACAAAAAAAATAGTGTAGATGTAGTCTAAGAGTACAATATTGTAATTGCCTCAGCTGGTCATCTCTTCCTTCATCTTGTTCATAACATACTGGCTCATGACTTTCTTGCTTCCTAGAAACCAGAGTTTACTCATCATCTTGCTTGTTGTTACAACAGACCTGATTTCTTCATGTCAAAGACAGTTTTAAGCATGACACAATAAACACTGCCATATGAAGAATAGATTTTTTATAAGAAAAGAGATTTCTATGATTTTCCCTCAGACGTAAGCAACAATTAAAATTATTTACACTTACTCTTCAATCTTCTTGGCAGGTTACAAAAAGAAAAGATTACTACACATGTCAATATATATGTATATATTTCTGTTTTGCAGAGAAATGATGAAGAAGCTGTCGTGGATAGAGGTGGCACTCGTTCCATTCTCAAAACGCATTTTGAAAAGGAAGACTTGGAAGGTAAGAGATTATTTTCCCATGCATTTGTATGCTTATTTCTCTTTACAGTTGGGCACTGTTCCACTCTCAGATAAACATGTACATGCTCATTGCAATGGGTATACCAGGGTGCATGTGAAGGCAACATCTAGACTGCTATTTTAAAATCTTGGGTGATAGGAAATAAGTTTTCCTGAGGATATTTTGAGATGCAATCCTGCAAATATGCACAGACTTAACTTTAATCAGATGAGCAATTGTTTCCAGTGAGAATACTTGTGTGGAAACCTATGCCCCATGCTTAAATGTTTGCAGCATTTGGCCCCTAGTAAACTGATTGTCTCCAGTGCATGTTCTAAAATACACAGTTGTTTCCTAAAGTGCCCAGTCCCGTTATCATTGCACATTCAGCTCTCCCATTAAACAAAATAGATTTTGCATTTTAGAGTTGCACTGTCACTCACTTGAACAGGCACTTTACTATACCCGTTAGTGTCAAGGAGCAGCAGATAATTTAGAGGTATGGCGTTCACCATATCACATTGGACTGATCATTCACTTTGTATTGTATCCTTTCTCTAGATGTGTTCTATGTTTCGGTTTATAATGTATAGATTGTAAACTCTTTCTGGCAGGGATATACTTTAATTGTTGATAAAATGCACAGCATGTTTTTGGATACTGTGTAAATAATCGGTATGCAAAATTCAATGGCTTGTTGTGATAGTAGAGTCCAGTCCAATTCTGAAATATACAGAAATATAAATATTAGGCTTGTTTCACCTTGGGTTCCATGATGGAAGGAGCTTTTGCCAGTGTAAAATACCAACAAGCTCTGCTTTGCTGAGAGACCGAAAGTTGGCCAATAGGATCTAAATACTGTCTGCCTTCACTTGGGGTGAATATTCTTTTGAGATGGTATGGGGCTCATTAAATCATAGAAGATGGTTTTGGAAGAGATCTCAAATCAAGCCTGGTTTTAAAAACCTCTAAGGATGAAGATTCCACCATTGCAACTTGCGACCATTGCTTCTTGTTCTGTTATCTGTCGCCACTGAGAAAAGTCTAGTCTCATCCTCTTTGGAATCCCCCTTAAATGTTCTCTTTAGGGCTACATCTAGACTGCAAGCCTCTTTCGAAAGAGGCTTTTTTGAAAGATAAAAAAAGAGCATCTAGACTACAATCAGTACTTTTGAAAAAGCAAGCTGCATTTTTGAAAGAGAGCACCCAGGCAGTCTGGATGCTCTCTTTTGAAAAAGCACAGTTTACATTACATAACACCTTTTTTGAAAGAGCACTTTTGAAAAAAGGCGTTATTCCTCGTGAAATGAGGAGTACCATTGTCGAAAGAGAAGCCGCGTTCTTTCGATTTAATTTCGAAAGAACGCGGCTGTAGTCTAGACGCAGGTGAAGTTTTTTCGAAAAAAGCCTACTTTTTTCAAAAAACCCCCTGCAGTCTAGACACAGCCCTGGAGACTAAAGAAGCCCACTTCCCTCAGCCTCCCTGCATAAGTCACATGCCCTAGCCCATTAATTGTTTTCGTTGCCCTCCACTGAACTCTCTCCAGTTTGTCTACATCCTTTCTGTAGTGGGCAGATGATAAAATTAGATGAATCCACTAATCGAATAGTCGATCAGATTTCCATCGACTATTTGATTAGTCAGTAAGGGCGCTTCCACTTTGAAATGTAGGAAGAGCCACCCGGCTGTTGCCACATTTCAAAAGTGGAAGTGCCATGCAGCGTTCTGCCTTTGAAGTGTACAAGAGCCCCAGGCTCTTCAATCTTTGGGGCTCTTGGCCCTGCTGGGGCTCTTTTACATTTCAAAGAGGAAGCACCACCGCTGCGCCCTTGCCCCCTTCCACAGAGCTGGAGCAGGGGGGAACCGTCTTGTAAGCTGGTTCTCCTCAGCATCCCCTCCTCTTCTCCCCCTGGCTGCCTCTTTCTAACAGAGGCAGCAAGGGGTGGGGAAGTGACTAGTGGACTAGTGTGTTGACTATTGAATAAGCTTTTGCTTATCGGATAGTCGACAAGTTGATTAGTCGCTTACAACCGTAATGGGTGGAGGGTCCAAAACTGGACACAATACTCCAGATGTGGCCTCACCAGTGATGAACAGAGGGTAATCACTTCCCTCTATCTGCTGGCAATGCTCCTACTAATGCAGCCCTATATGTTGTTAATCTTCTTGGTAACAAGGGCACATTGTTGACTCATATCCAGCTTCTCATCTACTGTAATCTCCAAGTCCTTTTCTGCAGAACTGCCGCTTAGTCAGTCAGTCCCCAGCCTGTGGTGGTGCATGGAATTCTTTCATCCTAAGTGCAGCGCGCTACACTTGTCCTTGTTGAATCTCATCAGTTTCTGATAATTGAGTTCATTTTAAAGAAAAAAAGGTGATGAAAGTAAAAAAAAAACCAACATTTGTTTTGTTTCTAACTAATACAGTTTGATTTTATTTTTCTCAATGACACAAAAAATTCATTTGAATCGAATGAAATGTTTTTAATGTTGATTCAAAATCATACCCCAAACCTAATGTTTTGTTTAGAAATGTCAAAATAAAATGTTTCTACATTAACAAAAAACAACTCTTTCCAGATTTTTTGAGAGGAGATCTTCAAACAAGTTTCCAAATTCAACACAAATTCCTGAATAGCTTTTGTGACTCAAAAATTTATTTGTCCTTTCTCTAACAAAAAGGTGCAACAGTGAAATCTCACTGAAAATTTGAAAAACCATTCGGCTTTTAGGTCTATCAGTGCTTATTAGCCAAAATGGGTAGGAATGGTGTCCCTAGCCTCTGTTTGTCAGGGTTGAAAATGGATGACAGGAGAAGGATTACTTGATGATTACATGTTTCTGTTTACTTATTCGGGCATCTGGCATTAGCCATTGTCGGATGACAGGATACTGGGCTAGATGGACATTTGGTCAGACCCAATATGGCCATTCTTATGTCCCAAAAACATTTCACATACTGGAAATTGGACAAATTTTGACTGAAAAAACTTTGTGAGGTTTAGTATTTTGGAAAAACTAAAAAATCCTGCAGTTTGCCATGGGAATCTAACACTCTTTTAAAACAATGGCACAGTGTAATTAGTAATGTTATAAAAATTATTGCTTGATGTAGGATATTATGGTGTAGCAGTTTTTGAAAGAGATTTCTGAAGGATCAAGTTAATATCTTCTAAAAATACATAACTGCCACTTGCAGAAAAGCCAAGTGACATAAAAAGTGTTGAATGTGCTGTAAATTTTAACGATTCCATTGTTTTAATAGAATCCTTGCTTGTTCCACACAAAAGTCAAGGTACGCTACAACCTAATTAGATAATTCAGTGGCTTTTGTAATACAGTGGACATGACTGAGATTTGTGACTGTTTTATTCCTATCCAATATAACTTATAATGTCTTCTCTAGTGAAAGTTTACATTTTCCCTAATTATATAATATGTTTCAGCTATATAATATGTAATTACATAATTAGTACCTAATTGTGCTATTTAATTTACTTTGTGTAATTAGACAATTAGGTACATTAGTTCCTCATCATATTTATTTAATTACATTTACCATGTTTTACAAATGTAAATAAATAATTGCTCAGTGTTGGAGCAGGGAACTAGTGTTGGCACAGTTAAGGGTCTGTCTGTGCCTTAATCTGTATTTTAGGGATTTATAGCCTTGGTACAAGAAATGCATGTTACTTTGAACTGGAACTTGAAATGAAAGTACTTAACCCAGAATTAATATTTTTCCCCAACATTTTAAATAAAGCGACATTTTGGAGTTTTTAACTACTGGTGTTGTTTTGTCAAGAAGACTAGTTTATATTTCTGGTATTTCCATTTAAAACTTCCTGGACCAGGTTTTTATCAGCAAGCATTTTTATATGCATACATTTGTGCATGTCTAAATTATGTGTGTAAGCTCACAGAGTACACATGTGTATGTTTAGCTAAAAGCCGACTAGCCTGGTGTTCATGTTGTTAATGGGCTTATTCACATCAGGTATCTATCTGAATGGTGTAAGTTCCGGAACTTGCAATTGGTCCTCTTTTTCTCAAATGCTACAGCAGTTCAGAAATAGATTCCATGCAAATCTTTGATATTCATGTTCTCAGCACAAGTGACTGTCTTTTTTGTAGTTAATTTTCATAGAGTTCACAAGGTTATGGTCAGCCACTAATTTAGAGCAAATCCTTTGGCTGACTGTTACTTGAATGAAGAGAGAAATTAATCTTTAAAAACTAAGCAATAAGTCTAGCACTTTGATATAGTCACACATTGTGTGTAATCCTACAGCACTCATGGAGGAGAAATTCCTGTTGAAATATTTTGTATTCACATTTAAATCAATGGGAGTTCACCTGAGGTTGATACAGAGCTTAACAAAGCTATGCACATTGTTACCAGACTTTATATGCAACTCTGTTGCCATGGCTGCCAATTCTTAGTAACATAGTGTAACTGCTACAGGGTAGATTCAAACCTGGGATCTCAGTGTGGGAGTCTCTGCAACTTGAGCTATAAAACCAGCTGCTTCTCGGTTTAGGCTGTAGAGCTCACTCATTCTTATCTCTCACTGTAAGCGGTTTAAGTGCCACTACATGGGACAGTGAACCACACCCAGTAGGTGTGTGGGTTACAATAGCACTCCCCATAATCACCGTGAGGGGGGCCTCCATCCTGCTTCTGGCTAATATCCGTGAGAACAGCACCTTGTCTCTGTACTCAAACTTCTTCAGCCACCCATAAGTTCTGTAAATGCCCTTAGAGTCACTTATGCCACCATATGACATGATGTTGGAATCTACTTGTGGTAATAGGGGGTCAGGATTGGCAGTGGTCTCTAACGCAAACATCTGCCACCAGGTTTTGACTTGGCAAGGTACCTGGGGTGATCCCTAAATTGGTTTCCAACAGGACAGGGCAATTGTTGAGTCAGTCTCTTCAAATGGGATTTCTCTAATGACTCATAATGTACATAAGGTCAACATCAGACTATGCCACATGTCCTTGACAAGTGCCTTTTCACTCACTTCAATGGCGGGCTACTAGCTCTTCACCTGGCTGCTGCTGCTGCTGCTGCTGTCAAATTGCTGGTTCTACTGTGGATATGGTGAGAGACACCTGACTAAGCTAGATACTGAAATGTTTTCATTATATAAAGAACAAGACCCTGTGCTAACCTAAATTGTGAGCAAATGTGCATTGGACAGACATGCACATCAACAAGTAGTATAACATCGATTCCCGCCATCAGAGCACCTGTGCTTTTTCTGATAGGCTCTTTTTGTGCAAGAAACTCCTGTTGAGCATCCACACAAACACCTTTTTGCACAAGAACTCTTGTTCAAAAAGGAGTTATTCCTCATAGAAAGAGGTATACCTATACCGCAAAAAGTCCTCTGTTCTGTTGTTCTACTTTAAGTTTTCTTGCGCAAAAATGCGCTTGAAGTGTGGACGCTCTGAGGGTTTTTGCGCAAAAAAAATACAGTAAATCAACAGGACAGAGGGCTTTTGCTGGTAGAGTTATTTCTCTCCCCACAAGGAATAACTCCTTTTTGCGCTACAGCTCTTGCACAAAAAGGCATGTGTGCAGCAGGGGTTTCTTGCTCAAAAAGAGCCTATCAGAAAAAGTACAGGTGCTCTGGTGGCCATTGTGTTAATGGCAATCAGAGCTTTCTTGCACAAGAGGTCCAAGAATCATCTTGTCCGCAAATAGCTTCTAATGCAAAAACCCTGCAGTGTTGATAAAGCTTCTGTGTAAGACTTTTATACAGAGTAAGATAGATTTATTTGGGGTTTTGGCCCCCTTTGAGGGTTGTGTTATTGGATGTTGTCAAGGCCCAATAGCTGAGCCCTCCCAAAACTGAGCTAATTTAGTGTGTTTTGCTGTGCTGGGAGGGCTGTAATCCCAACTCTGTGCTTTGGCTGGGGGATACCAGAGCATCTGGCCCAGGTGGACTGGCTGCTGAGGCACCCCAGAATTCATGTAGGTGAGCTCAGAGACATGATTAGCACTTAGGATGACAGCCCAAAGGGACCGCTGTGATCGAACCTGTCACAGTCACCATATGATGTCTGTTCATTTACCTTCATATTCAGTCCAGTGCCTAGTGTGTATAAAATGATACTCCATTGCGGGCAATAACTGACAGTCTTGTAGCCTTTGTGGAAGACTGAACAGATGTAGAATCCAGTCTTGTATTCTATATGCAGGCTAAATTCCCAGGCTGCGTCTAGACTGCATCCCTTTTCCGTAAAAGGGATGCAAATTAGACACATCGCAATTGCAAATGAAGCGGGGATTTAAATCCCCCCCGCTTCATTTGCATAAACATGGCTGCCGCTTTTTTCCGGCTCGGAGCATTGCTGGAAAAAAGCGCCAGTCTAGACGCGGATCTTTCGGAAAATAAAGCCTTTTCCGAAAGATCCCTTATTCCTTATTTTAAAATAAGGAATAAGGGATCTTTCGGAAAAGGCTTTATTTTCCGAAAGATCCGCGTCTAGACTGGCGCTTTTTTCCGACAAAGCTCCGAGCCGGAAAAAAGCGGCAGCCATGTTTATGCAAATGAAGCGGGGGGATTTAAATCCCTGCTTCATTTGCAATTGCGATGTGTCTAATTTGCATCCCTTTTACGGAAAAAGGATGCAGTCTAGACACAGCCCCAGAGTTCACTAGGGAATGCAGCACTGGGCCCCCAGAAAATGCATTAGCCTATCATTTCTAGGAGTGACCCATCAGGTCAGTGTTAATAGTGTGGAGCACAGAAGCTTATTCTGCTTATGGTTAGGGAGGTTTGCATTCTGTGGATAAAAAGAATTAATTTTCCAAATCTGCCTAGCTGACATCTTTCAGGAAAACCAGAAGTTTCACTTTTTAAAAAGAGGGGAAAAGAAAAAAGTTACTATAAAAATATAATTATCTCTAAAAGTTCTTATATGAACATTAAACAATTGTTAAACTAGAAAAAGATTTAAAATAAAATGAATTGGACACAGTAGATACTTTTGAATTCTAACGTATCTACATACTGTAGAATGAGGAGACCTGTCCTCTAATTAGATATCATTATGGCTCCTTTGTTTAAGACTATGGAAAATAAGTTATAATTAAATGCGAGTTATCTGAATTATTGAAAAATGTTTGAAGAACAGATAGCAGAATAGAGAGGCATTCAAAAGATGGGAAAAATGTATTAGCTTACGTTTAGCTAAGAAATGAGAAATAAGAACTAACTAATGAAACTTGAATTATGACTCCAATAATTCATCTTATTGGGTCTCCGTTTACTGCAGAATTAAACCATACCTATACAGTGCATTATACCGATTAGCATTTACACCTCGTCCTCTCTTTCCTATTGTGCTGTAGTAACTCTTGAGGTTTCTTCATAAGCTGGGTTAATCAGTAATTTCTTTTACCATTTTAAGTTGATTTTTTTGGTGGTGTGATGAGGGATTGTTAAACACCAGATAAAGTAAGGTACATAGTAGCTGTATCTTCATTCTGTGAGCAAGTTCTTCTATATAGTCCCCTGTTAGGATCTGCAGGAACTGCACTATCCAGTCCTGGCTCATAAATAATAAATATTACCAGTCTAAGTCTCATATTGTATCATAGCTTTTTGATGCAAATAATGCCCTTTGTGGACTAGATTTCACTTATTTTACTTGGGATCTAAAGCAGGTTTGATTCTGAATCCTTTTTCTAAAATGAAGTCAAGCTAAAAAATAACGTGTTACCTGAGTTTTTCTAGTTTACTATTGTAAATGTAAAGTGTTTTTGTTGAAAGTGTGCAGCTTAGAACATAAGAACATAAAAATGGCCGTATTGGGTTAGACCAACGGTCCATCTAGCCCAGTATCCTGTCTGCCGACTGTGGCCAATACCAGATGCTCCAGAAGGAGGGAACACAACAGGTAATCCTCATGTGATCCCTCCCCTATCACCCACCTCCAGAGAAACAGAAGCTTTGGACATCATTCCTACCCGTCCTGGCTAGCCATTGATGGCCTAACCTCCATGAATCTATCTAGCTCTTTTTTGAACCCTGTTGAAGTCCTAGCCTTCACCACATCCTCTGGCAAGGAGTTCCAGAGCTTCACTAATCAGTAAGGGGAGAGGCAATGGAGACAGCGGATAAAAATGAAAATTATGTTAAGCTAGTCATAATAGAGCCACACAATTCAGAGCTAAACATTTGATTTTCCTCAAAGTTTAGTGATATTTGCCACTTGAAAATTTCAGATATGAGTTAAAATTTCTCCCAGCCTTTAAAAGTGTAGCAGTTTGTGGTCTTCCACTTTTGGCTTAGGACCAGCATAGACAGTATTGAAAGTGTTTTTATAGTATTATTAGAAAAATAACGTATTAGTGTTCTTTCTGCACTGCCTCTAGAGTTGGACAAATACAGCAAAAATTGCAAATATGTATTAAATATGAATGTTGCAGATTCATTCTGGTAGTATTTTGACTGATTTCTATTTGTCATGAAATGTTGAACAAAATAATTTTTATTGGCTAGCATGTTTGTGGTAAGATAAATTGTTTTGGAATATCTGTTCACAGTGGAAGCTTTTTCACTGTTATCTTGAATGGTCTAAATGGGATTGGGAGTTCTCCAGTCAGGGACTGCTGACTCGAGAGGCAGAAGGATCTTGCACAAAATGTTTTTTTTGCGCAAAATGGAAGTGGCTACCCTTTTTTTTTTTGGAAAAAAGGGGTTTTTTTTCCAACAAATGGCCCCATCTACACAGGGCTTTTTATCACAAAAATCTCTTTGGCAGAAAGGATCAGAAGAAGATATGCAAATGAGAGCGTGAGATATACAAATGAGTGCTCCATTTGCATTTCCTTTTCCGCAAAACACCCGCAGTGTAGACGTATGACAGATAGACTGAACATCCAGCCTAACCATCTTAAAGACCTAGTTAGAGATTGATTTGGGTGGTGCTTGATTTGCAGGGATCCTTTTGGGATTTTCCTTGATCATAATGAAAAATCATGGAGCAAAGACGCTTTTAGGTCACCACTCACAAAGTGAATTCTGAATACAAAATAACAAAAGCAATAATTGCAAATACGCCAGACTGTAGATTTCTCTTGAATTACATTTGCTTGAACTAGTCAAAACTTGACCAAAAATCTAAGTCTATTTATGGTTAATGTGTGAACAGAAAAGGGAGCTAAGCTTGTTGCATATTGCTGAGTATAATTTTCTCAGTTCTAATTCTAAGCTTGATTTATATGCTATCCTGGGGAATGCTGGCAGACTTAATAGCTTTTTGTAGCAATTTCATTGAGTTGGTGACATTTTCATATTCTATTATTAATTAGTTATTGAAATCTCTCTTAAATTGTGAAAAACTCTTTGATAGTTAATATGGCCAAACTGTATAGCATTAGAGTAATTGATATAAAAATTGCAACAAGAGTCCAAATATATTCATCTATGAGCACACAATTCTTCTGGTAATATGTTGCATTTGTATTTGCTACTAATTTAGATATATGGGTCAAAGGCTCCTCTCTTTGATACACACAACTTCCATTTACGTCAGTGGGAGCTATGTATGTGTACCTAAGAGGATTATTTTACATTCTGTTTCTACTATAATATTGACTTTGTTTTGTTTATTGTTTTGTGTTTCTCATATAGCGGGTTATTAGAGTTGATCTCTTAGTATGATAGAATGCACAGAGATTCATTTGGATTCATATACAGAAAGAGTATATTTAGAATAAGAGAAAGGATTTCTTCTTACCCACACAAGGAATAGGTGTAGTGGGATGGGCCACGATCCCACAATGCAATTACGTATGTACTTAATTTTAATGGCTTAATGGGACCTTTCCTATGCTTAATGTTCAGGATGTGCTTACATACTTTCATGGTTCAGAGCCACAGTTCTTAATTTTTCTAAGCCATTCCTCTCATCCTTAGCTGTAAGACGGTACAATATTGAATATTTGTCTGCACTGAGAATGTCGTGAGGGTTTTTTGTCAGTTCTTCACAAATAACAGCATGGCAACTTTGCTGTAAATATTTTTGTAAATTTAGTTTGTTCTGGGAGCAGCTTCATAAATGGTTGTATTAGCATGTTGTGCCTTTGTCCTTACTCCTCTGTTTAACTTCACTTCCCAGCTGCACTACACTAGTGAAAAATGAGTCATGTATTCATAACTCCTACACATTCCAACATAATCATTCTCTCTACCATAAGAAAAACAAAAATGTTACTTGTAACTATTCATTGTCAGTAAATTTTCAAATAATTTTGTATCTAGAATTAATTTTTAGGAAGACTGTAAACTTGCACTGGACCAGTTCTAACTGCTTAGGCCTATTGGCTTTTGGGGGAGTTCAAAGTATTGGTTCCTGTCTATACTGCCCTAAATGGTTTAAGAACCAAGTAACCTGAGAGACTGCCTCTCCAATCTGCAATGCTATTTCATCTGAGATCTCCAGAGTCACTTGAGCTGTGCCTCTTTGCTATAAACTGGCATCTCAACTATGGAATGTGTTTCTTCCAAATGGAGACCACCAGAGCCTACATCTGTTAATATTTGGGGATGCTGCAAGAGCCCTCTGCTTTCTACAGGTTCTCTATATAACGGTCACTCTCCTGACAAACACCATTGACCTCCAGACCTAAAAGCATGTTTCTTAAACTAAACAGCCATGCTCAACAGGCGGGGATTATAAGGCCTGATCTACATTACAGTGGGAGGTTGAATTAAGATACACAACTTCCTGTCTTATGTACGTAATTAACGTAGACGGAGTTGATGGATCCCAAATCGCATTTCCATGCTGTCCATGCCGTGGGAGGCTGATGGAAGCAAATGTTCCCATTGGCTTCACTTACTCCTCACAAAAGGAGGAGTACTGGATGCCAGCTGGAACTGCCCTCAGCATTTGATTTACAGGTCTATAGTAGACCCACTAAATCAAATGCTAGAAGATCGACCTCTGGAGTGTCAATCAGCCAGTAAATATATACAAAGCCTAAGACTCCTATTGCCTGTGGCTCAGTAAGGGGGGGGATACATCATATGTACTGATCACTGAGTTGCATGCTTTGTCTGGACAGAATAAGTGCTCCCTGTTTGTGACATGCACCTTGCCTATCACCAAGGATTAAACTAGAGCCTGCTGAAGCTGGAAAAGTGAGTTTCTATAGCCTGAGTGTATATGAGTGCGTGAATGCACAAAAGTGTCTTACAATTTACCTTTGACTTCCAAACTCAGTCCTTAAGTGGAAGATTTTTACTTGGGGTTCAGAAGGAAATTGGTGTTCTTTGCTTTTTGGGTTACATAATTATTTTTTAAAAGGGAAAATGTGGCCCTTTCCACTGCCCCATTATGGCAGATTGGTAGGGTGGATGGGCATAGGTAATCCTCACTCTCTCATCATTGCTGGTTTCTGGGATTCTCCCTTACTTTGAGCATGAATTTCAGATTATTTTTCTCATGATATTGCTAACTTGTATTTTTTTCTAAGCTAAATATCATTTATTATTTTTTGTAGTATCTCTAGGTCCATTTGTTCTCATTTGTGTTTGTGTTCTCAATTTGCAAATGACACAAATGTGGTGTTTATTCCCTTTTCTGTATCATTAATGAAGATTTTAAATAAGACTGGGTCTAGGACAAGTCCCTGCAGTACCCTCACTCAATACTTCTCTGCAGCTGCGAACACTGGCGTTTATCATTTAAATTTGTTTACAGTATTTTTAATGTAGTGTTTAGTTCGCATGGCAGAGCTTTTATCCTAATAGATTTAAATGAACTTTCAATTAAGATTTCATGTGAGTTTATCAAATTCTTTATAAAAATCCAAATATATTACATCCATTGGTATTTTACTGCATCAACTCTAGTTTGATGAGCAAGATTTATTCTGTTAACATCAAAGGGCTTGATTCTACTGTTCTGTCACACTGAGTACCTCATCAGCAGTTAGAACTACTGTTCAATAGGGAATTTTTTTTAGTTTGTTTCTTTAAGTTTTTGCATGGGCGTGTGTTCTGGGAGTGGGTGAGTTCAGAGTACATAAGAGGAAACCAAGCTGAAGAAATTAATTTTCATTTAATTCTGAAAATGGTGAGGTTTATGGTCATTTTTTATTCTTATGGGTATAAGTTCCATAGTCTAGAGTTCAGCTCCTGTAAAAATTCTGTCATAGGGGTGGAAAAAGCCTCTTCCAGAGTGGTCAAGCAGGATGACTTAAGTTTCCTTGCTTACGGACAGCAAGAGATCATCCACCAGAGCAACACATGCTGACTTTTTTCCCAGTGCTTTGGACTAGAGCCTGAATGGGAGGGATCTAGGATACTGATAATTCACAGGTGTCATTAGTGATGGGCGTGTCTAGAGATGTGGGTTTATTTTTTTTACAAGTGTACAGAAAAGGAGCTTATACTTTGGACAATAGCTTGCAAGATGTCTTTCATTGAGAGATGGTTTGCAGTAATGACTGCTTCACTTGTCCTGTTCATTTCTTCTCTCCCTTTTGTTTTTTATTCATTTTTCAATGTGTGCACATCACCTTAAGATCCTCTCATTTTCATTTTCCTCCCAAATTATCTCTTTCTGGCCTATAGTCCTTCAGGCCTGCTTAATTCTTCCTTCACAGATGTTTCACATTTACCCCTCCCCCCCCATTCCTTCTGTAGCAAATTGTTAATTCTTGTCTCTGCAAACTTCCCTTGTTGATTGCCTGATTCCTCGTGTTTACCCAAGCTCTCATTGCTGGACTCTCCCATACATTGCTTTCTACACTTAGAGTATGTCTACACTACAGCATTATTTCTAAATAGTTAATTCAAAATAAGTTATTTCTAAATAACGCGTTTACACACAAAATGCATTTCGAAATAGCATTTTGCTATTTCGAAATAGCGCATCCACATTGAGTTGATGCTGAATCGCATTTAAGGCCGGCTGGAACCAGGTCCGGCAGGGCATCAGGTCAGGAGTTACTTTGTGTGGCTGCTGCCTGAGGCTATCTGAGGCCTGTGCTGAAAGGGATCCCCCCGGACAGCCGGTTATCAGCTTTCCCTGCTTACTTGCCTACCTCAGTGAGGGAGGGCAAAGCATTTTGTCTCTGCATGCTCTGGTTGCCCTCACTCGGGACACCACATCACTCTGCAACATGGAGCCAGAGCTGCCGCTGGGCATTCTGCTGCTTCTTGTGGATGCATTGCTGCAAGCCTGGCTGCACTTTCTGAAGACTGCCATCTGGGAGGTCCATCGGGGGACTGTCAGTATCCAGGAGGCCCTGCAGGAGAGCTTCCACCCTAAGGAGCACTAAGAGCCTCCCTGGTCTGCCCCACTGGGGGCTTTGCTTCATTCCTCCCTCATGTCCTTCTGCTTACCCCTCCCTAGCCCCCCTTCCTGATGTAAAATAAAATACACGTATTTTCATGAACACAAACTCTCTTTATTTAACAAAACTGGGGTGGGGGGGGATGAAACTCTGGTGAGACTGGGGAAAGGAGGTGGGAGAGGAGGGAAGAGAGGGTGGGAGAGAGGAGGGGAAAACCTGGGAGGAGGGAGGTGGAAGGGGGAAGAAGGGGTAGGGGACCAACTTGATTTTCATGCAGACCTACTCCTGGGTTCGCATGTGGCCTTTGGTGGCCAGGCTGGCAGCTATCCTCCATCTAGTGTGGAGATCATGGAGATTCGGGGCATCCCCCCCCAAACCTGAATAAGGTCCACAATTTGCACCCTGGACCAGGAAGGTGCCCACCTTCTCTGGGTCCTGTCAGGCTCCTGGGAGCTGGCAGACTGCTCCTGGGGAGCAGAGGAGGGCTGGCTGCCAGTGACTTGCTGGCTCATGTTTTGGGGCCACTGGGTCAGGGACAGTGACTGCTGGCTCTGGGCTGGCAGGCTTGGAGCTGGCACAGGCACTGTGGCCAGAGTCAACCCATTTAAGGGCTCCGGGGAGGATGGAGCAAGAGGAGTATTCTTGGTTGAGGCTGGAGTGGCCGCCAGGGCTCCCTGGGAAGGCTGGAGGCCCCCTATTTTGAAATAAGTGTCTACACAGCACTTATTTTGAAATAGCAATTTTGAAATTCATGTTATTCCTTGTGGAATGAGGTTTATAAAATTTGAAATAAGCGCTCCACTATTTCAAATTAATTTTGAAATAGCAGTTTGGCTGTGTAGACGCTAGGAAAGTTATTTCGAAATAACGGCTGTTATTTCAAAATAAGTTTGATGTGTAGACATACCCTTACTGAAATTCGTCCATGGTATAACTCCATTTGTGTTGCAGAGTCATTGGTACCAAATGGCAAACAGTTCAATCCCCTGTGTTAGCCTTTCCTATCAGGCTTGACAAACTCAAGACAACTAGCAGTCTGCTTTCACAGTATTTATGCAAAGAATCTTCTGTAAAATATGAAATGAAAGCCCATGACACATTACTAATCAACATTGTTGTTCATGATATGTATTCCACTGTATAAAACACTGTGGTATATCTTTACTTTAGTAAGGCTTCTGATACTGGCTCACATGACCATCTCATAACAAATTTGGGAAATTCAACTTAGAAGGGCTACTATAAAGTGGGTGCATAACTGTTTGGGGAAAAAAAAACATTCCTAGAGAGTAGTTAATTAGCAGTTCATAGTCAAGGCGGATGGATATATTGAAAGAGGTTGCACAGAAATCAGTTCTGATCCATCAGCTCAATATCTTCATCAATGATTTAAATAATGGCACACTTATAGAGTTTGAAGATGATATGAAAGGAGGGGGAAGGTGAGGGGTTGCAAGTGCTTTAGTGGAAAGATAAAAATTCAAAATGTTCTGGACAAACTGGAGAAATAGTCTGTAGTGAACAGGATGAAATTCAATAAGGACAAATGCAAAGTACTCCATCTAGGAAGGAACAATCAGTTGTACACATACAAAATGGGAAATGACTGTCAAGAAAGGAGTACTTCAGAAAGAGAGTTCTGAACCACAGTGGATGACAAATTAAATGTAAGTCAACATTGTAACAGCGTTGCAAAAAAAGCAAACATCATTCTGGGTTGCATTAGCAATAGTATAGTAAACAATACACAAGAACGGCGAGGAGTCCTGTGGCACCTTATAGACTAACCGAAGTGTTGGAGTGTAAGCTTTCGTGGGCAAAGACCCACTTCATCAGAAGTAATTCTTCTGCTCTACTCTGTGTTGACTAGACCTCAATCAGGGGTGCCAATAGACTTGATAGACCCCTGGGAAATGTGTGTGTGTGGGGGGGGGGAGGGTCTCAAAGTACCAGAAAAGGAGGGGATGCGGGGTATAGGACAGAGTTTAGGTGCAGAAGGGCAATCAGGGTATGGGATTGGGTGCAGGAGTGGGTGTGGGAGTCGAGGAGGGAATTTGGGTGAAAGCTAGGGCAGGGCCAGCTTTCAGCACTGCCCGGAGGGTGCCATGCTGACCTCCTTACCGCCCCCCAGCCATTCCTGAGAGCTGCCCAGAGTGGACCATGTAGGCTTTGGCAGCAATTTAAAGGACCTGGGGCTTCAGCTGCTGCCAGTCCTGTGGCAGGAGCCCTTTTGTATCACCAGGCACTTTTGTATCACTTAGGGCACTTTTGTATCACCAGGCCTTGGGGCAACTGCCCGTTAGTAGGCTTGGTCTCAATGACCGTATTGTGTTGCATGTCAGTAAAGATGTGGACAAAATGGAAAAAGTTCAAAGAAGAGAAACAAAAATATTGAAAGGTCTAGAAAACATGACCTATGAAGGGAGACTGAAAAAAGTGGATTTATTTAGTCTCGAGAAGAGATTATTGTGAAGGGATGTAACTTTTTCCAATACAAAAGGTTTTCTACAAGGAGGAAAAAGAAAATTTGTTCTCCTTATTCTCTGATGATAGGACAAGAAGCAATAGGGTTAAATTGTAGCAAAGAAGATTTAGGTTGGACATTAGGAAAACCTTTCTGTCAGACTGGTTAAGCATTGGAATAAATTGCTTAGGGAGATTATAGAGAAGGGGTGGGCAATCATTTTTGATGAGGTGAACAACCTTAGGAATTTGGTAAGTAGCCAAAGGCTGCACTCTTCTATAGGGGGGATGTGGTGTCTGGGACAGGGTCTGGGTGTAGAAGGGAGCTCAGGGTATGGGATTAGGATGCAGGTGTGGGTGTAGGGTCCGGAAGGGAATTTGGATGAAGTAGGGTGTTGTGACCTGGGCTAGGAGATTGAGGTTCAGGGTCTAGGAGTAGGGAAGGGGTACAGGAGAGGGTGTGGAGGGTTTGGGTTGTGACCTAG
This sequence comes from Pelodiscus sinensis, assembly GCF_052426305.1. Taxonomy (NCBI): domain Eukaryota; kingdom Metazoa; phylum Chordata; order Testudines; family Trionychidae; genus Pelodiscus; species Pelodiscus sinensis. The sequence goes on from NC_143058.1 coordinate 36,218,477, forward strand.
AATAGGGAGTTGGGATGTGGGGGGAAGATGGGGTGTCTGGTGTAGGCTCTGGCTGGGAGGCACTTACCCAAGGTGACTCCTGGCCAGCAGCCCAGTGGGTTAGTGTTGATTTGCCAGCATATTTAATAGAGATAAGGCTGGATTCAAATCCCACATCCTAAATCTTCAGAATAAAGTGAAGTGTGATCTTCACAGATCAAGTCCTTCTCTTAATAGTTAACTGGCACAAAACTAAAACAAGCTTTGTCCAACCCTTTCACAAAGTAATAAAAGTTGGTTAAATTACCAAATCAAATTAAGTAATTTTTTGTTGTTGTTTATTGTAAATTATCTTTATCCCAACATTTTTATTTATTTTATCCATTATTTATTGAAGCTGGTTTGAGATACTTTGAAAATACCAGTTTATTGTAAATCCTGTTCTGGGAGTAAAACATTATATTAAACAAGAGGAAAAAAGAAAAAAAATCTCAGAAATACTCATTTTCAGGTCATAGCTGTACTTCAGAAAATTCCATGAATATGCATGGACATTTTCCTAAATCGATGACAATTCTTCCACATTGTCCAGTATATGTATTTATATATGAAACTAAATTAAAGAAATAAATCCATGTTTTAATACTGTGTAAAGAGGTTTTTCCTCCATCTTGTTTATTTGTTCCTCTGCAGAGAATTCCTGCCAGCCTTGAATTTCTTTCATATACTGTGACAAATGATGCCTTACTGTGTTTTCTGCCCCTAGTCTCCAAGGGATTAGAGATCACATGCTACAGCAGCTTAATGTACTTGACCTTTTCATATGATTGACACAGCTAAATGATTTCAGCAAAGCAGAATTATCCATTAGCTATGTTATCTTCATTTCCAGAGGAAAAGAAAACACATTTGGTGTGAATAATCGGAGAAAAAAACATAGTTTCCTAACTACCTCACTCATAGGATGTAACAGAATAATAGCACAATAAATCTTTTCAAAGATGGCAGTGTATCACTTGTGTTACAAAATATCGCAAACATAAGAAAGGAATCTGTCATGGCTTACTACATACAGTAGCCTCCTAAATTCACTTACCAAAATATTTCTTGTTGCAAGTGAATTCAGGAGGCTAGAGTGTTTAGTAAGAGTTGACAGGTTTCTTTCCCATCTCTGTCACATTTCATGATTGATGTAATATACTACATTATCTGTCGTTGAAATGATTTACTGTGCTATTCTTCTGTTGTGTCAGATAATTGAGATTTGTGAATCTGTGGGGCTTGATCAGCAAAATTCCACAGGTTCAGCAGCCCAGGACTATAGGTGCAGTTGTCAGATGGACATTGCAAATTCATTAAAATGAAATGCCAGTAGAAATAACACCAGTCTAAGCTACTTATTATTTATTTGTAAATAGAGCATATACAGTATATTATGGAAACAGAGGGATTTTGTTATATACATTTTGTATCCTGTCATGATTTTTTGGGGCAAAATTTCCATTGACTTCACAAAGAGTTCTATATATCAATCGTTAGCAGGATTTGGTGCGTACATCAAATCAACTTGCATAAAACTCCAGAATGAACAAATCAGTGTCATTTTATTAAGTATATAAATCAAGAAGATTTATTAGTTAGTTAATTTATAATATATTCCAAATGTTTCTTTTATATGTAAATTATTGGGCAATCTGATATACGTAGCATGAGATATTGAGTACTAGCATGTTCTCTTGTATCAACGAATTGTGCATCAGTGACATTTCAGTATCATGACAGGACATTGTATCTTGCCATGTGCACTTTTTAAACCATAACTTTCTTTGTAGGTCATCGAACATTGTTCATTGGAGTTCATGTGCCACTGGGTGGAAGAAAAAGTCATCGACGTCACAGACACCGTGGACATAAACACAGAAAGAGAGACAGGGAACGAGATTCAGGCTTAGAGGATGGGAGAGAGTCTCCTCCTTTTGGTAAGGCTTCTTTTTCTTCCTGAAACTTATGCATGCTTTATCCTCCTCTTCTGTTTAGACCATATTGACAATGAGGCTTTGTGGTTGCAATACAAGCTTTTAGGTCTATTCTAAAAATCTTTTGAAATGTCCTCCTACTATGTTTAAACTGAGTAGATAAATACATGAAAAATACTATAAGTAGAGCTGTAATACTCTAGATAATTTCTTTGGTGATAGGCACTTTATATAGATGGATGGAAACTATTGTTGCTGGGAAATTGGTTTCTCTAAAATGTAACAAGACCGGGTAGTGCAGTGCTAATATAAAAATAGAATTTTTATTAATTTACACCAGTTTAAGACATGATTCTGAGTCTCTATTTTGCCTCTGTCCTTATGTGAAATTGTAAGGGGTAAATGTATTGTGACATGGGTCATCTTGTGAGATCAGCATTGGTGTCTATCTCAGCGTCATGTCCTGTCTTTTGTGGTGAGAGGGGCAGGAACAAGAGTGAACTACAGGAATTTATATGGGAAAATGTGATATTTATCAAATATCTCTAGTATGGAAGGATCTTAGCCACCATTCCCCACAAAATATATTGAAAGGGGAAAAATAATGGGTACTTCCACGTGTGTGTTTGACATGTATCCTCATGCATACGTTTGGATGACAGCTAACTGGGGACTTGAAGAAGAGGAAAAAGCTAGCAAAACAAACCACTCAAACTAAGTGGAAACCATATCACATTGTAGCACAAAAGAATATTTTTAGTTCACTGGGAAAACATAAGTGCCAATGTAATTTTAGGTTGCAAAGTAGTCATTATAAGGTCCTTTATTTTAGACTGAATTTTAAATTATCTGTGCGGAAAGCTTTGAAGCAGAGTATTACACACAGTGAAGCTCCAAGTCTATATAAAAGAATTTGAACTCAAATCTTTCACAGTAAAATATACCAGGGATGAAAAAGCAAGAAATGAAGAGTGTTTCTCAAATTCAGTAGGAATATAGAGGATTAAGAATGACTTGAAGACTTGGTATTGATGAAGAAAAATAGCTGAGATAGCTCAGTTTGGATTGTATTTCAGGTACCACAAGAACGTTTAACATAGACACATTAAAATAGATTGTATGTTTCAAATCTAAGAAAAGCATACATTATTAATACAAATGTATTTGCTTTTTATCATGATTGATATTTTAAGGCATATTATGAGAATCTTTCTTTAAAAAATAAGAGTTTGAAGCTGTTTACAATGTTTTAAAGAAAGAGCTTCTGCTTACATAATGTTGTGTATTTTTAATAGTTAACATAAACTTGCAGTAATTATCTAAGGTTCGGATTTTCAAAAGTGGTCTGGACCCAACAGCTCCCAATTTCCTAATTTTATTTGGGTGTGTAAATGGGAGCTAGCTCTACTGAAAGCTTTGGCCTGGTCCTTGCAACCCAAGACACCTAGATTTGTGTCCTTTCCTATATCACAAGTAAAACATGACTTTTAGTTTCATTCTTATACCTTTGATGTACACATCACAACACAACCTCCTTTGACACAGTTCAGCCTAAGTGACAGTAATCTCCATTCTGCAGATGCAAAAGAGTGGAATTGCAGTAACATTGAAAATTGGGATTGAAATACATTTGCAAGGGAGTGGGGAGAAGCTTTCACTGCCCTAACCTATATTGTGCTTGGTCTAAAGCTAGTGCCTGTTTCTTTCGCTTTCATAAGCCATACCAATTACTTGCATAATTTAATTTGAGATAATTTCAGATAATTAACAACTTTGTACTCTGCAGTATTTCAGGAAGTTTTTCCTAAACCCTGGAAAATACTTGTCTCAAAATACTAATTTTTATTGAAGTGTGTGCATGCATGTGCACATACACATTCATACACCTGCATGTGCCTCTAATTTGTCAGTTCCCAAATATGAAACACAGTGTGACAGATCCAAAATGAGGGACAAACTCAAATTATTCCTGCATGAAATTTGAAATGTGGATACTCAGCTATTTAGCATAACTCTGTATAACTTCAGTTTCATAACCCTTTATGTATGATGTAAATAATTTCCAATAAACTAATGGGACACTAAATTTTTGCAGAATGTAGGTACCTCTAGGACTAAAGGGAGGAACATTTTCTGACATACAGAATTTTTTGAGATGTGTTTGTATACATGTATATTTATAATAAAGTATTTTTATAAACACTTAAGTTTTCCCATAACTGTGATATAAAAAGAAAACAGAAGGAATATGCAATAAAATGATTTACCCAAAATACTAGTGCATAGTATGGCCATAACACATCGTCATATGGAGTTAGGACCATGAATCTCTTTTCATTCAGTCCACGCCATAACTGATTAGGGAAGTGACTTTAAATCAGATTGTTTTATTTAAAATCAAAGTCCCCTCTTCTTATTTCTTAAAACAACTGGGTGAAGTTCACTCCTATGCAGAAGATTATCAAGAGACCTTTGCCCTCCTGAAGTTTCAATTAAAAATAGTTTTGATGACCAGAGTGGTGCATAGTCATTATACAGAAACTCTACATAGAGATGGATTTGATCTGTTTACTAGTGGGACACAATCGTGCTTGCAGAGAATCATAGCTCCCAAAGAATTCCCTTCTTAAAGTATGGAGGGCAGAGAGCCACCTCTCTAAGACTAGGTGGGGCAGCAAGGGAGAGATGTGTCAGGTGGCTTTCATTTGACTTTGGGAAATCCAGTTGCAGGTTGGTTTCCCAAAGCTGAAGAGAAGGATTCCAGAGATGGTCTCAAATTGCATTTTTTCTGACATCTGAAATAAGCGAAGAGCTGAGATGGATAAATTGGTTAGACCTCTATCTTACTGCTTCCCAGCTGGCACTTGGGGAGTGGGGCATGTTTCTTCGGGTAGTTGGTAGGCTCTGCTATTCCTTTACTTGCCTTCAGTGTGAGGCAATCCAGATTAGACATATTACATGTGGCTACCTTTCTTCTGACACCCAAGGAATCATCATCAAACCTCTGAATTTAGGGGAAATTCTCTTATGCTGAAGTCACTCTCCTAATTACAAGTGATGGGGCCTAGATTACTTAGTAAGAGACGGGCTCATTTTAGTTATGGTGGGCTGTGTGTTGTGCTGTGCAGCTGCAATGAGAGACACGAGCAGGAATTGTGACGGAGCCACCTTGCCTCCATTTTTCCTTCATCATGGCAAGAGGTTAGAAGCTACAATCTGTCCTAACCCATCCTGTGAATGTTTTATCACCTTTCTGGTAAGAGCTGTTCTAATTTTCTTCCTTCCACAAGCTCTTTTTTATTAATAAATAAGATTCTGCCATATTTCTTCCTGGTGAGAAAAAGTAGGGAAGGATACATAGTACTGGGCAATTATGGATGATAGAGATAAAACCAGAGCAAAAAGTGATAATGGGACAAATAAATCAAAGAGTGGAAGAGGATAATTTTCAGTCTGCAGTGAAATATAACACAAAATAATATATTTCCATGCAGCTGCTTTCTTAAAAAAAAAGTTTATGGTACTTCACACACAATTAAGACATATATATGAAACTGCAAGAAAACTCTGTTGGTTACAGTATACATAATACACCAGTGTGAGCGGGGGAGAAGGAGGAAGCTTCAGATTCAAAACTTTGAATATTTATATTTTGTCATTCAGTTCCTAAATTTTAAGTTTCACAAAATGTAATATAATACCTATAGAGAAAATTGCTGTGTGAGAAATTACATTAATGTATGATAAAGACATTCATGGTGTACCTAGGAAATTGATTACATGCCTACTACCATATCATCTGCCACAAACCTATGGTATTAATCCAAGGGTTCTGAAACTTTTTGCCTGCCTGCCTGCATTTTGAGACCTATGGTTTCCTGTGATCCTAGCAAAGCAATGTAGTGACTGAGGAATCCAAGGAATTTACATATTAAGTATATTATTAAATATTCTCTGATCTGTGTTGGAGCATTGTCACCCAGCTTCTCAAAGTCTAGCGGGGATAGAAATTGCCCATCTAATCTCTGATGTGACAGCAGCAGTAGATTGATACTGAGACTTGCTGGATATAAGTGCACTAAATCCAGCTTCACACACGTGCAAATAGAACCCCGAGTTTCAAAGCATGTGTTGAGAGTGCAGGATATTCTTTCTTGGCAATGAACCAGAGCTCTGAAAAATAAAGGTGGGTATATGTTCCTGCCAAGAATCAATTGCAGGAAATTTCAATGAACTGTTCAATGGCAACTGCTGGCAAATGCATAATATTAGGCTGGCACTGAAATGGGTTGGGCACCTCATCCTACTTTGATGTCTCCAAGTTAAAGAAAAAGGATGTAAAGAGTTCCTCCCACTGGCTGAGATGCTCAATCACCACCTATGTGGGAGGTTGAAAAATGTCACCATTAGTCAGGAACTTGCAAGGCTCAGGGAAAGATGTATAGACTTTAAGGTCAAAGGAACCATCATGCTCATCTGCTCTGATCTCCTGCATGTTGCATATTCATAATTTGTCTTCAATAGATCATTCTTTTAGAGAACAATTTTCTTTATGAATCCTGTGATTTGATCACTCAAGGGAAGGATGTGAATATACTTTCCTTGTAGACATGTATTCAATTTATTCTGTTTCCCAAATACTTCTTTGACAGAGGCAAGAAGTCACGTCCTTCTTTGATCATGTAGGAAATCAGCAAATTCATTCCTTGCAGTCCATTGCATAATCATGCAGCTCAATTCTCAGATCAAAATATAGTTCCAGTATTTTTCCTCTTGTGAGCCAATGAGCTTCAGTGTGGAAGAGCAACACATTATGATCTGACTCCTTTTCTTCACACAATTATGCAAATGGAGCTGGACAAACAATCTGAATCCAAAGTAGGTCACAATAGAAGAAATTTGCTGCAAAACTCCTAGCTCTAGACAGTGCTCTAGGTGCATGTTTTTCTCTGTGATTCATACAGTAAGTCCATGCAGCAGATGGCACAACTTTCTTTACCAAAGCATTCAGACTTGCTTTGTGGCCTGCTGTAGATGGAGCCCCATCACGCAAAAGCCTACCATTCCATAGCTTGCTGGATTTTTTGTCTTGCATGTAACACATCACGCTTTTCTTGTGCCATGTTTTTTTCCAGGAAGAGGGAGACAGAACAGAAAGTCTTCATAAGTTGTCCAGAGAAGTTGTGGATTCTCCATCACTGGAGATTTTTAAGAGCAGGTGAGACAAACACCTGTCAGGGATGGTCTAGATGGTGCTTGGTCTTGCCATGAGTACAGGGGGCTGGATTCAATGACCTCTTTAGGTTCCTTCTAGTTCTGTACATCTGTGATTCTATGATTGCACTCATGTGAATTTGACAAAAGCCAAGAAAGGTGCATCACAGCCCTCAGTGTTCCCATAAACTTGAAGAGCAAAAGCATCTGTGTTTTTCAGGTGCTGCAGCTGTGTGTTTTCCTAATCTGCTGCCCTGTGGAATAGCAGACATTTTGACCTTTCTTTGTAATTGACCAAAACACTGGTGAAGGCATAACCAAAGAAAGCCATGTCATATTTGTAGCATGTTTCTTGGACTCCTGGTATGGTGTTTGTGGAGCAAGTCCAAACATATTCAGGGAACATGGCATTATCTCAGAGGGTGAATACAGCCTGTTGAATCCATGACCCCATCTACTGAAATGTGATTGGAACGCAGAGTTTGGGAATCTGTACACTAATCTATTGCTACAAGACTTGCTTTAAGTCCCTTGAACAGTTTTCTACCAGCTTCATTTGAAAAAAATCAATCTGATGAAAACATTTCTTCCTCATCTTGCCAAATGTAGAATCTTTCTTGAAAATTATCCCTTCCCAGACATGCCTGGGCCAAAGGTAGCTTTCCCATATGTAAACGTGTCTTGACTTTAAAATCCAATATTTTATTTCCCTGCAGGGCTAAAAAGACCTTTTGTACCATTAGGATTAGAGTTTTCCAAGCTAACAATGGGGTCCAACACTCTCTTCTAATCCTGGAGGATACTGAGATATCTGACTTTATATATATATATATATATATATATATATATATATATATATATATATATATATATATATATATAATGTTTTTTAACTGTAAAAAAACCTTTTTAAGTAGCTTTTAAGTGTTTGTCTATTTTAAATTTTGCTTTTCTACTGAATCTGTCATAACTGGATTTTTGGGTTGGATTTTTAATGTGTGTGTCTATACTGAACCTGTAGTTTGAAAGAAGCTACACAATTTTAGCTATGCTAGCTGCATAGCTTATTTTGAGTTAATTATTAAATTTGACTCTGTCTATATAGCGCCAAATTTTGAAATAAACCAAAGAAATCTCCCTTAACCCTCATGGAACAAGGGATACGTGAACACTGGAACAGCACGCCCAATATTTTGAAATCTTTTTCTAAATAGCAGGCACATTTAAAAGATGCAGAATAGCTATTTCGGGGTACCTCTAGTATCCCAAAATATCACTACAGTCTAGACATACATCATGGTATATAAGTGCCTAAAGATGCAAGTAGGCACCCAGTGGATTTCCAAAACCCTCCCAGTGCCTAACCAGCTATTGCCCACCCCTCATTTTGAAAATGTAGCCCTTGGAACCTAAAACACTTGGCTCCACAGGGAGAGCTATAAGAAATAGTACCAGTGAGTACTTTTAGATCTTGAAAACATTATTAATACAGTTGTTCTGCAACACATCTGTCGTGTACAAAATTCTGGTGAAACATATCATAAAAGTATCATAACTCATTCTTTACTTCACCACTCACAAGCAATGTGACTGTCACAAACTCATGTTGATAAAACATGAATATCATCTCCTACCATTGCATGTTCCCTAGGTACAAGTGCTTGCTATCTTTCCACAAATTAAAATAATAACACAGCTGAGTTGCATTAAGTATTCTCCAGATCATCAGCAACTCTTCATGAGTACAAATGAATGAGTACTGATACAAACACCACCAGCTGGCAGCACTGACTATTAAGAAGGTTTATGTAAAGTTAGAGTAGGCAGATATCACATTGGAACTTCACTGTGGTATGTAAGTCTCTGGGCATGAGATGTTACAGTCATTTCTCAAAGCAACTAGGGATGTGGTTCTTATAGGTGTGGAGGGACAATGATTAATCCACCCCAATCAATGTGATTAGTGCTGCAGAGCCCTGGGACTCCAGGACCACAATGTCACAATGATACCCATGTGAAGTGCAAGGGGGGAGGGGAGAGGAGGGGGTGAGAGAATACTCCAATGCCCTGACCCTTCTTTGTGTGTCTATTCACTCACCAGGCACATTCTCTCTCATGAGAGCAAACCTGCCAGTTAGGGATGAATTTCACCTCCACTGTCCTAGCTTCTGACTTAATTAAGCATTGAGAGAGGGTCAGCACCCTTGCCTGCGCCCATGTTCGTTAAAAGCATTCCTTCTTAATAGAAGGGGGTCGTATTTTCTGAAATGGAAGGAAAGAGAATGTTCAGCTAGCAGGTGCAAGAAGACAGATATAGGAAAATAGGTTAATGAGACTGAATGATAAAAGCCCAGTGCTCTGAAGTATGTCAGAAAAATAAATAAGGACTTTTGTGATGAGAACAAATTAACAAATGTTTTGAAGCAGTCTGGTAGGAAAGGGAGAATGATTACAGCCTAAGATACAAAAGGTGAACAATAGAGACATTGGAACCAATGAAGGTCTGAACTACTGAGAAAGAAACAGAGCACTCCAGTCTGCTCAACAACTGCCCAAACATAAGACAAAGTGGCCTTATTCTAATCTGCATATGCAAGTGTAAAAGCCAGCTGGCTTTTAGCTCAGAGGGTAGAAGCTCCTATATCCAGCTCCAGAGAGGTCCCAGCTTCAAATCCACACAGTGGCAATTACAAGTGGGGGCTCATCCAGGATCTCAACTGGGGCTTGGAAGCTCAGGTCACACTTCCTCACCTAGGGAAAGTATGTAACCCACACACCTGGGCTATGTCTACACTCGCGGCTTCTTGCGCGAGTAATATGCAAATGAGGCTAAGCGTGGAATATCGCTGAGCCTCATTTGCATACCTAATGACCCACCATTTTTTTCAGAAGAGGCTCTTGTGCAAGAAGGAGCATCTACACTGCCCCATCTTGTGCAAGAAAAACCCTCTTGCGCAATGCTGTTACACCTATTACTTTTCAGGAAGACCAACTACCCAGAAGTTCTGCAGTTTACATAAGAATAACCATACTTGATCAAACCAATGGTCACTCTAGCATAATATACCATTTGTAAAATGTATCCTAGGTAGACACAAAGAACATAATACACATTAATTAAGAAAGACAAGAAGGATCTTTTATTGGACCAACTGCTATTGGTTGGAAGGACAAACATTTGAGCTTCACAGAGCTCTTCAAATCTTCTGTGAAACTTGAAACTTGTCTCTTCCCGGTCAAAACTAGGTCCAGGAAAACATATTACTTCCCCTACCTTTTCTTTCTTATCTTTGGGGTCAACTCTGCTACAACACATTAATTGACCCATCAGAAACTAACATATTACCAATCAAGACTCAGTCATAACCTCAGGTGAAAACCAGCACATTGACGGGTGTGCAAAACCAAACTGGAAGCCTGTGCAAATTACAGAGAACAGGCATCAGATGTTCTCTGCAAGAAGTACCACTAAGTTTGTCCACAGCTACTGACTGTAAATATAAGTATGCTGTACATTTCAGCAATCCCATTTGCTGGTGAGAAAGTGTCAATGATGGCAATGAGATAGGGGAGGTTGTAACTATTTTGCCAACAGCAGACAGGTAATGCTCCTTGGTTGAAACTAGGGCCTGGCCATCTAAAAGAAGTTTGGACATCAGTAGGACCCAAGAATGTGTAGCTGGTAAACAAACACCCTCTGACATGAGGGGCTGATTGCAATTTTGCCATTTCCTCAGGCTTTTACCCATGACCTGCCAACATTTCACTCATTTCTCTGGGTTAGAGCCTCTGAGCTTGTTTCCATTGAGTTTTAACACAGAGCTTTTTTTGATGAGTGGAAGAGTTGCATTTCTTTCTCCTTCTAGGTCCTCATATACAACTTCAACCTTTACACCAACCTTATTTTGTAATAAAAAGAAAGTGATCAGTTCTCTATGTCCACTGAAAATAGGATAAGGAGCAATGGCTTTAATCTGTACCAAGAGAAATGTAGGTTTTCACTTTGTAGCTGTAAAGACAGATAAGCTCTAGGACAGTTTTCTGAAGGTGCCTGTGGAATCCCCATCAGTGGAGGATTTAAGAACAGGCTGGACAAACAGCTGTGAAGGAAGTTCTAGATTTATTTGGCCCTAAGTGCTGTGAATGAACTTGAACTCTCAGTGTTCCTACAAGACCTACTTTTTTATGATTCTGTGTTTCCATAGCACCACCCATGTGTGGGACAGTCTGGGAGAAACTAACAAGTGGACAATGGAGGTAGAGAAGAGGTGGGAGCTGGCATCTTGATAGTGAGTGAGCAGCTGTGTTGTCTTTGACCTCTTCAGGACGGCTCCAATCCTTAAAGGGACCCAGTGCAGGAAATACAGGCATGCCACCCATTTCTTAAACATTTCACGTTAAAATAGTTTTACAAACCTATTTCAACTAATAAGTGCTACATCCCCCTCACAAATGTAATGTCATCCTGATATTTCTGTTAACAAAATAGACCATTCAGTCCATTCATCTGACTCAGAACAATTGTTCTGAAGTGTTTTTGTCTCTCTTTCTTCAAGAACTGGTACCAGTGGTGGAAACTCCTAAATCTTTCTTCAATTTATTTCAGCAAACAGGAATTTGTTGTAGCAATTATTTTTCTGCTTTCTGACAGACTACCCAGTCCTGAACATGTATAAATCCAAAGGATATTCATATGTTATGAAATAGCAGTTCCTTTAAGATTAGTGCTATAATCATGTAATTCAAAGTCACTGAGCATATGGCAAGCTATTGAGTAATAAAATCTACTAAATAAAATGTATTAACTTATCCCAAACTATAAAATACTTGATTGAGAACAATATCCACACCATAATAAATCAAAACAACTTCATCTACCAATATTTTATCAATCCTGGATACAGTACTGGATAAAAAATAGGGACTTGATATAGCTTGTCACAAACATAATGACTTCCTCATGGCACATTCACCTAGTCCAGAATTAGGATTTTGTCACTGATAATAAGTGGGTCTAAACATTCATGAGTTACTGCCTTTGGGGCTCTTTTCTCTTTAATAGAATGACTTCAATTGTCTTGACTATTCAGTGATTTGTTCCACTTATGTTCTACTGTATTCCAGTTTCATGACTCCATTTTGGCATTTGTGTATTTTAACAGCAGGTACAAATGTTATAGCAGTCTGATCAGCAGTTCTCCATTTTGTCTTTCTCTATGGTGCTTTAAAGAACAAAGTTATCATAGAATACTAAGACTGGAAGGGACCTCGAGTCTAGTCCCCTGCCCTCATGGCAGGACCAAATACTGTCTAGACCCTCCCTGAGAGACATTTATCTAACCTACTCTTAAATATCTCCAGAGATGGAGATTCCACAACCTCCCTGGGCAATTTATTCCAGTGTCTGACTACCTTGACAGGAACTTTTTCCTAATGTTCAACCTAAACCTCCCTTTCTGCAGTTTAAGCCCATTGCTTCTTTTATATATCCATGTGTATATATATATATATTACCCTTCTTATATCCAAGGGTAAGAAGTCACTGGGGAGGAGTAAAAGACTTCAGTGAAATTCTTAAGGCATCCTGTTTCTTTCTTCTGCTTTTACTTCATAGACTGAACTATTCTTTCAAGTACTGCAAGGATTATCTTAAGTTGTCTGGTCCTGCTATCTTAGAAAGATTCTTAAAAGGGCATCTCTTGGTCAGAGGACAGAACAATTCATTTTCTGATTATAATAAATTAAATTTTAAATAATAATGAAAGAATAATGATTCTTTCTATGAGTAGCAGACTTTTTAGATGATTCTGGTGCCACTTCATAAACATCTTTCATTTTCTATTTCAATTTTTCAACATAATCTTTGATTTTGAGGTCCAGATTCAGAATTTGTAAATAAAGGAAATATAATGTCAATAGGCAAACATAGTAATGTTCCATATAATAAGTAGAATGGTGGGGTCCCGTCTGCCAGGTGCCTTTTCTTACCCCGCAGCTCTATCAGGCAAGAGGTCTTTTTTCTTCCCCCAATCTCCCTCTATGGTTGCCAAGGGGCTTTTCTCTCTCCCCAGTCTCCCCATAGTCACCAGGGGCCTTTTCTCTCGCCCCCCCCATCCGGTGCTATGGCCTAGAGTTGGAAGGGGAATAGGGGTTTGGGGCAGGGGAACTACTTATCCCAAGTGCTGGCAGGCAAGATGGTGGAGTCCCATCCCTGCTGACCACTCCCTTGATGGTATGGTACCACCAGTGACCATTCGCAGTATCACATCCCTCCAAACATCAGCCCCTCCCATTACATGTAATAGAAAACAGTACCTTTCCTAGGCTTACTGTAGCAAGCTGGACACATGGCCCCCCTTTGTAGTGTGGCCAGACAAACATTTGTTCTTCCCCATTTTTTCTAGCTCTTGCTCTCTCAACTAAAACTTGACTAGTTCCTGTGTCGGCAGATGTTGTCTAGACGGGTTCTGCTGATCGAGTTACCTGTTGAGGCGAGGCGCTTATTCTTTGAAGCCATTAAGTTGATGTGCTCTAGATAACTTTTAAGTAGCTTCTTGTTATGAGAATGATAAAAGGTCAAAATACTTGCTCCATGACTGTCTTGTGTAAACAGAAATCACCTTATGAATATGCACGTAACCTATGGAATGAGTGAGGAAGTGTGAGTGAAACATTCAATCACAAGGCAGTCCAGCTCTCTGTAATCTTTTAAGGCAAGAAAGGACTCTGCAGGAGTATAAATTAACATGACAAGTGGCTAAGGCACTCGTTCTCTCTGACAAAATGTAACATCACAGCAGAAACCTGGGACTGGCCGAGAGAAGAAAGCAACCCCCGCAGATCCGAAGGGATCTCCAGGGGTCGCTGTGGCCTCACAGTCGATCTCCAGGAAGCTGTTGCCCGGCTAGCTCCAGCCTTCTGTGAAATCTATGCCAGACCTGTAGCCTGCCTCCAGACTGCTAGTATGAATGTTTGAGTATTATTGTACCCTTAAGAATTTTTATCACTAGACAGCACTGTTCCAGTTAACCCTTTGTCTGAATTCATTCCCTGGCTGGTCCGGGCAGGGCAACACTTCTGATTGTCCTGGCACATCCAAACCCTGACCATACTTTAAGGTAGGAGAAAAGGAAGCTGTATAACAAATCTGGTGGTCCTAGCTCTTAGCGTTAAAGAAGAGTTCTTGAACAAATGGACTTACAGATAGACACAAACTTCTCTCTCTATATATATATGATGAAGACAAAACACAGTTTATTCTGCCTCATCTGTATAGGTTTTGGTATTCTGCTATCAGTAAAGTAGTCCTGCATGACTCAGCAGACACTGTAGTGTAGCAACTAAAATACAGCAGTGAGATACCATTTTTACAGTCATTTTTCTCATAACCATACTGGAAGGTATTGGTCAGAACTGCTGATTTCCTTTGCATGTGGAATATATGTATTTCTGTGAATATAGTATTATCATATATTATAATATTATAATATTAATAATAATAATTAATGAAAGGAGCTCACCGGTCAGGTGTGAGAGGAATGACAGAATGCAAGCACTTCCCCTCACTCCCTGATAGCCTGGGGAATGGGATGAAAAAGAAAGCTGCGTCCTCACCCACCCAAAATAGTGCCCTTGTCTGAAAGCTGGACCTCTGTGGCAAAATACTGTTCATTATTACTTAACAGTCATTATTCTGTAAGTCAGTTCTACTGCTGGTTTCACCAAGAGAACTGGATGTTCTGGGATTCTCCCACAGACCATCTTTCTGAAAAAGCAGCTTGTTTTCCATGTTCTCTCCCTCTAAATCACATAAAAACACACACTTATCTTTTGTCTTAGACAAATACTTGCACTGAAAGATTAAGCCTCCCTGTTATATTTACTTTTATTCTGCAGCAGTAGCATTAGTCATTGAACTCAGGTTTTTTGCTTTCACTTACCTGAAGTTAGTGTTGGCCATGAAATAAAAATGGACCTGTCTCCTAAACTGGAGTCCGTTGCATCCCAATACTTGTAAGTGCGAGGGAAGGGCAAAGCTGATGAAATGTACATTTTTATGCTTAGTGAACTCAAACATATTAACCAAAACTGCATTCTGTGTTCCTTTGTCAAGGAAGAGACAAGAACCATTACAGTTCTGTGGATTTATGTTAGGGTTTATTATATAACTGAAAAGTAGGCATTGCCCAGTGGATAATGGCAAGATGTCAGTAGCACATCAAACTGGCCCAAACTTTGAATGCCCTTCTTGGACTTTCCTGACTGTGTAAAGCTGTGTTTAGTGAAAGTGAAAATGGTCACAAATAAATACAGGTATAACACTGCATTTGCTAAATACTGCAGCTGACAGTTTTTTGCTAACCAAAACATAGAGCTGCAAATAACTCAGAAGTACATTTGGTAGCAATTTTTGGACTCTACCATATGCTAAACATAAGTCCTATAGAGGATTTTATTTTTATTTCATATATATGGATTTCAGAGAAATGAGCTATTTTTAATGTTTATTACAATATATGACAATATGTAGAAAATATATTCTGCCTTTTTTATATTCATGGTTCCAGAAGTGAAGGTAGCTTACTGAATATAGCAACTTTTCCACATCCAAAAGAAAAGCGGTAGGGTAGCTTGGTGGGGGTTAGAAAAGAGGAAAACCCAAAGCATACTTCAGAGTTCTGTGCATGTCATCACCCCTTCAGACCCATCACATTCAGACCCAGCCCACAAAGCCCCTGGATTCCCACTGACTGGGGACAGGTCAGGCTCATCCGCACGTTTCTATCATGCACATGATCCTCACTCGTATGCTTCCTTGTAGAGTAGTACTATTGGCTTAAAGGTTGGGATATATCAGGAGTTATCAAATTGGAGTTCTGGGAGCATAGAACATATACGGGAAGAGGGGCAGAAGATTTAGGGGAGAAAATTACTGTGCACAGTCAGAGCTGGGTGACAGAAAAATAGTTGTTGCTGGCCAGGCATCCTGCTCTGAAAGCAGTGCCACCAGCAGCAATAGCGGAGAAGTAAGTAGTGCTGCCACTTTTACTATTTTGCTGCTGGTAGTGTCACTGTCTTCAGAGCTGGGCACCCGATCAACAGCTACTGGTTTCTTCTCTGCCTTCAGAGCTGGGTGGAAGGAAAGAAGCAGCTGCTGACCAAAGCAGAGAGGGGAAAAGGTGTAAGCTACTACAGACAAAAGTAGAGGAGTGCAGTCAAAAATGTTTGGGAACTACTAGACTATATTGCCTTCTCTTGGGAGCCTACAGAGGACTGGTGGAAATTATGTATTAGTGGTCCTTCCCCTTCCTCGACCCAGCTTCCCATCCACCCACCCTCAATCGGAATGTGATGACTTGTGTGTTATCTTCCTTCTTATTGCTTCCTACTCCCTCTTCCTATTGGTGTCCTGGATGCTTCCTGAACTCAGTGTTCCAGTTTGCCTGCTGGTACATGTACACAGATAGCTCTGGCTATGTGCAGTTATCCAAGGCCTGTTTGGACTGTTATGTTTTTTGTTCATACTATTGCTGACTTAACAGGTTTCTGGTTATTACATGTTTTGATTGACCATCTATGTGCGTGTCTTGCTTCAAACTCCTTGTGATTTTGAATTGCTGTTCTGGAGTGCATCAGAACATAATAATGGGCATACCCTCCTCCCAGAAGTACCCACAGGGCCTCTAACTATGGAGTGAGCCTTTCTCAAGGAGGAGAAGAGAGAGTCTTAAGGTTGCTAGCTGTCACATGACTTTCATCCAGAAGGGTTTATAGGATTCCCCCACAGTTTATCCTCCTCGCTCTTGTAGATTGCCAGGCAGAAGAATTGGAGGCAACCAATCCATCTCTCCTCTTCTGCTTTCTCTTTCTCTCTCTTTCCCCTGAGGGAAGTGCACATGGAACAGCTAGGAGAAAGCAGCTCCAGTGACCTACCAGCAAGATGAGGAGGCTTGAAAAGTGTGATGGAGAATGGAAGTGTAAGGAGGGGACAGAGACTGGGGCCGGAAGGATCAGCACAAGATCAAGGGCATGTTGAGAAGGAAGAGTTGCAAAGACTGAAGGATCAGAGGATGGCCTGAGATGCTGAATAGGAAGGCAGAGGCTGGAAGAAGAAAAAGAAAAAAGATAATGAGGAGCAGGGGCAGAATGTAGGAGGTTGCTCCAGATCTTCAAAAACCCCACAAAAACAATATTACATTTTTCAGATTTCTCATTCCCCCCATAGTCCCTCAGATCCTGCCTCTCCAAGACTCTCCCTATCTTGCACCCTGTCTTTTGTAAGCTTCCCCTTACTCCCACAATAACCTTCACCAGCTTCTGAAGGATAGGCCCCTGCCTCCTCCTCACACCTGCTCATACTGCACTTAGGGAATTTACACCCCTAGGAAACAAGCAACATGTTCTCACTGGTGAAAAATATCACAAGCGTTGCTGCTCTGTTTGCCCCAGAAGGGGTATCTCCACCAGTAGATCCCACCAGTACCTGGAAACTGGAGGCATGCAGGTAAGTATAGCGGTCAGTAGGTTTTCGGCATAGGGTGGTATTGATGTGACCGTCACTTATTTGTACCGTGGTGTCCAGGAAATGGACCTCCCGTGTAGATTGGTCCATGCTGAGGTTGATGATGGGGTGGAAGCTGTTGAAATCATGGTGAAATTCTTCCAGAGTCTCCTTCCCATGGGTCCAGATGATGATGATGTCATCGATGTAGCGTTGGTAGAGAAGGGGTTTAGTGGACGAGAGCTGAGGAAGCGTTGTTCCAGGTCAGCCATAAAAATGTTGGCGTATTGTGGGGCCATGCGGGTGCCCATAGCAGTGCCACTGGTCTGGAGGTATATGTTGTCACCAAATCTGAAATAGTTGTGTGTGAGGATAAATTCACAGAATTCAGCCACCAGTTGTGCTCAGCATGGACCAATCTACACGGGAGGTCCATTTCCTGGACACCACGGTACAAATAAGTGACGGTCACATCAATACCACCCTATACCGAAAACCTACCAACCGCTATACTTACCTGCATGCCTCCAGTTTCCATCCCGGACACACCACACGATCCATTGTTTACAGCCAAGCACTGAGGTACAACCGCATATGCTCCAACCCCTCAGACAGAGACCTACACCTACATCTTCAACAAGCATTCTGTAAACTGCAATACCCACACGAGGAAGTGAGAAGACAGATTGACAGAGCCAGACGTGTACCCAGAAGCCTCCTGCTACGGGACAAGCCCAAGAAAGAAACCAACAGAACACCACTGGCCATCACCTACAGTCCCCAGCAAAAACCACTCCAACGCATCATTAGTGATCTACAACCCATCCTGGACAATGATCCTTCACTTTCACAGGCCTTGGGAGGTAGGCCGGTCCTTGCCCACAGACAACCCGCCAACCTGAAGCATATTCTCACCAGCAACTACACATCGCACCATAATAACTGGAACTCAGTTCCTTGCAACAAACCTCGGTGCCAACTCTGCCCACATATATACACCGGCAACACCATCACAGGACCTAACCAGATCAGCCATACTGTCACTGGTACATTCTCCTGCACATCTACCAACGTAATATATGCCATCATGTGCCAACAATGCCCCACTGCTATATACATCGGCCAAACTGGACAGTCCCTACGTAAAAGAATCAATGAACACAAATCTGATATTAGGAATGGCAACATACAAAAACCTGTAGGGGAACACTTCAATCTTCCTGGACACACAATTGCAGATCTAAAAGTAGCCATCCTGCAGCAAAAAAACTTCAGGACCAGACTTCAAAGAGAAACTGCTGAGCTACAGTTCATCTTCAAGTTTGACACAATCAACTCTGGATTAAACAAAGACCTGTGAATGGCTCGCTAACTACAAAAGCAGCTTCTGCTCTCTTGGAATTCACACCTCCAGATCAGCTGCTAGAAGTGGGCCTCATCCTCCTTGATTGGATCCACCTTGTCATCTCCAGCCTGACCCTGGCCTGCATATTTATACCTGCCTCTGGAAATTTCCACTACATGCATCTGACGAAGTGGGTCTTTGCCCACGAAAGCTTATGCTCTTACACTTCAGTTAGTCTATAAGGTGCCACAGGACTCCTCATCGCTTCTGATCAGTACTTCACTCTGCTCCCTATTACAGATCAATTTCCACTTTATCAAAAAGACTAAACTTTCATAGAACAGCAGAGCAGACCGGGAGAGCTAGTGTTGCTTAACCTAAGAATAAAGTAACATTTCAGACTGCACCTTAGAGCTGCTGGAACAATTTTTATAGTGGGGATGCTGAGAGCCATTGAACCAAACTGCAAACCATGTATATAATGGAAACCACTTCAAATCAGGGGGTGCAGCAGTACTCCTAATCCCAGCACCTGTGCAGCAAGGTGTCTGCTACTCCATTTCTCAGTTGACTAGCAGCATGACAGAAGAATTAGAGGCAATCAGTCTCCTCCCTCCCTTCTTTCCCCTGAAGGAAGCCCATATAGAACAGCTAGGAGGAAGTGATCTACTAGCAAGAGAGATGAGGCATGGCTCTTACAGGCACTCCCAAAGAATTCTTGATGGTTCTTTTAGCCATGAAGTACAGTGGCAGAAACAGTAACTGTACATTTCTAGAGATATTGAATGCCAGCCAGAGATGTGTGATTTGAGATCTAGATTTTATTAAAAATAGGTTTCAAGACTATTACAGCATTTGAACCAATAAAACTGTAGTCAGCAAACAAATTAAGTCAGTGCATTATGACTGCCTCAGTTTTCTTTCATATTTCAAAACCTCAGTCATAAGGGAAGAACAGTCTGTCTCTGGGACAATCTAGCAGCTGATTAGGCAATGAGGAAGGGATCACAGGAGAAAAGTAGCAAGAGAACAGGTTGAGTGATGGGCAGAGAGCAGGAAGACATGATATGAAAAGGGGAAGTCAAGATAAATAGGAAGAAGAACTATGGGAATAGTGCCAGTTACTCTTAGGCTGCATCTAGATTGGCATTTTTTTCCAGAAATGCTTTTAACGGAAAAGTTTTCCGTTAAAAGCATTTTCAGAACAGAGCGTCCAGATTGGCATAGACGCTTTTCCGCAAAAAGTGCTTTTGCGGAAAAGCGTCCGTGCCAATCTTGACATGCTTTTCCGCAAAAAAGCCCCGATCGCCATTTTCGCGATTGGGGCTTTTTTGAGGAAAACAAATCTGAGCTGTCTACACTGGCCCTTTTGCGCAAAAGCTTTGCGCAAAAGGGACTTTTGCCTGAACAGGAGCAGAATAGTATTTCCGCAAGAAGCACTGATTTCAGACAGTAGGAAGTCAGTGCTTTTGCGGAAATTCAAGTGGCCAGTGTAGACAGCCGGCAAGTTTTTCCGGAAAAGCGGCTGATTTTCCAGAAAAACTGGCCAGTCTAGACACAGCCTTACTGTTCTAGCCAGCCTGTCTGTCTGTCTCTATATATATTGTTTCTAACTATTGAGGCAGGTCCATTGGGACAATTAATGTCAGTGAATAATGGGAGATTTAAAATTCAGGGAGATATTTGCTTTTGGGACCTATCAATATAAGTTTAATGGAAAACATTAAAGCAAATTTAGTGTTCCAGCTTTGTGAGCAGAGTTAAATTTGTATATTACATTACAGCAAATATGTCCATGGTATTTGGCTTGTCTGACACTAATCTGTACCCGTGCTTTATTTTACCCTGTGAGGCTGGGTAAGATATTATTAAACCACATTCGTAAGTATCTGTATACTTCATAATGTGAAAATATGCTCTCTATTTTGGATATATTTATTTAATTAGAATACAGGTAATTTAGACTGAATAAACAGATCTTAATCATGAAGTACTGTGTGCTCTACAGTTCATAAAACATGAGCTAAAGCCTGACTGAACTGACAAGATGTGTGATTATTTTATGTATTACACTACTTGTTTGTGAAGGTTAATTATCTGGATAACAGACAGCTGAATAATCTCATGAAATTCCAGTCTTTGTTTACTGATGGCATACAAATGATGGTTCCCACCAATGCAAAATCATTTTACATTTAATCTTCACTGAAAAATTGCACTTTAGTAATTTGGTCCAATCACAGCCCCTCTGCTGGTTATATTTTTTTGATGATATTTGTGTTTCCTCGCCAGACACCCCATCACAAAGGGTACAGTTTATTCTTGGAACAGAGGATGATGACGAGGAACACATTCCTCATGACCTCTTTACTGAACTTGACGAGATTTGCTGGCGTGAAGGAGAGGATGCTGAATGGCGAGAGACAGCGAGGTAAGTGTTTTCAGGACGTATTTTTTGTCAGTAGCTCATGGACACTGAAAACGTGGGGAGACATTTCAAACCTGTAGCAGGTCTGTTAACGGATTTTGGAGATAAGGCTTAACCCCCAACATCATTTTAATCCTTGCATAACTAATATTGCCACAGTATCTGTCATTCCTTAAGACTCAGATGTTTTCATTTAGATTTATCATATGTAGGTCAAAATGAAAATTGAATGAAAACTGACGTAAACAAAAAATCTATACTTGTAGTAGTAAAGTAGACCTTTTTATTCATATTTTAGTTCATAATTTTTACATGTACTTTTAAACGTTTAGAAATCCATGAGTTGGCTCTTTATTAAAAGTTCATAGGAGAAAGGGAAGAATATTATTGTAGCCAAATTAAACTTAAGATAAATTCAAATATTCACAGAGCCCAACCTTTAATGAGCAGATGCTCTGGAGACTTTGAATATTCAATGTTAGATCATTTTACTTCTGCAAAATTAAAATGTGGAAAGAATGCTTTCCCAGATTGTTTCTCTGTGGAAAGATATTACCATTGAATATCAATTATATAACTGCTTGTTTTTCTTCCTCAGGCATCTAAGTGTGGGAGTCACTTGCTATATAGCTGGCTTCAAAGGGAAATTACTCTGATCTTGATTCTGGGGGTTACCATTTTTCTAATTGCAATCTCTACACCCTCTTCCTTTAACCTCTAGCCACTAAATAAACACAGATTTATTTATTTGTTCATAGAAGGTGCCAGAGTGCTCAGAGACATTGGGCCAGATCTGTGGCTTCATTATGGCCTGGTGGATTAAAAAGGTTGTACATTATGCTGAACTGGCCAGCTGAGGAGTCTGTGTGGGGAATACCCAAGGCTGCGTCTAGATTGCTTTTGCGCAAAATCATGCCAGCCACTTTTGCGCAAAATCTTGCCGCCTGTCTACACTGGCCGCAAGTATTTGCGCAAGAACACTGACTTTGTAATATACAAAATCAGTGGTTCTTGCGCAAATACTCTGACGCTCCCGCTCAGAGGTAAGCCCTCTTGCGCAAGTATTCTTGTGCAAGAGGGCCAGTATAGACAGCAACATTAATTTTTTGCGCAAGAAAGCCCGATGGCTAAAATAGCCATCGGAGCTTTCTTGCGCAAGAGAGCGTGTACACTGGCATGGATGCTTTTGCGCAAAAGCAAATCTTTTGCACAAAGGCACATGCCGATATAGATGCTCTCTTGTGCAAATACTTTTAACGGAAAAACTTTTCCATTAAAAGTATTTGCGCAAAATCATGCCAGTCTAGACGCAGCCCAAGTGTTTTAGTTTCCAGGGACCAAGAACAGTCAATAATCTCTATGAGTTCACTGCAATTGTGTGAGCTCACAGTGGCATAGAAGGGCAGATTTCTTGAGGCCATCTCCTCCATTGTGTGCCCCAGCAGGGGGCATCCATAATCCGTACATGTTTTTTCCATTGGCTCCAGTAGATTACACCACAAAACTGATGTTCCGTGTGTCCTAAAATATTCATATGCACAGTCAAAGAAAGGAAATATGATTTCTTTCTTCAAAAGACCCGGGGAATGATCTTCATTTTGCTCATATCAAGATATAAACCATCTTTAATAAGAAAAAAGTAAATTCTGTTATAGTTACTGTATTTTTCAACAGTAAAGTAGAATAGGAATGCCTTCTGGGAATCATTACTGAAGTATGTTTCTTAGAAATTATTTTGATTTTTCATTTAACATACGCTTATAATCAAGACAATGTAAAATAAAGCTGATATAAAAATATATGTCAATTTAACTTGATATATCGTATGCCTATTTTAATTGTCCTCCTTCCTCTTCAGATGAGATAAAAAAGCATGTTTTGAATTGTACAGACACATTCAAACTAATAAGCAAAATGAAGTGGAGTAGGTATTACATATTATTGAATACATCATTAATCCTGAAACAATAGGCTTTTAAAGCAAATCCTTGATCCCAGCATACAGTCCCAGTAAGTAGGCTTTGTTCTGGAGACAACCACAGTTGTAATAGTAAAATTAATATACTGAGCACTTTTCATCAGTAGCTTTCAAAGTGCTTTGCAAAGGAAGTCAGCATAGTTATCCTCATTTTACAAATGGAGAATCAGGCACAGAGAAAGGCAGTCACTCACCAGGTCAGAGGTAGAACCAGGAATAAAATCCAGGCCTGCCAAGTCTAAGTCCAGTGCTCTGTCCGCGAGGCCACATTGCCTCTTTCCTTCAAGTTAGGGAACCCCTCTTAGCCTATTTCTGTATCTGCATTATGTGTGGTAGCTGTTGAAGCTCCTGCTTGTGGGTTTGTATCATGGCAGATTCTCCAATCCCTCTATTCCCTCCTTAGACCACCTGGAACCCCCTGAATATTGGGCATAACTAAGCTTAACCCTCCCCCTCAACCTCAAACCCAGCTCTATGGCATGCAAGAGCATAGAATATAAATGATATATGGGACCCTAGGGAGATGGTTTCTCAGCCTTGCAAAAGCAAAATTGCATTGATTCCTCTGTGATTAGGGACCTCTGTGGCTATAGAGATCAGGGGCACATATGGTCATGAATTCCCTTTTGTAATATTGCCACAAAGGAATGACATAAGAATGCTTGGGGTTTCTGTTGGGTTTGGTGACACTGGTGTTAATGTAAATGTTTTAAAATATCTTCTTTTATAAACATGAGTTATTGTCTATTTATTGTTTGCACAGGGCCAGCAGTTTGCTAGGCACTTTACAGCTCAAACAGAATTATTGTGTAAGCCAGCAGTGGGGAAACTTTTTGGGCTGGGGGCCACTGGCCCACAGAAAAATCAGTCGAGGGATGCACACAAAAAAATTCACTGCCGTGGGTGCCCAACTGAGAAGGAAAAAGACCACTCCCCACATTCCTCTTGCACACCAGAGTCCAGGGGGACCCAGCCTAGTATATTTGTGTGTTCCAGCCCCATGGTGGGACAGCCAGGGGGTCTGGAGTGCCAGCACAGGCTCCCCAATGCAGGGGGCATCCTGAAAATTGAGGGCTGGATCAAAAGTGAGGGCTGGATCCAGGCAAGCCAAGGACCACATCCAGCTCCCAGGCCTAAGGTTCTCCACCCCTGGGCTGTGTCTACACTGGCAAGTTATTCCAGAAAATCAGCCGCTTTTCCGGAAAAAACTTGCCAGCTGTCTATACTGGCCGCTTGAATTTCTGGAAAAGCGCTGACGATCTAATGTAAAATCATCAGTGCTTTTCCGGAAAAACTATGCTGCTCCCGTTCGGGCAAAAGTCTTTTTCCGGAAAACTGTTCCGGAAAAGGGCCAGTGTAGACAGCACATTAGTGTTTTCCACAAAAAAGCCCTGATCGCGAAAATGACAATCGGGGCTTTTTTGTGGAAAAGCGCGTCTAGATTGGCCACGGACACTTTTCTGGAAAAAGTGCTTTTCCGGAAAAGCGTCCTGCCAATCTAGACGCGCTTTTCCGGAAATACTTTTAACGGAAAACCTTTTCTGTTAAAAGCATTTCCGGAAAATCATGCCAGTTTAGACGTAGCCCTGGTGTAAGCATTAGCCAGAAAAAAATAGAATCAAGTCCAGTTCCCATCAAACTCCATGTCAGTTTCACGATTAACCATGCAAACACAGACCATGCATTTTACTAAAAGGAGGTGTGGTGAATCTCTGGTGCAAAATGTCTGGACCCTCCTATTATTCCATTTGATGGAGCTTGCATGCACAGTCATTATTCTGGAACTTTTTGTATATGTTGTGTGCAAGCTGTGTAATATTCTTTGAGATCTTTATTGCTCATTTAGTCAAAATGTTAGTAGCTACTGAAGAGGAGGAGTGTGGATAAGATTTGGCTGAAGCTCAATATATCTGGGAAGAATAGAACAGATTTATCTAAATAGAGGGAAAGGACTTACACTGCAGTGGAGGATTCAAAGTGGCAGAGACTCAGCTGTGTTGTTTTAAAGGCAGATTCCAATCCCGATGAGCCCATCAAGACAGTGTTATTCATACAGAACATTTTTTTATGATTAATAATGGTTTGGGATACTAACCATTTAACTACATTGTTAAACATAAATAATTGGATTATTTCTTTTTTTGCAACAGGCCACATTTCATCAATAATTATGCATTAGTGTTTAGAAATCAAACATGCACAGGAATTAAAACAAAGTAATCAGTACATTTGGGAACATGTGGTGAAAACAGGAATCTCCTGTGTTAACCCTTTCGTGATCCATTTTGCCACTTTAATTATAAGGAGGAATAAATGTATTCTTTTGGGTAAATGATATTCAATATTACTATATTCTATTAATATTACTAATAGAATAATTTGTATGAATGACTCAGATGTACTCTGGCAGAGCTCCAGCTTTGCTCTGGGAGTCCTGAGCTTCTAGGTGGTTAGCACTTACCTCAGAGGCTTGCTGTGACCCCTCAGCTTAGCCTCTCTACTTTTCTGGAGAAGAGGGGTCACAGACTACTGAGCCATCTTCACCACAGGCCAGTCAAATGGTTTTGGGGGTGTACCCCTCTTTAGTCCTAATTTCCCCTTTCAGGGGTAGTCTCTAGTAGAGCAGGGAGGGCTGGGGGGAACCCAGGCCTACCCTCTACTCTGGTTTCCAGCCCAGGGACCTAATGACAGCAAACAGGTAGTGTTTACTCCACCACCAGAGTTGCAGCATTCCTCAGAGCTACTGCCCCAACCAACCTCTGCCAGTACCTTCCTCCTGGTATCTGACCACATCCTTTCCATTCTTCCACAGTACATCTTCAGTCCTTGGCTTCTCTGCCCTTCCTGAATGGAAGTCTTTTAAACTAGCCCCAGCAGGTCCTTAATGGACTGCAGGTGTTCTGACTAGTGTGTTTTTCTCTTGTTTCTGGTGAGCTCTTAACTGATTCCAGAATCTTCCTGATGGTGCTGTAACAGTTCCTGCCCTGGTCACTCAGGGACTATTTATCCAGAGGCCAGTATATCTACCTTCTATCAGACTACTGTAGCCAGCTGCTCTGGTCTTTCACAGTACATAATGTTTGATTTATTGTTGATGTCCTATAAAAGTACTTAGTGTGCATATTATAAAGAAACAAACCTGGGGATAATAGTTAGACTTATAATGCATGTACAGTAGTGCAACAGCACATTACGCTGTCAAAATGATATGTACTTGATAGACTTCAACTTCAATAGCATTTATCAATCAAACCAGCCTTTTGCACTGCTGAGTTGGACAGTGGTTTAGATTTCCCATGGTTGAACCTGAAAAGGTCATCCCAAAATTTGAGTGCTTATCTTAGTCTTATTCAGATCTCTTTACTTTGCAATTTGTAGTAAGAAATTTCAGGAGAACATCATGAAAGTGCTTCTGTTTCTGGAACTGACCAGAACATAGTAAACCAGTGGGGCGAGAGAGGGTTAAACAAACTTTTTAGATCCTTGGAAGAAGTTAAGTTTTTTATGAAAATTATGATCTTTGTTGTTATATTCAAATCAGTTTTCCCATCCATAGTTTTGAAAGATAGGTAACTAACAGGTGCATTGGTTATGACATGGATACCAAGCAATAAAAGCTGGTAGGAAAAAAAAAGGTCTACACTTCCCTCCAAAGACACGAGGTCACACAGCTTGCCTCCTTTTGTCATTTCTGGTTTGTGTCTGAGCAGTTTATTTACTTTGGTTCACTTTCAAATTAACATTGGCCAAAGTTCGGGTCAAAACTCATACAATTTGTAAGATTAAGATGACTGTATTAGTCAGGCATATTGCAAGTGAATACATTTAAAAACAGTGTTTTCCCCCCAAAAATTGGAAAATCCTGTTTAACATTTTGGTTCTATAACATATCACCACTGGAAAAACTCTTGCCGTTATTTAATTTTATTAGTCAGTCCTGCCTGTAGGAGAGATCATACGTTTCTTCTCCTACCCATCTAAAAGAAAGTATCAAACTGCCAAAATTTATCATGGATTTTGTACACTCAAAAATGTGTATTTCTGTTTTTATTCAGCCCACTATAAATGAATGGAAAAACTTGGATCCAGGACTCGGTTTGATTTCTAAACCTTTTATATTTCTGAAGTTTGGAGATAAAATCAGGGATCTGATTAAGACCCAACTCTGGATTGTTATCCATCATTGTTCTTTTAAACAAAAATAAAATCACTAAATATAGTTGCATGAAGACTAGGTTTTTTGTTCCATAAAGAGTTTCTGTTACTGATGCTTATTCCTTGTTTCATGTAACAATCCACTGATGTGATTAACAAGCATCACATGAGGTAGTGTGTCCAACTCAAAATATAGATAAGAAAAATAGTCCAGGAAGCATTTCTTAGAAGAGATGGAACACTCAATCAGAACCTTTAACCTGTAATACAAGATGAAATCTTAAGAAATAAAGATAATTTTTTCATACATATATTTTGGGTACTAAAAACAGAAGAGTGGGAATCTTACTGTTAGAATGAATTAGATTGAATTGAATACAACCGCTGACATATATGGAAAACTGGTGAAGACCAAACACATAGAATAATGACACAATGTCTATTAAGGCATCTCAAGGCTCTATCTTAGGACCATTTTTATTTAAAATGTTGATTTAGAAAGGGGATTAAAATCCTGTTTACACACAGATACTAATCTGTTAGGAGGAATTCAGAACACAAGGAAAGACAAAATAGGCAAAAGAGACCCTAAGGAGATTAGAAACATGGCTAGAAAATAAGAAACTGAACCTCAGTTTGTTAAAATGCAAACTAACACATCAGAAAACTACCCAAATGCAAATATCAAAGAGGAAGAAGAATTCTGGAAAGCAGTAATGCTAAGAGTGCCCTGGACAACTTAGAGTGATTATCTCATGTAGTAGGACAGCAAATTAAGGTCAGTGAGGTTTTGGGCTGCAAACACAGAGGCACAACTTCATGGAGTTGGGAGGTAAAAGTCTCTTACATAATTCTGCTGTAAATGCACCTTTCATCATTGCAAAGAGAGAGGAGAAATAATCTGAAATCTTTTTGATATCATTATATAATTAGAAGGACCAGTGCAAAGATGCAGGTCTTCCTAAACTGCAGACTAGTTATGAAAGAGAGAACATTAGAGTTTTCATTAGATATTCTGAAAGCAAAAGACACCAGGAAGAATATGAATGAATACGAGGAATAGAATGCTAAATCTGGGCTCAAATATGTTATGAAGAGTTTGCCATTTCCAGGGAATATGGAACATTACAGTTTTCACATTGAATTTTACCACATCATCTGTTTTTTTCTAACATTGTTCAGTTCACTTTGTGTAACGTTGTGTTGGGAATAAAGTACATTTGCATGAAAACCACTGCTTGTACTCATCTACAAGAGCAATGATTACAAACTGAAAATTAAATCTTAACAAAATATTGTGAAACAGGGTATTAACTGTACAGGACTGCCAATGGGGGAGGAGGGGAATTGTCGTGGGGCCTGGTGACTTAAACAGACCTGGAGCTTTCAGCCACTGTTGTGGCCACTGCAGCAACGGCTGGAGTCCTGACTCCTGGGCCCTTTTGAACTGCCGCCAGAGCACTCAGCGAGCCTCTGATGACCGAGGAGGGATGGGTCACTGCAGTCTGGGTGGTGATAAGGGCTGACTGCCCTGAAAAGACATAGAATCAATCACATTTATTATGACAAACATAGTTAATAGTGATATTTTATTTGTGGGGCATTTGTTGCTATGTCACTACACTTGTTTTATCACATCAATATTCATTACAGACAACACTGAATACTACCCATCTATCCATTTCTTGATCAGAAAACACAGAGCTGAACAGCTTAGGGCATATTCAGGAGAACCATACCAAAGAGTGTACTCAGTTCACGTCATATTTTGCATGTATCTCATTTTTGGTCCATGTCCTATGCAGGTCCTAAGGGAGTGAATTTTGAAAAAGTGTCTCGGGAAATCAAAAGCCTGGAATACTATAGATGTCTGTGGGTTGTGTATCTTGGAAAATAGTATAATGATCCTTAGGTGCACAAAAATCAGTAGAAAACCATCGCCTCTTGACTGATATTGTATGAAGATTAACATTGCCTAAGAATTCACAAGAAAGTGTTGGGTGATCAAAGACAGGCAATGAAGCAGAGAGTTTGCATTCAGTTTCTGTGTTATGATTAAACTACTATCTCTGCAATTATAATTGCAAATGTGATCATTTTATGGCCTCTTAAACAAAAATAAATCTTTCCAGCCCCTTACCTCTATCCTTATTAGACATTTAATTAAAAAGTGTCACCCCAATTTAACTGGGTGTTGAAGGAAACACTTATAAAGGTACATTATATAACATAGTACCTTGCCTTCAAATAGAGCTTCTACAAATGAAGCACTAGCTAGCAAAAGTAGCTAATTAACTTCAGCTTCTGCCAAGATTGTATCTGAAGCTTAACTGAGTGAGACTTGAAACACAAACCCTGCAATTTCAGTTTCTGAATATCTTCTATAGAGTGCCAGTAAGACTCATGAAGCATTCAAGTGATTTACAGGTTTATGTGGGAATTATAGAGTACATAGGCGTTGGATTAGCCCCAGCTACACAAGAATGAATTTCTGAAAATGAAGTAGTCTGTTTCCTTTTTCAAGTTTTATTCCATTAAACTTCAGAACCGATGTCCCTACTTCACAGTGTTTGGGTGGAATATACAATACAAACATTTGAAAACTGTATACTGCGTTAATCTCACCTCAACCAGAAGTCAAGTAATAGCACAGGGAATCCTTCCTTCCTGACTCCAAAACCTCGTTATGTTTGGTTAAAGGAAGGCATTGTATAATAACTTTTTCATGGCATAGGAAACTCTGGAAACATTTTAGAGGAAATAGAGGCTCTTATCTGTAAGATTAATGACAGCATAGAATGATGCCTTGTAGTATGGAAAGAGTTTAGGTCACTTTTTCTTCAGGTGTGACTCCACTGAAGTAATTACAGTCTTACCAGCAGAGAATTTGGCTGTTTATCTAATATATAAATAAATTGAGGATGTATAATTACAATTTATATTACATGGCTAATAGATGGGGAGAAGTAGCATAGCAGTCTAAGACTTTTTTCCCTAAAGTGTTTACTAGTTTCTTGTATCTTTTCTCTTGTCCAGACTTTCTCCTTATAAGCAGAGCTAATAGTGGTGCCTAATACTGCCTATATTTTCAGTTGCTTATAACTATCCCAAACTTTGACTGAAACTTCCCATACTAGGTCTCTGCTTCAGGCTGAATTTTATTTAGAAAATTTCAACTAAAATAGTTCAGGTGCTGTCAAGAAGGAAATTAGAGGAAACATTTTTTTGCCCATGTTAAAAAATTCTTAGTCGTTTCATTGAGAAGCTTTGGTACCTCTATTCTTTTGAGCAAGATAATTTAGCTGGGGACATTCTTTGTGTCAGTGGTGTAACTTTTGTTGCCCCATGGAAATCCACTCAAATTGGCCAAGTTCTAAGCCTTTGGAAAAATCTCAGTTTGCATATGCTCGGTAGAGGCTTGTTAAAGTCTAGCAGCAAAGATCTGGGAATATTTGTTCTGTACTTAGCATGGTCTAGTCTGAGGCTGCAGAGGGCTGAGCAGGACTGTGTCTGCAATTGCTGCTACTAGCTGATATAAGCCACTGTGGCACAGCTTACCTTAACTAAATGCAGGGAAACTGTTTCCTGTACCTTGCTGGTGACCAGGCAGCTTAGAGGAGAAAAAGGGAGTGACTCAACTGGAATATAGAAAGAGAAGTTTAAGGAGTGAGTTGTGGGAAGGGCATGCAAAGAGGAGATGAACAGGTTGTCAAATCTGGGATAGAGTGGCCAGTGGACATGAGGAGTGGGACAGGAGTTGGATAGCAGTGAAGGGAGAGAAGGAGGCTGGGGGAGGAGGAGGTGCAAAGGGAGAGGAGTGAAAGAGGCAAGGAATGGAGCTGTAAAGGGTCAGAGAGGTAGTGACACATGAGATGAGGGAGTTAGAAGAAGAAAAAGAGGGGGCAGGAGCCAAGGAGAAGGCTGTTAGATAAAAGTGGAGGTTTTAGAGAGAAGGACATGGGAGAGTTGGACAGAAGAGAGGGTGAAAAGTAGGAGCTTGGATGAGACTGGATAGGAGCAGAGTGGGTAGTAGATAGGAACAGAAGGAAAGAGAACAAGAGCTGGTCTTTGTCAAAGAGCTTGGGGGAATGGGATGATGTATAGGAACAAAGTGGGGCTGGGGCAGAACAGACAGGAAGAGGTAGCGAGACAGGTTTGTGGGGGACACTAGAGCACATAGTGTTTCAAAAATTGGAAATGAATCCTCAGGAGTCCTGAGTCCTTTTGTTTCTCTGCTGCCATTAAATAGCTGTGAATCCACTGACAAAGCATATATGTCATTCCTCTCTAGTGCCTGGGCTATGTAGAGGATAACAGCTTACTATTGCTACCAGTTACTTCACTGGCTCAAGTGACGGAAATCTGTACTTTTGAGTGTCAGTATTCCACTACATGATGGAATTTCTGTTTTTTTTCCAGTTTACTTTTTTCTAGGTTTTATATTGATTCTGTAGCAGTTCTTTACTGCTCCACATTCCCAGAGTTTTACTAACATTCAGAATCAATGATTCTGGCACACAAAGCACTTTTAACAATGACAGGACATTATCCAAAGTTGTGCAAAACAAAATGTTATATTATTTATCTGCTTCCCTCTTCAACTTTCAGGATTAAATCAATGTTCAACAAATGGGTAAGGGACAAAATTGATGTGGGGCAGGGGAATGTACTCATGTTTTCTACAAATACAAAGTAAAATAAAACCAAACAAAATATTTGATGTCCATTGAATATGCATGAAAATAACTCACTTTTCATTTCCTATATACAAAAGGCTTACTAAGCTATTTGTTTGCTTAGATGGTTGAAGTTTGAAGAAGATGTAGAGGATGGTGGAGAGAGATGGAGCAAACCATACGTTGCCACTCTGTCACTTCATAGCTTGTTTGAGTTGAGAAGTTGTATCCTGAATGGTACTGTTCTACTGGACATGAGAGCTAATTCTATAGAAGAAATTGCAGGTATATCAATGTTTTATACCAATAACCTATTATGATAAAGTAAGATATTGTACAGAACTATCTCCCACTTCCATTACCCTCTAAGACAGTTCATTCTCACCCTAATTCAAAGGTCAGGGTCGAGCATAGGGAGAAGGAATGGTGGGTTTCAGCCCCTCAAAAAAGAAAAATCTGAAACACAAAGCACCCATCTGTGAAAACATTTACAGAAAAAGTACAGTGTAAAAATTATGAGAGCTTAAAAGTTACATTAATTTGCTTCAGAGTTCAAAATGGGAAATAGAGAATATAAAGGAGTTGGATTTACACACAGCTGGTAGTGAAGCTTATCTGACCTTAAATACATCACTGTAATCTAAATGTGGCACCAGAGGAGATGTTACATATATGGTCATCGGCTCTTACAGAGACATTAAAGTTGGTTGGGCTGGGGGTGGCTGGCCCCCTTCTCAAACATGTGTGTGAGAGATGTCAGATACTATAAACCAGGATAAAGTAATTTGTGTGGTTTCCTCTTCTGTGCTAACGACCCCATTCTTCCATGATCTGAATAAGAACTTGGTTTTGTGTTTTCCATGATATCTTGGGGGTTTTCTGAAGAGACTGACTATGGGG
This sequence comes from Pelodiscus sinensis, assembly GCF_052426305.1. NCBI lineage: Eukaryota > Metazoa > Chordata > Testudines > Trionychidae > Pelodiscus > Pelodiscus sinensis. The sequence continues at coordinate 36,251,629 of NC_143058.1, forward strand.
ATATCCTTCAATAATAATAATAATAATAATTAATAATAGAATTTCAGTACTACTGGAAAGCCCCAATCAGGATCAAGCTTCAATGTATTAGCCATTGTAAACACATAGGCAGGAAGATATAGTCCCAGGTCTTAGGAGTTTGCAAAAAGGTGCAACAAATGAATGTGGCAGACAGAAATGATTGAGGAGGAAGAAGAAGGTTTAACAGTAATAAGGTCAGGTAGTTACACAGGCTTGCAGTGTACATATGCAACTTGGGTAGTTTCAATTAATAGGAAAGATTTTATTTTTTATATAAATAAAATAAGCCCTGGACCTGAAGTGTAATGATGAAGTTTGTGTTTATCAGCAAAGTCTTTAAATTCTCTTTTTAGTAAAATTATTAGTTGTTATAATTCCACTTATGGCATATTTTGGAAACATTGCTTTGTTCCTAGAAATGACCAGCATTCTGCTTGTATTGGAGAATATTGACAGTAAATTAAATATACAGTTCCTTGGTACCTTCAGCATCCTCCTGAATAAACAGGTCAATCCCATCCTTACTCTGGTTTCACAAGTTCTTTTGTTCATTGTCATCTTCTCCAGAAAATTGTTCAGTACTTGCAGTATTGCCTTTTATCCTTGATTTTGTTAGGCCCGGAAAATGACATTCACATTCATCATTCAGATACTTCTTTCTGTGTTGCAAAACTTGTTTTCTTTATTTAGAGGGCACTATGGACTTTTGCTTTTATTAACACTCCTCCATTAACCTAAGTCCTTATCTTTGTGAGACATAATTGGTTTCTGTATTTTCTTTCTGTTCTTTCTTTTTAATAACTTTGCATAGGATTTTAATAGTCCTACTAAGTATAATTTTTCTATATAATTCTATGTTAAGACATGTCACTAATCGTAACTAGTAAAATTGTTATATATATTTATTTTCAGGGGACCTTGGCGGTGGGTGGGCTGGAGACTGTATTATGCAAACATGCTTGTGACAGTATATCTGCCATTAGAAATATTGCTGTCTGAGTTACATTTCTGCTTCAAATTACACTTTTGGAAATGCAACAACAATTTTTTTATCCTTGAAGGAATTTCACATAATCTGCATTGCTAGATTGTGGTCAAGGGTTTTTGTCTACTTTAACCAAGACTTTTAAAAATAAACACTTTATTCATTTACATGTTAAACATCCAGGATGTAACCTCAGACTCTTTCTATATGCAAGTATACATTTTTAACTATCTGGGTTTATTGAGATGAATTTTTACATCAAGCAGTGTAGATTTTTGTGTGATCTTGGCATTTTTCAGTTTGCTATTAATTGTTAAGACATGTCACTGATTATAACTAGCAAAATTGTTGCTATTCATTACAACATGTTGCTATTAATTTTTCTTTTTCAGATTTTATTCCTTCATTGAAAACTAGTTCACCCCAGTTTCAAATAGACTGCAAGAGACATTTCCTTCAATTTTAACCACTGTTACCTATATTTGAGTAGCCTTCTGTCATTCATATCTGGTGTAGCTCCCACACTAATATATAGTCATTATACACTCCTCTACCAGAAGTTCCTTTGAACTGTATTAGTCTATTGATCTCTTCTAGTGCAGACCATATGCCCGAATGAAGTCTTAGTCTCTGTCTGCAAAAACAACAGAGTCCTGTGGCACCTTAAAGACGAAGATTTATTAGGGCATAATCTGTTAGGGTACATCTAGTAGAAGTCCTGTGACTCCTTAGAGACTAAGGGTATGTCTACACTAGCCCCCTAGCAGGGGCAGATGACTGTTTTGCGGGGCCCCGGGCAGCATAATTCCGCAGGGCCCCCCCTTTGCCACGGCGCATGCGCAGTGACGCCATGTGCAGCGGTGCCACGGCACATGCGCAGGGCTTTCTGAAGCACGGGGCCCAGGGTGGCCGCGCCATTCGCCCTGCCCTATATCCGCCCCTGCCCCCTAGTTCGAACTAGGGAGGCTAATGAGGGCAACCGAAATTGCTAATGAAGTGTAGAATGAGGTTTAATGGTTAATTTGAACTAAGGAGTTTATCTCAGAATCCCACTTCTCTGTAGCGTGTAGATGTGGGCAGTTACTTTGGGCTAGTCAGTTTCCAAAATGGCGACCGGCCGGGAATATGCTAATCAAGCTTCATTAGCAATTTCGGTCGCCCTCATTAGCCTCCCTAGTTCGAACTAGGGGGCTATGTAGACGTACCCTAACAGATTATGCCCTAATAAATCTTCGTATTTAAGGTGCTACAGGATTCTGTTGTTTTTGCAGATAGAGACTAATACAGCTACTCCTCTGAAACCTCTCAAGAATCTGTCATCTAAATAGTATATTTTGGAACTTGTCTTTTCAAGAGGTATTAGCCAGAAGATTGCTGCAACACCCAATTTAGAGAACCATTTTACTTTGTTATTCTTCCCATTATTTCAGTTTAAATTGGCAGATAAAACTGTTCTCTTTTTGTATTTGTATTTAGTTCCTTTGGGTTTGTGAAATTCTCAGATTACCATCTAGTTTTCTGATGCACCACTGAATGAACCAAGAAAGTTCTAGCACTCAGCATATGATTCAATTTTCTATGGTTTGGCTCAAAGACTTTTTGGTCAACCTTTAGAAATGGTACTTTCTTTATTGCATGAATCTCTAGTTTTGCAGTTTATTTTAGTGTTCTCAGTGGGTTTTAGGCAAACTGCAGTCCGCGTCAAATAAGTGATGTATTCAACATGACCTCTGTGTTGTCTAATCATTTTGTAGTAACCTGCACATGTTGTTTTTTAACTTTTCTGTAAATTCAAATTCAGTATTGATAGTTAGATCTTTCTTACTCTTACAAACATTAGTCCATACACTTACCATTATACTTTTTAGGGATTTCACATATTCCTCATGCTGGAATTTTCTCAGTGTAATTGTTCAATTCTGTTAGTGAGGTCATTGGGCTTTGCAGGCCCTCAGCATCTTATGGATGTGCATTTCACTGTCATTGGTAGTATCATGTTGAACTTTCAATTTATGCAAATTTTGATTTTTTTTGTTTTAATTCTAGGCCACAGCTTCCATTCATTTTTTGGTGCATTTTATGCAAGTTTCATAGACAGCTTCCTTACTGAAAAACTGTTTCTCAGTCTGTGGTGGAGTCATATTAGTTATTTTTTATATATAATGGATGTTTTTCCCTTGACAGCAAATACCTGCAAAGAAATTTTTTTTAATGATGCACATTAACACAAGCATGACATTTGATGAACAAGCTGCTTAACTCAGTTTTGGCACTGCCTTTGTCTTTAATTCTTTCTTTCGCCAACCTGGTTTTTTGCTTTTGCTAACATTTGATCACCTCCAGTTGCACGCCTTCATCAGGTTGGCAAAATTGTGTTTGTCTATGGGTTAACTTCATGTTGCTTAGCAACCTTCCAGTGACTTGGCACTACTGTTTTCCACAGTAGTTATGAATTAGGGAATCTCTCATATTTCCAAAATTACCTGACTGATGTTGAAACTTGAGCTCAGTTCAATTCAGTTGATTTCATTTTGTGTATGAGACCAGAACCAACATACACAAGCTTTCATTTGTTAGGGTTGCAAAATATATATTTAATATGCTAATGGAAAAAAAGCGTTATCTCTATACTTTATTGGATGCATGGGGTCACATTGACACAGCCCTGAATTTCCTGGCACCATAGGAGCAGTTTTGATATTCTCACCACTCTATGAGCCAGGAGTTTGTCTCACTTATGCTTTCTGTGGACTTCATTGCACTTATTACTGAGCAAAGCAACAGACCCTAGTCCTATAGTAGTCTTACTCCTACAGTTTCTCACCAAGAGAAGTTGGTCCAATAAAAATATTACCTCATCACCTCATCTTTTTCCTACTCTCCAAGGTAGCAAGTATCATTCCCCCATTTTACATAACAATAGTGGTGATGTTGAAAAGAATCCATTTGAGGGCAAGTAGAAAAGAACCTAGATTTCTAATCTACTCACCTAGACTGCTTCTCAGAGGAACATGTCAAATCTTTGTTTTTGCTAATCTGTTTGTAACCGCACACACACACTTTTCCTTGAGCCAGAAACAGAATCCAGAAATCCTGATCTCCAACATTCTGCTGCTATCTAGTAAAGAGTGTAACTCACTGGAAATATGTGTGTCTCATCCCCCTCTAGTGGCTGACTAAACTAGAAAGTAACAGCTCAATTGGTAGAGGTCTGGGTTTTGGATCTATGTCCAAGATTCAAATTTTGCTGACAATCCATGCAGGGAAGCTGTATGATTTTCAAGAAAGAATTTTCTTTTCCATTTTTCAAAAGGAAACACTGGTTTACTGAATTCACATATAGAAAATATATCTGTAAAAATAGGTTGTGAGTTTAATAAACTCTTACAATCTGTTGATTATGACATGACAGACAACAAAACCTAAGGATTCCATATTTCTCACACATTTTGATTGACTATATCACACAATGGCAGGTTTAAAGGTTGAGCTAGCTTCTTTAGATCTGTGGCATTCTTGTGTTTCTTGCATCAAATTCTCTGCTGCTGTAAACTGACAAAGCTCTTTTGAAATCAATGAAACTGGGCCAATTTACACCAAAAGAATTTGTCCCTCTGCTCCTGAGGACTTTTATTATGCTCAGATACTGCACAGCAGAGAAAAAAGGAGTGGGGAAAAGCTCTCTGGGCTTCCACCTTTCCTTGTTCATTCGTACAGGGGACAGGTTCTAGGTGTCTAATAGATTTTAGCTGCTATTTTAGAGTAAAAAAAATTAGATAGTTGGTCAAGTACTGCTCACAGTTACTCCAGTGTAAATCTCATTGTATCTCCAGTGAAAACAGTGGAGTTGCTCCAGAGCAAAGTTTCTCTCTTTTTTTTTGTTCTATTCTCTGAGAACAGAATGAAGGCTTTTAATATCCCTGTTTTCCGCCCTGACACGGGAGGTGCTAATTTTGTCTTTAAGGAAAGTGAGAGTTTAAAGCCTGTAGAAAATTATAGCTTTTTCAGTACAAAGAACTGTTGGATTGCCTTGCAGTTTAGGGAAAGATATGAATTATATGAATATTTTGTGTTGTCTTCAACAGCAAATGTAGAGTCTAATACTACCCATGGTTCAGGACCTCAATACTGCTGGTTGGGAACTTCGGCAGGTTTGGACTCAGTAGGCTTAAATTTTCAAAGCTGCCTAAGGTATTATTTTCTTTAGTGGAAAGTCCAAATCCCTTAGGTGACTCTGCAAATCTCAACAATTAAGGTCATAATAATTGTAATTAATAATAATTTAGGGCCCAGTCTAATTCCCAGTGAAGGCTTTTGACTTCACTCATATTAATGGTACATATTTGTTCTTTTCATTTGATGCTATTCCCAATGAAGTCGATCTGGATATTGTATTTGATTTCAGTTGGAGAAGGATTGAGCCTGTTTGTTCTTTTGGCTTCTACGTTATATGGTTGTTAATCCATGATCTAACATAAAGTGGTCTAATGTTTTACTCTATTTTAAGTGTTTCTTAATCACATAATTGCATTATAGACAGTGTTAAAGGAGTATATTTTAAATGAGTCTGAATGGGGAGACATCTTGAAATTAAACATAAAATAATAGCATAGAAATCAAAGTTATTTTGAATTTTTCTTAAAAAAAAGACTAAGAAGGATGCATTTTGTAATTTCTCTATGCATTTTACTAGAGTAATTTTTACCAGAGTACTTATTTAATCCTTTTTGTTGTTTAGTTCTTGTCGAAGACTTGACCAAATATGTCTCTGCTTATGAAATATCTATTTTTTATTTATTTATTTTTCTGCTCTGCTTGCTTCACCACTGCATTTACAGGATGATATGAACCTGTCTTGAGAACAGACTCAAGAGCTGTCTGAATTTTCAGTACAGCAAGTTTCTGACTCAGCTCATTATATCATCATTTCTGTGTAGCACGATTTCTCCTAATGGATATGCAAGGACATTTTGTGCTAAAATGCTGCAGATTTATTTGCTCTAGTCTGTATTTCTCCACCCTCCTTTTTGCTACTAAGCATTACTACTGTTGCCAACAAGATTCGCCCCCCTCCCATATTATATATCAACTCAACAGCATCTTTCACATTACAAATGAACAATTCTTAATATTTTCTGTTAGTGGATTTTGTGCTGAATTTTTTCATTCTCCTATCGGCATAAACATTTACTATATTAAAGCCCAAATCCCTTCCAGAAAGCGGGGTTCATCATGAGCACATGGATCTGCTTGTAGAACTGGATCCCAATGTATTCAATTTTTTCTGATATTAGTTTTACTGTATATTCTTATTTGAAATTTATTTCTTCTATTTTATTGAAAGCATCATCAGTGGATTGCTTAATAATATAGAGCAAGATTGTGATCTTGTGTGGTTGCATGGGAGAAGAGGAGGGAACAAAAACCTTCCCTCAAGATTTGGACCATGACAAATTACATGAAAATGTGTATTTTCATATATTAATGACAGGCTAATTTGCAAAATAGATACCTAAGGTCAGATTCTTGATTCATACCCTAGCTTTTTTACAAGGCAGTTTGCCAGCAGTGCAGGGCTGCCATAAAGTACTTTTACAAGTATTGTGATGGGGGATAAGAGTTAGTGGAACAGGGTATGCTTCTTTGCTCAGTAGGAGAAACATGGTTCTTTGTGGGATGGGTACAATTAGTGCCATCTGGACTCCACCCTAACTTGTGACCAGTGTTTGGCAGGTATAGGAATGCAGGAGATGTACCATTTCTTTTAGAGATGAGATGAATAAGAGGAATGTGACAAACTTACATAATATAATGAATAATTTAAAGAAGATAAGTCAGGAAATTGTATTTACTGTCTCTCAAAATTAAAGAACTGTGGGTATGTCTACACTACAAAGTTAGTTCAAACTAACGTCCGTTAGTTCGAACTAACTTTCATAGGCGCTACACTAGCGCTCTGTTAGTTCAAACTTAATTCGAACTAACGGAGCGCTTAGTTCGAACTAGGTAATCCTCATTCCACGAGGATTAAGCCTAGTTCGAATTTACTAGTTTGAATTAAGGCCTGTGTAGCCCCTTAATTCGAACTAGTGGGAGGCTAGCCCTCCCCAGGTTTCCCTGGTGGCCATTCTGGCCAGCACCAGGGAAACTCGTCTGCCCCCCTCCCGGCCCGGGACCCCTTAAAGGGGCACGGGCTGGCTATGGTGCCCGTGCCAGGTGCAAGCCTGCCAGCACCCAGCCAGCAGACCCTGCACCTGGCATGGATCGAGCCACCCACCCGATGCCCCCCAGCCCTCCCCCTCTTCCCGGGACCAGGCTGGCGGCTCCCGGGAGCTTGCCCAGGACTGCAAGAGTTGGGCACCCGCCTGGTCTAGTGCGGACATCATGGACCTCATCCACGACCTCCGCACTAGGCACAGGAAAGTGGCCAGCTAGGTCAGGATAGCTGCCATCCTGGCCACCCAGGAGCAGGTGTGCATGAAAATCAAGGTGGTCCACTGAGACCCCTGACCCTGAGCCCTGAGCTTACAATGGCCGTCCTGGGTCAGACCAAAGGTCCATCTAGCCCAGTAGCCTGTCTGCCGACAGCAGCCAACCCTAGGGACCCTGGAGGGGATGGACCAAAGACAGTGACCAAGCCATTTGTTTCGTGCCATCCCTCTCCAGCCTTCCACAAACCTTGGGCAGGGACACCACTCCTACCCCCTGGCTAATACCACTCCATGGACCCAACCTCCATGACTTGATCTCACGTCCCTTTAAATTCTGTTCTAGTTGTAGCCTTCACAGCCTCCTGCAGCAAGGAGTTCCACAGGTTGACTCTTTGCTTTGTGAAGAACAACTTTCTGTTACTAGTTTGAAGCCTTCTACCCATTCCTTTCCTTTGGTGTCCTCTAGTCCTTCTTTATGGGAACTAATGAAGAACTTTTCTGTATGCACCCTCTCCACCCAACTCCTGCTTTTAGAGACCTCTATCCTGTCCCCCCTCCGTCTCCTCTTTTCTAAGCTGAAAAGTCCCAGTCTCTTTAGCCTCTCTTCATATGGGACCTGTTCCCAACCACTGATCATTTTAGTTGCTCTCCCCTCTCCCACCTCCTTTTCCCAGTCTCCCCCAGTTTTGTTCAATAAAGACAGATTCCATTTTTGAACACAATTGTCCTTTATTTTGTACATCAAGAAGAGGGGCTAGGGAAGGGTAAGTGGAAGGAGGTGAGGGAGGAATGGGGTACGCGCCCCCGATGGGGAGGACTAGGCTGACTCTGCGGGCTTCTGGGGGTGGAAGCTCTCCTGCAGCCCCCCAATTGCCCCCTCTCCCCAGATGGCAGCCTGCGGCAAGTGCAGCCGGGCTGATGGCCGAGTGCTGTGATGTGCCCAGTGTGGGTACTCTGGGCACTCCAAGCCAGGACTTGTTTGCAAGCGGGGCACCCAGAGAACTGTCTGTCCGGGGTGGGGGTCGGGACCCTTTAAGCACAGCCCTCGGCTAGCCTGAGACAGCATCTCCACACTCTAAGTCCTCCTCTGATGCCCTGCCGGCACTGCTTCCGGCCATCCTCAAGCCTGGTTCAGGGTCCACTTAATGTGGACGCGCTAGTTCAAATTAGCAAAACGCTAATTCGAACTAGTTTTTTAGTTTAGCTCCGTTAGTTCGAATTAGCTTAGTTCGAATTAACTAATTCGAACTAAGTTAGTTCGAATTAACGTTGTAGTGTAGACGTACCCAAAGACATTCAATGAAATTGAAAGATGGCAAATTTGAAACTGATAAGTGCATTTTCCTACAAATATATAATTAGCCCATGGAACTAATTGCTATAAGTGGGGCCACAACTCAGTAGGATTTTTAAAAAATGTCATTTTTTTATGGACAATTGGCCATCCAGACTCATGGTGGGTGGGGTGTGTGTGTGTGTGTCTGTCTGTGTAAAATATACAACCCCCATTCTTGTGGGTACAAGGTACCTGGTAACAAATGGGAAGACATTTTTATGGGGACAGTATGGCTATATCTACACTACAAAGAAAAGGTAGAAAAAGATATGCAAAATGCAAATCACAATTTGCGTATCTTTTTCCGCTTTTCTTTGGAAAGAGGCTTTTCCAAAATTTGTCATGTCTACATGGTGCAAAATTGTGGAAAAACCTGCTCTTTCAACACATCCCTTCTTCTTCATAGAATGAGGTTTACAGTGATGGCAAAAGAGCGTGTTCGCTTTTTCAAAAAAAATTTCCCAGTATCCTGGAAAAGAGCTGCAGTGTAGGCATAGGCTACGTTTCTCAACAGACTACTGCAGGGTTTCCTTGCAACTTCTTCTAAAGCAGCTAGTATTACAGAATGGAGGTGGGGATTTTGAGATTTACAAATGTATATGTTCTGATTTGGAATAGAAAATCCAAATTTCATAATTCTCCAAAACAGATATCTGAAAACAATTGTTAATGAAGAAGCAACATGATATTTCTTTGATTTTTTCTAAAAGTTTATGGTTGGCATTTTTCATGGCAGATATGTTCCTCAGAGTTTTATTTTGTTTTGGAAAAATATTAAGACACAGTATATCAGTTGTTTCCAAAAATAAGACTGGGAAAAATATATTGTTTTGCCAATATTACAAAATTCTGGGGATATTTGCTTTGTAAACCTCTATGTCTCTAGGTTTTGGACCAGAGTCTAGAAATCTGGTATGGAGGTGGATGCTGGTAACTTTTCATCCCCAGGAAAAAGTTTCCAGATTTGGACACAGCATAAGCTTTTGAAAATTGTTGCCCACTAGGTAGTCAACTTTGTAATATTTGAAAACCAGACACTCCAGCAGGCATGCTGGAACTCCCTTCAGGCCTCTTCCTCTCCTCAAGGCCCCACAACATGGGGTAGGAGGATCTTGCCCTCAGAGCCAGGACTAGAAGCTACAGACACCTGATGCATGTAGGAGGCAGCCCTGGCTGATTAGGGGCTGGCTTGGGTAGTTATACCGTTCCTTCACTGACAGTAGTAACTAGACTTTGGGTAGTAGTGACTGGACAATGTCAAATCTTCTTTTCAACTTGACTTTCCAGTTGTAAACCAGGCAACTAGCCAACCTATAGACCACCCATGCTCAGTGGAAACATGTTAGAGCTTTCCACCTAAATTTCCTGAAGATTACACTGGGCATACTCTGGTCCGAGGCTGAGTAGGACTTCCTTGAAATTTCAGCTCTTAGATGCTGTGGTCCATGCAGTGCCAGGTCTAGGCCCTCAAATGAAAGCAAGAAGCCTGTCTCTCTTCTGCTTTCAGTGTCACTGCTGCTTAGCCCAAGGAGTGCGAAGGAGGAAGCTGCCTGATATAATAATTTTTTTCTGGAGTAGAGAATACAAGACCGGGTCCTGCACTTGTAATTGCATATATTATTATTAAGCATCATAATGATTAATTAATAAAATAATTTCCTCTCTCTGTTCATTATATTAGATTTGTATATTTGTTTTTCAGATATGATTCTTGACCAACAAGTGAGCTCAGGGCAGCTCAGTGAAGATGTTCGTCACAGAGTACATGAAGCTTTACTGAAGCAGCACCACCATCAAAATCAGAAGAAGTTAAGCAACAGGATTCCAATTGTCAGATCCTTTGCTGACATTGGCAAGAAACAGTCTGAGCCTCACTCCATGGACAAAAATGGTAATGTGTCGTATTATTTTATGTTTCAGAAGCTTTTTAGAGTCTATATTTTTTCCATCTGAGCCTAATGTATCCTGCTGCTGTATCCACAGAAGTCAAAGTGTGGTTCTGATTTGAAAAGGGGCTATATAACAATGTCAGCTTTTATTTCACACAGCTGCCCCTTGCACATGTTCACAGACATAGCTGTTCTATTTTGTTACAGGGCTATGTGTTTACTACTTTTTACTCTTGTTAACTATGGAGAATCAACGTCACTGATAGAGTGAGCTAAATGATGATGCATGAAGTTAAAGGAAATTAACTTGTCTTTTAGATTTTTAGGCTGAGTTTGCAGTGCTGGCAGTTGGATAAAGTTCCTATTTTTTCACTAATAAATTTAAAGCCGTTGAGACAAAATAAACATAGATCCCAACACTGTTGTTTTTATAGAGTTACTTTTCACAAACTTGAATTACAAGGGAGAAAAAAGGAGGGAAGGCAATGCAGTACTTCAGTGGAAACAGTTTGGTTATGATAAACTTTTAAGAACAGGCTACACTATTTCTAGCATGCTAACTCAATGATAGCTAGCACAAATTGGTGCAATTTACACCTTCCCACTTGACGTGTAAACATGTCCTAAGATACGCTTCAGCTGTGATACTAATCAGTATATGATCATATATTTGAGTAAAAGACCAAAGCAGTATGGTGATAATTTGTTATGCACAAGATATTCCAAGGATATTATGGAACCTAAAATTTCTGCCCTGGCTTCTGACCTGCACCAACACTATGAGTCTTCTAATTCACAATGCAGTAGAGCTACTCTTTTTCCAAAGCAGGACTACCCTTGAGTGGAGGCCCTGTAAGATTTCCAAGTCTAAATTCTTCTTTAGGGTGGGAATTTTAGACCTGGAAGGTTGAATGTAATTTCATCTGAAGAGGACATTAAACAGGAAGATAATTTCTGTGTGATGGAATAAGGAATTGAAAATAATTTATTTTGCGGGTAGGATAGAATCCCCATTTTAATTGAAGTTTGTGTCTATTTTCCATGCGTGCACAAGAGAAAGGCTAAATAGACCATTTTCAATTATGCTTCCTTTCTTAATATAACTTTCTGTGCATGTTAATATAAGTTTGTTCGTGGCTTTAAATAAGTATTCTTCAGAATATGAATGTGAACATTAACAAAATTATTGCTTTAATGTTCCTGAGTCTCAATTTCAGCTGTGGGTGGGAGGAAACTTTTCCACTGTTCCTGCATTCCATCATCCCTGCTGCAATCAGTAACTAGGGAATTCTCAGGACTTCCCTAGCAAATGAACAGTAGGGAAGTAATGCTGTTTAGTCTCCAGACCATGCTTGCTAAAAAAGCCCTGAGAGCTGTTGAAATGTGACCAGTCCCAGTTCAGGAATCTTTCCTGCCAATGAGTTAAAGATGGGGTAGCAAACAAACCCTACATATCCTAATTTTGTCCAGATTCCATGTGAGTCTTATTTAATCCCCAGTTAAGGAAAACACCTGTGTCCAGGACAGATATTAAACATATTATGATTGCCATTAAACCTGTGCTTAATTCCAACTGAAGTCCATGTACTTAAGTGCTGCTTTGAAGAAAAATATACATGCTTAAGTGCTTTGTAAACTGGGCTCTGCGATCTAGCAATTGGAACTTCCTGATCTTGTGTGAGAAGCACAGACCATTTTCATTATCTTAGTTATATTCATTTTAAAATTGTAAAAATATCCTTAGCAATATTTATACAAAGGCAAATCATCTTTGTGCCCAAGTAATAGTGATACTGCCAAGCATGCTGTTTAGCAGTCCAATGCAGTTCAAGATATCTGTTTCAAGATAAATAAGATTGTCCATTAACCTGTCACTCTCCTTGTCTGCCTTTCCAAAGCAGAAAAAAGGTCCCATGTTAAAGTTGAGCTTTATTGAAATGTTTACTTCTGATTCTATATTTATTAAATTGATACCCTGTGTATGTTCAGATTATTGGAAATTTGATGTGTTTCTTCTTTAGCTTTAGCACATCTTAGAAAGAAAAGGACAAAATTATTCTAGATCTTCTGCTCTAAAGCCATTTGTTGGTTGATTGGTTTATTGGTTGGTTTTCTCCTGATGGCCATAGAGCCCTAGTGCAGCTGTGCCACAGCTAGTATAACAGTCTGAATGCTGTAGTGGGAGCTGCTATCTCTGTGCTCCATTTGAAAGAAAAGGGGAGTGGAGAGCGGAAAGCAGAGAGCTGTTGAGTAGGTTGACATGGTCTCAGGCTCATCGGCTCCTATCCATCCCTCCTTCTTGTAGAATGCTGCCTAAGATACTAAATGACATGCATGGCCTTTCACATGTCTTTGGCAGTTTGGCTGCCTTTAGAGCCTTGCCCAAGGACAGGATGGCCCGTTTTGAGAAGTTTGAGCTTTCACTTCTTGCCTTTTTCCAGCAAAATGCCCAGACACACCCCTTTCTTTGTAACTACAACACCTGCTTGAGAGACTTGCCTTTTCCCTTAGGGCTTTCTGTTCCCCTACTCTCCGGCATATGTAAGTAAGATGAGGGCTAAATCTAGTTCTTGCAGTCTGTGAATGATGTATGCCTTTTCCTGCTGGCTGAAGCTGATAATTTCTCTTTAGAAGTCTGTTTTAAAACTTAGAGCAGTTGTGAAGGCGCTCTTATCATTAGAATGGTGGCTCAGAACTGAACTGTAAAAACTAAAGTTCAGTAAACTAAATTTGTTGTAACCTTTCCCCCAACAACACCTAGCACTCAGACAAAAACACCTTATAGTAATGTCAGGCATGTGCAGTAAAAAAAAAAGTCTTTGCTTCCTGAGGACAGCTTTATATACTTTGTATGAGTGTAAAAATGTTATAACCAATTGTAAGGTATGAAAGTGCCTTTTTCTCCCACAACCTCAAAATCCTGTTAAAATAGCTGTATAATTTATTTTATGATTATGTATACTTTTTGGAGCAAAGGCTTGATTACACAAAAGCTTTGTCATCTCTTCTGAGGAGAACAAACAGATCTCCTGAGGCAGTCTTAGTGATCCCCTCCATTTTTCTCCTTTTACTCTTCTAGTCCTCACAGGCCGAATGTCTCTAAACCAAGAAGAAAGGGATGCAGCTCTTTTCAGAGTCCATCAATTCTGATCCAGTGATGATCAAAGAGAAATAAATATAGCAATGCCACACCTTTGTCCCAGAACCTTGTCCCATGTTCTGCTGAGACAGTGGAAATCCACCAGTCCAGAATCTGCCCAAAGAGGGCAAGTGAAGGTTTTTCTTGGTGTAATTTTAGCACCTTTGTGGCCAAGGTGCAGTCCTCTCTGCAGGCTGCTCCAGTGGGGAACCCTCCTTCCACCCTTGGGGCGCACGTTCCAGAGTAACTCCCTCTCCTCCCCCCTCAGAGTAAACATGCACCATACTTCCCCAATAGTACAAGAAATATGGGTAAAGGAAATAGTTATTAAACGAGGGATGAATGGAGAGAAATGTTCTACTTCTCACAGCCCCATACAGCACTGGGTGACTGTGATTCTGGGTCTGGTTTGTCCTTCTCAGGTGATTCCAGGTGTGGTGCATGTCCAGGCTTCTATCCTGGGACATCTCTGGTCAGCCGCTTTGTTCTTCCTAAACTTTGGGCGGGTTCTCAACTGCTTTGCTATGGGAGAGGCTACTCACTATAGGGCCCTTGTCTGGAGCTGCCAACGCTGATGTCTCTGAAACTTTCCCTACATTGATTCCCCCTCCTCTTTGGAAAAAACAGCATTTCCTATGCCTCTGGATGTGGTTTTAAAGGTCCATGCTTTCTAAACCCCGGTTGGTTACACTAACATAAGGGAATCCTTAAACAGTGTAAAGATGGCATACTGCTGTGTGACTGCAGCAACTAACGTAACTTATAAAGCCACTAGGCTCAGGATTGGGACATGGAAAGATGGTTTAGATATACCATTTCCCCACCCTATGCCAGTTTCTTGGTGCAGTTAACCATTCAAACCCTTCTCTCTTGGGTGTCTGCAAATGCTAGCTTGGCAGCATGCCCAGCCTAAGGTATCTTGGAAGTAAAGGCCTGAAATCATAACTCAAACTCTCATCCCCTGTAGGGGACAACCTATTGTGTCCTCTCTAGACCATCAGGATGGTATTACTAGAAGATATTTGTGCCTATGTTTTTCCTCTGTTCTTCTTTGTGTAAATCTCTCAGACCTTCTATTTAATTTTCTTTGTATAGACTAGTAGTATCTTTTGTTTATAATGGCTTTTCTTCACATCCTCTTCAGGGCTAAAATGTCAGGATGCTATGGATTTACCATGCATTTTTAATGCTGCCATGCTGTGTTTAACTTTCACTTTTCATTAAGCATCAAAACTGTGAGAATTAAAAGCCTGCTTTTGATGTTCCAATAAAAAAATGACACTCAAATTTGGCATAACAACAGCAAAAATTATTTTTAAAAAGGCTTAGTTTGACACTGAATGCCCAGAATGGAGGGTGGAAAAGAATTTCAGAGAAAATACTTTTAAAGCCAGTGGGATTTTAAAATATATTATCTTTTGCTATTACTGAGTCTTTTTTTCCAGATTGTGTTTGGAATGCTATGTAATACATATTTTTAGTGAGATTAATAGAATTCTCATCCTGATGTTTGAGAATTATATAAGTAATTACCTATGTATCAAGATGATGGCATAT
This sequence comes from Pelodiscus sinensis, assembly GCF_052426305.1. NCBI lineage: Eukaryota > Metazoa > Chordata > Testudines > Trionychidae > Pelodiscus > Pelodiscus sinensis. The sequence continues at coordinate 36,266,987 of NC_143058.1, forward strand.
CTCCAAAAGATTAGCTTTGACTAGATACACCACTTCTGTGTTATTAAGGAATGGTAACAAATATTCCTGGAGGCTTCTGCACTTTTGTACAGGTTTCTGCAATGCAGAATGTAAACATACATTTTTGTTGCATCAGGCTCACGCAGAGAGAACAAGTAATGCGAGTTTCATGATAGTATAGTTAGTCAACAAAATCAGATGATGACATAATTCTGATAGTAAATGTAAACAATAGTTTTCAAAAATGTTTGCAATTTCCCACCCCTCGGTTCTGACTAGTGGTACACCTTTAACCTCTACATTTGGAGATGTACCTGTTGTCACTCGCATTGAGCAAAGACTTGTGCTAATGTAGCTGCAGCTGCACAAGTCACAGCAAGGACTAGCCAATGTTAGTACATGGCTAGGTTCTCAGAAGGGATCGTATTCAGGACAGCTAGCTCCTCTCACCACTTGCACTGCTGCAACTTCATTCCAGTTTTAGTGTGCTAACTTGATCAGAGCTAATATGCATATATGATTCCTTTCTCATTGAGATGAGAATCACAACCCCAGATGTAAGAATTGGGAAACCTCTTGCTGCTGTAATTTACAGACCAACAGGTGAGGAAAGAAATGTAGAAGGTCAAGTAATTAACAGTTAGTGTAAGAAGGTGTACATTACAATAGTCCTTTTCATACACATTAACATACACAATGTTTCATCTTCTTTCCCTATGTGTGTTGTTTACACCAACTGAGATGGAGTCAGTCACACCCATTTATCAATATTCAATTTATATCACCTCTAAATTTTACACAAATAAGACCTTGTGGAGCTGTAACTATCATATTCCCTGCTAATCAGCACGGTAGGGAATCTGTAACATAACGTGTAAGTCAAAGTAGTCTCTATTTTACTTTACCGTATGCCTTCTTACGCCTTCTTCTAGCTCCCTAGCTTGCAAATTTAATCAATTCTGATCTCCTTGTACTTGCTATAATGGATGTAAGTGAATATAGTGGAGCTGCTGCATTAGTGTAAAGGGGTCTGATTTATGTACCACTTTTGAATTTGGCCTTGAGATTATAAATTACTATTCCACGTGTTGTGTGTTTACGTTATTTTCATGCCAGTTTCATCATCTTGTATCTGCAGTTAAGCATCATTGTCTAAATTCAGTGCATATATAAAGCTGACTACACTGAGGTCAATAGAGTCCTCTGTTTACACCAATGGTGAAATTGGCTCTAAGGATTCTGATCCTATATTCCTTGCCTGTTCAAGACACCCAGTAACTTAAATGAGAGTTTTTAGATGCACATGTAATATGGGATCAAATTCTTAATAGATTTCTTTTTATCTGTATAACCAATACAGCTGGACCCAACAATAGTGTTTTAAAATTAAATGATCTAATATTGTATTTCATATTTGACATGCAGTCTTTTCAAGCTAAGTTTACTCTAGTCTTATTATCCACAGCTTTCTCATGATATTGATATAAGGCTCACCCAATTCTTAAACATTGTCACCCAATATTTGTTCTTTCTTTCTCCATTATGTTCCTTGTACCCATGATTAAATGTATAATCTACATATATGCAATTGTGTCATTCATCTTTATATTTCTTTATTTTGCTCTGTCTTTGTTGTGTCTGTCTCTAACAGGCTCATCTCATCTCTGTACCTCCCTCATCTCCTACCCTTTGGGTTCTGTAAGCTCCTTGAAGGTTTGAGAGGTAGTATAAAAATGTATCTTGCTTGGGTTTCAGATCAATTGAAATGTACATCCATGTTTTCGTCTAGCATGCAACTTTTTCCTGTAGGCTATTAATCAATATTTAAGGCCTTTATCAAATACTGTAATAATTTCATAAGAGAATCCTACATTTTTATGGTCATTATTTGGAACAAAGATGGAATATCTGAGACTAGAAATCATTACTTTATAAACACATATTCTTATATCAGTTGAGAAAGTAGCAAACCACAACATTTTGCTTAGACGTGCATGAAAACACAAACATATTTTCATGAGGTTCATGTCTAATGTTATGAAGATTCATAATCTGGCTTCCTCTGCTTCTTCTCATAAGAAGTATTTTCAAAGGGCAACAAAGTCTACCCTCAGCTGTTAGGTACAATGGGAATGGCAGTTAGTTCATGGTGGTTAAGAATATATTTTCCTTACAAATACTGTAGCTAAAAGCTGATTTTTAAACTACATTTGACTTTATAATACTCTGACCAAAATCTGACCCTAATTTACTTAATACATTGTTACTATTTATACCTTTGCTTTCTAGTCTCCTTAGTTGTGAGTCAATTTAGATCTGAAAGTTGGTAACTAGTAAAAAGTCTCAGGTAAAAGGCCCTGAATTGGACACCCAAAACAGTGAAGCACTAATGAATGGAAAGGAATACTGTAGATTGTTGTATTTTTTGTAAATATTTAGGGTTTATGAAGCCCCATATATGATTTGCCTTCATTTCTGTTAGTTATACCTTGTTCTTTTGTGCTTATTGTGGTTACCGTGCTTATTGTGGTAGATTTTGCCTTTCTTTGGATAAAGACAAGGTTTCCCGGATAAAAACAATATAATATTGAATACCAAAATATTGGAAGGCCGTAGTGTATTCTAACTTAAATTTTCTTTCTGAAACTCTGATTTTTTACTTGGTGTGATTAGTAAGTTTTCTCAAAATACTGAATTCTCAAATATCTTTTAATATAAGCATGTTTCAATGCAATATAAAAATGGATCTCACTTTAATTTCTTTTTATATATAATAGGCTTGGTTTTGCATGAAAGAATCTTTATTGTGAATTATTGTTATTTCCAAAATCTGAGCATGTTTATCTACTGTATGTGTTTTTAAAGTCTTTTTTAAGTGTTTTACATGATTTTATGTAAAAAAATGATTAGCTTTAAAGATAAAAGAAAGACTTTAAAAACACATACAGTAGATAAACATGCTCAGATTTTGGAAATAACGAAATCTGAGCATGTTTATCTACTGTATGTGTTTTTAAAATCTTTCTTTTATCTTTAAAGCTAATCATTTTTACATAAAATCATGAAGTATATTTCATTGTTTTGGTGTTGGCATTTTAATTAAATAACACCTACAGCCCATATAAACATGAGTTTATCTGTTGAAATGTTTAAGTTCCTTAGTGTATATGCTGAGTATTTTACTTATAGAGCATGTTACAGTTGATTGACAGATGCATGCTTTAGAAAATCTGCAGTTATCTTTGATGACTTCTCAAATACAAGACTATAATGATTGGAATGTGTGGTACATATCTAGGCATTGATACCATCATTAGGTTTGTAAGAGTTCTATCTGCACTCCAAGAATGAAATTCTGGTTGCCCCTCATCCCTGCACAATAAATACCAAGTACAAAGAAAAGTGTTTGGCATGACAGAGATAGGCAGGTGTTCCTCTAGAGGAGCAATGGAATCATCCTCTTCTACCTGAAGACAGAACATGGATCAGCAGCATGAATGTGACTGTTGCTGTGGTTAGTGGGTCACAGTTGTGGCTTGTTCCCACCATTCCCATTTACCAAATCACAATACTGCCAACCCTATGTGTTCAAATATAACAAGTCAGACCTTCCCCCCAAATTAAATACATGGCATTCTCTTTATTTGCTAGTGGATCTTCGGCTTAGAGGGTCTACTTGATTTGTATTTTCTGAGTTTCCCCTCAGCTCTGAGGGCTAGCAACTTACTATTTTACTTGAATGAAGGCCAAGAGTGTCATGAAATCATTTGTTTCCCTGTTGCTTTAGCATATGTGCAAATAAAAGATAAAGTGTTGTATCAGTATACAAAAAGAATAGAAGCCATTCAGAAACTCCACATACTGAGTGGGGCCTGTGTTTCCTGTTGCGTGCATTTCTGTTCCCATAGGGAGTTCGTAGGCACAATAGTTAAATGTTCAGTCCATTGAAAATTGATATTACATTAGCTGGGGTAGAGGCTGTCTACACTTTGACTCGGAGGTGGGGTTCCCCTCTTGAGAATTCATATTCACTGCATCTCTCATGGAATCTTAGAAATTGAAGTCTAGAAGGGAGCCTGAAAAGTCATCAAATTCAACTCCTTGTCCTGTGGCAGGACCAAATAAACACAGACTTTACCTAATATTTAACCTAAATCTCCCTGGCTGCAGATAAAGCCTTTAATTTATTTTCCTATTTTTGATGGACATGGAGAACAACTGATTACCAACCTCTTTATAGCAGCCCTTAACTTATTTGCAAATGGTTATCAGGTTCCTTCCCTCACTCTTACTTCTCCCCCCCTCCCCCAGTCTTTTTTTTCAATACTAAATATGCCCAGTTTATAGGTCAGGTATTCTAAACCTTTTATCATTTTTGTTGATTCTCAGACTTTTGTACTGGTGACTCCTTTCACATAGCAAGCCTCCAAGCATGGCCTCTTTATAAATTAAATATATTTTAAGTGTGTTTTTAACACCATTACATTTTGGAGGTAAAGCAGGGATTGGGACGGAGGCTGACAGCTCATGACTTCCCATATAATAACTTTATGACATCCTGAGGGGTCCTGACCCCAAGTTTGAAAGCTCCTTCACTGGAAACTCCAGTTTGTACACATTCTTTCTAAAGAGTGGTGCCCAGAATTGAACACAGTATGCTAGCTGAGGCCTAAGCAGTGCCAAGTAAACTGGGATAATTACTTCCCAGGTTTCACGTACAATACTACTATTAATACATCTCAGTTTGATTTTTTTTTTGCACTGAATCATATTGCTGATTCTCATTCAATTTGTGATCCACTATGTCCACAGATTCTTTTCAGCAGTACTATTATCTAGCCAGGTAGACCATATTCTGTAGGTGTATATTGAATTTTTCCTTCCTAAGTGAAATACTTTGCACTTGTTTTAAGGGAATTTCCTCTTGTTGAATTCAGACTAATTTTCCAGTTTGTCAAGATAATTTACATTCTAGTTCTGTCTTCCTAAGTGCTTGCAGCTCTTCCCATATAGATGTTGTCTGCAGATTTTATAAGCATACTCTACACATTGTTAGCCAAGTCATTAATGAAAATATTGAATAGCATTGGACCCAGAACTGATTCCTGTGGGATTCCAGTAGATCCCAGTTTGATAGGGAACCATTGAATAACTAATCTCTAAATATAGTCTTTCAACTGATTGTACACACATTTTAGTAATTTCATCTAAGTAAGGTTATGCCTTATCACCCCATTGCCTTCCAGGTGCTTACAGATCATTTACTAATTTGTGCTAGTATCTTTCCAGATATCAAAGTTACGTACACTGGTCTGTAATTCCTGTAATTTTTTTCTACCTTTTTAAATTTAGATATTTAAATTTTTGCCCTTCTCCATGGAGAAAGAGAGGTAGACCTCGAATGTAGCTGTGGCAGCACAAGTGGTGGGATGGACTAGCCATCCCAAATATATGCCTAGGGTCTTGGATGGGTACATGCTTGGGGCAGGCAGTCACTCCATCAGTTTGTACTGCTGCAGCAACACTCTCTTGCTCCTTGAGAACTGGAGCAGATATTTCTCTTAGAACTGGGAATCACCTCCCTCAACTCAATGAGTAGGCATACACTTGTGTGAAAAATATACATCTGCACTATAGCAGTTATAACAGTCTGCACAGTGGGTCCATGTTCTTTGTGTTGGAGGGATGATTTTGTTTCTCCTGCCAAACATCTCTCCTCCCATTTACTTCATCTTTGTACAAGGTCCAGAATTTAGTTAAAGAATTGCATTTCAGTTTTCATTTTATGGATTAGCAATACAAATGTAAATACTAAATTATGAAGAAGGTTAAGATCTCTCTTTGTCTCTGTGTCTCCCTCTCTCACACACATACATAACGTGGATGCTAGTATCTGTAATAATACACATTTCCTGTTTGCCTAGAAAAATAATGAAGTAGTCCATGACACATAATTATCACAGCATTATTTCCCTGAATTTGAAGGGATTATTGTTTTTAAGTTACAGATCTAAATTGTACATTCTCTTGTACCCTTAGGATCCCAACCAAATCATTAGGATTGTGTGATATAACTGAATGCAGAATCTGGCCTAGACATTTTGCAGTATCCCTCTTTCCTATGTTACATATGCTTCCAAGTTATGAAATTCTTCCCTGAGTAATGTAAATCACTGGAGATTTTTGTATTATACTGTATTTATTCTTCATGCAGTCTATTAGGGTGAAATTCATTCATGTCCACACAAAGCCCAACTGTATTTAGGATACCTTTAGCACTTAGTAAGAGCTTAAAATGTGACTTAAGAAGCGCAGAGGCTTTTTGCTGGGCCTTTCCTCAAGTGTGCATTTGACTTTAATATAATATTTTTAAAAAAGGCAGCACAGGATCACCAGAGAGTTTTATAGTACATTACTGAAATCACCAGAATGGTACAGAAGTTGTATTCATATAAACAATGGTTTTCTAATCAAAAGAAGTTGAACACTATTGTCTGGGAGGGCTATGCTCCAAAATAAATGTAGTATAATACTGTGGCTAGTAAACCTGATGTCAAAATCCATTAATACATAGTAAAATGCAGTAATATATAGTATGAAGTTTTTTTTATTTAATTTTGAGACTGGCAAATTGAATGGCTGCTAATTAACAGCTTGCCCATTCGTAACCAAATATTTGCAACTAGTCGTGGGAGAATCGTTTAGAAAAATTGTAGATGTTCCCATGAAATATTTGTAGAGATTAGAATTCTCTTAAAATGCTTGTATTATGGGAAATTTTTCAAATTACAATAATCCAGTGATTTTTATCATATGAAAGTAGAATAAAATATCTCAGAATTGTAACCTGCTTGTTTAGATTCATCTGCTTGAGTTCTCTGTCTGTCTGTCTGGAATAGAGTTCATCACATATCAGAATTCTCATCCCATCACAAATTGCAATATTTTCAAATGTGTTTTAGAAATATATCCATTTTCCTATGGAAAACTTCATTTTGTGGAAATCCCATTTTCTGTCCAATAACTGTTTCAAGAGATAGTGCCTGCCAGTTCTCATTGGAATTCTCATTGATTGTGGCAGAAAGCTGGACGATTTTTCTTGGTCTAGGGTTATGATACTTGTATAGCTTTCCTGCAGAACTTGATCCTGCAAGTTGCTTAGCATTTTTTGAATGGCACCTGAGAGTATTTAGGGTCAGAATTAGTCACCTAATGATGATATGGGGATTTTCAAGAGTGCCTAAGATTAGCTGCTTATCTCTGGAGTATCTAAGTAACTGCATCTTTAGGCTAGGGATGCTTATCGGATAGTCAACAAGTCACTCCTGCCCCCATGCTGCCTCTGTCAGAAAGAGGCATCGGAGGGGGGGGGAAAGGAGAAGAAAGGGTACTTCAAAGCAGCAGTGCAACGTGGCCAGACCCCAGGCTCCACACAGTGCTGCCGCTTTGAAACATCGCTTGCAGCTCAGGGCCAGCTGGAGTGACCCTATGCTGCACATGGCATTTCAAATCAGCAGTGCCGCGTGGAGCCTAGGATCAGCTGGGGACTCCACCGCTGACCCCTGGCTCCATGCGGTGCTGCCACTTTGAAATGCTGTGGGGAGCCTGATGCCAGGTTCCCTGGGGCATTTCAAAGCGGCAGTGCTGTATAGAGCCCAGGGTTAGGCAGGAGTCCCCAGCTGACTGGGGGCTCCATGCGACACTGCTGCTTTGAAATGCTGCGGGGAGCACAGGGGTACGGGGGGGACTGCCCCGCTGGCTGTGCTCCCCGCAGTGCTTCACCTTTGAAGTGTAGCAACAGACCTAGGCCTGTTGCTACACTTCAAAGGTGGAGGTGCCCATTGACTAATTGAATAGTCAATGCAAATTGCATCAACTATTTGATTACTCAATATTCAGAATTTAACGTCCCTCCTTTAGGCACCTAAATACGTTTAAAAATCTGGGTGTTAATACCTTGTAAGTTTTGGCCCTTTATTTCTCAAAATGTTCCTGATTTTTACTTTAGTATCTCTCTCAGTATCATGCTAGGGTTTCAGATGTCAGGCCTCCTTTTACATCCCCCCTTAGATGCCCAGAGTGTTCTTTCTGTGGCTAGATTCCCCAACTTTCTCCTTTTCTGACATGCCACTTCCCACCCAATCAGTCTAACATTTTTCATCCACGGTACTTACTTGTGCCCCCCTCTCTCCAAATTCTTTAAATTTTATAGATTGATTTGAGATAGGATTTACTATTACTCTCACAATCAACCCAAAGGAACGGCTTGTGTTTGAACACTTCTTTTCCTTCCCATTCCCTCTCTTCTCTTCCAGAGAGACCTGAGTGTCCACAATATATTTATAATACATTTTAAATATAAAGATGGATGTTTTTATCCCTCACATGCCCTCCTTCTGTTGCTTTCTCCTCTTTTTGCACCTTCAATGGCAAAACCTGACTATTTAATGCAATGCTATTATTTATGCTTAGTGAGGTTTCCCCTACAAGAAAATGAGTTTCCTGTAGCCTTATACCTTGTTTTTTTGTTTGTTTTGGAGATCTGCAGAACAACTTCTAAGTAATTATGTTTGTGCCTCTTCTTAAATGGCTAGAATACTCAACTCAATTAAGATGAATAGATAATTGATTATGACTAGAAAACCAAAAGGTGATATTCAAAAGAAGATGGAAAATGCTGTAAGTCACACCAGGCTGAGAACCACACACAAGTACTCATTATGATAGTCTATATAAGACCATAAAAGCCATTTTTCCTCAAGACCACTCTATTATAAGCACATCAGTCTAAGAGCTTAATCTTACAAACATGTACTCCCATGTATTATTACTTCATTCATGAGTAATCTCATTAACATCAATAGCACCTCAATGAGAAGTCATGTATGTGTTTGTTTGCATGATTATGAGTTATGTTTGAACGCTTTCTTCTGTCTTAAGAAGTTCTAATTTTTATAAATATTTTGTGTTTTTTCTTCCGTGGATTTTATTGGAGATTTCATCACTAAAAAACTTTGGTTTTCCATTTCACTATCTTATGTGACAATTTATATATATATATTTTGGACATCCTAAATTTCAGTAAATTTATTTTTCATAATGAGACACTTTATTCTAGTTTTGGTTGTCATGCTAGTCAATGTCAATTAGCACACATGAGCAAACATATGCACATGGAGAGTCCTTTTGATTTACAAATCACATGGGTAAGTGTCTAGGACCGAAACCTAAAATTGGCAGCTCCTCATATTGCTTAAGAAATTACCTTAATAGATGTGGGACTGTTTTTTAAATTAGTATTTTAATAGAGTAACAATTCCCAACTGATGTTGCTGTGTGAATGATCCAAAAATCTGTTTAAATTTTTCTAAAATGGATTCTCCTATCTCTAGCTGCAGCTAATGAATATTTTGTCTGTTGAGAATTTGTCTATTTTAAATAAGTCTTTAATTTTACTTCCAATCCTACATTCACATAAATATGCTATATGAAACATATGTGATACTCTAATTTAATTTTAACACTTGTGTCATAGAATGCTTCTTTAGTAATGTAAATAATTGTTAGTATTCTGTAATAACAGTATATTTTTTTAGCAGGTCAGATTGTTTCTCCACAGTCTGCTCCCGCCTGCATTGAAAATAAAAATGATGTGAGCAGAGAAAACAGCACTGTTGACTTTAGCAAGGTAAGCATTTATTGACTGAAAAGTACCTTCTGACTGGCAGGTAGACATTTTACATAAAAAGAGTGGTTTGTGTTAATCAGAGAATGCTCTAAAGGTGTTTTGTGTCAATATTATAAATTGCCACATGTCAGTGCCACAAAATACATATGTTGCACCTACAAGAAAGAAGGTTTTTAAACATTTCCAATAAAACATTTTTAAAGCATTGCTAGCAGGAAATCACATTCCAGGAGATTAGACACACTTTTCATTTCACAATACTGCAAAGAGACAACAAACTGTAGTGAGAGATCTCAGAAATGAGTAAAGGGCTGACTAACCAGGAAAGTAATTCAGATTGGTTATCATTCAGTCTTAGCATGTGTTCTCTTGTGGGCATAACACATAAATGTAAAACACACTTTTTCTACCTATTTTTGTGGTTTCTGCCTGTCTTTTGTAAAACATCTACAACTTCCTAGCATTTGTCATGCCAAGATATTTCAGTGCCAAGCTGTACATCTCTTTACCAAGCTGTACAATAGTTTGGTAGTGTGGTTTTTAATGGCAAACTCATAGAAAGCAGGGAAATATAAGCAAGTTTTCAATTTTAGTATAACTAATGTGCCTCATCTTTGGAGAAGATGGTGCATGCCTAAAACAGACTTGCACATTAGTTACAGTCATGTGATAGGCATGACAGCAACAGGTGACTTCAATTGTTGTTTGGGTGAGTAAGAGTTGAGCAAATCAGAAAAGGTGAATAAAACTGAAATGCTAAAGTGATTTACAGAGTTAATGAAGAATGGCACTTTGAATCTGTTGTGGAATCTGACTGCCAGCCAGAATAATTGAGTCAATACTAGAGTTATGCGCTCACTCCATCTGGTGCCAGACAGAATCCTAGCAGCAGCAGTTTGTACCAGCTGAAGTCTGTCAGTTTTGCATGCAAGGGCGAGGAGACCATTAAAAAGGGCAATACTGTTGTCTATGTGGGATGAAACAAAGACATGAAAAGGACCTTTTGCATCAGAGAGAGAGAGAGAGAGAGAGAGACTTCATTCTGGATGTCTTGCTGCACTGGTTGCATGCAGATTTAATTACAGCAGAGACATGTAATTCAAACTGGAGACCAGTTCTAATCCTTTAAATACATGTATCAGTAAACAAAAGTATGTCTAAGTTGTAACATTTTTGCAATTAATACAATTCATACATTTTTACAATTAATACAATTAATTACAATTAATACTTTTAAAACAACATTGAATAAAAATGTTACTACTTAGAAAGACATACTTTTGTTTAAAAAAAAGACAGAACTATGTAGCACTTTAAAGACTAACAAGATGGTTTATTAGGTGATGAGCTTTTGTGGGCCAGACCCACTTCCTCAGATCAATTTGTGGAAGAAAATTGGCATGACCATATATACCAAAGTGATACAATAAAAAAAAGTGAACACATATAAAATTGAAAAATCGAATTTTAGAACAGAGTGGGGATGAGGGGGGAAGGTTAGTGTCTGTGAGGTAATGACATTAGGGGTGATAATTGGGAAGCTATCTTTGTAATGGGTGAGATAATTAGCATCTTTGTTGAGACCCACACATAAAGTATCAAATTTAAGCATAAATGACAATTCTGAAGCTTCTCTTTGAAGTCTGGAGTTAAAATCTCTCTGAATCAATATTCATGTTTTAAGGTCATTGAGAGAATGGTCAGTCTGGCTAAAATGGCACGCAACATCTTTCTCTCTGTGAGAGAGCCTGATGTCTGTTTTATGTGCATTGATTCTTTGGCGAAGTGTCTGAGAAGTTTGTCCAATGTACATAGCAGACGGACACTTTAGGCACATGATGGCATAAATTATATTTCTGGATGAACAGGAATACGTATTCTTGATCTTGTAATAGGCATGGTTAGGTCATGGCTGCATCTCTATCACTATTATACTTTTGTTTACTGATACATGTATTTCAAGGATTAATTAGTACAAACTAATATTCATATTTTAGGGAAATATTCTGTCTATTAAATCTATTGTGAAGAGTAGCATTAAAATCTTCTTCTTCTTAAACCCTTGTACTCCGCGTGGAGCATAGGTCATCTACAAGTCTCCTCTACTTCACTCTGACTTGAGACAAAACTTCTAGCTGACTCCAGGAGTACCCCAGTTGTCCTTCAATCTCAGTAGATCTTCTTCACATTGTCCGAGGTCTTCCTCTTTTGCATTTTCCTTTCAGGTTCCATTTGAGCGCTTGCCGGACTTTGCTGGAACATTAAAATAGTTTTGTCTAATTTAAATTTAAAAAATAGAGTTGAGACCAAAAGCAACCTGGAGAACACTACACCACTTCATGTAATGTTTTTCTCACAAGTGTCCATCATCTCTTTGAAAGCTGAATGCCAGAACCCACTGAACTCATAGTTACGGGTCTTTGACTCCACAGCTTTCAACATCAGGCTTGGTTTTCTAGATGTTTTTCATGCTGAAGGAAAATAGAGAAAGCAGATTTTGAACCTTCATTCATCAACTTTACATGGATGTGATATCATTGACTTCACTAGAACTCTTCTGGATTCTCACTGGTGTGAGCACTGGTGCTGGAACAGGAGTAGTGGCATGCTGAAATAGTAATAGCAAACACCAAATACACAGTTTCCATGATTTCTACTATCATCACCCCCCTACAAAAAATTTTCAAGGACCCCTTGGTCTGAGAGGAGGACAAGGTCCCACCTTTCTAGCTAACCTTAAGAGCCTTCAGTAAGTTAAACACCAGTAGTTGTTTCATGAAGTAAGAAAAGAAAGAGACAGCTTTTGTTTACATGGATAAAATTGCCTCATGGAATTGTAACTAGAAGACTTTTTTCTAGCTGCCTTTTATATAGTTTAAATACACAGGCTTATGATGATAAACTAGGGATACAATCTCCCATGATAAGTGCCAGTATAGAAACTTAGGATGGCAGCAATTGGATTTATGTGCTTGGATTGAGAGTAAAGTAGTGTTATGCAGAACACACACACACTTATTCTAGACTGCCCCCTCTTGTGCAAAAGAATATACAAATGAGGTGAAGTGGTGACTATCGCTATGCTTCATTTGCATACTTAATGAGCTGCCATTTTTGCACCAGGGGCTTTTGCCTTTTGTCTACATGGCTCCTTTTTGTGCAAAACCCTCCTCTTGCACGAGAGCCATTCTGCCTGAAAAAAAGCAGCAGAACGGCTCTTGCGCAAGAGGGGGGTTTTGCGCAAAAAGGGGCAGTGAAAATCGCTCCTTTTTGTGCAAAAGCCCCTTGTGCAAAATGGCGGCTCATTAAGTATGCAAATGAGGTGTGGGGATATTCACCTCTTAACCTCATTTGCATAGTCTCTTGCACAAGATAGCACTGTATTAGACGTAGCCAAAAGGCTTGTCTGTATGGTGTGGCAAAGTGACTAGAGCTGTGTGATTTCTAAAGTGCACTAGCATGCTGCATACAAACTGCACTCTAAAAGGTTTTTGCTTCACACGAATATAGTGTCATTTCAAAGAAGACTATGTTAACAATACTTTTTTTAGAGTACAACAGCAAAATTTACATAGGACAGACCTTTGTAGAGTGCTCTGCAAATCATACCTGTCTAGTATACTTTGTCAGTGCCAAGTAGAAAGGGCCTCAGTTTCTTCCTGAGTATTGTAATTTCTTACTCTAGTGTTGTTCCACGTGTTAATTTCATTTTGTCTTCTACAAAAGTGCCATTGACACCTCATTTACAGTCTAATCCATCTCCCCAAGGGCTGCTTCTAACATTCCAAACTTGCATCCTCAATCTGGATACTAGAAACAGTCCAAAAACTGTATCGGTGGTATTATCAGAATATTTCTTCCTAGTGATGGATAAAGATTAGCAGACATATTTAACAATGCAATCTGCCCATTGAATGCTGCTCAAGCATGCCAGATTTCTATGAATGAATTAGAGAAGGTTTTAAGGGTCTGTCATGGCCCCCATCTTTGCCCCTGGTAATGGACTATGTAGGGAATGAATGAAACTCACTTAACTTTCATTCTTCTCTGCTTCTGATTTACACTACAGGCTGAACTATTCCCCAGCAACCTCTAAATATGGGAAAGTTTAAAGAGACTTCAATTTTGCTCCCCTTGCTTACAAAATACCTGTGCTCAGTACAGGAACAGAGTAGCTTTTAATCAAAGTCAAATTCAATGCTGATACCATAAGATATTTCAAAATACATGTGATGCAATTGATTGAGAGATGTGATTGACTTATCATGTAGAGTCCTATAGAGTTCCACCTTGCCTCCCCTGCTGTCCAGTGCATATGGAACTGTTAAGAGAAGCTAGTGAGGAGGAATGGGCTGTGGTACTTTCATATGCTGATGAATCCCATTTCTTACCCAATCCAGCCACCCCATCAAATAACTTTGCCAGTGTCTCATTGAAATTGGGGCATGGATGAAGACTAGCTGGCTGAAGCCCTTTCCTGAATAGAATGAGGTCAGACTGGTAGGTTGGAGAAAGCAACCAGAAGTTATGGTGGAGATCTTCTCTGCCTCTTAATGGTGGATGTGTGCTGGCTGTGAGACTTCATGGTCTAGAGCTATTCTTGGAACCCCTGTTCTTAAACAATGATAAAGCAGCAGTTTCTAGGAATCCCTTTTTTCATTTTCATTTGTCCATATGAAGCTTGCCATTATTGACTATGATTTTATCTCCTCAGAGGCGTGCTATGAGATCCAGTCACAAACTGAAGTTAGTGTAGAAAGCAGCAGTCCATATGCTCTGTGGAGTCTCTCACCCTGAGCACATGTCACTAATGCTCCCTGACCTGTGCCAGCTGCCTAGTTATCTCTTGGTTTAGTTTAAGGTGTCAGTTTTAGACCTTAAATCCCTTGATTAACTTGGTTTCTGCCTACTTGAGAAAGGGCCTCTCTTTTCATATGGTATTACAAAAACTGCAGTCAGTAGAGGAGCTCCATCTGGAATCTCCTCGGTATAAACTAGAGGAAACAGCTGTTTACTATGAGGGGCCCTCAGTTTTAGAACCAGATCTTTTGATCTGAAATAGCGTAAATATGGCACACTACAAGGCTCATCTACCTACCCAGATTTGGAGGTACAATAAAGGATCAGTGTTTGAGAGTTTGATTTCATCTCTGGTTAGTTATTTTCTGGTTTAGGGGTGACAAAAAGCTGCTGTTTCTATTTTTTATATGATTGTAATTTTAATTAATGGAAGAAGCCCTGAGAGACCATAATAGGCAATATATTTTGGAAAATAATTAAAAAGAGCTAAAGATTCTTTCTCAAGCGTCTGTGGAGACTCTACTCCACTAGTAGCTTATTCCTCTGAAAAAGTACCCAGACCTTTCAGTCTAGTAGTCATTAGTCTTTCATGTTGGTTTGTCAGGTGTCTAACACACTGAAATATCATATTGTCATAAAGAAGACTTACCCTAATCTAGCATAACATTAGAAACGTGGCTTTCTGGGTTTGGGGAAATAATAACATTTTTAAAAATAACACACGCAACTCCGCTATGTCTAAATTCTGATTAAGTGCCAGAGCCATTTGCAAAGAAATCAGTTTTCTAAATATTACTGAAGACTATTTACACTAATACTGACAGATGGCTGTAAGATAGACATTAAAATGGTCCACTTTAACAGTTTATATTGGATTTGGTCACTGTTGTTGTATTTAGATTAATAAAGGGAAAGCAAATGACAAAATCACACAGTCTGAAATTCTTAGGCAAAACTAGTGCATTATGAAGTCAGTTGTACATGTTATATATTGTATTGTTGTTACACAATGACATCACCATGAAAGAATAGTAATAGA
The DNA here is from genome assembly GCF_052426305.1 of Pelodiscus sinensis. NCBI lineage: Eukaryota > Metazoa > Chordata > Testudines > Trionychidae > Pelodiscus > Pelodiscus sinensis. The sequence goes on from NC_143058.1 coordinate 36,282,514, forward strand.
GATATAACCGTGTTAGTCTAGTCTAGCTTAAACAAAAAACAGGACTATGTAGCACTTTAAAGACTAACAAGATGGTTTATTAGCTGATGAGCTTTCATGGGCCAGACCCACTTCTTCAGATCAAATTGTGGAAGAAAATAGGCATGAGCATATATACCAAAGGGATACAAAAAAAAAAAAGTGAACACATATAAAAAGGACAAATCAGATTTCAGAACAGAGGAGGGATGAGGGGAGGGAAGGTAAATGTCTGTGAGCTAATGATATTAGAGGTGATAATTGGGGAAGCTATCTTTGCAGGTAATCAAGTCGTTGAGACAATGCCCTTTCTGGTTGAAGTGTCAAGAAACTGTTTTTTCTTTATGATACTGTCAGATATCCGTTTTGTGTGCATTGATTCTATAGCGAAGCATCTGAGACGTTTGTCCAATGTACATAGCAGACGGACACTGTTGGCACATGATAACATAAATTATATTTCTGGATTAGCAGGAATATGTGTTCTTGATCTTATAACTGAATTGGTTAGGTCCAATAATGGTGTCAGCAGAGTAAATATATGGACAAAGCTGGCAACGGGGTTTGTTGCAAGGAAAAGTTCCAGGGTTGGTATTAGTGTGGTATGTCCTGTGGTTGTTGGTCAGAATCATCCTGAGGTTAGGTGGTTGTCTATAGGAGACTATGGGTCTGTCTCCCAGAGCCTCTCGGAGTGTAGTATCCTGTTCTAGTATAGGTTGTAGTTTATTGATAATGTGTTGGACAGATTTAAGGTGGGGGCTATAGGTGATGACAAGTGGTGTTCTATTGTTGGTTTTCTTGGGTCTGTCTTGAAGTAGATGGGTTCTGGGTATTCGTCTCGCTCTTTCAATTTGTTTTTTTATTTCTCCAGGTGGGTAATTGACATTTATAAATGCTTGGTAGAGATCCTGAAGTTTCTGGTCTCTGTCAGTGGGATTAGAGCAGATGCGGTTGTATCGAAGGGCTTGGCTATAGATGATGGATCGTATGGTGTGTTCTGGATGGGAGCTGGAGGCATGAAGGTAACTGTATGAGTCAGTGGGTTTTCTGTAGAGAGTGGTGTCTAATTTACCATTGGTGATTTGTACTGTGGTATCTAGGAAATGGATCTCTCGTGTAGAATGGTCCAGGCTGAGATTGATGGTGGGATGTAGGTTGTTGAAATCTCTGTGGAATGTCTCCAGTGTTTCTTGGCCGTGGGTAAATAGAGGATGGGTAAAAGGGGACAGGATCTGAGGAAACGTTGTTCTAAGTCAGCCATAAAGTTGCTAGCGTACTGTGGGGCCATGCGGATACCCATGGCTGTGCCACTGATCTGGAGGTATAAGTTGTCCTCAAAGTGGAAATATTTGTAGGTGAGAACAAAGTTGCATAGGTCTGCTGCCAGATTGGCAGTGGTGTCCTCTGGGATAGTGTTTCTAATTGCTTGTAATCCGTCTTCATGTGGGATGTTGATGTATAGAGCTTCTACATCCATGGTAGCAAGGATGGTGTTATCAGGGAGGTTATCGAGGTTTTGTAGTTTTCTCAGGAAGTCAGTAGTATCTTGGAGATAGCTGGGAGTGTTGGTTGCGTAGGGTTTGAGAAGAGAGTCTAAATAGCTGGATAATTCACTAGTGAGCGTGCTGATACCTGAGATGATGGGACGTCTGGGGTGTCCTGGTTTATGGATTTTTGGGAAGCAGATAGAACAATTCTGGTCGGGGTTCAGAAGGTGTTTCTGTGTGGATTTGATCCCGAGTAGATGTAGGGAGGTCTTTAAGGAGACAGTGTAGTTTCTTTTGGTATTCTGAGGTGGGATCAGAGGAGATAAGTTTGTAAAATGTGGTGTTGGAGAGTTGTCTGGTTGCCTCCTGGTTATAGTCGGACTTATTCATAATGACCACAGCACCCCCTTTGTCAGCTGGTTTGATTATATTGTCCGGGTTGTTTTTGAGACTCTGGATAGCATAGTGTTCAGCGCGGCTAAGATTGTATGTCGCTTGTTGTCGTTTATGAATAATGTCAGTCTGTGCGTTGTTGCGGAAGCTTTGTATATAGAAATCCAGATTGTAATTCCGACTGTCATGGGGAGTCCATATAGAATTATTTTTCCTTTGTCTCAGCGACTTGATTACCTGCATACTGCTTCAAAGGCATTTTAACACCAAACTTGAAAGAGAAACCTCTGAACTGTCATTCATGCTTAAATTTGACACTACGCCGGGGTCTTAACAAAGACGCTAATTACCTTACCCATTACAAAGATAGCTTCCACAATTATCACCTCTAATATCATTAGCTCACAGACATTTACCTCCCCCCCCTCACCCTGCCTCTGTTCTGAAATTTGATTTGTCCTTTTTATATGTGTTCACTTTTTTTTTATTGTATCCCTTTGGTATATATGGTTGTGACAATTTTCTTCCACAATTTGATCTGAGGAAGTGGGTCTGGCCCACGAATGCTCATCACCTAATAAACCATCTTGTTAGTCTTTAAAGTGCTACATAGTCCTGTTTTTTGTATCACCATGAAAGTAATATATAAATATGAGTCTGAATTACAGGCAAATGACTAAAGACTCTATAAAATAATGGTATAATCAAGATAGATTTCAACTCAGATTGTTAAAAATGATAGTTTCATATATACCCAGCACTTTTCAAAACTACAATAAAATACAATGTTGAAAGTATTTACGACAGGACTGACATTTGTCAAAGACTTGCTCCATATGAACCCTTAAGGAATCTTTATATAAGGGATAATCAACTGGTGATATCATACAGTAATGGCATGGCTCTTCCATCTCTTCAGCACCGAATGTCACTTCTCTGTAGTGTCAAAATGATTACCCCACTTTACTCTTTAACTAGTTATCTTCAGAGCTTATTTTCACCAATATGCTTTGTGACTTTTGGCAGATAGAAAAACAGTCATGAAAAGAAGGTATCAATTTCCCATCTTATTGGGACTCTAACATAACAACCTCATCCACTGAATCCAAGTTTCCTACATACACTATCTCCTGATAAAACTGGGTCTTTGCCCCCTCCTAACTACTGTTAATTGGCATAATAAAGAAGATAAAAGAAAACAAAAGATGGTATATTTCCTATTAAGATTTGCTTTGGTCTGTAGACAAAATACTTAGGATACATTAAATGTTATTTGTGCAGCAAGATTATCTATATCTCCTTTGCACAGCTGGGCAAATGCTAAACACTGATAATTACCAAGAGGCATTCAAGAGACAAGAACAGTTCAAGTAGGCAGGTTAAAAAAGCTCAGGCTCCTAGTCATATGTTAAGTGGTGACTGAGTGAAGCTATTTCTGTCATTAAAATATAAATTGTTTCGTAACATTAGTTTTTCAGATAACATACCAAGTTCTTTCCTTCAAACTTTCGACTGTTATTCTTTTAAATATTAGGTTGACCTACACTTTATGAAAAAGATACCTCCTGGAGCTGAAGCTTCAAACATTTTAGTTGGTGAACTAGAGTTTTTGGATCGTGCCGTAGTAGCTTTTGTTAGATTGTGCCCTGCAGTATTGCTTTCAGGACTAGCTGAAGTTCCAATTCCAACAAGGTAAGTGCAGATTGTGCTAAAATATAGATGGCGGTTTATTCACATTTTTCTAAATTGAATCGCTTGAAAATGTGGGTGGGAGTAATCGTTCAGCCACCTTTCCTTTCTTCCTTTAAATAATGCATACTTAGGTTTATTATTGGACATGAGGCCTATGTTCCCTTTGCAGAAGTAGAAGCACAAGTGCACTGTTTCTGAAACCATCACGTGTAGATTAACATATTTGAATTCAAATATTTGAGATGAATTGCAAATAAGCTGAAGGCTTAAAGAGCAAAGAGGTTGAGCAGGTTAACGGTGAGGATAGTAATTGCTTGCAGAATCCTGCATAACTTTTTTTGGAAGGAGAATGACAAAGGCATAAAAATAGAGCCCATTCCAATTTTTTATTAACATAGCATTGTTCAAAAGCAATGGGCATCTGGAGTGAACAGCTGAAATAGAGAGAACTAAAAGGGGTGATTGAGTTAGAGTACCCACATATTTCACCACTGCTCCTCCTGTGGTTTGTTTTTCTTGATTAGACCCCTTTCCTTTGCTTCCTTGGATTTGACTTGTATTCTGTCTTTCAGGAGAACCTAGGAGGGGAGGAGGAAGGAGAGAGAGAGAGAAATGAATTCTAGCTTTTTATTTTATTGTCTAAATAATTTTAAAGTTAAGTAAAATGGGAGAGAAATTTCCTAGGAAAATAACTTTGAGGATGCTTCCACAGCATAAATAATGATATGATGGTACAGAATGTAGTCATCTTTGAAAAATTAGAAGATATTGGGTATTAATACAAATGTCTGTGAACATATTAAATATTAGTATGTAGTTACTTTTTAATACAAAGGCCTAACTGTGGCTGAGCTAATATGGTGGTGCAGGGTTATTGTGGGTAGCATAATGGCCAGGGAAAAAGGATTTTAACAATAACCACATCCCCTTCTTGCACAGGTTGGCACAAAAGGGAGTGTGGGTTGGCTGCAGAGCTTTAACCTTACCCCACAAATGTGCCAGATAGCATATCTACGCCAATGTACTGGGCATAGAACAGAAGCAGTTTACTCTCTTACTCAAGCAGCGAGGGAACCTAAAGGGAAATTGAACCCATTACACTGAGGGGATGGAAAAGCCATGAGTGTGTTCTTGATGATTATTTGTCCAGGAATTTATGCTAGAAGTGCTCTGATCATTATTCATTCTTTTCCATTTGTTCATTTTAAACTGAGCAGAAACACAACCATTCAACTTGCCTGTTCATACTTTGACTATTCACTATTCATGATGAGAATAGCTTGACTATCCCATAGTAAAATTGTTCATATAAATACTTGGCGAATGCTTATGAATAACAAGTATATTCACTGAATTCAGTTTCTGAGTGATTTGCAAAGTAGATAAAAAGGCTACATTCTTAATTGATGATTAGATTGGCCCTAATTGGGGTTATCACTTTAGTAAACATGAACTTGGAAATAAATCTGGCTGATGCCGGCTAACAAATATATATATATATATGTGTGTGTGTGTATGCATATGTATATATATGTGTCCATAAGTCCATACAGGAATGGAAGCTGAACATACTGCATTTTCTTTATACAATTTGACTCAAGAGTTGGTCAAAATATGGCAATTGTGTTCTGCAGAAAAATTTTGATGAAATATTCAAAAATATTTTTTTCTGAAACTGAAAATGTTTTGGGTTTTGAGTTTTCTGTTTTCTTCCCCTGACCCTTTTCAGTTTTCCATTGTGCTGCTAGTAGAAAAGTCTGGGTATTCTTTTTTGAATGATTGTAAATATTAAAGAAAAAATATTTTAAAAACCATTTTAAAAATCATTTTTGTGACAAAAAGATTTAAATAAAAAATGGCAATTGTTTTATTATGTTTGGCAACCCCATAAGCTCTTGGCAGAACATTCCATAATTCTAATTCTTGAAAATGGATGCATAGAGAATGGCATAGAGGAGAACTAGAATTCTAGTAGATAAAACACACAGTTGAGACAACAATACTTATTTTCCATCCACTGTGTGTACGTGTCTGTCTGGGTATTCTCCAATTTTGCAAAAATGCTGCGTGGTGATAAATCCATGCTTCTGTCAAAAGAACTTCTGCCTAATTATTAGGATGCTCAAAATGTAACTGCATATTTGTGGAACTGAAGTGAGTTTAGGTATTTACAGCTATTCAGACCATCTCTGAATGCTCCTTGAATAAAATACATTTATGTAATGTTTTATAATTGTATTTCCCTTTTTAAAGGATATTTGAAGAGAGGTTATTTCCCCTCTTTAGACATTACTTCCTCTAATCAATTTTATGAACTTTTCTCTGTTATATTATGTTAATTTAAGGTTTCCATTCTTGAATTATCAGCTTTGGATTTTTTATTTGCAGATTTTTGTTTATTCTTCTGGGACCCCTAGGGAAGGGCCAACAGTATCATGAGATTGGAAGATCAATTGCAACATTGATGACAGATGAGGTATATATTAATTATCTATTTATTTATAAAGTAATTTTAAATAGGACGACTCCAAACCAAAAAGTTTACCAGATTCGGTGCCCATCAGTAACTTGCCTAATTAGTGGGAACCCCTATAATTTTAAGTCAGTCTTTGAGAAATTATCTAAAGAAATGGGTTGTACCCACAAAAGCTCATGATACCATCTACATTTTTTGTTAGTCTCTAAGGTGCTGCAGGATCATTCATGGTTTTTAAAGTGTTTTTAAACAGTTGGCAATTAAATCCTGGTGTTAGCCCAAAAGCTAATAAGTGGATAGGCCTTGACATCATTTGCAATGTCGTTGTAATATTTTTAATAAAATATTGTCTATAATTGACCTAACTGCAAGCTTCTTAACACTCATAGTTGTTTACATAGCTGAGCTTCACTTATCTCAGGCACTTAATTTTATCTCTGAACCCTTATATATTAGCATTTTGATTTTGTAGTGTAAGATTCAACTCCATGATTGTATTTTTCCTGCTGCAGCCAAACACACAGACATACTTTTTTGGTCTAGCTTTTTTTTTTTTTTTTTTTTTTTAATTAAGTTGCATAGAGGAAACAAAAGATGGGATTTGAGCTTCTAATTGGAACATCGTTTAACCATTCTTATAATATGCAAACAGGATTAGAATCCATTTTCTAACCCTATGGCTGTGATGGTTAGAGGGAGAAACTTCTGTCATGAAACTAATCAGATAGGTGTAGAGATACAAAAATAACATTCAGAGATCAGATCTGCTGAATAGGAAGATGTCATTTCAGAGAGACATTTTTCAGTGGAATTAACTATATTTTCAAATGTAAGATACTTGGAAAATTCAGCAATCTTGAAGTATGCTTTCCAACCTCGCTATCTTACTAGAAACCACAGGTAGCTCAAAACTGTGATTCATTTTATAACTGGGGAAATAAATAAGTTGCATACCATATAGAAGAAGGGAATACCACGAAGGATTTTACGCTCTTGTTTACATGTAGAACAAGTATCTCTTGTATTTCACTTCTTTTGCTTCCTTTAACAGGTGTTCCATGATGTTGCTTATAAATCTAAAGATCGGAATGACTTGGTTTCTGGAATAGATGAGTTCCTCGATCAGGTTACAGTTCTCCCTCCCGGAGAATGGGACCCAACAATTCGAATAGAGCCACCCAAAAATGTGCCCTCTCAGGTATGCACAGTGTAAAATTACAGCTTCTAAAAGTTTAGTGGACTGGAAATGTTATAAGATAAAGTCTTTTATTAGTCTACTATGACAATAAATGTAGACAGCTGAAGTCTGAACTTTCATGCATTATTTGTTATTTAACTTAACATGCCTGGGAAGAACAACAGCGGTGAGGCTGTTGTTCGTACTTAGTTCAGTTCCAGGCCTCTCCTGACTGGAGACAAATAATTGTATAAAATAGAACACAATATAGTGCATTGATTTTGACTTTTGTTACTTAGATACCAGTGAGACAAGTACATTAGAAGTATCTGAGAGAGGAACTGCTCTTCAATAGACCACATACTCATTTCATTATTATGTGTGTGTAAAATGTCTGTTGTTGATTTCTGAGCAGTTCTAAGTGATTTTTTTAAATTACAGGACTTTTGTTCATGTAATCCTCTCTGGGCAAATTATGCCCTTATCTTATGCCTGTGTACTGTTTATTCTACAGAAGAGTAGCCATCAGAGGCCTCATATCAATAATAGAATATCAGGAACACAAAACAAAATGGTGTACATACTCCTCCCCCTGGGGAGAGAATGAAAGAAAAACATGACAGATGTTAGTCATAGACTCATAGGACTGGAAGGGACCTCAAGAGGCCATCGAGTCCAGCCCCCTGCCCTCAAGGCAGGACCAAGCTCTGTCTACACCATCCCTGACAGATGTCTATCTAACCTGTTCTTAAATATCTCCAGAGAGGAAGATTCCAAAACCTCCCTTGGCAATTTATTCCAATATTTGACCACCCTGACAGTTAGGAATTTTTTCCTAATGTCCAATCTAAACCTCCCTTGCTGCACTTTAAGCCCATTACTCCTTGTCCTGTCCTCAGAAACCAAGAGGAACAAATTTTCTCCTTCCTCCTTGTGACACCCTTTTAGATATTTGAAAACCGCTATCATGTCCCCCCTTAATCTTCTCTTTTCCAAACTAAACAAGCCCAGTTCATGAAGCCTGGCTTCATAGGTCATGTTCTCTAGACCTTTAATCATTCTTGTCGCTCTTCTCTGTACCCTTTCCAATTTCTCCACATCTTTCTTGAAATGTGGCACCCAGAACTGGACACAGTACTCCAGCTGAGGCCTAACTAGTGCAGAGTAGAGCAGCAGAATGACTTCACGAGTTTTGCTTACAACACACCTGTTGATACAACCTAGAATTATATTTGCTTTTTTTTTGCAACAGCATCACACTGTTGACTCATATTCAACTTGTGGTCCACTATGACCCCTAGATCCCTTTCCGCCATGCTCCTTCCTAGACAGTCGCTTCCCATCTGATTGTTCCTTCCTAAGTGGAGCACTTTGCATTTCTCTTTATTAAACTTCATCCTGTTTACCTCTGACCATTTCTCTAACTTGCTACGGTCATTTTGAATTATGTCCCTATCCTCCAAAGAAGTTGCAACCCCACCCAGTTTGGTATCATCTGCAAACTTAGTAAGCATACTCTCTATCCCAATATCTACATCATTGATGAAGATATTGAACAGTATGGGTCCAAAAACAGACCCTTGCGGAACTCCACTTGTTATCCCTTTCCAGCAGGATTTAGCACCGTTAACAACAACTCTCTGACTACGGTTATCCAGCCAATTATGCACCCACCTTATCGTGGCCCTATCTAAGTTATATTTGCCTAGTTTATCAATAAGAACATCATGCGAGACCGTATCAAATGCTTAACTAAAGTCTAGGTATATGACATTCACCGCTTCTCCCTTATCCATAAGGCTCGTTATCCTATCAAAGAAAGCTATCAGATTAGTTTGGCATGACTTGTTCTTCACAAACCCATGCTGGCTATTCCCTATCACTTTATTACCTTCCAAGTGTTTGCATATGATTTCCTTAATTACCTGCTCCATTATCTTCCCTGGGACAGACAAACTGACCGGTCTGTAGTTTCCTGGGTTGTTCTTATTCCCCTTTTTGTAGATGGGCACAATATTTGTTGTCATGTTGTTTAATGCATGGGAATACTATGGTGAAGAGTGCTATACAAGAATCTAGATAGTGTAGACTAAATAGTAGATGTAGATCATGGTTTTAGATCAAACAAACACTTCACTACTTTACTTTTAAGGACATTGGATACTTGGTTTTCAAAGGGTAGGACTTGACAGAATGATAGAATTTTATTCTTACTCTGATTCTTGTTGCACTTCAAATAAGAGATGAGTAAGTTACGCAAACTCACTTTAAGACTGAAACAAAAGAGAAATTGTACAAGACCTATGTGTTCCACAGAAATGATTATAAATGAGAATGTTGTGAAGCCATTGTTACTCTGCAGAGACATAGATATTTTAAATATATTTTTAAACTGTGGCCTTGGCTTCCCTGGATAGTTGTAAGAAATCCAGGAAAAATTGAGAAATAAAGGAATATTTTTGTTCAATCTAGATTGCATTCCTTAAACTTAATTTATTGTTATTGCATGTTCAACACATGTTTAAATGGCTTTTGAAATGCAATCTACTTTTCTACTCTTTGATTATAATTGTCCTGCTTTTTACATTTTTTTGCACCTCAACACATGAATATTAATTATTTTGTTTATTTTTATATTCAAGAGCTGTCTGCTTTTGTCAAGTTGCTAGTATTAAGTGGAAATATGATGACCTTGAAAGAAAGAACAGTTACAAAATGTCTCTTGTTCATTTAAAATGTGTTTTTTGGCAAATTTGTTGGATCCAATTTTTGATTTATTATTTTATAGCAAAGGAGCTCTTTATGGTATTTCCATATACATGGTTCTTCCACAGCTCATAGGTGAAACACATGAAGTTTGGGAGTCCCTTGAAATTTACTTAAAATTATTGCAGCATTTCAGGACTCAACTTCTAGCCATTCTGGGCCAAGTCTATGGACAGAGACTTAAGGATAGCTAGAATTATGGTGCACTGAACTAAACTATTCTGGAACACGGAAGTGGATCTGAAATGAATCATACTTGCTGCAAAGGAATGAGTGCTTCTCTGCTAGCAGGGAGGTAGAGACATAAAGTAAATGAAGTCCTCAGTGCATTTTACCTCCCTCCCCCTGAAGAAAGCCAACCTCTTCTGCACCTGTGAGCACAGGGAGTTACTGCAGACCATAGCCAACAGGATCCCTTGCTAAGCTATCATAAGTGGAGAGAGGGTGTCAGTTATATATATTCAAAGGTCCCTATATGTTGACGTTAAAAATTGTGGAATAGTTACAGGGTACTTATAAGGGGTTGTCCTCTAGTCCTGACTGATCATTTTCTGACACTCTAGTTAATAGCAGAAGTCCATTTGATTCCCCCTGCTGTGGAATGGAGGAGATATCCCAACTGACTTGCTGTTTGCCATGTGATGGTCATGATGGAGCCAGGGTAAACTAGCCTATTCAGAATCCTGCTCTCTAGTGTCATCAACACCCTTTCTGGGACATGGCTCCTAGCCCTGGACATTGCTGTACTTTCCTCCTGAAGAGAAGCAGTTTGCCACTGGGCAAAGCTGTTACCATGGCCAGACCTCCTGTTTACTGAAAGAATCTCACTTCCAGCTCTCCTTCCGTCTCTTCTCCTGTGAAGAGGGGGTTGCTTTGGAAGCTTAGAAGCAGTGCTACCAGTTGAGCATAGTATTGCTATGGCCTACTCTTTGCAAGCTGCTTTTCCTCTGTCATAGCATCCTATTTGAAGACAGAACATTCAAATGACACCTCACAGAATGGACACATGAGTATAGTTCTAGATGTGCACTTATGCATAGAAACGGAAAAGGGTACTCAACACGAAAAATGACTGACTATGCCACATGTCTACTTTGCTAAAACTGAATTTTGGGGTTAAACTCAATAGAAACTGTCTTTTCTTTCTTGTAGGAGAAGCGCAAGGTACCAGGAGTGCCAAATGGAACAGCAGCTCATGGGGACCCAGAACCGCTAGGTGGACACAGTGGGCCAGAATTGCAACGGACTGGAAAGTTAGTGGAAAACTTGATGAAATGCGATACTATTTTTAAGCAATATACTTCCAAAAGGAAGTATAATGGCCTGATTCTCACTCAGCTATATTGATATTGCTTGTCACTGAATACGCTGTAATGGAGTTATTCCTAATTCATGTATCTCTACACGACTGGATCTTAGATAAACAGGCTCTTAGATAACTGATGGTGCAAATTTTAGTTATGGTATATGTTTCCTACTGTCTTTGTTTAATGTAAGTTCCTTTCTCAATAGTATATGATGGTTAGCCACTGTTAATCATGTTTATGGATACTTCTCCTGTATAGAGTGGAAGGAATAGTGGAAGAGGCATGCTCTCCTTTGTCATTAAAACTGCCTATTTTATTTCTGAGCATGGTTAGTGTGAAGCCCTATTGTGCAGCTTCTGTAAAAGCAGTAGGCCAAAATATTCACTGAGATATGCAGTTCCTATTCATATGAATAACTGTTGTGTGTACACATGTATGAGGACCTAAGGTACACACAAAAGAATATTAGTATTTTTTTCTAATACTATATTTTAAATACACGAACTTTTGTTGTAACACCTGAGTTATGAATTGACCAGTCAACTACCTGATTTATCTGAAAAAGGAAATATGCTTTGGCAGCAGCAGAGATGCTCCCCACAAAAAGGCAAACACAGTATAGTATCATGTTAAATATAAATTACTTAAAAAAAAGAAAGAAAAGAAATGGAAAGCAGCATTCTTCTTCTGCCTAGTAAGTTTTAAAACTGTATTAAGTCAATGTTCAGTTGTAAACATTTGAAAGAACAACAATAACGTTTTTTTCAGAGTTAGGAACATGTCAGAGTTACAAACAATCTCGTAACTCTGAGGTTCTGTCAGCCGACGGTCAGGGCAGTGTGTGTGTGTGTGTGTGTGTGTGCTGAGAAAAGGTTTAATGTCCGTGACTTTACTGCTAGGACCAGGGTCCCATTGCAGAGGGCAGCCAACAGGCTGACAGACGCCCCTGTTTATAGGAAGAGCTTATTACACCTCAGATTTTAGCTGCAAGGATACAGGATCCCTTTGCAGCGGGCAGTCTAGGGAAGACTGAGAGATGCCCCAACGGATCTGTCACCTGGGAGTGACACGATCCAAATGCCTAAGCTCTTCCTATACCTGTCCCTTATGACCAGCTGAAGTTCTTTTAAATTGTGCTTGGTTCTGCTACAGCAACTGAAGGAGTCAGGTTAAAAACTTAAACAGTTACAGCTTTATTAAAAAGACTTATAAAAGCATATGGTTACAATGGCTTTTGCTCTCTTTCTTAACCGCTAGCAAATATAGATCTTAAAAATGGTTACAAAGAAAATAAAGATAGAAAATAGAAATAATGGTACCAAGTGACAGCTTAATCTTTAAAGAGCTCTAAGTCTATGTGTACACTTAAGACAAAGGACCACATCCAGGTACAATTTTTACCCCCTTCTGTGCCTCTCGACTCCAGCGGGTCAAGTCAGGGCCGGTCCCTCAATTCCTAGGAAAGACGAATACGAGGTGGGCATCCCCGTGGAACCTCGGGAGGTCAAAATACCTAACCCGACCAGCAGATAGATGGTAGATTGACACTCAGAGTAAATGCGCTGCTGGACCCATCTTTATACCCCTGGGGGCCCGTATCCTCTTTTTTATCTAAGAGGCCAAATTGTACTGGTCCGTTTTGTGGCGCCAGTTCTTACAAGCAAGTTTCAAGTTAATTTACATTTGCAAGAGAGAGAACTAAATTGTGTGTACTAGACATTTTTTTACTGGGCGAGAGATTCCTCCCCCCACGGATGGCTGTGTGTTCGTATCAATATGGGATTTAGTCAAGGGCTCTCCTCATCAGCCTCTTGGTCACAATTGTCATATCTCTGTTTACAACCATTCACGGTCATAGCAGCCTGCCATATCCTGAGCCTCCTGCTCAAGGCTTTTACTGTTGTGTGCCCTGTATGCTCCAGGCAAGCAAAAATGGATGTTACAGGGGGGTTCCTGTCTGGCTACAGGTTCTACCACTGCATATCGTTTTATCCTATATGTCATGCACCATTTTTTCTGCATTTCTTTAAGATATACTTGTACCACTTCTATGACCTTAGAATTGGCCAGAAGACAGTCCATCCCCTCAAATCAAATTTAGAGCAGCCTCAGGACTGCTCTAAATTATACCTGGCTGCTTACAGGCTCAAGGGACCATTTTAGGGATGGTCAGAGTGTAGTGACACATCAGCCATGTCCCTGTAACCCAGCTACATCCAGTACATCAGGAAAAGGAGCATCACAGAGGTACCATACCAATGATATCATTCAAGAATTCTATGTATTCAAGGGGATTCTACAGGTTTGTCATTTAACCAGCTTTTTGTACTGCCAAAATGGAGCAAAACAGATGGATTCTGGCTCATAAATTTAATATATTTATATATTGTGTGTATTTTGTGTAGTACAAATCACAAATTAAAACACAGTCCTTATTCTGAGAAGATTCTACCCTGCATTAATTTCCAATAAATAATATAGATGGGACAGATTTTTAAATAACAGGGATCACGGATATGTATATTTTGTGCAGTTTGGAAAGAGGGCATTTGTGCAAGCAAATGTACATTATGATGTCAATTTGTATACGCTCTTATAGTAATTCTATGTACAAGTACAATGTAGGTATGGAAGTGGTGATGTCCAGAGCTTCTGTTTTCCAGAATCTGGGAATGAGCAACGGAGAATAAATAACTTGATGATTACCTGTTCTGTTCATTCCGTCTTGGGCACCTGGGATTGGCCATTGTTGGAAGACAGAATACTGGGCTAGATGAACCAGTGGGGCAGACCAGGGAGTCTCTTAGTGCTCCTCAGGGTGGAAGCTCTCCCGCAGGGCCTCCTGAATACTGACAGCCCCCCGATGGACCTCCTGGATGACAGCCTGCAGAAAGTGTAGCCAGGCTCACAACAATGCATCCACGAGAAGCACCAGAGTGCCCAGGGGCATCTCTGGCTCCATGTTGCAGAGTGCTATGATGTCCCAAGTAAGGGCAATCAGAGCACGCAGAGACAAAATGCTATTTCGAAATACATTTTTTGTGTAGACGTGTTATTTCAAAATATCTTATTTCGAAGTAACTATTTCAAAAATAGATATTTCAAAATAACACTGTAGAATAAACGTGCCCAGAGAAAGTAGAGGACAAAATAGAGGTGATATAAGAATGGCCATATGGGGTCAGACCAAAGGTCCATCTAGTCCAGTATCCTGTCTTCCAAAGTGACCAATGCCAAGTGCCCCAGAGAGAATGAACAGAACAGGTAATCATCAAGTGATCCATCAAGTGATCCCCTGTTGCCCATTCCCAGCTTCTGACAAATAGAGGCTAATGACACCATTCCTGCTCATCCTGACACATAGCCATTGATGGACTTATTCTCCTGAACCCTGTTAAAGTCCTGGCCTTCACAATATCCTCTGGCAAGGAGTTCCATGGGTTTACTACCTATTGTGTGAAACAAATACTTCCTTTTGTTTGTTTTAAACCTGCTACCTATTAATTTCATTTGGTGACCCCTAGTTCTTGTGTTATGGGAAGGAGTAAATAACTTTTTCTTGTTTACTTTCTCCACACCAGTCATGATTTTATAGATTTCTATCATATCCTCCCTTAGTCATCTCTTTTCCAACCTGAAATGTCCCAGTCTTATTAATCTGTCCTCATATGGCAGCCATTCCATACCCCTAATAATTTTTGTTGCCCTCTTCTAAACTTTTCCAATGCTGAGGTATCTTTTTTGAGATGACGTGACCATATCTGCATGCAGTATTCAAGATGTGAACATACTGTGGAAGTATGTAGAGGCAATAAGATATTCTCTGTTTTATTCTCTTCCTTTTTTAATGATTCCTAACATTCTGTTTGCTTTTTTGACTCCCGCTAAACACTGAGTGGATGTTTTCGGAGAACTATCCAGAATGACTCCAAGATCTCTCTCTCTTGAGTGGTCACACTCAATTTAATACCATTTTATATGTACAGTTGGGATTATGTTTTCCAATGTACATTACTTTGCATTTAACAACATTAAAATTCATCTGCCGTTCTGTTGCCCAGTCACTTAGTTTTGTGAGATCCTTCACAGTCTGCTTT
This sequence comes from Pelodiscus sinensis, assembly GCF_052426305.1. Lineage (NCBI taxonomy): Eukaryota > Metazoa > Chordata > Testudines > Trionychidae > Pelodiscus > Pelodiscus sinensis. The sequence goes on from NC_143058.1 coordinate 36,297,927, forward strand.
GGACTTAACTATCTTGAGCAGTTTGCAGTGCTGCAAATTTTGCCACCTCACTATTTACCCCTTTCTCCAGATCATTGACTGAGAACAAAACCCTGTGGGACCAACAGTAAAGAGTGGGAAAAGAGAAGACTGGAAGCTGCACTCATCCAAAGACATTCTGAAAGAGTTTGATAGCTTGATATGTATAATCAAGGACAGAGATATGTGGAAGTGCTATGATGGAATAGACAACTCTTGCAGAATGAGTGATACAGTTAGCTTAGTCTGATGTGTGGGGAACAACCTGATGTATAACATTTTTACTAGAATTATTTATAAAAAAGTTCCTTTCTGTAAAGGAAAAGACTTTAGATCAGACCTTCAGCTGGTATCAATCAGTATAGCTATATGAAAGTTAATGGAACTATGCAGGTTTTCCTCACATGAGAAACTATATTTTGATTTGAAGAACACAGTGACATGAGATCATAAACTGGAGTTACATATAAGCCATTGGCATTTAAGAACTTTTTTTTGTTCTGTGCTCTCTGTCCCACCTTTCTCAGGGCTACTTTTTGAATTGTCTTGAAAATTTTGCATGCAGATACCTCTTCACTACCACAGAAATTCAGGCAGGGTACTGAACAAGTTACAGTATTTATGCAATGTGACTAGACAGTATTTGGCCAAGAAGCCGTGTGCATCTTATACCATTTATGAAAATGTTGTCTGCTGCTTCCTAGTATAGTACAAAACTTGGCTACTTTTTATAGAGGGAAAGAATTGCACTGGAAGGCTTCTTTTGAGAATAAATTTCAAATTGTAAATAGCCATCCACCTTTACCTATGCCGAGTTCTACATATCTCTGGGAGTAGATCCATCAATCTCAGTGGACTACTTATGGATCAAAGTGGGACTCTTTACTCATGTTGAGATGTATTATATGACAGTAGCAGGTGTAAGATGAAAAAGAGGAAGGACACTTCATTGGTTTAAGGCTCTAGCTTTGGGACTTGGGAGAGCTGGATTCAAGTTCCTGCTCTACCATAGGCTTGCTTGGGCAAATCATTGTGTGTCTCTTGTCCCTCTCTGTGAATGAGGGGAAATAGCACTGCCCTTCTTGACATTGGTTTAGGAGAATAAATACTGTAAAGATTGTGAGAGACTCAGATTGGGGGTGGGAGACACAATTATCTTGGATTTTGCATGTACAGGTCTCATAATTCATCCCCATGGTAAAAGCAAACAGAATTCTTTCTTTCTGTCTTTATTTTTTCCCTTTTTCTTAGGTTTTTTGGGGGATTGATTTTAGATATCAAAAGAAAAGCTCCCTTCTTCTGGAGTGACTTCAGGGATGCTTTCAGTCTGCAGTGTCTAGCATCATTTTTATTTCTCTACTGTGCTTGTATGTCTCCTGTCATCACATTTGGCGGTCTACTGGGCGAAGCAACTGAAGGTCGTATAGTATGTGTTTTACTTTTAATCTGAACTTTTAAAACACATTTAATTTTTTAGGCTTGTGATTAGTATTTTCTTAATATTCTGTATGTGTTGCCTTTAAAATGTTGTAGTCTGAAACTGCATTTGTTAACCACAGTATTTGGACTCTGATAGAAAATTTCTGAAAATGCAATGTTTTTTGTCATATGCAGAGTGCAATAGAATCTTTGTTTGGAGCATCCATGACTGGAATAGCCTACTCTCTCTTTGGTGGACAGCCTCTTACTATACTAGGCAGCACAGGGCCAGTGCTGGTGTTTGAAAAGATACTATTCAAATTTTGCAAGTAAGTGAAGTGATTTTATTCAAATAAACTTTCAGAGGGTATTTTCAATGTATGGGTGTGTATTGGGCTAAATCATAAGTGTACATTCTCTGGCACCATACTGAAAATTTGCCTATGTGTAATTTACCATTTGGTTACACTATTCATCTGTGACATCATGCACTACATTTTAATTGATGACAATCTATATAAAATTAAAAATATAACAAAGGCAGGATCCCATGAGAAGTAAGGATTTTGGAACAATGGAACATATACAGCAATCACACAAAGGGGATTTCGAACAATAAAAGGTGTTTTTAATTTTAGTTTTTATTTTAAAACTGTTCTGAAAAGAATCCAAACTCAGATTGTTATTGGATTGTTTCCTGTTCCAAAATCATTAAATTTAAATCTTATAGAATGGGCTCCACCCTTTAAAATAAGATCGATTTGATGGCTTTTTGGCATTTTACTATTCATAACACTGTAGTGAGCAGTGTAAAGCTCACAGGTATTGGAATTAAGTAGCATTTCATAATCCATGGAATAAATACGATCAAACTTCTCTCCCTGCACCTGACTCATGAAAAAGAATTAAATAAAATATAACCCAAACTCGAAAGAGGCACTAAAACATGAGAACAAATTCTTACTTTTATGTGTTAATAAATTGTAAGATCATCCCTGCCATAATATGAGTGAAAATTGTGCCTACATTGTTAGACATCTATGGTGAGTTCCTGAGATCTACGGGCAGATGGCTACCTGCCCTACGGACTTCTTCCCATGGACTCCATTTACATCAGTATACCTCATTTTTATATCTGGGACTTCTGCTGATTCTGCAAAACATCCTGATACTATTGCTGAAAGCTGCAGCTTGGGAGGGCCTGTCAGTTCCTGACAGCCATTCCCTCCATGTGGGGAAAAGACCTCTTAACTCTGTTAGCTACGGCCAAGATATATATGACCCTAGCATGCCTCACCTATGGTTATATACAGTCAGCACAGAGGGGTTTGCTCTAGGTTGTGGATAGAGAGTGGAGGATGAGGGTCTGTGTGAATGAGGTAAGGCTGTGAAACTATTTGACTATTATATTGCAGATCACAATCACTTATTTTCTTTCACTCCTTAAGAAAACATGCAGATGTAGGGATATACCACTTTTGCTGCCTTCTGAGGATTAGAAAGCATCCAAAGATCATTTCTGAAAGTATTCTTTCATACACAATGGCCTTTCATTGTCCCCATTAGTAGCAGGCTCAGGCCAGATAATAATCTGTTTTGCACACATCTGACTTTTCTTCATGAAAGGAAAGAATTCTGAATTAAAAGTGCCTTCACATTTTTTTACCACTTCCACTTTTTTATTGAAAACGTGTAATCTAGCATCTAGCTTGTTTTTCAATAAAACAGTGAAACAGAGAAACAAATTCCCGAATTAACTTGGAGCCTTATTTACATTTTGATATAGCTTTTCAGTAAAAAAAAGATTTGGCTATTACAAAGTACAATTGAAACCTATGGCCCATTTTACTGTGGTGTTCAATGTAGTTAAAAAGGGTGGAAATTAATAATATAATTATATATATATATATACAGTAAAACTCCAGTGGTCCGGCATCCAATGGTCCGGCACCACCTGGAACCAGGAAGTGCTTCGGGCAGCCGGACAATTGGAGCTGCTTTGCCCCCGGCTTCCCTGATTCAGCCGCTGCTGAAACTGACCAGCTGCTGAAACTGACTAGCTGCTCTGCCCCGGGCTTCCCAGAGTCAACTGCTGGTCAGTTTCAGCAGTGTCTGACTTGGGGAAGTCTGGGGCAGAGCAGCTGGGGTGCTGCTGGGTTGGTCCCCCTGGGTCCTAAAGGTGCCGGATTATCGGAAGTTTACTGTATATGGATTATCACTTGATTTTTTTTACAAAGGTGAAAAATGCTTTAAATGAGCTACTATGAAGATTCCCTTCTCGGAGAACTTAGCAACTTAGCACTTGACTATCAGGACAGCATTATATCTAGGGCCAATGGTGACTTCATGAGGGAGCAAGAGGGACATTAATACTCCATAGCATTTGCAAAGTAGCAGGTTCTGCTCACATCTCTGTTCCCAATAGAGTGCTACAATGCAGTTGTGTTGGGCATTAGCTATATTCTTTGCTTCTTGCAGATGGACAGCCTTCTTGGCTTTCCAGAGATCACTTTTGTATTTGTCAGGTCAACAGAGGATATAAAAGATGTGTATTCCTATGCAGAATGGATATTTGTAGTATTTCATACTGTATACAGAATGGGAAGCGACTGTCTAGGAAGGAGTACTGCAGAAAGAGATTTAGGAGTCATAGTGGACTAAATATGGGTCAATAATGTGACAGTGTTGTGAAAAGAGCAAACATCATTCAGGTATGCATTAATAGGAAACGTGATAAATCATTCTTTAACAATACTCTGCACTGATTAGGCCTGAACTAGAGTATTGAAAAAGGTCCAGAGAAGAGAGAGAGAGAGAGAGAGAGAGAGATTAAAGTTCCAAAGAACATGACCTAAGAGGGAAAACTTGAAAGTATTGGGTTTGTTTAGTTTGGAAAAAGAGAAGACCAAGAGGGGATATGATAGAAGTTTTCAAGTAACCTAAAAGGGTATTTACAAGGAGGAGAGAGAAAAATTATTCTCCTTATCCTCTGGATGACAGGACAAGAAGCAATGGTTTTAAATTGCAGTAAGGGAGATTTAGGTTGGACTTTAGGAAAAACTTCCCAACCATCAGCCAAACTTTCCTAACCAAATTGCAAAGATAGAAAATGGTTAAGCACTGGATCAAATCGCCTAGGGATGTTGTGGCATCTCCATCATTGGAGATATTTAAAAGCAGGTTAGAGAAACATCTATCAGGGTTGATCTAGATGGTGGTTGGTCCTGCCGTGAAAGCAGGGGACTAGACTTGATGACCTCTGGAGGGTCCTTCCAGCTCTAGTATTCTATGATTTTATGGTTTCCTCTTCTGTGTCTATGAATTGATGTTTTGATTCTTGGATAAGCTTCTGTTAATTTTTCTTTTTCTTTTTTTATTAGAGAATATGGGTTATCGTACCTTTCTTTGAGAGCTAGCATTGGACTATGGACTGCAACTCTATGCATCATCCTTGTTGCAACTGATGCAAGCTCCCTAGTCTGTTACATTACTCGGTTTACTGAAGAGGCATTTGCTTCTCTTATCTGCATCATTTTCATTTATGAGGCCTTAGAGAAGCTATTTCATCTCAGTGAGACGTATCCAATCAACATGCATAATGATTTGGAACTGCTGACTCAATACTCGTGAGTAAGATCTCTTTTGTTAACCTTGGTGTCTTCTTTTTCATATGTTATCAGTCTTGGGAGAATTCTGCTATTTTACTATGGCACCATATGCAACAATTGAAGAATTCCCCCAGGACTAAGTTATGTTTTCATCGTGAAGATTAAAAATGGTGCACAATAGGAAAAGCACTTTCATGCTTGAGATGCATTGCTTGACATACTGTAGCCTGTAGATGTGACAGAGTCAACTCAGTCTTTTTCAAGTTGCTATATGTCATTCCTCCTTTTGATCCATGTGATCATAATAGGAGCTATGTGCATTTACAGGGTATGCCTGTTATTGCCTGATTCTGCTATGCAGAGGCTTCGGTGGTGTAATGTTTTTTAAAAAGTGGATAAACTAACTTAAATAATGAGGCATGGAAGTGGTATCATGAGCTTTTGTGGGTATAACCCACTTCTTCAGATGAATGGAGTATTAAAAGTCCAGTTCCAAAATAAATAGGAGATGCGAGGGGGAAGGAAGGGGAAAAATAGTGAATTAGAGTGTTCATGTTACAAGAAGCTGATAGAGAACATGCAAATTATCCTTTCCCCATGCTTAAAGGTCATGATACCATCTACATGTTTTATTAGTCTTTAAGGTACTGCTAAACTATTAATTGTTTTTTGTTTTTTAAGTTTTTCCAGTTACAGACTAACTCAGCTACCCCTCTGAAGCTTTCAAATTGTTAAAAGTGGGAAAACTCAGTTAACCCTTGACTGCGCTACTACTATGAGACAGTTGACTTAAGTGAGATTTTTGCCTTCATGAGTAAATGGATGAGATGGAAATTTTCTTTTATAATACATTTTAGCTTATAATGATTGTTTTCTTGAATTTTATTTTATTCCTTCTCCCACCATTGTAAGAATCTTTTTAAAGGGATATTGATTTACCTGGGGTAGGATTCTGTCCTTGGTATACTAAGGTATACTGGTTCTGTTTGCTAGGAAGACAAAAACAAGAGAAACACACACTGGCTGGGGAAGAAAAATTGCAAAGATAGAAAATGTAGCTTCTGTCTCTGGTGCTGATTTATTCTCAACCTGGCTACTGGAGAAACACAGGCACAGCATGTAGTCTTATCAGCTACACTAAGACTTGGCAAACTTGTACCAGCTATTTAAGGAATTGCATTTAACTGCCTTTCGGGTCACAGGCTTACAGCTGTGTTACAAAATATAGGGTGTGTCTAGACTACATGCCTCCATCGACGGAGGCATGTAGTTTAGATGTACCCATAGTGTCTTTACTGGCTAAATCAGGATACATCTACACTGCATTACTTTTCTGGGATATCAAAGGTATCCCAGAAAAGCAATGCCACGTCCAAGGAATGTGTCCACTTTTCCAAAATGTTTTTGGAAAAAGTGGACATAATCTTTCGCCATCACTGCAAGCCTCATTCTATGAGGCATAAGGGGTGAGTCAAAGGAGCACTTTTAAAAAAAAATTGGCACCATGTAGGCATGCCAAATTTTGGAAAAGCCTCTTTAGAAAGTAAAATGGAAAAAGATACACAATTTGCATATTTCAAATTGTATTTCTTTTTCCGATTTACCACTGCAGTCTAGGCTTAGCATCAGACTATTATTAGGCAGGAGAAAGGATGGTGATAGGAGAGAAAAGAAATAAAACGAGGAAGGAAAAGGACACATGGGGGTGAGTGACAAAGCCTTGGATCCCAGATGGTATTTTAGATTCAGCTATAGATAGTACATTGGGAGTGGCAAAATCATCTTGGTCCCTTTCTCTGATCCAGTCTGGACACATCTCTCAGAATTAAGCTGAAAAAGGTCTAGCATCCCAGAAGACAGACAGTGTGTCAGCCATGATAGTGTGGAAGCCTTCCCCTTTTTCTGTCTGCCGGTGTCACAGGTCACCATCCGCTCACCTGTGTTTTTTCCCCACAAAGTCTTTCTTTTTTCAGAACCACGAAAGGGGATGATGGGCAAATAGCCCATCCTCTCATTTTGTCCATCAAATGACCCTAATTTCTGAGACACCAACTTTGGTTCACAGATTTCTGGTTCTACACTTTTCTTACTTACCAGGCATGATCTTTACACAATTCTTTAGTTAAATCAAACACCCTTTATTTTTAGGCCATTCAGTCTTTTATCTCAGTTTTGTACCTTTTTCGATTAACATGTATTGTCATAAGTTATTGCAGTAGTCCATTAATTTTCACTCTTTTCTCACACCTAAGCTCAGTTAGGACAAATTTATATGCCCTGTTGTTTTAAGAGAGGAAAACCCCGAGGTTTATGATAACAGGATGTGGTAGTAGGGAAATCCTAAGATGGCAGCCAAGGTTCCATCAGAAACTTGCTTAGTTTTTGTCAGAATTTCATTGAAATTGGCATGGTAAGGGGGAATGATTTTTTACTTCAGTAAATCAATGTTTTATAACAAAAGTATGTTCCACTACATAGCTTCCAGTTAGCTATAGCATTAATAATGAGCCTATTTTTCATTATTGTCAAATATTGAGGAAATATTTTATAGAATATAATTTACTTGGACTGTAAGGTGGATAGAAAGCTGGCTAGACTGTCAGGCCCAACGAGTAGTGATTAATTGCTCAATGCCAGGTTGGTGGTCGGTTTCTAGCAGAGTGTCCCAAGCATTAGTTCTAGAGCTGGTTTTGTTCAACATCTTTATTAATGACCTGGACGAGGGGATGGATTGTACCCTCAGCAAGTTTGCAGATGACACTAAGCAAGGGGGAGAGTTAGATATGCTGGAGGGCAGGGATAGGGTCCAGAGTGACCTAGACAGATTAGAGGATTGGGCCAAAAGAAATCTGATGAGGTTCAACAAGGACAATGTAGAGTCTCACAGTTGGGATGGAAGAATTCCAAGCATTGTTACAGGCTGGGAACCAACTGGCTAAGTAACAGTTCTACAGAAAAGGACCTGGGGATTACAGTGGATGAGAAGCTGGATATGAGTTAACCGTGTGTCTTTGTAGCCAAGAAGGCTAATGGCATATTAGGTTGCATTAGGAGGAGCATTGCCAGCAGATCTAGAGAAGTGATTATTCCCCTTTATTCAGCTCTGGTGAGGCCACATCTGGAGTATTGTGTCCAGTTCTGGGGCCCCCACTATAGAAGGATTTGGATGCATTGGAGAGGATCCAGTGGAGGGTGAACAAAATGATTAGGGGGCTGGAGCACCTGACCTATGAAGAGAGGCTAAGGGATTTGGGTTTGTTTAGTCTTCAGAAGAGAAGAGTGAGGGGGGATTTTATAGCAGCCTTCAACTTCCTGAAGGGAGCTTCCAAAGAGGATGGAGAAAGGCTGTTCTCAGTCGTGATGGATGGCAGAACAAGGAGCAATGAGCTCAAGTTACATTAGGGGAGGTCTAGATTGGATATTAGGAAAAACTATTTCACTAGGAGGGTGGTGAAGTACTAGAATGGGATGCCTAGGGAGGTGATGGAATCACCATCCCTAGAGGTGTTTATGTCTCGGCTTGACAAAGCCCTGGCTGGGTTGATTTAGTTGGGATTGGTCCTGCTTTGGGCAGGGGTCTGGGCTTGATGACCTCCCGAGGTCTCTGGGCTTGATGACCTCCTGAGGTCTCTTCCAGCTCTATGAGTCTATGATTCTTCTTTATAAAAGTTCTAGAAGATTTACCTAGCATTGCCCAGGTCCTTAGCTCAATTTTTTGTGTGTGTGGTCAAAATATTAGGGGGCTGAGCCCCTCCTCGCTATGCTCACTAACCCCCCTCTCTCTGGAAGCTTTTATGGCCAGAAAGCATGAGAGCTGTGCTCATCATCTCCCTCTTCCCCCCCGACGGGTGGTGGTGGTAGGTGTCTGTCTGGGAGGGAGGGGGTGACATGGTCCAGGGGGAGGGTCAGGCTCCAATCAGGAAGGGAAGCCTGACCTGTCCCATCTCAACCACGCCAGGTCCCCTCCACCATATGAGCCCAATCCACCCTTTGGGCATAGCAGGAGCATTGATCCCTGCAGCAAGCCCATTAACATTAAGTTGAACTAAGGAGGTAGAGATGGGCAGCAGCGTGGTGGCATGAGGATGCAGATGACATGATGACATCACTCTGTTCTCCTGCAGGAAATTATTTTTTATATATATATATAGAGAGAGAGAGAGAGAGAAATTGAAAATGTACATGTTTCATTTAAATCATTGCTCTGGGGTAGGGCTGGAGATGAGGGATTCAGTATGCAGGCTGTCCCAGGGAGAGAGGACAATCTCAGCTCTCTGTCACCACAGCAGCTTCAGGTCAGGAGAGGAGTGCCTCTCCATGTGCACTGCAGGTCCACCAGGCACAGCAGGCAGGGCTGAACGGAGGCATGGGCAAGCCAGGCAGCTGCTCAGGGCGCCAACCCATGGGGGGCGCCTGATGGCAGCTGTAAGGGGTGTGCAGTGTCCCTTAGAGCTGCCATCAGGAGCCGCGTGCCTAGCTCCCCCAGCGCCCTTGCCCCCACGGCTGCGGCATGTGCACCAGCAGCGCTGGCTGGGCCGGGCCAGGCAGTGCATGTGCCGTGCGCCCCGGGGGCAGGCCCCAGGCTGTGCACCAGCGACTGTGACCGGCCCGTGCATGCGCTGAGCATCCCGTGCCCCCCGGGCAGGCCTGCGCATGCGCCCTGCGCCTGGGGGTGGCACCACATGCCCAGGCCCAGGGCACCAAAAGGGCTCAGGCCGGCCCTGACAGCAGGGAGAAGGGTGCAGGTCCCCCAGCTGAGGCAGGTCCAGGTTTGTCTGCCTCCTGTGCTCCCCAGCCAGAGTGAGGAATGCAGCAAACCATGCACTTTTCCCTTGTTTCTTGTCGAAGAAGAACAGTCAGCAATGTTCCAGTACAAATTGGGTGAGGGGGAACTTCAGCCCTCCCCACCTCTACTGATGCCTGGGGGCTGGGAGGCTTGTGTAGGGACAGTCCTGGATAGGAGGGCACCTCCAGCCATTCCCTTTCGTTTGCCTGGTGATTCTGTCTCTTTTCTGTATGGTTTTCTTAGAAGCAATCCCATTCCAGGCACATCCTATTTTCCTGGCACAGCCAAACTCTTACATTGCTTTAAGTTATTAGAAGAGGAAGCTTTATGCAGAATTTGGTGGTCCTAGTTCTTAATGCTTAGGAAGCATTTTTGAACAAACAGACAGACACAGGCACACAGACTGTCTTAAATATATAGTAGATTTCAAGTAAAATGTTAGTGTAATTTAAACTTTGTTTTTCTGGAAAATCACATTCAGTGAAGCTTTTGCAATGTTATTTCAGCTGTGTTGGTTCCAGAATACTAGAGAAACAAGGTGGGTTAGGTAATATTTTTTTAACTGGACCAACTTCCATTCCTGTCTCTTTCACCAACAGAAATTGATGCCAGAAAAAGTATTACCCACTTTCCTTGTCTCTCATTCAGTAACGTTTGTTTTTATTTTAAATATATTGCCAGAGTAGCTCCATGTATCTTCTCATGGACTTAATAACAGTATGGATTGGAAGGACTGGAATTGTCTAATGCAGTTTGGTTAAATTAAGGGAATGGGAACTGAGACTCATGGGTTCTTTTCCGAGTTCTGTCACAGACTTTTGTTTCCTTAAGCGAATAATTTCACCTCTTGTGTGCATCATTTATCTAACTATAAAATTTGTAAAACAGAAATTATGAGTCTTAATTAGTGTTAATAAATTAATTACTATTTTGGTACAGTAATTTGAGATATTTTGATGTGACACACTACAGAATTGCACAATATTAGTTTTAATATTCATATAGTACAGTTCTGCTCCTAACAGAGACAGGTCTCCCTGCACTACATCCCATGTTCATCCTGTCATTTTGAATGAACACAGTCATCTTCTTCACATCACAGTCCTACACTGTTGTGCTGGTGCATTCCACAGCAGAAACAGTTGCATTTCAGCAGTAGGTGAAATTATTCCTATATGTAATTACACAAAGTGGTTTGAGATGAAAGGCACTATGCCCTGGTTTTTCATAGCTTTAGTTTTCAGATTTTTACTGAATGTATTGCTGAGTGGTTCCTTACAGTAGTGCAGTATTAGTGTTCTATAATTTTCTTTGCAAGCACTTTACTGTAGAGATTATATAAATTTTTTTAAAAAACACTAATATAGTATTCCTCTATCAATTATACATATTCCAGGGGTATATTTCCCATTTAAGGGAGGGCAGGGCCTGACCTGAGACATAAAACCAGTAAGAGTGCAGGTGCTCAGAACCATTCAGTAGTGGGTCTTGGTTACTGATTCTTCCTTGTGACATTTAATAGCAAGTTTGTTGAGATGGCTCTCTCTGCTTAAGAATCTTTACTTTATTGTAACATTCTGAAAGGTGCATGTGGACAAATATATTCAGGAAATAAAGAAGTGAAGTAAGCTATCAAGGACAGTTATTAAGAAGTAAGAGCTTGTGGATACACTTATGGGAGAACAAAACTAGTCTAATGAAAAAGGACAGGATCCAGATGCCCCAGGGGGCTGATGATGGCCAGTCTCTGCAGCAAGGGAAACATGTCAGAAAGCATTCTCAATCTGGAGGCCCTCTCTAGAAGTATGTATTTTAAATGATTTTGTTGAACTCATATGAACTCTGAGTAGGGAGAGAAACTGAAACACTAGGGCAAGGCCACCACCTCCTGTTCCAAGAGAGAATAACAGTGACTCAGCCAAACTTGTCATTTGCATTTTGAGCTGGAAAAAAAATAATCAAGAAGCCTTGAAACTTGCTGTTATATTTTGTTTTCTCTGAAAATTATAGGTAGTGAGTTTGCTGCTGTGCACACATACGTATACGCACCGCCTTGTGGCCTGAGGTAGTGTGTGATCCCTACCACCTGGGCCCGAAGTCAAATAGGTCACAAAATCACAGAATCCGTGCCACCTCTATGACAAACTCTTAGCCTAACTAATAAGTTATGGTTTGATATGTATAAATATAGTATCCTGTCATACCGCGCAAATACTCTTCCTCTGAGGTATTTTAACCTAAAAAGCAGACATGAGTATATTAGCTTTTATCCAATTTCACATTCAGGCACAGCAGACTGTCTGTTTATGCACCTGGGATAAAACCCTGGCCTCACGGAAGTCTATAAGGGTATGTCTACACTACCACCCTAGTTTGAACTAGGGTGGTAATGTAGGCAACCGGAGCTGCAAATGAAGCGCGGGATTTGAATTTCCCGGGCTTCATTTGCATATAGCCGGGCGCCGCCATTTTTAAATGTCCGCTAGTGTGGACTCCGTGCCACGTGTAGCCGCGCGGCATGGAGTCCGCACTAGTGGACATTTAAAAATGGTGGCGCCCGGCTATATGCAAATGAAGCCCGGGAAATTCAAATCCCGCCCTTCATTTGCAACTCTGGTTGCCTACATTACCACCCTAGTTCGAACTAGGGTGGTAGTGTAGACATACCCTATGAGTTTTGCTACTGACTTCAGTGGGGTCAGGATTTCACCTGAAGTATTTGTATTGATACAATATGAGTTTTACACGTGTGTCTGGGGGAGGGAGCATTCGCAGGCCTCAGTACCTGTGGACTTTATGAGGTCAAAAGGAAATAAGCTCTGAGGTACTCATAATACATCTGCTCATGAACAGCTGAAATATTACATGAAGGCCCAAAACAGCAAGCAGACATTAAAAATGTCTCCTGGTCCTGGGTTTACCTGAACACACAATATTAATGAAGTTTATTGTGAAAATAAACAGCCTTCATATGTGCAGTAGAGCTGCAATAGTTCATAAGGGATGATATTATTATCATAACTCAGCTGATAGTGGTGGCATTTACAAATAAAAATGATTGCTGGAAAATTATAATTACATATAGTCCTTAGAATACCTGATGTATTTGTGAGAGGGAACTGTTTATTCCCTTTGCACCCTGGATGAATATCTACCATGGTCACTAACAGCAGGAAGACAAGTGTCAACCAAATTTTTTTTGTCATCGTCCCCTCAAACTGCAGCTTTGGGACTTCCTGTCCTATAACATCAGCCATGCAGATGTTACGTATATTCTAAGCACAACTCCCCCAAAGGCATGTGCCTTTCAGATGTTTTCCAAATATCTGAATATCATTTTATTCTTTCAGGATAATAATGTACTGACATTACATAACTATCTAGATCAAATGACTGATGTCATATGTTCTATACGTATTCTTTTCTTCTTTTGATCTTATAGGCTTCTTTTCTTGGTTAATCACAAATTTCTTTCAGTCATGGAAAATGTACATTTATTTGCACTTTTACATTGTGTTTCACTTTGTGTAATCCTATCAGGTATTTATGCCCATATCTTTCAACTGTATGCATGCCATGTTTATTTATGCCAGTTAGCCCTATTAATGCCAAACCCACTAATTGACTTAATGCAGATACCATATTAAGTAGAACCACTGAATACTGCTCTCTACCAGGCAGTGGGGGAGCTCTTAGTGACACTTTACAGTTTAACTGCTTTAACCAACAGATCTCATCCAAATTCTGTGTGCTTCAGATGCTCAGATCTTCTCTTGAAAACATACCTCTCCCCGACCCCCTACTTTCCAGCCTTACATAGGTGGAAGTTTAAAGCTTATTTAGGTTGAACGATTCTATTTTCAGGAGTTGGCTTCACAACTGTCCTTTTCCCTTTGTCTTCGCTGTTACTGGGGATGTCAATATTCAAACTGATAATTTGCATCATACTGTCACTGCTTCAGGGCATGCTTTGACATCAAGGAGTGTGTTTGCTGTGCCAAGGATTATACCCCTGAATAAATACTTTCACCCTTTTTTCTGTCTGTAACACTACCACTACTTCATCAATTGTGACCTTGCTTTTCTAATCCCTCATTTGTTGTTTTGTAAAACAGCTACATTCATCACTTTTCTGTCTCAAGTCTTCCTCAGAAGTTCCTACTACTTCCTGATTCACATTCACCTGCAGCTGAATCCTTCTGACTTTTGATGCAGTTTCATTCCTCTGGTCTCACACACAGTTCACTTACATCATACCAAATCATGTGACATTCTCAATGATCAGCTGAGGCAAGGGCATGCTTTACCAGAGCAGGAGGAAACCTGGATCTGTCTAGGAAGATGTCCCTTGATGGCACCTCCATTGTTGGGGCAGACCCATTTCGTGTCAATGAGTTGTAATCGCTGGCCCAGTAGCTCCTCCTTCCTTTTAGGCAGGGGTGTATTGGAATTGTTTTATTTCCCTTCTAAGGGAATGTCATTATTGCACAGTTAACCTAAAATCTTGTTCAAGTGTTGCCCATAATCCCCCTCCTGTCCACATATAAAAACCTCTCCCCCAAGTTTAGTGATGCTTTCAACTCAGGTATCGAGTGCTGCTTTTACTCAAGCTGGTATCCCATCCAGTTTGCGGTGGGGACACAGGCTAAATCACTTGATGCTGAGATTACTGCATCACAAAGACCCATGTGAGGTACCCCCAGAAATCCTAGTGACCCACACGGGTGAGTGCAGCACCAATAAGAACATGCTTCCTTTGGTAGGGCTCTGCACTTTGGTTATTCTCATCCAGGGCTTGCTAACCTAGGTGCTCAGATCCAAATGCCAATCATCCAGATTAACTGTGCAGTGAAGACATACCCTTAGTCTAATATCCATCTTCGAAGTCAAGCACATAAATCACATTTTGAGACCTAGATCTAATAGGCAGTTAATACTGATGCTTAAGATTAAGGCACTTTGTCACTCACTCTAACAGAGAAACAAGGAATTGAGCCACACAAACATCACCGGATTTGAGAAGGGTATTTTAGACTTGATTCAGGTGCAGCACTACCTCTTTCCCCTGAGACAGGTGCAGTGCTACTTCTTTCCCCTTTCCTGGGGAAGTCTCCCAGCTAAAAAATCCTAGCTCTCCTGCTAAGTAAACAAACAAACAAAAAACCTCACCTTATGGGGTAAAGGAAAGTCTAAAACGATAATGCTTTTAGAAAGAAAAGGGAGCTTTTTCACCTGCATCTGACCCTATTCCCAGATTCTCTTCTGTCTCAGCCTGTATTCTTGGCTGAAATCAATACCAAGTCTGTGCTGGACGTGGGCCTGTCCTACGCAGACCCCATTACAGAAACTAATTATTGTCTCCAAATTTGGTAGCTATTTAATTAGTTCTATATTCTGTTTATTTCTTTTCTCTTGGGGGATTTTTCAAAAAAGTTTTAAATTGTTAGCAAAGCTCTGGCAGTAATTAGCAGTGGGTGAACTTCAAAAGAGTGAGAGCTTTGTTTTTATTTGGGAGCTTATGCAAAGATTATCTGGGACATGTCTGCTCTAGAACTGGAAGCATAATTTCTATCTTGGGTGGATATCCCCATGCTAACTGATTGAGTCAGGGAACTAAAAAATTCAGTGTGGCTACGTCTAGACTACAGACTTCTTGTGCAAAAAGCATTTATCAGAAGAGATCTGTAGCAAGAACTTATTGCGTAAGAGCGCATCAAAAAAGTAATGTGTTTTTGCGAAAGAGAGCATCCAGACTGCATGGACACTCTCAAAAGTAAGCTCTGATTGCTATGCACAGACTGGCCACCAGGGCACCTGTGCTTTTTCCTCTTTCCTTTTTTTGCTCAAAAAACCTCTTTTCCCCGTCCACACGCAAAAGAGCTCTTTCACAAAAAGGCGTTCTTCCTCACAGAATGAGGAATACCTATGCTGGAAAAAACCCTCTGTTCTTTCTATTTTTTTGCGCAAAAATGCACTTAAGATGTGGATGCTCTGTGAGTTTTTTTTGGAAAAACAGATGTTTTTCCGAAAAACTTTGTAGTGTAGACATAACCTGTAGCTTCAATTGCATGGGCAGTGGGATGGGCTTGCTTCCCCAAGTGCAGTCGTGCCTGAAACCCTAGGTACATAGCTGACTCACTCTGGCATCTGTGCAGCTAATGCTGTGCTGCTATTTTTTGCATGCTAGCTTCATCATAGTTAGTGCAGGTATGTCTACCCATGTGGGAAATTATACCTCCAGCTCCAGTGAAAACTCCAGCTGAATCTGCAAAGCTAAGCTGGAAAACTTAAGTTTTACTATGAAATTTCTAGCAATCCCTGCCTCTTGGGGTGGAGAAGTTCTGGAACAGCTTTTCAAGGAGAGAAGTGGGGGCAAAAAGCCTAGCTGGCATTAAGACTGAGTTCGATAAGTTATGGAGGGGATGGTATGTTAAAACTGCTTACAATGACATGTACCTGATCTGCAACTGCTAGTAGAAAATAGCCAGTAATGGAACACTGGAAAGGGAAGACTGAGTTACTACAGAGAATTCTTTCTCAGCTGTCTGACTGTTGGGTTTTGCATCCAGGCAGTTTCAACATACCATCCCCCTGAGTATCCAACTGATCACCCTATGTGGGGTTCGGAAGGAATTGTCCCTGGGGTCACATTGGCAGAGACCCAGGGGTTCTTTTTTTACTGCCTTCTGCAGCATAGGACAGGAGTCACTTACAGGTTTAAACTGGTATAGATAAGAGATTCTCTATCATTTGAAACCTTTAAATTAGGGGTCTCAAACTCATGGCCCACCAGAGCTGTTGTGCAATCCAGCCCAATAGTCCAGGGAGAGGGCTGTCCATTCTTGCTCACTAAAACCTTCCCATCAGCACCCTGGCCTCTCCCTCCCAGCATCCTGCAGTGGTTGGGTTCCAGGTGGCAGCAGGAGTCATAGGGAAGTGGAGCAGAGCAAGTGAATCTGCCCAGTTCACTTCACTGAGCCGCGGGGAACATAGGGGGGCTCTGACCACTGCTGTCACATTGCACCAGGCCCTGCCGGTAATCCCCAAAGCTGCATCTGGGAGACGTGGTGCCATGGGGAGTGGAGAGAGTGGGAGTGATAGCGGGTAGGGATAGGGCTTGGGGAACTGGAAGGGACAAGCCTCCTCTGACTCGCTGGCACTCCTGGGCAGATTGCACAATTGCTCTGGCTAGGGATGGTCCATGGGCTAGGAGTTTGAGACTCCTGCTTTAAATCATGATTTGAGGACTTTAGTGACTCAGCCAGAGACTATGGGTCTATTATAGACGAGGGTGAGTGAGGTTTTATGGCCTGCAACATGCAGGAAGTCAGACTAGATGATCATGGTGGCTCCTTCTGGCTTTAAAGGGTGGGTACTGTGTCCATGTGCTGAATCAAGAAGCTTCCGGTTTTAGGAGGTGGCTCAGCTGTTTTCTCTCCTTCATTTCCTCTCGT
Organism: Pelodiscus sinensis; assembly: GCF_052426305.1. Classification (NCBI taxonomy): domain Eukaryota; kingdom Metazoa; phylum Chordata; order Testudines; family Trionychidae; genus Pelodiscus; species Pelodiscus sinensis. The sequence goes on from NC_143058.1 coordinate 36,315,212, forward strand.
GACTGCTCAGGGCTTCCAGGTATTGTTTTCTGTGTGTGTGCTTCTGTTACTGTTTCTTTGATAGTGGCATGAAATTGGCCTCAGGATGGTCATTGATTTTTGGCAGGTTGCCAAAAGTGTTCTGAGGAACACGAGCAAGAAAGGAAACTGTGATTTTAACACTTTTTCTTAGCCAAATTTGAATGGATTTTCACAGGGAAAAAATGCATATCTATGGCCAGTGGGGATTCCAAGTATCAAAGTTCTGCTGCAAACAATGGAGATGTGGCAGAATCTCAAAGAAAACTTTGCAGGTATACTTTTTAATGGAAAGCATTAGGCAACCTAAATATAGGGGTCTCCTATAATAAACTGCAGAAGACTATACTAGGGGTAATTAGAACAAAATGTTTCTTACAAGTAGATACAAGTATTTGGATGTACAGTACCTATACTGTAAGTCATTCTAGAATAATTTCTAAAACTTCATATCTGCCAATTTACCTTCAATAAGTAAATTCCAATTTAACAAAAACCAACAGACTTACGGAATGGAACCATCTTTTACTGAGTAACCACATGAGCTAATTAATGGACCATTTGTCCTGTTTCTCTCTCAGTCCTTTTGTGTTTACTGGTCTAAATTGCATCATGTATATCTGGATTTTGGTCCTAATACTGCAGTGAATTTCATGCAAGAAGATCATTGCACTCCTGGTCTTCTCAGTGACTTCAGTGGACATAGAATTGTGGCCTTATATTATAATATCTGTAGAGCAGGAATATTATTTCAGACATTCAAAAAATTATCAAGAGTTAGAACAGCTCACTTGAAGGACAAATGTAAATTCTAGCTTTAAAATGTTCTTCAGTATGCTACTGTACAGTAGTGTGAATATTTTTTTCAGGAGTTTTGCCTCGAAGAAATTAAAATGGCAGCCCTTACATGTAATCTGTTTATGTGCTGTGCACATACTTTTTGGCCTGTTTCTTACTACTGTGACCTTTTCATATTGTATTGTCCTTGGTGTTTCTAAGTTGGCATAGCAACCCCTTCTCATTTCTCCCCACTCCTCCTGCTGCTGCTTTCTCCTTTTCTTCTCAGCTTATCAAATGTTTCTCCTAGAGACTGATCTCTGGAGCACCAGTGTATGGGAAAACAAGGTTTTTGATGTGGACACTGAATGTCAGGATAAAGTGTACAGGAGGTTAAACTGATAGCGGAGCCTGCAATCTGGTAGCTATGATTACAAGTAACTGCTCAAATAACTCCTTTTGCTGTGCTCTGCCTTCTTCCCTCAACCTACAGTCTGTCTATTACTCTCTTTTTGCACTGCACAACTTCTGTCTTTTCCAATCCATCTTGCATCCTTTTGAGACTCCATTTGGCTCTTCTGGGACTCTGTCTTCCGGTTTGTTTTATTTAGTAGAATTGCTTCCATCAGTTCATCTTGGACTTTCTCCTTGCCTGCTGTAGCAGGGGCTATTTCTACCAAGCTCCTGGTGCCACATTCAAAGAGGCTGCTTTAATTAAAGGCCAAAAGATTACATTTTTTATTAGTGGGTTTTATTTTATTCACACAAAAATACCAGCCACATCATTGTTTGGAGTGGCACTGAAAGGCATCACATATCATGGCAAGGTGCATATGAAAATGATTTCTATATCTCCTGGATATAGCACTCTGGACAGCTCTGAGTGGGAGCTGGGGCATCATACCTGGTCGGAGCTAGGTCCTGTGGCTGAAGGCTAGGCAAGAAGCCAAAGGCAACCCTGCAGAACCCCCGACAGGGGAACTCAACCACAATGCCCTAGAGAAGGATTGGATGGGACAGCATCCTGGGAAAGTGACCCAGGGATGTGACAGCAACTAAGTACTTTGAAACTTAGCAAGTAACTGCTACTCATAGGGTCCCTGGGCCAGGACCCAGAGGAGTGGGTAGGCGTGGGTCCCCTCACAATTCCTCCTGCAAACCGCACTCAGAGTGGGGGGTAGCAGTGGTGGTAAAGAAGAGGCCTGATCCCTGGCCACTTGCTGAATGCTGCCTCACTCATAGATGGGCAGGTAGAGACTGTAAGACTCCCCTCAGCCGCCAAGGGGCACTCACTTAAAGGGTGGAACCCTTTACAGGGAGGGATCCATGAATCTGTTAATTATGGATTCTCAACTCACAATAGTGAGGAACCAGTAAACATGATGGAATTGCTTGTTTAATGGTTTCTTTTTTTTTCACTGTCCATTTTGAATTCCATGGGGTTTCAGGAGGAAGGAGGGGCACTAAGGGAATGATGTGGGTTTTGTCCTGAACAGAAGTGCACCAAAGGAGCTGATAGAGGAGGTATCTGAGCCTCTAGCAATCATCTTTGGAAAATCATGGGAGACAGGAGAGATTCCAGAGGACTGGAAAAGGGCAAATATAGTGCCCATCTATAAAAAGGGAAATAAGAACAACCCAGGAAACTACAGACCAGTTAGTTTAACTTCTGTGCCAGGGAAGATAATGGAGCAAGTAATTAAGGAAATCATCTGTAAACACTTGGAAAGTGGCAAGGTGATAGGGAACAGCCAGCATGGATTTGTAAAGAACAAATCATGTCAAACCAATCTGATAGCTTTCTTTAATAGGATAATGAGTCTTGTGGATAAGGGAGAAGCAGTGGATGTGGTATACTTAAACTTTAGTAAGGCGTTTGATATGGTCTCGCATGATATTCTTATCAATAAACTAGGTAAAAACAACTTAGATGGGGCAACTATAAGGTGGGTGCATAACTGGCTGGATAACCGTACTCACAGTAGTTATTAATGGTTCACAATCCTGCTGGAAAGGCATAACAAGTGGGGTTCTGCAGGGGTCTGTTTTGGGACCCGTTCTGTTCAAAATCTTCATCAACGCGTATTAAGTTTGCAGATGATAGCAAGCTGGGAGGGATTGCGACTAATCTGGAGGATAGGGTCATAATTCAAAATGACCAGGGACAAACTGGAGAAATGGTCTGAGATAAATAGGATGAAGTTTAATAAAGACAAATGCAAAGTGCTCCACTTAGGTAGGAACAATCAGTTTTACACATACAGAATGGGAAGTGACGGTCTGGGAAGGAGTACGGCAGAAAGGGACCTAGGGGTTATAGTGGACCACAAGTTAAATATGAGTCAGCAGTGTGATGCTGTTGCAAAGAAAGCAAACATGATTCTGGGATTTATTAACAGGTGTGTTGTGAGCAAGACACGAGAAGTCATTCTTCCATTCTACTCTGCGCTGGTTAGGCCTCAATTGGAGTATTGTGTTCAGTTCTGGGCACCGCATTTCAAGAAAGATGTGGAAAAATTGGAGAGGGTCCAGAGAAGAGCAACGAGAATGATTAAAGGTCTAGAGAACATGATCTATGAGGGAAGGCTGAAGAAATTGGGTTTGTTTAGTTTAGGAAAGAGAAGATTGAGGGGGGACATGATAGCAGTTTTCAGATATCTAAAAGGGTGTCATAAGGAGGAGGGAGAAAACTTGTTCATCTTGGCCTCTGAGGATAGAACAAGAAGCAATGGGCTTAAACTTCAGCAAGGGAGGTTTAGGTTGGACATTAGGAAAAAGTTCCTACTGTCAGGGTAGTCAAACACTGGAATAAATTATCCAGGGAGGTTGTGGAATCCCCATCTCTGGAGATATTTAAGAATAGGTTAGATAAATGTCTATCAGGGAGGGTCTAGACCATATTTGGTCCTGCCATGAGGGCAGGGGACTGGACTCAATGACCTCTCGAGGTCCCTTCCAGTCCTAGTATTCTATGATTCTATGAAAACCCCTGCTTGTTTTAATAACTTAATAGGGCCATCGACTAAAAATTCCTCTCATTTATATATTAACAATAGCAGAACCAGCAGCAGAAACTTACCAGGCTCTGCAAAAGCAGCGAGGAGTCCTGTGGCACCTTATAGACTAACTGAAGTGTTGGAGCATAAGCTTTTGTGGGCAAAGACCCACTTCATCAGATGCATCTGACGAAGTGGGTCTTTGCCCACGAAAGCTTATGCTCCAACACTTCGGTTAGTCTATAAGGTGCCACAGGACTCCTCGCCGCTTTTGCAGATTCAGACTAACAAGGCTATCCCTCTGATACTTGTTACCAGGCTCTGGCTCCAACACTTGCTCTCATACCATTTCTGCTGTTGACTGCTCCCTAGGGCCTCCCCCTTACAGCTCCTCCCTGTATGAATCTAGGGTTGCTGAAGTGGGAAGAACAACATAAAATCTTCAGTTAACAGCCTCAGATTCAGGGTCACTTTTTGCCAACAGCCAGCTCTGCTCCAGTGGTGCTTGTGACTGGGGAGTTATAAGCATGCCAACCTTACTCAACAGGTCTGATGCAACAGTCAAATTCCTCATAAAAGAGGCACAGAAATGGGGAATTCCCAAAGATGCTGTTAGAACATTTGACTTGGTGGTAGTCTGTTTAGATGTTCATTCTGCTCTGGAAATGGTTCTGCTGTCCCATCAATCCCCAGTGTTGACAGCCATTCGGCTAGAGCTTTGTAGATAAAATTGTTCCTTGTGCTCTTGCCAAAATTGCATGTCTTTCTCATGCCCTAAATTAACCGGAATCCTCTGGACAGCTAGCAACAGCATGCTTGGTGCAGGATTTGTTAGTGCTGGCCATATTATTATTTGTGAGGATTGGCTGTTTCCAGCTGGGCATCTGTATTTGAACCACAAGATTGCTTTGCTTTCCTGGGAAGTGAATGGGAAGTTATGGGATGGACAGGAAGAGAAGCACAGGGATATCATGGGCAGACTATCTGGACCCAAGGAGGGGGGGACCACACTGCAAAATGCCAGGGTTTTAACCCACATTTCAACAGGACTCAAGGTCTAACTCAGTCCCCAGCAGTGTCTGTGGGCCACAATCCAATGGGGTTCCTGGCCCAACTCAGACTGATTTGTGTGTGGATGGAAGGAGGCCTTAGGGCTAAACCCAAGTCGGAGACCAGATTTTGTGCTTTGTAGACATAATCTTAGACCAGAGATCCTCAAACTGCATTGCACTGTGACCTCCTTTTGACAATAAACCTAAGTCCAAGCTCCACCTCTCCAGATAGAAGTGTGGGTGAGTCATAAAGCTAAAGCCCAAGGGTTTCAGGCCCAAACAGGGAACCTGTAACCTGGGCCCTACCACCCAAGACCAAAGCCCCCAGGCTTTGGCTTTGGTCTTGGACGATGAGACTCAGACTTCAGCCCCAGCTCCCATAAGTCTAAGCCAGCCCTGGTGACCCCATTAACATGGGGTTGGGACCCACAGTTTGAGAACCACTGCCTTTGAAATGTTGTCTCTCTTTATTGGGTTGTTTTTTTTTTTCAAAATGATGAGTTCGTGTTGTTTCTTTAGCAAATAATTCTTCACCAGAAGTTACTCAATTATTAACAGATTACATTGAATAATTTCAAAGTGATTTCTTGGCATAGTAATATGCATATTACAATCTGTCTTGGTATTGACATGTACTTAAGAATTAGGAGTAGAAAATCCCACTCTTTGAATTACTTAAGAAGCCAAGTTCATGTCAATCTGGCATGTCTTATAAGAGTATAGAAATCAGTGCCTGTGCAGTGTATCATGAAGACTAGTTTTACACACACAGTGCTGCGTGCATGCCAGGTTTAGATGGCTCACTGTCTGTAAATTAAAGAGACAATTTACTTAGAAGCAAATTCTAATTTTTATTTTGCGAAGTCCTGTGTCAGTTGAAGTCAGTAGAACTGCAAGGAATCTAAGACAGAAGAGAATGTAGTTCCTCTTTTACAGTTTCTCTTTAGCACTTGCAGATATAAAACTGAGTTTGAATTAACTTAATTAATTACTTTTAAATTATTTATTTTCAATGTTCATTCACTGTTTCCTGCCACATCTGATAACGTAACCCATACACCTTCTGGATGTGGTGCACTGTCCCATCTAGTGGCATTGACACCACTTACACAGAGAATAATCAGTCTACTCTACAGCTTTGCTAAGAGCCAACTGTCTTTTAGTTCATGCTGTAGAGGCTCATGAGCTAATTTTTAGAGGTCCCAGGTTTGATTTTGGTGACTGGGGTCTGCCAGTGTTACACTAATCCTTACAGCATAGAGTGACTTAACCCTTCTTAGTTGCCTAATTCTCTGGTGCTTTCCCTTTTCTTCCCAAAATTACACTAATCTCAGCATTCAGTTCCTCCTGATTCAACACAACTACTTCCCTTTTCTCTCCACCTGTGCCTCCTATCAGCCAGACCTCTACCCTATCTACTGTCCAACTAAACTCCCAGCTGCTATCCTTCCCTTCTTCCCAGCTGCTGCTTTTTTGTCTCTCTTTTGCTTGTATCTCATATGCCCTTTTAACTTTCTAATCTTTGACACCCTCCTCTCTACTCACCTCCTCTACTCTGGAACCTGTAGAGAAGCTACCCCATGGCAAACTCTACCCCTCAACCATCCAGTTTTCAGTTGATATACATCTTCTAGGCTAAGATACATCATTTCTGAGGATTATGAAGACTTTTCAAAGACCTTGTCTTGTTTTTCTACATATGTTGATTTTTCTCTTAAGCCATACATACAGAACATTCTAACAATCAGAATTAAGGTGTCAATGAACATCTTCTATATAGAACATGTAGTACCATATTTCTATACTCCCAGTAGATCAAATCTGTTCTTGCAGAGAGATATTTGGGAATGTGTTGAGTTCACATCTCGGAACCATTTTTTAGAGAAAACTTTTAGATGAAGTATCAGAGTGCAAAATGCCTCCCACGCAGTATAGGGTTTTTTTCTGAACATTAGCCCTCTATTGGCGATGGTAGTAAACCATGGAGCTGATGGTAGTACATAGACTGCATTCTAGAAAAGCCAGAGTCTGAGTTAACAAAGGATTATATTTTTTAATTGTTTTTGTATTTTTAGATTTCTGTTTTTGTGACTTACTTCTTGGGTAGCTTGGTACTTATTTTTCCTTCGACCTCCCCAACATTACATCTATACTGCAATACTATTTGGGGATACCGCAGTATTCTGAAATAGCTATCCTGCGTCTTCACAGCCGTTATTTTGGGCTTGCTTTTCTGACATCCCTATAGACCTCATTCCACGAGGAGGAAGGGATGTTTTGGAATAGTGCATTATTTTGAAAATTGGTGCTGTATAGACAGCGTCACATTTTGAAATAAGTTATTTTGAAATAGCATTGAAATAAGATACACAGTTTGCATAGCTCAAATTGGATATCTTATTTTGAGTTATGGTACTGTGTAGATATACCCTCAGAAACCAGATCCCTTGCTATTTCCTTACTCTAACATTTTCTGAAGGTTAGTTGTAGCGATGTCATTAGAGAGACAAGTTGGGTGAGATAATACTTGAAGTTTGTCCAGTAAAAGAGAATTGTGAGAACCACTTCCATTTAGGTAAAGCATCGATCAAAAGGTCAAAGGTGTAAAAAGAAGCATTTCATTGCTAGATAGGTTCTGCCAATTAAGATGCTAATACTTCTCCATCTTCGTTTTGTCTGTCTAAGAATTCACTGCTATTAACACTGGCGAGCCTTTTTTGCTTTGTCTGTGAAAATAGCAATTTCTTCCTGGCAAATCATTACGTATCTACTAGCATAAGCAAAATTACTTCTTAGGTGCTGGCTTATTACTCTTCTCACAGGGAAAATATGGTGTTTAAAGGTATGCTATGTTACTTTAAAAACGTATTTGTAGAATTGTCCATAGCACATTGCTGTTTGATTTGAACAAGGCATGAACTCTTCAGTGGGTCAGACACTGTGTTTCAGTGTGCTGAGCAGTTGTCAGCAATACACCTTTATCTTTATAGTGTTCTGCTGGGAATCTCTGAACCTGCAATAGTGCCTATGAGCTAGTACTTAGTCCAGCTTTGGTGCATCATTTTATCTCACAATAGGCAATAATCTGAAGCAGAGAAAACCACACAGCAGGTGCATGTTGATAAGTATTTTGCTTTAGCCCAGAGGACTTCTCTCAGTATTTCAGAATAAAAAAAGTAGTAATGAAAGGGACTTCCATTTCATGTTGCTGCTATATTACCCTTTACCTATTTTAGCTCACATTGTTAGTAAAATGTCCCTGAACACAGTATTCCTGCTGACTAATAAATATGACTAATACATTCCTGTTGAATAATACTTTGGAAAGGGCTATCCTGTGTCACTGCATATATAAATATGATGGCTGCATTGCTCTCAAGACGTGATATTTTCCTGAGCCATAGGATTATTGGAAGAGGCACAGTGGAAATCTCATTTTTTACCACCTAAGGCCACTATAATATTAAACCGGAATTTTAGAAGGCATTCCTTTAAGTTATAATTACTATATTCTATGTAGCAGCACAAGCACAGTGATAGTCACAACAAACCGATGCCTTTAACAGAGTGAAACATCTACTTTGGCTTAAATTCTAGGTTTGATCCCACTCACCAAGGTTCTAATTCTGCTTACATATAAATCAGAAGCAAGATTCATATTGACTTTCATGGAACTGTAAAGGACCATGAGAGGTCGCTGAGTCCAGTCCCCTGCCCTAACGGCAGAACCAAGCACTGTCTAGATCATCCCTGATAGATGTCTATCCAACCTGCTCTTAAATATCTCCGGTAATGGAGATTCCACAACCCCCATAGGCAATTTATTCCAGTTTTTAACCACCCTGACAGTTGGGAAGTTTTTCCTAATGTCCAACCTAAACCTCCCTGGCTGCAATTTAAACCCATCCCTTCTTGTCCTAGCCTCAGAGGCCAAGGAGAACATTTTTTCTCCCTCCTCCTTATAACACACTTTTAGATATTTGAAAACCGCTATCATGTCCCCCCGCAATCCTCTCTTTTCTTAACTAATTCTTTCAGTCTTTCCTCATACGTCACGGGAGACAGGAGAGATTCCAGAAGACTGGAAAAGGGCAAGTATATAGTGCCCATCTATAAAAAGGGAAATAAGAACACCCAAGGAAACTACAGAGCAGTTAGTTTAACTTCTGTGCCAGGGAAGATAATGGAGCAAGTAATTAAGGAAATCATCTGTAAATACTTGGAAAGTTGCAAGGTGATAGGAAACAGACAGCATGAATTTGTAAAGAACAAATCATGTCAAACCAATCTGATAGCTTTCTTTAATAGGATAACAAGTCTTGCCGATAAGGGAGAAGTGGTGACTGTGGTATACCTATACTTTAGTTTGATACAGTCTCGCATGATATTCTTATCAATAAACTAGGTAAATACGACTTAGATGGGGCTACTTTAAGGTGGGTGCATAACTGGCTGGATAACCGTGCTCAGAGAGTAGTTATTAATGGTTCACAATCCTGCTGGAAAGGCATAACAAGTGGGGTTCTGCAGGGGTCTGTTTTGGGACCCGTTCTGTTCAAAATCTTCATCAACAATTTAGATATTGGTATAGAAAGTACGCTTATTAAGTTTGCAGATAATACCAAGCTGGAAGGGATTGCGACTAATCTGGAGGATAGGGTCATAATTCAAAATGACCTGGACAAATTGGAGAAATGGTCTGAGATAAATAGGATGAAGTTTAATAAAGACAAATGCAAAGTGCTCCACTGAGGAAGGAACAATCAGTTTTACACATACAGAATGGGAAGCGACGGTCTGGGAAGGAGTACGGCAGAAAGGGATCTGGGGGTTATAGTGGTCCACAAGTTAAATATGAGTCAGCAGTGTGATGCTGTTGCAAAGAAAGCAAACATGATTCTGGGATGTATTAACAGGTGTGTTGTGATCAAGACATGAGAAGTCATTCTTCCGCTCTACTCTGCACTGGTTAGGCCTCAATTGGAGTATTGTGTTCAGTTCTGGGCACCGCATTTCAAGAAAGATGTGGAGAAATTGTAGAGGGTCCGGCGAAGAGCAACGTGAATAATTAAAGGTCTAAAGAACATGACCTATGAGGGAAGGGTGAAGGAATTTGGTTTGTTTTATTTAGAAAAGAGAAGATTGAGGGGGGACATGATAGCAGTTTTCAGATATCTAAAAGGGTGTCATAAGGAGGAGGGAGAAAACTTGTTCATCTTGGCCTCTGAGGATAGAACAAGAAGCAATGGGCTTAAACTTCAGCAAGGGAGGTTTAGGTTGGACATTAGGAAAAAGTTCCTAGCTGTCAGGGTGGTTAAACACTGGAATAAATTGCCCAGGGAGATTGTAGAATCCCCATCTCTGGAGATATTTAAGTGTAGGTTAGATAAATGTCTGTCAGGAATGGTCTAGACAGTATTTGGTCCTGCCATGAGGGCAGGGGACTGGACTCAATGACCTCTCGAGGTCCCTTCCAGTCCTAGTATTCCATGATTCTATGTTCTCTAGACCTTTAATCATTCTTGTTGCTCTTCTCTAGACCTTCTCGAATTTCTCCACATCTTTCTTGAAATGTGGTGCCCAGAACTGAACATAATACTCCCATTGAAGCCTAATGGTGCAAGCTCAAGATTTGGTCTGTGTGTACTCTGGTAATACAAATATCTTGCCGATAACTGATCTCCCACTTATAAATGCACTGGAATGTAGTAAATGCTAGACTAGAGCTTCCTGTGTCCCTGGGAAGGACTCATTGATAATCCTGGTGAGAAGGGATCTATTTATATAACATTATAGAACTTGAATGACCCAACCACAAAAGTACACTAAGTATTTTAAGGTTTTTGAATTCTTTTCAGAATTATGAAAGTCTAAAAGGTAAATTACTCTGAATGTTCATGAAGTCGTTTCACTAGTTATCACACCTAAGATTTTAATGAATTAGAAACTTTTTTCATAGTTTATCTAACTATTATTATGTATAACTCATTCAGATATAACAGTCTGTTGGTGAAATAGAGTCTTCCCTTCTGCTGAGAAAGTGGCACCCTACACCAGTGTTTCTCAACAGTGGTACAAGTACCCTTAGGGATACTCGAGAGCAGTCTTGGGGGTACATGAACACAACTGAAATTTGGAGAAAACTGAATTTTTGTTTTAAGTTGTACAGTATTTTATTATTTTTGTACTTTTTACACCCAAAAATTTAATCATTCGCCTAGCTAAGATTAAGTTGTTTAAATGAATGTGTGGCAACGGTAGAAAAAATTTGTGTGTGTCTGAAAACTGTAGGTACTGGGGGTACTTACAAAAAAATTTTTGAAAAAGGGGTACACTGTCCTACACCATTCTGTCTACTGTAATCGAAAAGCCAATATATTAGTACTACAGTTTTCATCTAGAGAACATAAAGTACTTATAATCCTGGGTAAGAATTCTTATCCTTAGTTTATGGATGGGGAAACAGGCACAGAAAAGGTCTTGTCTAAATGCACACAATGGTTCAGTGGTGGATTCAGGTTTTGAACACAGATCTACTGACTCCCGCCCTATGCTTTATCTGCTAGGCCATAGCTATTTAACACTATGTTGGAGCACAGCATTTTTTGCAGCTGTTTTGTGCTGTAGGTTGTATGGGTGCTTTCTTGAAGCCCTGCAAGGCAAGATTTTTTTTCCCTTTCAGAATCTGCAAAATACAGTGCCTGCTCTTTAAGACTCTGCTGAGAAGCAAGCCTCCCACAGCTGCTTCAGACTTAATTTTGATTTTAATTGCCTGTTTGGAGCATTGTCCTCCCACGCTGCCTCTGCTACATTTCCTATGTTCAAATACAAAGTTTAAAATGAAAATGAAGCTTTAAGAGCAGCTGTGGAGGTGGAGAAAATGCAGATGCAGTGCAGCCGGTCTTGGGGATACTGCAAAACAATGACATGTGTCCTGGGGGGTTGGCAGGACTTAAATGTAGAGACATTATAAAAGAGAGAGAGGTAGCACAGCACAGGGAGCCCTGATTTACACTAGGGGGTTATTTTGAACTAACTCCCTTAGGTTGACTTTATAAGCGGTGCGTACACACTACCAAACCCGTTATTTTGAAATAATGGGCTGGTTATATCAAAATCTGTACTCCTCCTTTCCTCGGGGAATAACACTAATTTTGAAATAGCATTTGTGTGGATGCTCCAGTGCTGCTAATTTGAGGCCTCCCATAGCTGCAGCTCTGAATGCTCTGGCCACACCTGGCATCTCCACTGCTCCCCTCCTCCGGCGAAGCTTAAAACTCCCGGGAGCAGGAGAAGGGCTTCTTACATGTGACCAGCTTTGGAAGCCCCAGGTGAGACAGCAGCCAGTGAAGTAGCCATAAGCAACCCAAACGCTCCCTCAGAGCCTCCTATGGAGGCCAGCTCCCTTTGCTACCACTGGCAATGGATGCAGGAGAGCTCCAGGCTGATCTGGAGCGGAGATCCTGGACCTCATTGAGATCTAAGGGGGTATGTCTACACTGCCACCCTAGTTCGAACTAGGGTGGCTAATGTAGGCATTCGAAGTTGCAAATGAAGCCCGGGATTTAAATATCCCGGGCTTCATTTGCATCTTGCCGGGCACCGCCATTTTTAAATCCCCCGTAGTGCGGACTCCGTGCCCGCAGCTACATGCGGCATGGAGTAGGTAGTTCGAATTAGGCTCTCTAATTCGAACTACCATTACTCCTCGAGGAACCAGGGTGAGGGAACCAACCTCCAGGATCTCCACATCAGAAAGCAAAATGCCAAGGTCTACGGCCACATTGCTCTCAGCCTGGCTGAGAAGGGCCACACCCAGACACTCAACCAGGGGCGAATGAAAATCAAAGAGCTCCAGCAGGTCTACCACAAGGCTAGAGAACAGAGTGGATGCTCTAGGGTGGCACCACACAGCTGCTGCTACTATGACCACCTGGATGCCATCCTGGGAGGGGAGCTGGTCATGTCCCCCATCATCATCATCACCATGATGGAGACTGCCCAGGATATGCCCAGTGTCAGCCTCCAGGGGCATGGGGTGGCAGACAACGATGATAAGGAGGAGGAGGAAGCCAGCCAGGTGACCATTCCCACCAGCCAAGAGCTGCTCCTCACCCTGGAGTCAGTTCTGGCCCTCTTCCTCTCCCTCCACTTTCCCCAGGATGTCTCCCAGGCCTTGGATGAACCTGGGGAAGGCACTTCAGGTGAGTTCTATAACTTTTCCTATACAAATGCAGGGGCAAGCAGCAGGCCGCACATGCAGCACTGGTCTGGAGCACTCAGCCCCATGATACTCTCACACAGGAACCCCTCAGTCCTTCTTACAAGGTTCCTGGACAGGCCTGCCTTACTCGGCCTCCATGGTGGGACACCTTCCCATGACAAGCCACCACTGTGGAGGCTGGGGTCATGGAAACACATAGGAGTGCTGCACATGGCACAGGCGCATGCCTGCACTCAGGTAATATTGCTCCCAGTCTTGCACAGCGATGCGAAGGAGACTGATCAGTATATGGGAATCTGCTAGGGGGAGGAAGAGGCAGGGAATACTCTCTGGCAAGCAGTGTTGGCTGCTCTCGCACACCTCCCCCAACACTCTCCTCCAGCAGTGATTGAAGTTCTGTATCTGTGGGATGCTACCAGTGATTGACCCGACATGTGCGGGACACAGTAGGAACCTGAGCTGCCCCATTTCCCTCCCTGCCTTCAGGGTCCTGGCCTGGCCAGCACCTATCCTGAGCTGTGGGGGTAGCAATACTTCCCTGGGATATCTGTGCCCTTGCATGAAAGTGCCCACTTTCTAGGCAACATATGGCCTTGCTCAAAGCACATCACCATCCTCTGAACCGAGACCTTCAATGTTGGCTCAGAGATTAGGGCTAGGTTTCATGCACATTGGGTCCTGGGATCACTGCCCTTGTAAATATTCTTCACAGCTGGGCCATCTGCAAGCTTGGTGCATACCCAACCTCCCACACCATCTACCTGACTCTGTGGAATCCAACAGGCAGAAATGCACCTGGGAGGACCTAATGTGGGAACAGATGGCCTGCCTGCAGTCCCTCATCTGGGGGCTTGAGGAAGAGTGCCAGGAGCATGCCATTGCCTAGGAGGAGATCTGGGTGCCAGCTGGCATGCCAGCACAATGCCATGTGCTCCTCCCTCACCTTGGTGAGGGAGCACATGGCCTTGTGCATGTAGTAGCCAAATCCCTGCCTCCTCTATGGCTTCCCATCCTAACCCCTTGAGGTGCTGCTGGGGCCCCAGAACATGGGGCAGTGGGACCTCTCACATAGCAGAAGCCTTCCGACTACCTAGAGGCAGGCACCACTGCCAGACCCATCCCTGAGCTCCCCTCTCTTCCACCCCCCAGGTTCCAGGTTCTTTCCTTAGTCCTTCTCCTGTTCTATGTCCCTCCAATAAACAGTCCTGTATTTCAAAAAACATGTCTTTATTATTTGCTCAGCAGGGGAGGGGAGAAGGTGGGAAGGGTGGGCAGGGGAAGGAAGGGGGGAGGAAAGGAAAGGCACACAGGGGGAATGCAGGGGCCCCGTGTGGAGAGGCACAGGGGAGAGTTGCATAATTGCCTTGTATGAAACTCTCCCTCAAGGCCTCCCTGTTGAGCGCAGGCCCTTTATGTGCTCTCCTGATGGTGCTGGTGTCTGGCTGCTCAAATTCTCTGGCCAGCCATTCAGCTTCTCCCCCGATGCTGGCAGAAAAGTCTCCCCCTTGCTCTCACACAGGTTGTGGAGCACTCAGCAGACTGCCATCACAAAGGGGATGTTGCGCTCACTGAGGTCCAGGCAGGTGTGGAGACTCCTAAACCTCCTCTTTAATTGGCTGAATACATATTGAATGACTATGCAGTACCTGCTCAGCCTGCTGTTGAAGTGCTCTTGCTGGGGTCCAGGCTACCCGTTCAGGGCTTCATTAAGCAGGGGGGCAAGAGATAGACTACATCGCCCAGGATCATGATGGGCATGTCCATCTCTCCAATTCTGGTGGTGTGGTTGGGGGAAAAAAAGTGCCCGTGTGCATCTTTCAGAAGAGGCAGGTGTTCCGGAAGATGTGGGGATTGTGAGCCTTTCCTGACCAACCAACACTGATGTCAGAGGAGCATCCCTTGTGATCCATGGGGCCTACAGTGCCATTGAGAAGTACCCCTTTCTGTTGATGTAGTCTGATGGATGATGGTCAGGGGTCAGGCTGGGAATGTACATGCCATTTATGCCCTTCCCCACTCCCCACAGTTGGGGAAGCCCACAGCAGCAAAGCTGTCAACTATACTGTCCACATTCCACAAAGTGATGACCCTCCGTAGCAGCACCTGGTTGATGGCCTTGGCTACCTAGATGAGCATGGCCCTGACTGTGGATTTCCCCACACCAAAATAGTTTCTGATAGAGTGGTAGCTGTCTGGCATGGTGAGCTTCCAGAGTGTAATGGCCATGCACTTCTGCATGGGGACGGTGGGTTGCATGCCAGTGTCCTGTCACCTGTGGGCAGCGGCGAGCCACTTGCAGAACTCGAGGAAGGTGGACTTCTGCATGCGGGAGTTCTGCAGCCACTGCTGGTCGCACCATCCCTGCATGATGACGCAGTCCCACCTGTCCAACATTGTCTCCTGCCACCAGTATCCAGGGGGTTGAAGGGCATGTGCAGCAGCAGGAGAAGCAGGGTGAGAAGAGCCTGCGGCCCACACTGGGGTTCATTCTGTAGGTCCTGGTTCTTGTCCTGCTGGAGCAACATGCGGGCAGTCTGGACGAACTGCCCCATGAGGTGCAGTACAAGGCCTGCATGCCTAGCACTGCTTTGTAGCAGTTCTGGCTCCATGCTGAGTGCTGTGGCATCTGCGAGGGCAACCAGAGCGCACTGCATCCCTTTTGTGTCCTATGAGGGGCAGGGCAGTGGATGAGTGGTGTGAGACGTAGCTATAGAGAGGAGCCCCTGAAAGCACACATTGCAACTTGCCTGACCAAGCAGCCACAGGAAGTGTCTGCCCTCCTGGTGCCCTTCCGGGAGCTCTAAGTCTAAGGCAGTCTCCAATCAGAGTGGGCACACTATTGCAGAATAATTCTTATTAATATTGATGCTTCCTTGTAGTAGGAACATGCTATTTCAATTTTGTTAAATTGGAAGTTATTATGTTGATTTTACTTATTTAAAAATAATTTCTTAGTGTAGACATGTCCTTAGAGTATGAGGAATGCATGCTATTAGAGTCCAGAGCCATGAATAATAGGTCATCTCCATGCAGAAGTTTCAAAGAGATGAGCTTAATAGCACTGGCACATAATCAATACCATGTCAGTGCTCTTGAGGAAATCTGGAGTACATCAATAGAATAAAAAGAAAATTGTGTTACTGTGTATAATCAGTTACATGTGTCACTACAATGTTATGTAATATGCCTGCACAGGTACACTGTGACTATGTTGCTACACTGCTGATAACTATTGATCTGTATTCAATACCATAAAATGGTATTAAAATGAGAGCACAATTTTAATATGCTAATGCCATAAGCATAATAAAGAGTTTGGATTTTGTCAATAAATACAAAAAATACTTCTTTATTATCTTTTCAGATGTAATTGTGTGGAGCCAGATAATCCTAGCAATAAGACCTTGAAATACTGGAATGACAATAATATCTCCGCATCGGACATAACTTGGGGAAACCTAACCGTGTCAGTAAGTGAAATAGTGAGACCTAATAAAAACTGAATGTTATCTTTTCTTCAATAGTTATTATTAATAAATTACACTGTTCCAGTTACGAGTCTGTTGTTTAAGTAAGGCACATATAGGACTTTGCTGAACAAAGGTTAATGTAGGTTTTTTATCATTAACATTTTTATAAACCTTTTGGTAGGTTATTATATAATCTTTATTAGTACATATTAAAACAAGAATGTGCATCATTGTGCACTGCTTTGCAAATGTGTTTACATACTAACAGAGAAGTATGACTCAGATTATGTCTAAACACATCAAATGACAACAAAGGATTTGACCTAAATTCTACCAGATGGCAAAACCAAAGCTGCCTTGTCTAAAAAGAACCTATAAGCTTCTATTTCTCCTCAAATACTCTGCCAGCTGTTCAGGCTATACTAACAGGGATGAGAGACGGAAGGGAGAGAAGGATTATTAACATCCCAGTTAGTTGCTAAAGATCGATTTTATCCATTCCTTCAATGTCAGCTATGTACTGAATGGCTATTGGAGTCGTGTACATGTTTCTTAGACATAAAAGAAATCAAGCCATCATTCTACAGCATCTAATGAAACATGTATTATTCTTGAAAGAACTTGGCGTATGTACAAAATATTTGTTCCTGACCTGTATATTTTTCTGGAGAGGGCTGGAGACAAGGAATCTTACACTTTTTTATTTTTCTTTCCCTCAGCTGTTTTTGAAGCTTGCTTGTAAATGGCATATTTGAACATAGGTTTTTTTCTGCCATGCAATATTTTCTTCTTTGTACCTAGAAAGAGAGAAATCTGAGGCAGGCTGAGACTCATAAGATGAGGCTTTTTTGATTTCTTCAGTAGGCAAGGTCATCATCATAGGCACCAAATGTACTCTTTCATCTTCATGAATTTCTTTTCAGATAACTAGGCCGAGGGAAATCTTTCAAAAGCAAAACTCAGAATTGCCTTGATTTAGTCAAAGTCTATAAATGTAAATTCAGTTGTTACTGAAGTCTTTCTGCAGCATAGATTTTCAACTGGGGAGTTGCCTTTAGACACAAAGATCTAAAAAGGGTCATAACCATCTTCTCTTTCTTTGTGGCTTGATGAGAGTGCGTGTAGGGGGTTGTCCTTTTTTGTGTCTGTACCATGGTGTCACCGTACGGAAAATGTTACTATTCTAAGGGATCCCAGAGTACTAGAGGGAACATTCTATGGATTTAAGCAAACACCTGATAGTTAAGCTCTCAGAATAACAAGAGAAGGTGTCTGCTATCACAGTGTTTCTCAGAGTATATTTGTAGCTTAGATATAAAACAACTAATTCTGTTTTAACAATAAATGTTACCAATCTTAATGTGTGATATCCCCTGAAAAATTGCACACAAGGAAGGATTCAAGGATGTATAACTACGTTTCCTCTCAAAGACTAAAAGCCAATAATCTAGTTTCAATTGGGAGCAGTATGATTTAACAGATTTTCCAATATCCCTCATGCTTGTTAAGTTTTCGGACTTCCTGACATTTATGTATTTACTCATGTTTTGAAATGTCTTGCTGTTATTCACAGCTCCTCCCTTATATCAAAATACGCCAGTGAGGGCCTACAGTGCTTTGTTCTGGTTGCACACAGACAGCCCTGTATTTTCCATGTTTTAACCTTTGTTACTGTTCATAGAGGTAGGCCTCATAGGTGCAATGCTTAGCAAGGATATGTGAGCCAAGTTTGTCCGAAAAGCAAATAAAATACTTTTTTTTTATTAACTGCACAAACACTTGGCTGAGTCTGGGCTTATTCAGATGTCTGCAAATCTCTGCAAATCTCTAGTTTGCACTGGCCACTCTTGGCCTAAGTCTACAGTAGATCAGGCAGGTTGACTTTTTTGTGTAGCTGGATTCAGCTTATCTTAAGCTGAACCCTGCCACAGCATCTACACTGCAAGAGGCTGACAGGAGCACGTGCTCCTGTTAGCATTCCTTACTCCTTGCAGAATGAGTAGTACAGGACACCAGCAGGAGCTGCCTTTAGTGTTCAGTTTGGAGAGGGCTGATCTTCTCCGTAGCGTAGACATCCTCTGAGGGTACGTCTAGACTACAGGCTTTTGTCAACAGAAGTTTTGTCGACAGATACTGTCGACAAAACCTCTGTCGACAAAGAGCGTCTACACTACATTCAGTTCTGTCGACATGATAGTGTAGACGCAAAGGATAGTTTACATGCAATAACACCTTCTGTTGACAGAAACTCTGTCGACAGAAGGCGTTTTGCCTCGTAAAATGAGGTTTATCAGCGTCGACAAAACTGCTGAGTTCTGTCGACGTCATGTCGACAGAACTCAGCGGTAGTGTAGACGCAGGTATAGTTTTGTCGACAAAAGTCCACTTTTGTCGACAAAACTCTGTAGTCTAGATACACCCATAGGCTACGTCTACACTGGCCCCTTTTCCGAAAGGGGCATGCTAATTTCACAGGTCGCAATAGGGAAATCCGCAGGGAATTTAAATATCCCCCGCGGCATTTAAATAAAAATGTCCACCGCTTTTTTCCGGCTTTTAGAAAAGCCGGAAAAGAGCGTCTACACTGGCCCCGATCCTCCGGAAAAAAGCCCTTTTCCAGAGGATCTCTTATTCCTACTTTGAAGTAGGGGCCAGTGTAGACGAGCCCTTAGTGTCTTGATACAGGCATTAGTACAGTCATTGATATCTATTTTGACAGGATAAAACTCATTCTGTGCATAGAGCATCATAAAGAGACTATGCTTTAGTTTAAAAGAGGCAGTTGTAATTTTTCATATGGTGTCCCAAAATCCTGGGAACCTTGGGCTGCCTAAAATATCCTGTGTTTTTTGTTTTTATTTCATCAATCAAAGTTTTCTGATTTTCAGTACCTACTATTTGTCCCAGATGTATGGCTATATCAACACATATGTTTTGCACACCCTTGTCCTATACTAGGGTGGTTTCATGGCAGTCATTCTTCAAAACCAAAGTTTGTCATAAATTGTCTAGCCATGGTACTGCAATGTGTCTAAGTCAGTGTAGCCTCAGTGTGCAGCTTCTGAGTCAGTGTAACTGCTGAAAAAACTCTGCTCTTGCAGCATATAATGGGAAGGAATAGGTACTTGGTGTTTGTTATAGCCTCACTTCTCTTTGTCTCTGTGAAGACCAGAACATGAAGATGAGGAAAGTGTGGAACAGATGGTCCATAGGAGATGAAGCAGAACTTTGCCTGTCTTTGATCTGCTCCAAGGGAGCTTTTCTGACCTAAATAGAGAACGTCAATGAAGACTGTCACAGTGTAGAGCACCTGAGTATTCTATGACTCTAATCAATGTTTCCACAAAAAGTGCCCCAGTTTGTTATTTTGAGAATATAGTTAGTTACTTATTCACCAAATAAGTCTTCTCTTGTAGGGAGGGTATTGGGGAGTAGACTCTCAATTCTGGTTGTTCTTTTTCTGCTGTTCCTTTACTGTGGCTATGTCTAGACTGCAAGCCTCTTTCGAAAGAGAGCGTCTAGACTACACGGAGAAATTTCGAAAAAGCGGCTTGCTTTTTCGAAAGAAAGCATCCAGTGAGTCTGGATGCTCTCTTTTGAAGAAGCCCTATTTACATTGAAGAATGCCTTCTTTCGAAAGAGGAACTTTCGAAAGAAGGCGTTCTTCCTCGTAAATTGAGGTTTACCGCCATCGAAAGAAAAGCCGCGTTCTTTCGAATTAATTTCGAAAGAACGCGGCTTGAGTCTGGACGCAGGGGAAGTTTTTTCGAAAAAAGGCTACTTTTTTCGAAAAAACCCCTGAGTCTGGACACAGCCTTAGTGAGTGAACTGTGGGATTCCATGTTCTACAGTTTACATCTTCATAGATTTTCCACAATTCTGTACTCTTTATTTAGGAAGCTGAACACATCTGTCTTTAGGGCTGCCCATTAATCATTTGTTAAGATTTCTACTGCAGGGGTATCTGAAATATGAGGTTCACATCTGAGATTTAAGTTGCAACAGATCTGTATTTCACGTGATGACTTAGGTTATCTTTTAAAATAAATTGGATAAAATTTGTCAAATTGTGACACATCAGACTTCAAAGTGAAGCTGTCACCTGAAATAGATATAAATGTTTGTTTTGTTGTGTTCCCTGAATTTTATCAGATCTTTTTTAGAAACAATCTCAGCTTTTTCTAAAGCAATGACAATCTTGTAGAGTACGCTGCCCCCTTCTGGCAAATACACGTGCTAGTTCAATTCTGGGATAATATGTAGCTGTGAATAGTATTGCTTCAAATTATAGAGTTAAATCAAACAACTAACACTTGAAAATGCAACAAGGGTAGCCTTTATTTTAGTATTTTATTTCCTTTCTCAGCAGCCGTATGAAAATTAAATATTAAAAAAGTACTACCAAACTGTTTAAAGCCAAATACAGATTTGTTTCAAAACATGGGTGAGGATTTATTTATGCAAACAAATTTGCCCATTCTCAATTTAAATAACAGTGTTTATGTCATTAATTCTTGCTAAGAAAAATTAACATAATATTGCTAAGTTTCTTTAGTGCTCTGAGATGTTCTTTATTCTGAGATGGACAATTATCATTTTCTAGCTTTCCATTTTTCTTTGTAACTTTCCAGCCGAAAAGTGGAATTTATCCATACAATCCAGATATATACACTTTGGTTTTTAAATTAAGGAAGTTTAAATTTCTTAAAATTAGTATATTACTAACAATAAATTATATGATCTAATTTGTCATTTATTTAACAGAGTAACTAATTATAGGAAAAATATATATACCAGCAAACACCAGGGCATTTTTCAAAACAATCCTGCTTTGTTCTTTCTGTTAGGAATGTAGGATGTTTCATGGAGAGTATGTTGGCCAAGCCTGTGGACATCATGGCCCTTACGTTCCAGATGTTCTCTTCTGGTCAGTCATCCTGTTCTTTTCTACAGTAACACTGTCATCCACACTGAAGCAGTTCAAGACTAGCCGATATTTTCCAACAAAGGTATCAGGAATGTATCTTTTTAACACAAAAGTTTGTGTAAATTTTATAAATCTCCACAGTTTCTTGCTTCTCTCTATTATTTCTTGCTGAGTGTAGTGCTGTGGTTGCTTGTGTTTGTAGGGAAATTGTTTACTTTTCTGCATTTTGTTGGATTCAGTAGAGGGGTTGGTACCAAAGGTTCAAAACTCAGCTCTCTTCAGAAAAAGGAACTATGACAAAAAATAGCTTCATGTTCTAAAGACAGTGCTGTACTCACTGCATATTATTCTTCCTTTAACATAATGCTCTGCAGTCCTGTTCCCATTCCTTATATGTTTCCCGCCGTGTGCATGTTATATGCTGTACCAAACCTAGTTATCTCTAGAGCCCTGCAAATCTGCAGATATCTGCTTTATATCTGGATAAAGATGTGGATGCAGTTGCAAATTTTGTATCTAGCACTCTGTACATTTGTGGATATCCACTTTATATCTGCAGGTATCTGCATCCGCAGATGTGGATGCAGATATTCACGGATCTTTTTTGCAGATGTGGATGTGGATACAAATTTTATAGCTGTGCAGCGCTCTAGTTATTTATCTCCTAGGAAGACTCGCATTGTTTCCTGAGGCTGCTGCAATACTCCTTGCAAGAGCACAGTGTGTGCTCCTCTTTAAACCACTTATCTGGTTTTGAAGAGGAAGGATGGGGCTATTAACATCCCCTACTCCATCAGTGGCATTGGCCTCATGCATACTCATGGGAGTGTAAGGACTGCCAGTGTGCCCAACCACATTGTGGATGCTCTTGGTGGCCTTTCTTCTTATCGTGAAATTGCAACTGCATAGGAGTTATCACAGTTTCTCCCTAAGGACTGTGTTCCCTTAAGCTAGTAGTTCTCAAGTGGGTATGTGGACCTTGGGGATATATTACGTCATCTAGATATTTGTCTAGTTTTGTAACAGGCTAACATAAAAATCACTAGTGAAGTCAATACAAATGAAAATGTTGCAATGACTTACTTACACTGCTCTATATATTATACACTGAAATGGAAGTGTAATATTTATATTTTCATTGATCTATTTCAGCGTTTCCCAAACTATGGGCCATGGGAAAAAAATACCGGGCCTCAGCGTGCCTGGTGACTGCTGGCAGTGCCGGCCTTAGGCCGATTCGGGCCCCAAGCCCCTGAACCTGGAAGTGCCAGCTGGGTCTCTCCCCCGGTTCTGCCTGGCGCGGGCCCGAACCCGGGCCCGCACGCCGGCCCCCCCGCACGTCCTCCCACCCCGCCTCCAGAGCGTCCCCGCCATGCGCGGCTCCTCCTCACCGCCTGCTGCTGCCCATGTGCAGCCTTGCACGTGGGCGGGGAGGACACCCGGGCGTGATGTGATGTCACGGTCTGGGATTTTAAAAGTCTTTGGAGGCATGTGGCGGGTCCATGGTGGCTCCGGCGGTCTCCGGCCCTGCAATGTGGAAGGCAGAAGGTAGGGAACGGGTTTGGGTGGAGGAGGAGGAAGAAGAAGAAGCAGCGGCGGGCTTGCACGGAGGGGGAGGAGTGGAAGGAGAAGGGGCTTGGGAGGGGAAGGCACCAAGGGTCAGAGTGCAGGAGAGAGAGACAAATGGCAGGGAGCCAAGTGCAGACAATGAGGGAAAGGGCAGGAGGGGAGGGGTCAGTGGGAGAGGGGACAGGGTGATGCTGGGAGAAGAGAGGAGAGGGGAAGGGCATTGGGGGCTGGAGGAGGAGGTGCTGGGAGAAGGCTTGAAAGAAGGGGTGGGCATGAGAGAGGTGAGGATGGAGCAAGTCATGTGTGAGGGCACCGAGGGGATGGGGCAGAGAGTGCTGAGGGGGTGGATATCAGGGAAAGAGAGGACAAAGGGGGAAGGGGCAGTAAGGGAAAGGGGAGGCACCAGGAGGGTGCAGGGCTAAGGGAAGGTGCAGGTGCCAGGGGATTCTGGGGTGAGGAGGAGGGGAGAGCTGGCCACCGGAAGCAGCACTGGACAAGAGAATCGGGGCAGGCTGGGGAGATTGGGGGGCTGGTGGAAGCAGGGCTGCCGGGAGGTGTGAGGTTGGGGGCAGGGAGCTGGCGGGGGAAGATGGGGGCGGGGAGAAGAAGCAGCCTCTGGAAGGAGGGCTGGATGCAGGCAGCGGGGCTCACCAAGGGAGATTGTGGAGGAGAAGTGGAGGGGACCTGGCTGCCCGGGAGGGGGTTGGGGGAAGTGGGGCTGGCCAGTGGCACAGCGGGGGGAGCAGGGGCGAGGAATGAATCGGCCTGCGGGGAGTGGGACTGACCCGGCCATATGTAGATCTTGGGACACTGCCCCTGTTCCCTGTTAGTCCAGCCTGGGGATTCTATTGTTCCCCCCCACACGCCCCCTCAGGTAGTTGTGAACTGTCTGGCTGGTAGACACACTCATGCAGCCCAAGCACATTTACCAGCCAGGCAGTTCGAAACTACAAACGGATACATCTAACAATAATACAACTTACCTACTGAGAAAATACCAGACATGTTATATGTCTGGTATTTTCTCTGTTTGTTTTTTATGTGTTTATATTTTTGGGCTGCAAAAAGCAGTATTGGAAAAAAAAGGATTCCAACTAAAGTAAAAAGTTTGGGAAACCCTGGTTTAACCAGCTTTCTGTCTGTCTTATAGTCCATTTATCCAATCCATATTCGTTAACTTGCTTGCAAGAATATTGTGGGCGACCATATCAAAAGCTTTGCTAAAGCTGGCACTAGGGGTTTTGGGAGGACCAGAAACAACTTATTTGAATATTCCTCATTTGATTAATGAATATGCAAATATGAAAATGAACATTACCGGTCCTCCAAAAGTTCGTGAATGGATTTACTAGTCCCCGTGTCAAAAAGTTTGGGAACCCCTGATCTATTTTATAATTATATGGTAAAAAATGAGAAAATTAACAATTTTTTGGTAGGAGTGTGCAGTGACTCTTCTGTATTTTTATGTCTGCTTTTGTAAGCAAGTGGGTTTTGTATGAGGGGGTATGCCAGACAAATCAGACTCCTGGAAGGGGCACAGTAGTTCAGGAAGGTTGAGAGCCATTATCTTAAGCCATAAAAGGAATTAAGTTGCAGCTCTTGTATTTGTTTTCTGAGATCCCAACTGGAAATTTTTCGTATTTCCTTGCTGGAAATGACATTTTGCTTAATCTTTCTAGGTGCGATCTATAGTCAGTGACTTCGCAGTCTTTCTCACTATTATGTCCATGGTTTTAACTGACTATGCCCTTGGGATTCCATCTCCAAAGCTTCAGGTTCCAAATGCATTCAAGGTAATTCACTAATAAGCTGCACGATTGTATTGTGTCACTAAAATAGTGTACCAAATAATAGATTGAGTAAATCTTTGATAACAAGTTAGTACTAATTATTCTCTGAACTGTCGGCATGTGTGTCTATAGTGCTTAGAACAGCAGGGTCTAGATCCAACTTGTGGCCCTTGGCTCTACAATAATATAGATATAGATAATGAAAAACATTGTACTGTGCAACCTTTATTATCCAAAATTAATTGATCTGAAATTCCCTTTTATCTGGGGCATGTCCTGTTTGACAAAAGTGAAATTGGGCTATTTGATCCTTAAGAGTGAAAGAGAATTATTTTGCTAAAGTGCTGTACTTTGATTATTTCCCTGTGCTTTTTTGTTTGGGCTAACAAAAAAGTCTTAGCCAATTTAAGAAAAATCTACCCCATTTTTCTTCTCACCCCTGCCCATGTTTGGCTCCCCTGTGCTCCTTATATTGGGGGACCAGACAGCAGACTGTGAAGTTTGCAGTCACATGTTCCAAGATTATTATATTTTGAGGCATCCTGCTGAGACCTTGAATCATTATCTTTGTACTGAATGCAATAAAGTTTGTAATATCCCAGTTATATATTAACTGTAAAAAACTTAAAGAAATGCTATGTTTATATTTAACTTCTCTTTGTTTTACTAGTATGGTGTTTAGTATTTTCTGTGTTATACAAAGAGATAGCAATTCTTCAAAGAAGCATCTCTAAATGAAACATGTCATTTCTTAAGTCATGCTTGTGTGTGTGTGGCTGCAAAGACGAAGCATTTAATAATCATTATAATTCTGAACTGGTCATACATGAACTTATATTTTTATAGCCCACCAGAGATGATCGGGGCTGGTTTGTCTCTCCTCTGGGGCCTAATCCTTGGTGGACAGTTTTAGCTGCTGTAATTCCAGCTCTCCTTTGTACTATCCTTATCTTTATGGACCAGCAGATTACAGCTGTTATTATCAACAGAAAAGAACACAAACTAAAGGTATTCAGTCAAAAAGCTATATGTCTGCTTTAGCTTCCTGCTTTGCTTTATGTAATGTACTTTCAATACCTCTCAATGACAATTAACATACTTGCATTATTTAGCAGACTTTTTCAATAAACTAAAGAAATTGAGCAAGTATATTAATTTTGTGTATGTGATTTGTATATATTCATCAGAGATTCTCTTTTTACATAAGGCTTATAAAGTGAATAGACTCACTTAAGCAGATGTCATTTAACTTTAGCATAAGACCCATGGATTTCAAAGAGAACTTAAACACATGCTGTAAATTAAATACTTGTTGAATACTTGCTTTTTCTTAATCTAAACTGTAATGTTTAATATCTCTTTAAATCTGTTGGTGGGCTTAATTTTGAGACTCTATTAAGGGGGACACAGTATTTTCTTATCACTTTGTTCCTTTCTTTGCCTCTCTGTATCTTTTGAATTTTTCCATAAGTGCTCCTTCCCTTCCCTTCTTGGAGGAGGAAGAAGTGTAAAAACTGAACTTTAGAGGCAAAATGGAATCTTAAAACAACATAGAACAACTTCTTGCTGGATGTCTACAGATGGAGAGGGGAAGAAAGGGGCATCACCTCTCTGAAAAGATGCTGGGCAAAATCCAATAGCAGGTTTCTGTACTTATATATGCAGCAATTTTAGGCCTCTTTTTGACATACATTTAATAAACAGCAATCCAATCCCAGATCATTTCAGCAAATGTATTGGCGTCCTTTACTTTGCACTGCCTTTTCTTCGATGAGTGTGACATTTGATATGTTCTTTTTTTGCCCTTTTTGTCAGCCTGACTCTTCATGTCAATCCATAGCATTGCATGTGATTAACTTGACAGATGCAGGAAATTGCTGCCAAGCTTTGGAATGTGTTTTTTTCAGCACTGGCATCTGGGAGTCAGATGGTTCTCCTGGCTGCCCTCTTGTCTTGCTGCATATTAGTTTTCCTGGGGTCTGGCGTAGCATCACCTGTTGCTATGCTTTCTTGTCCTCCCATATGTCAGTTTCCTTGTAACTAGGGAAAAACTCTCTGATTCTGTATGCATTAGTGCATACATTTCTCCGAAATGTGTCAGAAGGTAAAAAAGGTGTCTCTGTTAGGATTTAGATTTAAACTCCTTCTCTGAGTGCTTGTGTGCATATAACTAATCTATGTTAACACATCTCCGTGTTTAGTTAGAAATGTCTTAGGTGT
This sequence comes from Pelodiscus sinensis, assembly GCF_052426305.1. NCBI lineage: Eukaryota > Metazoa > Chordata > Testudines > Trionychidae > Pelodiscus > Pelodiscus sinensis. The sequence goes on from NC_143058.1 coordinate 36,342,255, forward strand.
AAGACTAGTGAGATAGTGAAAGGGGTTTGAGTTGGATTTTTTCTTTGATTTACTTCCTAAGAAGGTGTCTCTTTTTTATATTTTCTGTAGCAAATTCTGAATAGTGTGCCTTAGAATTTCCTTTGATAGTCTCTGAAGCAAACTCTTCCAAGTTTGTTTGACATGGTTTGTGTTACTTTTTTATGTCATAAGCCATCTGCATAAATTTATGGGTAAGATTCTGGTTCAGTACATTTGTGTTATTTCCATGAGCTGTACTGCTCTATCAGCTCAGGAAGCTCATCTTGTGGCCATACTGGAACAGCATGTGACTTTTCTCAGTAACAGTTTGAACTTTAAGGGTACGTCTACACTACAGAGATGATCAAAGTTGCCGCTGTCAATCTTCCAGGGTTCGAATTAGCGGATCTAATGAAGACACACTCATTCGAACTGAGAGGAGCCAGTAGTCCTGCTTCCACAAGGAGTAAATGAAGTTGAAGGGAGAATATCCTCCCTTTGACTTCCTGCAGTGCGGATAGTGCCAAAAGTTGAGTTAAGGTACTTCAACTTCAACTACTCAATTAACGTAGCTGAAGTTGTGTATCTTAATTTGACTTTATCCCGTAGTGTAGGCATACCCGTAGGGTACGTCTAGACTACATGCTTCTGGCAACAGAGGCATGTAGATTAGGCTACCTGGCATAGGAAAATGAAGCAGCGATTTAAATAATTGCCGCTTCATTTAAATTTAAATGGCTGCCGCGCTGAGCCGATCAGCTGTTTGACGGCTCAGTGCGGTAGTCTGGAGGCTCCGCAGTTGACATCAAAGGCATTTGTCGACCTCCCAGGTAAACTTCATCCCAGGAGGCATACCTAGGCGGTCGACAAATGCCTTAGACGTCAACCGCGGAGCGTCCAGACTACCGCGCTGAGCCGTCAAACAGCTGATTGGCTCAGCGTGGCAGCCATTTAAATTTAAATGAAGTGGCAATTATTTAAATCGCCACTTCATTTTCCTATTCTGGGTAGCCTAATCTACATGCCTCTGTCGCCAGAGGCATGTAGTCTAGATGTACCCTAAGTGTGCTGGTGAACCACAGCCTTAGAGAGTATGTTTATATAGTAGCTAGAAGTGAAATTTTCATCAAGGTAGATGTTTTCCTTTGATTGAGATAGTGCTATAAGAATAGTAGTGTAGGCAAAGCGTCATGGGTTAACTGCCTGAATATATATCTAGGATTTCAAATATGACTGTACTTGGCTGGCTAGCTTGGTGTCTACACCACCACAACTACAACACACTAAAATTAGCACTATGTCAATTATATCTAGTGTGTGAGTTGAGAGTGATGTCCACAGTGCTCTTGGGTTTCCAGAAAGAGGGAAGAAGAAAGTCCAGCTTTGACAAAAACGTTCATTTATATGGAAAAGCTGTATGCAAAGCAATGTTCATTCTCACATATCAGTTGAACACAAACCAAGGTTGATTTTTAATGAATCAAATGTTTTGCATACATCTGCTCAGTAGCACTGAAATGTTATAACTCAATTTTGCTAAATTACAGATTATCTAACACGGTCGACTTTCCAAAATGGCATTTCTTTCATAATGACTGTTCCTACCAATAAGATGGTATTTCTTAAAATGCAACAGGAAATTTGAAAAAGCATAGTATCTGATTGATTTTAACCAATCTTCTTAGTTAATAGAAAGCTATTTTATAGTGGACAAAAGTAGAAACACAGATTGAAATCTCCAGAAAAAAAATCACAAGCAAATCTTAGTTCAGCATGATGATGATACTATGCGGAACTTACTTACTTGACATGCTGTTAATATAAAGGCTTTTAAAACATACAAAAGGATGCATGTTCCTTTATAGACACTGATTATTTAAATTGGTTTTGTAGCTGCTAATTTAACAACATCTATGATATGTTGTGGAAGGAAGAATCAAGTTGTGTGTTTCTAATTTCTATAAGAACGTGTCAGTTTGGTCGCCTTTATTAAGTTGTTTGAAGTAAATTCAGTGCATGAAAAAGATACCATATTGGCAGCCCTGGTGATTGACATCCACTGTTATCAGCAGCAAGGCAGCAGACACACATCTTCCCCATATTTGCTCACCAACGTATTTATGAAACTGGCTATGGAAGGACCACCTGAAGGCATGGCTTTCTTGCTATCCCTTGTGAGACCACCTGCAAAGATACCAAATTATACTTGTTTTAGTAGGAGATTTGTAATATGGATCCTTGCCTGCCAGGAACTAGACTAAGATGGCCAACTCATTTCACATAAACTACCAAACTGTCACCATATATAACCAGTTCAGTTGGATAAAACATGGAAGACTACTATTTTCTGTTAGGCATTAGAGATTTTAAAATTGTTTCTAGTAGTTAACTAGGTCTGCCTGCTGCTAGAGATTTCAGATGTCATTTTTAATTCAGATATCATTTTACATGTTGCTATTGTTTCTGTTTCTTTTAACAGAAAGGGTGTGGATACCATCTCGACTTGCTCATGGTGGCTCTCATGCTTGGAGTGTGCTCCATTATGGGATTGCCATGGTTTGTTGCTGCCACTGTACTTTCTATTTCCCATGTGAACAGCTTGAAACTGGAATCGGAGTGCTCTGCTCCAGGAGAGCAGCCCAAATTTCTTGGAATACGGGAACAAAGAGTTACAGGGCTCATGATCTTTGTCCTAATGGGCTCATCTGTCTTTTTGACAAGTGTTCTTAAGGTAATAGATTCTGAAAGATAAAAAGTGAATAGTGCTGTGCATAGAATCTCAATTCTAATGTTTTTTATCTATTACACAGCCAACCAGTATCCTATGTTGCAATATTAGGTTTCTGTATGACAACAGTCAATGTATTCTAACACTCATATAATAAAATATGTAGGGACAGTTAATATTTTAACCAAAAAGGTTCAGGGTGAAATCCTGGCTGCACTGAAGTCAGTGGAAATTCTGTTCATCATTAGTTTAGCCTTAGATTAATGGCAAATTTTCATCTGAAAATCAAAGTCTGGCAAAATTACACTAGTAACGGAATTTGTTCAGTATTTGGATAACTTAAGAACATTTGTGATTGATGTGTGGGTTAAAAAGGGAGGGTTTCCAATGAGCACTCTGCATCTGATGTCTTTGAAATAACCAGCTAAATTTTCTCACATTCTCTGCAGATTCTAGGTCAAAGCAAATAACTAGGGGTCTATTCTCACCATATGTGTACACGATTCTTAATAATATCAGGCAAAATCCTCATCCTAATGAAATTGATGGGAATTTTGTCATAGGCTTCATGGAGATCGGGCTTTGGCCTTATGTATGCTTATCGTTGTTTAATGCTTATATTTTTGGATAATTCTGTTTTCAATATAATGTTATGCCTGTTTCACAAAAAGTGTGTTCTGTGCATTACATTTAAAATATTTAAATATGGAAAGATTTCCCTGCCCACATACTTTGTACCAGAAAGTGTCTGCACATTTTAGCTTGATATTCAGACTCACAAAATTGTTGCAAAATAGTCATACACTATACATACCAACACTTTGCACACAAACAGAAAATTCTCCTTAGTGGTATTATTTGTTTTGTTTTATTTACACTATGAAAAAAGGGTAATCTTAGATGCTTTTTCTGAAATTGTTGGTTGCTATCTTCAGGTGACATTCTGAACAACATTTTACATGAAAGCTATCTGATTATATTATATATGTACTCTTCCATTTGTATTTTCTGGGCATTTGTATTAGTTTTTGAGAACAGCGAGTAAAGTACATTGTGGTAACTGTTAGATCAAAACTGTTAGGTCAAACTGTTAGATTCTGCTCTTGCTTTAAACAGTTGAAAACCCAGAGTAACTTTCCTAATTTTAAGGCTGAAATTATTGCAGTTTGATTAATTTGGGAATATGGCTTTTTGAATTAAAACTATTTACAATATCTTAATACGTGAACTGATATTCATAATGTTCTTCTCTTTCTCCCTTTTTCCTCTGTGCAGTTTATTCCTATGCCAGTACTCTATGGAGTATTTCTTTACATGGGTGCTTCATCTCTAAAGGGAATTCAGGTAAAATGGAGTAAAAAAGCACACATAGGTTTTTCTATTAGTGATTGTGTTTACCTTTAAGATGGCTAGTTATTTTTCTCTTACTCTCCATTCTTACTCTCTATTATTCTTCTTACATATGGAAACTTAAAGGGAAACTTAAAGGGAGACGCGGAGCAAAGCCGCGGAGGACCGGGCGGGACCGCGGCGCATCTGGGCGCTCCCGCCTCCCAGGTCCTCCGCAGCCTTACTCCGTGTCTTCCTGGTCTGCTGGCCCCCCGCCTCCCCCCAGCAGACTAGGGAGACGCGGAGCAAAGCCGCGGAGGACCCGGGCGGCGGCACCGCGGCGCATCTCGGTCCCGCCGCTCACGTCTCCATGGTCTGCTGGGGGGGGGGGCGCAGCTAGTGCGTCCCCCCCCTGCAGACCTGGCTTTTCTCGCAGACGCCTGTGGTAGAGCAGCTGGGGTGCAGCCGGTTGGTCCCGCAGCGCCGCTCTTCAGCGCTACTGGACCAGCCCGGCAGCACCCCAGCTGCTCTGCCCCAGGAGTCCTGATTCAGCCGCTGCTGGTCAGTTTCAGCAGTGGCTGAATCAGTATGCCTGAGGCAGAGCAGCTGGGGTGCTGCTGGGTTGGTCCAGTAGCGCCGAGGTTGGTCCAGTAGCGCCCCAGGCGTCCCCAAGTCAGCCGCTGCTGAAACTGACCAGCGGCTGACTACAGGAAGCCCGAGGCAGAGTTTCTCTACCCCGGGCTTCCTGGAATCAGCCGCTGATCAAAAGCTCAGCTGGGTAGTTTAAAAACAAAAACCAACCTAGCGCACTCACACACAAAATCAATGGGGGACTTCAACTATCCAGACATATGTTGGGAAACTAACACAGCGGGGCACAGGCTATCCAATAAGTTTCTGGACTGCATTGGAGACAACTTTCTGTTTCAGAAGGTTGAAAAAGCTACCAGAGGAGAAGATGTTCTGAATTTGATTTTAACAAATAGGGAGGAACTAGTTGAGAACTTGAAAGTGGAAGACAGTATGGGGGACAGTGATCATGAAATAATAGAGTTCATGATCTTAAGGAAAGGTAGAAGGGAGACCAGCACAATTGAGGTAATGGATTTCAGGAAGGCAGATTTTGTAGGTAAGGTCCCATGGGAAGCAAGACTGAAGGGAAAAACAACTGAGGAGAGTTGGAAGTATTTCAAAGGGACATTGTTAAGGGCCCAAAAGCAAACAATTCCGCTGTGTAGGAAAGATAGAAAATATGGCAAAAGACCAGCTTGGCTTAACAAGGAGATCTTGCATGATCTCAAAATAAAAAAGAAGTCATATAAAAAATGGAAACTAGGACAAATAACAAAGGATGAATATAGGCAAGCAACACGGGAATGCAGGGGCAAGATTAGAAAGGCAAAGACACAAAATGAGATCAAACTAGCTACAGGCATAAAGGGAAACAAGAAGACCTTTTATAAATACATTAAAAGGAAGAGGAAGACCAAGGACAGGGTAGGCCCACTGCTCAGTGAGGAGGGAGAAGCAGTAACAGGAAACTTGGAAATGGCGGAGATGCTCAATGACTTCTTTGTTTCGGTCTTCACCGAGAAGTCTGGAGGTGTGCCTAACGTAGTGAATACAAGCAAAGAGAGGGTAAGTTTAGAAGATAGGATACACAAAGAACAAGTTAAAAATCACTTAGGAAAGTTAGATGTCAGCAAGTCACCAGATCCTGATGAAATGCATCCCAGGATACTTAAGGAGCTGATAGAGGAGGTATCTGAGCCTTTAGCTATGATCTTTGAAAAATCATGGAAGACAGGGGAGATACCAGAAGACTGGAAAAGGGCAAATATTGTGCCCATCTATAAAAAGGGGAATAAGAACAACCCAGGAAACTACAGACCGGTCAGTTTAACGTCTGTCCCAGGGAAGATAATGGAGCAGGTAATTAAGGAAATCATATGCAAACACTTGGAAGGTAATAAAGTGATAGGGAATAGCCAGCATGGGTTTGTGAAGAACAAGTCATGCCAAACTAATCTGATAGCTTTCTTTGATAGGATAACAAGCCTTGTGGATAAGGGAGAAGCGGTGGATGTCATATACCTAGACTTTAGTTAAGCATTTGATACGGTCTCGCATGATATTCTTATTGATAAACTAGGCAAATATAACTTAGATAGGGACACGATAAGGTGGGTGCATAATTGGCTGGATAACCGTAGTCAGAGAGTTGTTGTTAACGGTTCTAAATCCAGCTGGAAAGGGATAACAAGTGGAGTTCCGCAAGGGTCTGTTTTGGGACCCGTACTGTTCAATATCTTCATCAATGATGTAGATATTGGGATAGAGAGTACGCTTATTAAGTTTGCAGATGATACCAAACTGGGTGGGGTTGCAACTTCTTTGGAGGATAGGGACATAATTCAAAATGACCTTAGCAAGTTAGAGAAATGGTCAGAGGTAAACAGGATGAAGTTTAATAAAGAGAAATGCAAAGTGCTCCATTTAGGAAGGAACAATCAGTTCCATACATACAAGATGGGAAGCGACTGTCTAGGAAGGAGCATGGCGGAAAGGGATCTAGGGGTCATAGTGGACCACAAGTTGAATATGAGTCAACAGTGTGATGCTGTTGCAAAAAAAGCAAATATGATTCTAGGTTGTATCAACAGGTGTGTTGTAAGCAAAACTCGTGAAGTCATTCTGCCGCTCTACTCTGCACTAGTTAGGCCTCAGCTGGAGTACTGTGTCCAGTTCTGAGCGCCACATTTCAAGAAAGATGTGGAGAAATTGGAAAGGGTACAGAGAAGAGCGACAAGAATGATTAAAGGTTTAGAGAACATGACCTATGAAGCCAGGCTTCATGAACTGGGCTTGTTTAGTTTGGAAAAAAGAAGATTAAGGGAGGACATGATAGCGGTTTTCAAATACAGGCAGTCCCCGGGTTACGTACAAGATAGGGACTGTATGTTTGTTCTTAAGTTGAATCTGTATGTAAGTCGGAACTGGCGTCCAGATTCAGACACTGCTGAAACTGACCGCCAGTTCTGACTTACATACAGAATCAACTTAAGAACCCCAGGCGTCCCCAAGTCAGCTGCTGCTGAAACTGATCAGCAGCTGATTCCAGGAAGCCCGGGGCAGAGCAACTCTGCCTGGGGCTTCCTGTAGTCAGCGCTGGTCAGTTTCAGCAGAAGCTGACTTGGGGACGCCTGGGGCAGAGCAGCTGGGGTGCTACTGGACCAACCCAGCAGCACCCCATCTGCTCTGCCCCAGCAGCGGCTGAATCAGGACCTGGGGCAGAGCAGCTGGGGTGCTGCCGGGTTGGTCCAGTAGTGCCCACGGGCGCTGAAGGACCAATTGGCAGCGCCCCAGCTGCTCTGCCCCAGAGTCCAAAACAAAAGCCTGGTCTGCTGGGGGGGGGGGGAGCACACTAGGTGCGCCCCCCCCCCCCAGCAGACCAGGGACACGGGGAGCAGAGCCGCAGCGGCAGCGGGGTGCCGCGCCTCTGAGGCTTTGCTCTGGCAAAGCCTCTGAGGCGCGGGACCCCCCGCGGCTGCGGCTTCAGTCAGGGTGCCTGTGGTCTGCTGGGGACCGTCCCCAGCAGACCACAGGCACCGGGTCTCATGCGGCAGCAGCGGGGGTTCCCGCGCTTCTGAGGCTTTGCTCTGGCAAAGCCTCAGAAGCGCAGGAACCCGCCCGCTGCTGCCGCTTGGGTCCCGGTGCCTGTGGTCTGCTGGGGACGGTCCCCAGCAGACCACAGGCACCGGCACCCAAGTGGCAGCAGCAGCAGTTCCCGCGCTTCCGAGGCTTTGCTCTAGCAAAGCCTCAGAAGCGCGGGAACCCGCCCGGTGCCCCTGGTCTGCTGGAGATGGTCTCCAGCAGACCAGGGGCACCGGAGCAGCTTACGAACGGGGCTTTCTCGCCCCGACTTCCGGGGTGAGAAAGCTCCGTTCGTAAGTGTGGATCCGACATAAGTCGGATCCGCGTAAGTCGGGGACTGCCTGTATCTAAAAGGGTGTCACAAGGAGGAAGGAGAAAATTTGTTCCTCTTGGCTTCTGGGGACAGGACAAGGAGTAATGTGCTTAAAGTGCAGCAGGAGAGGTTTAGATTGGACATTAGGAAAAAATTCCTAACTGTCAGGGTGGTCAAATATTGGAATAAATTGCCAAGGGAGGTGGTGGAATCTCCCTCTCTGGAGATATTTAAGAACAGGTTTGATAGACATCTGTCAGGGATGGTGTAGACGGAGCTTGGTCCTGCCTTGAGGGCGGGGGGCTGGACTCGATGACCTTTCGAGGTCCCTTCCAGTTCTATGATTCTATGAATAAAGCCCAAATATTGAACTCCTATTCAAAATAGGAATGTGAATGGTTAATATCACCCTTTCTGGGTGATGCTTACTACTTATGGTCAACGTGCAGGCTGCTCCAGCTCTGTGGGACCTGGCATGCCACAGGCAGAGATGCTCCAGCCTCCAATGATCAATTCCCACCCCAGCCAGGGCCGCTGAAACAACTGCTGCCTGCCACACAGCTGCACATGTGGCTCTGGCCCCGGCTGGGGCCACCAGAGAAGCAGCTGCCTGTCACGTAGTTCCAGCTCTAGCCCCGGCCCAGCCTGTGGCTGCCAGAAAACTAGCCACCTGCCCCCCACCACGTGGCTCTGACTCGGGCCCCCACTGGGGCTGCTGGCACCCCACCATGTGGGGTGAAATAGCTGCTGGCACCCCACCATGTGGGTCTGGCTCTGGCCCCAGCTGGGGTTGCAGGAGGAATAGCCTCTGCCCCCGCCCCCCCCCCCCTCCACGCACCCAGCCCTTGCCATGTGGCTCCGGCCCTTGCCGGGGTTGCTGGAGGAGTAGCTGCCCATGACATGGCCAGCAGTTCCAGCCCTGGGGAAGGGCTGAAGCTGGAACTAGAGCCATGTGGTGGCTGCCCTGCTGCTCCTGCCACTCAGCCCCACCCCAGAGCAGCTGAGCAGCCACTGTGTGGCTCTGTTGAGGAGGTGGGTTGGTGGTAAATTTTTGGTGCACGCCTGTGCATGCACACACCTTAGAGTGAATCCTGATTGCTGCTATTATTAATGATAAACATCCACTTGCATATCGTCTATACAAGTGGACCGATCCTTTGTTTAGGAGCTCTAGAGGTGGTATAGGCAGTCTCTTGAGTATTCTCTTCCCTGCCCCCCCCCCCCACCACACACACATAAGGGATATCTCAGATAAGAAAGAGCAACTATAGCAACTTCTTATGCCCCTCTTCTGCTGGCCCCCATCACAGAGGGAATGTTTTAGGGGAAAGGGAATTGTCTTGTGACCTCTCCCCCTCCCCCATTGCTGGAATGGTCCTGGAGGCAGTTGGCAGCTGGAATATCATTGGCAACAATCTACACATTGGGGCTATGCCAGTACAGAGCTGGCCAAGTATAGTGGGAGTACCAACAGCTCCTTAACATCCCACTCTCCCAAGCAGTGCCAAGCATTCAACTTCAGCTCTGGATCTGGCACTAGGACTATTTTTCATGTACTGATGCAGAGTTAAATGGTACAGTAAAAACACCTACATGAACTCCCCCAAATTGACTAGTACTGGTAGAGCTGGACTAGTGTGTAAAAAGTGCTGAGATGGATGCACCTTTTGTGGAGCTTGGGGGAGGGGCATTCACCATCAACAAAATGGTGAAGTGCACAGGGTAAACAAACTGAAAGACAAAGAAGCACATTTTTTTAACCTTTACTGTAGTTCTAGATATTTTAGAGGTTATTTGTCACAGAATGTGGAAACAAGTTGGCAGTGTCCCATTTATTTTGAATTTTGTTTATTGTTGGTGGGATTGGTTATGTCACCCTTTATTAAGGTTGCCTCACACTTCCCATTTTAAGACTGTTTTCAGTTGCTTATATATTTCGTAGAATTGAGGAGCTAAAATCTGTGCTTTACATTTCTTCTAGCTTTTTGATAGAATAAAGTTATTTTGGATGCCTGCAAAGCATCAACCAGATTTTATTTATCTGAGGCATGTTCCTCTTCGAAAAGTCCATCTCTTCACCATAATTCAGCTGAGCTGTCTTGTACTCCTGTGGATTATAAAGGTTTCAAGAGCTGCCATTGTCTTTCCTATGATGGTAAGAAAATGTTCTTTGATTTTCTGAAAAAGATAAGCCATTTCTTCTAATATACACAAAAGAATTACTAAAAAATATGAATTGTGTACAGGTATATTCAAAATCTATGTAAGGATAGCTTCACTTTGCATGATCTAAGTAAAATTCTATATAAACCATGCAGTTTGGATCAAATCTCATTCACTTTATATATGTGAATAACCCTGAGAAAGGTGAGTAGGATTTGGTAATTAATACTTCTAATTTTTTCCCCATTTGTTTCGTTTATATTAAGAATATCCATTCAGTAAGGGAGTTCAGGGCATGGAGAAACTTAGGTCAACTTACCCCAGTCATGTAAACAAGGCCAAAGTTGTGCTACTCTAGCTATGCAAATAACTTAGCTGGAGTCAACGTATCTTAGGTTGACTTACTACAGTGTCTATACCACACTGTGTCGATGGGGGAATGTCTCCCTTTAACTTACCTTACCCCTCTTACCCCAGTGGAGTACCAAGGCAACTGGAGAACACTCAGCATTTGATTTAGTGGCTCTTCATTAGACCTGCTAAATTTACCATTGTTGTATCAATCACATCAGCATCGATCCCCAGTAAATGTAGACATGACCTTTGTTGTTAATGGTTTTATGACTAATTGGAATAAATATTTCAATTGATTCATATGATTCTGAAATCAGTTCTTCTTAGTTATATCTTTGAAGATTAACTGGCTCAGAATATACTGAACTCTAAAATAATAATAATTAATAATTAATTAATAACGTCCCAAGGAATGGAAAGTTCATTAGCCCTTCCAAAATAAAGAATAAAATTCAACTTCCCTCTTTAATGATACACTGACTCAGTGTATGAAAGCAAAGGAGAACAGACAGCATAACATCAAAATGTAGGCTTGTGCCATGCATGCATCTTGACCACAATTTAAATTGAAAGTGTCTTTTTAAAAGCATATTTAGCATTCTTGTTTTCCCACAGTAAACTGACCATTGAAATAAATGTCTTGACCAGGTTTTAGCTTTGGTGTTTGTCAGAAAACTCATGGATTTATTTTTTACCAAACGAGAGCTAAGCTGGTTGGATGATTTGATGCCTGAGAGCAAGAAAAAGAAACTCGAAGATGCAGAAAAAGAGGTAGGTTGGGATGTCATTGTTCACTTGTTTATTCTTCTATATCAATTTTTCCTTGAAATATCTCCCCCAAATCTTAGAACTGAATCATCTGCAAATCATCTGTCATATTTTAAAGTTCCAAATCTAGTGCTGGGGTAGGGCTAGGGATGAAGGGTTTGGGGTTCAGGAGGGGGCACTGGATTGGGAGTGGGGCTAAGGAGTTTGGCATGTGGGAGAGGGCTCCAAGCTGAGGCAGAGGTAGGGGTGTGAGAGGTGGTGCAAGCTCTGGGGTTGGGCTGGGAATAAAGGCGATGGGTTACAAGAGTGGGTTCCAAGCTGGCACAGAGGCTTGGGATGCAGGAAGTGTGAGGATTGTGGACTGTGGATGGCACTTACCTCAAGCTACACCTTGACCTCAGCTCCTAGGCAGAAGCATGGGTAGGCAGCTCTGCTCATTGCCTCTGCCGATGTGGAGCTGGCATTTGGGATGAGGGAAGCACACGGAGTCTCTGTGGCTGTTCCTCTAAGTGCCAAGTGACATGTCACTGTTTCCAGTAAGCCATGCAGAGCCAAGTAGGGAGCCTGCCAGCCCCATGCCAACCAGTCTCTTAATGGCCCAGAGCTGCCAGGGTCTCTTTTTGACTAGACTGCCGATAAAAGAACTGACCCCTGGCCACCCTCTGTGATTTGAACACAAGCCTAAGAATCAGAAACCTCAATATTCCAATCTTTTACAAAGGTATATATAGGCCCCTACTTTAGGCATTGCAACACTAACTGATTTAGGAGGCTAAATCTAATTTAAAAAGTGATTTAGGAACTCAGAAGCCTAAGCCCCTTTGGCTCTGAGTTGGATTTTGTCTCTAACTGCCTAAATCCTTTTACAGTGGTATATAGGCTCCTAATTCATGCATTGCAAAACTGACCACAGCATCACCTAAATATTTTAAAAAATCTGGGCCTTAGCCTCTTCACCTCAGTTTAGCCACCTGTAAAATGGAGATAAAAGTTGCTTGCCTCTCTCCCTGGTGCATAGTGAATGTTTATGAAAATATTTGAAAACTAAAGATGTAATATAAGTGATAAATATCTTAATTATTAATAACTACTATGTGCAATATACTTCCAAACCTATCAGAATGAAATTTAAAATACACTGTTCATTCTACTCGACCCAGTAAATGATATACCAGTGTAGACAAGAGATTTGAGCCCAGATCTATTGTCTTTTTTATTCAAACTAATATTAAGCAATCAAAGTACCTTTTTCCATTTTGGGGGGTTCTTGGAAAGGAACTCTTTCTATATCATCCCATATTTTGCTTATGTGTTGCTTTCTTTCATGTTCCAGATCGCATGGCATCAGAAAACAAAACTGGGAAAATCTTTTTTTTTTCTGCTGCTGCTGCTTTATTTCAGTCACTGTCTATTTCGAGAGGTTATTTTTACATGTTTTGGCATTTCTAAATATTTGGAGCTATCATTAAAACTGTTTAACTGTCAAAAACTTATGAAGCTGTGAAGCTTGGAAATGACAAAATTAACTAGTAATAAAACTTCTGACATGTAGTCTAAAGAATTAATTGGAGAGTTGCTATCATACAGATTTTAAAAATAGAAATATTCTACCCACAAGAGTATAAATAAAGTTGACAAGATCTAAAAACTTATTCGACTGGATCAAAATTTTATAATTTACATTGCTGTACATTTCTAGGGCAACTTTTCCCACTGTTTTGCCATTTTCTTTTTGTACATTACCCATTTCTTCCACATACATACATTTCTTTGGAGGCCATTTGAGAGTTAACTACTTGAGATGTTTTGAATAAGACCGGAATAAACAAAATAAACTTTTCTCATTGTAAAAATAAAAATGGAGACTTTTTACAGGTTTAGTAGTAAACTGCGTAGAGAGACAAATTTACTTTTGGCAAGGCACAGAGGGAGATGATACTGGCCATTATAGCTAGTGCCAAATTAAGAATGAGGGCGTGAGGTATGGTCCATAGCCCAGGGTGGTGTCAGTGTCTGTCACACAGTGGAAGCTCTCACTTTGTTGCTATTGGTCAGTCTGAATCCTCCTAACATATGTGGGGATTAGCTAGTAGAGGGCTACCCATGAAAGACGAAAGAAGCAAGCCTGTTCCTATTCTGCCTCTACCTACTCCCCAGTATGAAAATAACATTCCCTCCCCCACTTTTTTTTTGGAGTTGGGTGTGCTGTTCTGGGTTAGCATAGGCTGTTATGTGGCATCTGTTGGTCAGTGCAGGCACACCTAACTTTGAAGCACTTGTGTGGGCCTACGCTATACAGACTATTATTTCTGTGAGCTGTTTGTTTTGTGATATTAGAGAGTTGGCCATGGGAGCATGGGTTAGGTTTTCTTTACTGGAGATAGAATTAATGGGGTTCATATGGACTCTCGTGCAACCACATTTTCCTGTAAATTACATATCCACTCGCCTTTGGACAGAGAATTTTGGACTTTCAGAGATCCTGGCACTCTTGTGGAAGATGTTGACGCTCTGCATGTAATAGGTTGCATGGGATTTTGGCTCTTAAGTAGGTCTTGGGAAGTCTGCTGGTCTGGCTGAGGTCTTGGAATAATGTGAGCCCTGTAGACTTGTATAGCATTGAGTTTAAATGATCTTTCTTCAGCCGAGGATATAGTTGAGGGATTCTCTGGATTTGAAGTCAGAAAGATAGGAAGAGCAGTAGCTGCTTGAAGTGGCTCTAACTGTAGACAGGACATGTTACTTTTAGGAGTTATCTTTTTTTTATGTAAAAGTTGTATGATCTCACAACAATTTGACTAAGAGATTTGAATGCACATCCCTAATGTTCTTGGCCCTTGGTAGTCCCATGTGCCTTTTTGTGTTCTACTGAAAATTAATTTTGGAGCCTTGGCTCATTCAGGTTAAAGTTGTGCCTGTAGTGATAAATCTGGTATTACCTGATTCTTGCTTACTCATCACTGTCTAAATGTCTGCTCTTACATATCATTTGAAATCTGATATATACATTCTTTGCAAATATTTATTAGTAACTCGTCTCTCATGTAAATTTACAAAGGAAATTTAAGTGAAGAATTTTCCTTTAAAAATATTATTCTCAGCATCAGATGTTTCAAACACAAAAAAGCAATTGGGACTGCAACCTCTATTTTAAAGAACTTTAGTAAATATTTAATATTACAGAAAAGAAAGTTTATAACAGATTCAAAAAGATCCAAATGGATCTCAAAGTCACCGTGTTGTTTCAGGCCAATTCCACAAGCCAAATACACAGGGGAGCCTTGGAACTTAACTTCATTTACAGGTTTGGGACCCATCACAAAGGTATGAATAAAGACATTAGCTGGCTAGCACATACCTTGCACATCCTAATGACTTAAAAAACCAAACAATGGCACTTAAGAACAATTTGTACTTCTCTATCAGCTTCATGTAACAAGAACACTCTAATTGACTATTTTCCCCCTCCCCTTTTTTCCCCTTCCTTCTTCTCTTCCCTCCTCTTCCCCCCTTCCTCCCATTCCCTATTTGTTTTGGAACTGGACCTTTAATAACTCCATTAATCTGAAGAAGTGGGTTGTGCTCACGAAAGCTCATGATACCATCTACATGTTTTGTTAGTCTTTAAGGTGCTACTAGACTATTTGTTGTTTTTTAAGTTTTTCTAGTTACAGACTAACTTGGCTACCCCTCTGAAGCAAAAAGATCCATGTTCAGGATATCATTTTGTGTCTCACGTATAAATTTCTTCCTCTTAGGAAGAACAAAGTATGTTAGCAATGGAGGAGGAGGGGACTGTTCAGTTACCACTCGAAGGTCATTACAGGTAAAATATACTTTTGATTAATTTAGGGCTGATGTAAACAAACATCAGAAAAGTACTACAATTTTATAAAATGTTCTCTGTCATGCCACAGTACAGTGGCAATTCTTAATCTTGGCATAGAGTGAAATCAGTCCTTCCAAGAGAAAATATGCATGTGTGTTAGCAGAACACAAATCTGCAACTCAAACCTTGTTGTGCTTCATGCTTTTGTGTCACAGGTTCTACCTCTTAGCCTGGGGACCTGATCCTGCAGACTTCATGCAGCATAAGAAAAGTACATAAGTGGAGGTTTTGCATGTAAAAGACTGCAGAGCCGGGCCACTAATGGTGCATAGTTGTGCTGACTCGTGGTGCACCCATAACAAGAATTGGGTGGCAGGGTCTCAGGCTTTGGGCTGCAGCCAAACCCCATGAACCTGCATCAACTGGCATGGGCCAGCAGCAGGTGTCCAACTGCAGTGTAGACCCTAAGAAGGGCATGTCTACACTAGGAAATTATTTTGAAATAACTAAATTCAAATAATAATTCCCGAAATAACAAAATTGAAATAGCGTGTCTCCACTATGAGGGAGCCTTGAAATTACTCTGAGGCAGGCTCCATTGTTGTGGATGTGCTTCCTTGACTTAGAGCCCCAGGAAGCACTGGGGAGTAATGACTTTGAATTACTTGGGGTATGTCTACACTACCACCCTAGTTTGAACTAGGGTGGTAATGTAGTCAACCGGAGTTGCAAATGAAGCCCAGGATTTGAATTTCCCAGGCTTCATTTACATGTTGCCGGGCGCCGCCTTTTTTAAATGTCCGCTAGTTCGGACTCCATGCCCTGCGGTTACACGTGGCACGAACTAGGTAGTTTGGACTAGGCTTCCTATTCCGAACTACTGTTACTCCTCCTTGTTCCACAGACACAAAAGTCCACAGACACAACCCAGGCACTAGACTGATAAACTGGTACAGTTCATCAAAAACTTTGTTGCAGAGTACACCAAGCTTTGATCTTTGTACAAATAAAGTCATAAATGGTATGCAATATTCAGTGTTGTGTGATCACAGATGAAGGCAGTTAATGTTTAAAAATATATATATGAAAGGTTAAGTCCTGATTGGATGTCCTGATAAATACATCAGTGTCCTAAATTTGCTTCATGACAACATGAAAGCAACTGTTCTGAGCAGTACTGGCTCCCAGAGTGACCCTTTCAAAGTACAAACAGGAGTCAAACAGGGCTATATCATCACCTCAACCATGTTTGTGGTCTTTATTGCCGTCATTTTCCGCTGACGTTGAAATCTTCTACAGAATGGATGGAAAGCTGTTTAGGCTTAGCAGGTTGAAAGCTAAGAGCAAGATTTCCACCACATCTATAGTGGTACTTCAGTATGCTAATTATAATGCAGTTTCTGCCCACACTGAGAAGATCTTCCAACTATCCTGAATATGTTTGCTGATGCTTACACAAGTCTTGATCTCACCCTCAACACTAAGGTTATCAATCAGCCTTCTCTAAGGGTGTGCCTACACAGCAGGAATTCACTTGAAATAAGTTATACGAATTGAGCTACGTCAATTGCGCAGCTTATTTCAAAATAGTTTATTTCGAAATTGGGAGTGTCTACACAGCACTTATATCAAAATAGTGTACTCTTCTTTTGACTTCCCTTACTCATACAATGAGGGTTACAGGAGTTGGAGTAAGAAGTCCTCCAGCTTGATAATATTTCAACATTATTTCGAAATAACAGCCTGCTGTGTAGACATAGACTAAGTTATTTTGAAATAACACTAGTTATTTTGAAATAATGTTGCTGTGTAGACGTACCCTAAATGTGGTACCATACACCCCATCTATTAAAATCAATAGAGAAGCACTGGAGAATGTCAATCATTTTCTCTATCTTGGAAGTTATCTTTTATCCAAGGCAGATATAAATGTAGAAATCCAACATTGTCTGTGCTGTGCCAGCGCAGCCTTTGCTCATTTATGGCACAGGGTTTTTGAACAGACACCAAGCTTCTTGTCTATCAAGTCGTCATTCTTCCAACCCTATTGTATGGGTCTGAAATCTGGGCAACCTACAAACATCACTGGAAAGTCCTTGAGAGGCATCACCAATGCTGCCTCTGAAACATCTTGAAGATCAAATGGGAGGACAGGCATACTAACATCAATGTTCTGGAAGAGGCAAAGACCACCAGTACTGAGACAATGATCACCTGTCAGCAACTTCACTGGACTGATCGTGTTGTTCTCATGCCAATGCATCACCTCCCAAAACAGGTCCTGTTTTCTCAGCTGAAAAAAGGATGCAGTAACATGAGAGGACAACGGAGGCATTATAAAGGACTTGCTAAAGGATAACGTACAGAACTGCAACGTTGACATTGACATATGGGAGACAATTGCCCAGGATTACTCCAAATGGAGAGAAGTCCTACACAATGGCTCCCTGCATTTTGAAATTGCCCACTGACAAACTGTGGAGGAGAAGAGGTGCAGGAGGAAAGGGAGACTGGCTTCTAGTCATGGTCAGCTTCTAGTCATGGCCTCCTGCTGTACCTGGAAACATCTGTCCTCACTATAACAAAACTTGTGGTTCAAGGATCAGCCGTATCAGCCACCTGAGGGTCCACAACTCCCATGGAAGATGATCATACTTGGCAATGAGTGAGCACCATCATCATCACAATATTCAGTGTTGTGCTATCACAGACAGAGGCCCTTAATCAGGTGAAGGCAATAATTTTTTTACCAGGGTCCACTTCAAAACTGCCCTGAAAGGGGCAGAGCCTCAGGCAGAAGGGGCGGGGCCAGGACACCCTGATATGTCTGTGTGGGGGAGCGAGTGAAGTGTTTGCTCCTGTCCCCACCCTCCAAGAGAACTACCAGCTGTTCTGAACAGCTGGAGGTTCCCTGTAGGCACAGGCCCCTAGTGGTGGGAGGAGATGTCATGCACTCTCCCCTCTTACCCCCAGGTCAATCAGGGCCTGGGGGGGGCAGGCGGGGAGCATGCCAAGTCTGCTTAGAAGCACCGCTTGCTCCTTGCAGGACAGGGGCAGGGCAGCAGGGAACTTCATGCGCTCCCTCACTCCCAAGCCCTGATTGGCCTGTGGATGGAGAGGTGCACAAAGTCTCCTCCCACCCTGCAAGGGGCTCGACACTTAACTGCCAGGTGAGCAGCAGTTGGCGCTTGACTCTAAGTCCCGAGCCCCTTTCAGGGCGGGAGGAGACTTTGTGCACCTCTCCATCCACAGGCCAATCAGGGCTTGGGAGTGAGGGAGCGCATGAAGTTCCCTGCTGCCCTGCCCCTGTCCTGCAAGGAGCGAGCGGTGCTTCTAAGCACTGTGTGCTCCTTGCAGGGCAGGGGTAGGCAGGAGGAGACTTTGCATACTGCTCCCCACTCCCAAACCCTGATTGCCGTGGGGGTGGAGGGAGCATGAAGTCTCTTGCTTCCTACCCTCCGGTGTGATGCTTAGAGTCAACCACCAGGGTTGACTGTAAGTGCCGTGCACTCCCATGTCCCTAGGCCCTGATTGGTCTGGGGGCGGGGGAGTGGCAGACCCTCCACAGGCCAGTTCAACCTGTTTGGTGGGCCAGATGTGGCCCGTGGAGGCCCTTTCGCCCAACCCCTGCCCTTAAATGCTTAAAATAATAAACATATGAAAGGTCAAGTCCATGACCCTACAGTTTTTACTCTGAAGCAGTCCTAGTGAAGCTAAGGGTGTAAGTAAAGGGTTTAGGAGTCTGCTGTTACAGGTTTTTAATGCCTCTTTTATTTTACTAGAAAGGATTTCATTTTGAAATCATGAAAAACAAATCTTTACATTACGCCATCTTTCCAGTGGTTTTAAAATACTGCAGCTTGTACTTGTAATTAGCATGGTCTAGATCAGTGTTTTTCAGTCTTTTTAATACTAGGGACTGGCTGGCTGCCTTTCTCAACTCTCTCAGGGAGATCTCTGGGACTATCAACGGTCAACAGATCAGCCATAGAGAAACACTGGTCTAGAGAATTGATGATAGTGGTAAGAAACAGGAGTTCTTTCATTTTAGTCCATTGATATGTTCTGTTGCCTTAGGAAATTGACATAATCTCTCTATACCTCATTTTCCCCTTTATAAATTGGTGGTGATATCTAATTACCATACAGATGTTATTAGGATCAATTCATTCATGTTTTCACAACATTTTTCAAAACTAAAGCACTAAATGACATTAATGGAAGTTGTGTGAAATTGCTAATAATAATTACCAAATTCTAATATAATTTTAACATATTTATACATTTATTATTATCATCATCGTCATCAATGGCCAAGTCTTGCTGTAAAGTAATATAGAGAACAAAGACTGATCACTTGTGATATTGTGTTCTTTTTGTATAGAGATGATCCATCTGTGATAAATATTTCTGATGAAATGGCAAAAACTGCCGTATGGAAGACACTGCTGATATCCTCAGAGAATGCAAAGGATAAGGAGTCAAGCTTTCCTTCTAAAAGGTTTCAACTTTTAAGCTATTAATATATTAAACTTCATGTTTTGAACCAAGCAAAATAATTGATTTTTTAAAAATTGAAAAATGATCAAATATAAAAGGTCTTTAGCTACCAGTAAATGTATTTCTTGAAGAGTTATTTATTTAAAAAAATAATTAAAATATTCTGAGCCTTATGCTCCCTATTACCTTATAGAATCATAAATACCTGCATGCTAGAGTGGGAAAAGATATAGTTCACCAAGCCTGATGCCTGTGTAACAAACCACATAGCAATTGGAAATCACATAGCATTTGTTCTGATCTATTCTTTGAATAAACACAACATGGCCATCATTGTAACTGAAATGTTCACATGTAGCACCCATTAGAGTTAATGAGTACTACACATATACATATAAGGCAGAGTTGAACTCTTGAAATTGCAGTAAACATCTTTTTCTTTATGAATATTTGTAATAGCCAACCAAATGTAATTTCCTTTTGGTATAAGTTTAAAATATAATCCAGGTATGTTAAAAATGAAGAGAGCATTTTTATCCATGCCAGACCATACAAATATGAATGAGTAGATATGTTAAATATAGAGCATTTATTGTAACAAATACTTTCCTCTATTTCCATAACTTTTAAATTAACATGATTTTCTACTTAATTGTTTCATATCACATTTCTATCATAAGCTCCCCTTCCTAATCACTCTAGAAGCTGATTCCCCAAAGGTAAGACCCTGCCCTCTACCTCCTACTTGATTGCATTTTCCCATTTTAATTAGTGTCTTCTCGAAACCCAGTTGATTTACTTTATGTAATTTTTGGGGAGACAAGATGAATGGAAAATTCATGATCCATGCTAAAATAATTCTGTCAAAATCCTCAGTGTTATTTTGCTATATTTGAAATAGGTACAGTTCTATAAGGTCTAGAAATGTTTTTATAGACTCAATATAATTTGTCTATTTAATCAAGAAATTGAGGTTACTCGCAATATATACTTTTTTATTTGTCTAATTTTTTTTATTATTTTAATCCAAAATTTGTGCCCGACATTTCTAATTCCAAGATAATCCCTGAAAAAGATTTAAAGCAAGGATTGACTTTTTAATTGCTTTGGGAAGAGATGAAATAGTGGAAAAATATTCAGTTAACATCTCTCAGCTGAGTAGAATGAAATATAAAAGCAGTGGTCCTGAATTTTGTCACCCCAAAATGGCATGCTGCTTTTTCAGTGTTGTTCCTTTCTGTAAACAGCATAAACAAGATGAACAGTTGATGACCAAGAATCTTCATTTCAAATCTCTGTAGATCAGCTTACTCAGTACTTAATGTTAGAAGCAATTTACTATCAAAATAAAAATGTTGCTCTGATTTTGTGTGTCACCCTCTAGATAAATTCCAAAGGCCATAATCAAAGTAGATTTGCTGTGATTCCACTGTCCATAGGAGATGTTTTATAGTGAGGCTGTGCAGGGGGACTCCCTTTGTATTTAGGGACTGTCTGTTAATAGCTATACGGGTCCACTCATCAAAATTCCTATATCAGAAATGTAGCGACTGCAATTTTAGGATAGCCACTGAGAGGTTGCACTGGCACTCCTCCTCTTGAAAATAGGATTCTTTATTTTAGTTTCCACAGAGATATTCTGAGAGAGGCTTATGCACTCATGTTACATGCGGGAATTCAGAATTGAATTCAAATAAAGTAATAAGACTCAGAGGCTTACTCAAATGAGTACCAACTTGCTTAGAATTCTATTACTGAGGAGACTTTATTTCTGGGTTTGTATTTTTAGTTAAGGGGCCCTACAGGAGTTTTCTTGCTTACATCCACTAGATGCTGATCTTGAACTTAAAACATATAGGTCCTCAACCCATGAGCTACAAATTTTACAGTTCTATATTCTTCTGCATTACATGTAGCTTGTAAGCTCCTCAGATCATGGCAGTGTCTCATTTATCTTCCATGTGCCATGCATACCAATGGTGCTATATTTTTTTTAAAAGCAAGAATAATTAATGTGTGTTTGTATGTGTACACACATTGGAGACACACACACATTAGTCAGATTATCTAAATTCTCTGATGGAATATACTGGTGCACCTCCACTGATTTTAACGGAACTGTAGCAAACTACACTAGCAGAAAATTTGGTTCAGATGATATTAGTGAGGTTGATGGGTTGGCTCTCAGAAGATAATTTGACCTTTATGACCATTCTCTGTTTCCTGGTAATTATTTGCACTCCTTTTACTCAGCCTAAGAAGTCCATACTAATGTAAATAGCAACTGGAGAATTAGGCCCTTTATTTTTCACTTTTAGGTTTCTAATCAGAAAAATCTCAATACGGTAAATGCCCAATCTGTTCCTATAGAAATCCAAAGTTTCCTGTGTCTAGTGGCCTAGTTTGTCTCAGCTGTCTGGGTAGAACACAGGGAAAGAAGTGGATTCCAAGAAAGAAAGAACACAAACTTTTCATTTTTTGTTCTTCATAAAGAAAGCAAGTTCATCTCATGCTTAGTTATGATATAGAAGAAACAAAGCTAGATAAGGGCCAGATTAACTTCAATGGAAATTTTTCACTGACATTTGAGAATATAGTTTGATCCCAAATGGATGGGAAAATGTTGAAAATAAATGAATGAATGCAATGGTGTAATAGTTATAAGGATGACCCGACGCTGAAAAGACCCAGGGGCTTTGCATGTAATCAAAGGAATGGCATGACAGTATTCTGCTTCCTGTAGAAAAATATGTTCTGTCACTGGAAGAGAAATATTCTGCCACAGAAAGAGAAAGCCATGAATTGTCTTGTGTTGAAGGCAATTGCACTTGTGCTTTTAGGACTAAACCACACAAGCCTTTGTCTATAGTCCTGTGCTCATTTATATGTTATTATATGTTACTGAAATAATATGACTAAATGAGGTAACAGAAACAAATTGAGATCTTGTAATAAGATTTCATACAAGCATTTATCACCAGTAGAGGCTCTGTCAAGTCAAAAATATGCAAAGTCTTTGGAGTGCGTGAATCTTGAAAATCTCTTTGGTGCTAACACTAAATAAACAGATCAGGGCTGCAGGTATCCCAGAGCTGCTTTAGAGTAGAGATTAGCAAATGATTGCTCAGCCACTCCAGTACAGTTACCCTATCAGGGTATGTCTACACTACAAAGTTA
Source organism: Pelodiscus sinensis (assembly GCF_052426305.1). NCBI lineage: Eukaryota > Metazoa > Chordata > Testudines > Trionychidae > Pelodiscus > Pelodiscus sinensis. The sequence goes on from NC_143058.1 coordinate 36,365,070, forward strand.
ATTCGAACTAACAGACGTTAGTTCGAATTAACTTTGATAGGCGCGACACATGCAAACTGCTAGTTCGAACTTAATTCGAACTAGCGGAGCGCTTAATTCGAACTAGATAAACCTCATTCTACGAGGACTAACGCCTAGTTCGAATTAACTAGTTCGAATTAAGGGCTGTGTAGCCACTTAATTCGAACTAGTGGGAGGCCAGACCTCCCCAGCTTTCCCTGGTGGCCACTCTGGCCAACACCAGGGAAACTCTTCTGCCCCCCTCCTGGCCCCGGAGCCCTTAAAGGGGCACGGGCTGGCTATGGTGCCCGTGCCAGGTGCAAGCCTGCCAGCACCCAGCCAGCAGACCCTGCACCTGACACGGCTCGAGCCGGCCACCCGCTGCCACCCAGCCCTCCGCTTCTTCCCGGAACCAGGCTGGCGGCTCCCAGGAGCCTGCCCAGGTCCGCAAGAGGCGGGTGCCCGCCTGGTCTAGTGCAGACATCGTGGACCTCATCCACGACCTCCGCACTAGGCACAGGAAAGTGGCCGTCTAGGGCAGGAGAGCTGCCAGCCTGGCCACCCAGGAGCAGGTTGGCATGAAAATCAAGGTGGTCCACTGAGACCCCCGACCCTGAGCTTAGAATGGCCGTCCTGGGTCAGACCAAAGGTCCATCTAGCCCAGTAGCCTGTCTGCCGACAGCGGCCAATGCTAGGTACCCTGGAGGGGATGGTCTGAAGACAATGACCAAGCAATTTGTCTCGTGCCATCCATCTCCAGCCTTCCACAAACAGAGGCCAGGTACACCATTCCTACCCCCGGCTAATACCACTCCATGACTTTATCTCACTTCTCTTTAAACTCTGTTCTAGTTCTAGCCTTCACAGCCTCCTGCAGCAAGGAGTTCCACAGGTTGACTATTTGCTTTGTGAAAAAGAACTTTCTGTTATTAGTTTGAAGCCTGCTACCCATTCATTTCATTTGGTGTCCTTTAGTCCTTCTATTATGGGAACTAATGAAGAACTTTTCTTTATGCACCCTCTCCACACCACTCATGCTTTTATAGACCTCTATCATATCCCCCCTCGGTCTCCTCTTTTCTAAGCTGAGAAGTCCCAGTCTCTTTAGCCTCTCTTCATATGGGACCTGCTCCAAAACCCTGATGATTTTAGTTGCCCTCCCCTCTCCCACCCTCTCTCTTCCCCTCTCCCACCTTCTTTTCCCAGTTTCCCCGAGGTTTGTTCAATAAAGAGAGTTTCTATTTTTGAACACACATGTCCTTTATTTTGTACATCAGGAAGGGGGGCTAGGGACGGGTAAGTGGAAGGAGGTGAGGGAGGAATGGGGTACGAGCCCCCAATGGGGAGGACTGGGGTGGCTCTGCGGGCTCCTCGGGTGGAAGCTCTCCTGCAGCCCCCCGATTGACCCCCCCTCCAGATGGCAGCCTGCGGCAAGTGCAGCCGGGCTGATGGCCAAGTGTTGTGATGTGCCAAGTGTGGGCACTCAGGGCACTCCAAGCCAGGACTGCTTTGCAAACAGGGAACCCCTGAGCACTGTCTGTCCGGGGTGGGGGTCGGGACCCTTTAAGCACAGCCCTCGGCTAGCCTGAGGCAGCAGCTCCACACTCTAAGTCCTAATCTGATGCCCTGCCGGCACTGCTTCCGGCCATCCTTAACCTCGGTTCAGGGTCCACTCAGTGTGGACATGCTAGTTTGAATTAGCAAAACACTAATTCGAACTAGTTTTTAAGTCTAGATGCGCTAATTTGAATTAGCTTAGTTCGAATTAACTAATTCAAACTAAGTTAGTTCGAATTAGTGTTGTAGTGTAGACATACCCTCACAGACTCTTCTGTCCCTGTCCTGGCTCACTGGTTCTCCGTATCCCCCTAAACCAAAGAATCCACACACAGGCAAGCTCATGAAGGAAGATATCAGCATAGCACATTTAAATTTATTTGGCTGATTCAGTGAGAAGGAAAAATCCACTCCTGACGTCAGACTATCAGGGGACATGCATCCCCCTACATCAGCCCTATGAAGGATAGAGACTCTTTTCCAGAGACGTGATAGGACTAAGCAGGTGTATCCAGCTGAAATCAGTATTCTACACTGTTAGTTCCAGAAGCACACCTTGAAATAGGCAGAAGCCTCCACAGCCAGTGAGATGAGTTTGGACTTCATTTAACTAAATGAAAAAAAAACCCACCTGTAACCTTAAAAACTGTGTGAGGAATTTTTAAAGGAGCAATTTTGGAGACTTCTTTGAAAATCTGTCTACCTTCTTTAAGTTATGTTTAGATTTGGCCTGGTTCTCATTCACTCCTGCTAGGGAATTATTCCTGCTAGGAGGTTATATGTATGCTCCAGGTTTGTATTTAAAAATACATATTGCCATTCTTTGTCTTTGATTTACCCGTGCTTTGGAAGTGTCTTTAAATTTTATTAAAGTGACTACGTTACTTTATGGAGCCCTGAGTGATTCTCCTTTCACAATGCAACCTATTTGTTGTGCAACTTGTAATAAAATAGGATTCAGGACAGAGATAATAATCACCCTTGCACATATTGTATATTGCTTTCTGAAGGCAAATCATCAGCATTTTTCTATTAAAATTGAGTTCGTATTTGAATCCAGACTAGAAAGTGTTCTTTTTGTTAATATTCTGCAACATCTGCTTTGTGCATGGCTGGAAAACTTTTTTAAAAAAATGTCTCTGGCATCACACAGCCCAGCATAAATGTGCATTGAATCAGAGATTTAAAATTAAAATAGTTGGATTTTTTTTTCTGAAGAAAGGAAGACCTGAGGTTTCCATGGAATACCTATGAATTTGCTAGCACTGCTCACTGTTTCTTCAGATAAATTGGTCAAAAATATTTCTTATACGTGAGTGATGAAAATATGCACATAATAGTGAAGAAATACTGGGATCTCTTGTTTGTGCCATTTTAAAAAAATGCTGGTGTTGTCTCAAAACTGTACCATTATCACTGGTTTTTTTTAAATCATTAGCTATTGTATTTGCAAAAAACAAACCAAAAAAAACCCCACCACCACCAAAAAACCCAGCAACTATTTTTGCTTGCATGTTGCAGATTTGTTCATGTGCAAACTTTCAGTTAAGTCTTTACATAGCTCTTTACTAAAATACTGGTCAGTGTCATCTGTACCATGGAATACTGCAATTTTCACTCTTGCTTCCCAGTTTGTGCCATGTAGCATGAAAAGTTAATGCGATCAGTGTCTGTTTTACCCCAAGTGAAATGCTCTAGCAACTATGATAACACTCCTGTAATATACGTTTTTTTTTATTCTCCCTCCCTTGCTCCTTCCCTCCCAGTGCTGAAAGCAGACGAGAGAAGAAAGCTGACTCAGGGAAAGGTGTTGACCGGGAGACTTGTCTATGACTTGTTCTTCAATTTATTTTTCCAAACAAATGAAAGGAGTGCCACAATCATTAATATAACTGATTTGATCATATATTGTAAACTTTGTCTTTCATCCCAAAATAGCACAGATAATGTAAGTAGTGCAATATTTATTTAATTTTCTTCTAAATGTCTACAGTCAGTTATCTGTGCAAAATCTATTGTACTCAAGCATCTTCACTTTTCTTGCTATGTGTTAGCCACTTGATAATACAGCTCAGCAATTTAGTAACCATATTTCTTTCAAAACTTATAATTTAGTGAGTTTTTAGTGTATTTTTCTACTTCACTTGTGAGAGAATACGTAATATCTTCATTCAAGACAAACAGCCCCATTTCTTTTTTAGTTCTAGTCAATTATTTCAAGAGGCCCAAATTAACAAGGAAAAGTTAGTTTTAAAAGCTTTTTAAAAAATAATTTCTGACCTAATCTGCAAACCCTTTCTTGCTACAATAATCCTTACCTCTGTGAACTTTCCCACTGAACTCAAGGGTTATTCTTGTACTAAGGGCACTAGTATCCGACTTTTTATTTATGCAGTTTTCCTTGAATTAATACAGAATATTTAATATTCAAAATTATATGTAACTAGAACATAAAATCACATATCTAATATATATAAATACATTCTCTCACCTTGTTAAAACACATCCTTTGATGTGAAATATTCATATGGTATTTGCTAAAAATGCAAGCTGTGATTACAGTATCTTGTACTGTACTCAATGTTGCAATGGTAGGCAAAAAAGGTGCATTATGTTGTTAATGAACCTGGTATTTTAGAATACTAGTGGGAATTTTGTGGATATAAATCGTTACCAGACACATGCAGTTTTGTTGCCCTTCTAGTGATGATCAGTTTTCTGTGTAATTGCCTAAAACCTTTAAATGCCTCCAATAAAATCATACATTAAGATGTACACCTATATTGTTGCCCCTTAGCTTACAATAATGCCCTGCTATAATCCAGATATGAATCATGCACACAAACTTAGAGATGGTTGACTACTGTTTTTGTTACATGCTCTTTTCCTTAGTCCATTAAATGCACGTTCATTGCAATTAAGACATGATGCAAAAACTAGGACAGTCAATCACAAAGTATGTGATTAATACAAAATTAACTAGCTAGTTTAAAAAATAGGCACAATTAATTGCAGTTTTAATTGCACTATTAAACAATAATACAATACCAATTTAAATTTGTTATAATATTTGTATATTTTTCTACATTTTCAAATATATTGATTTCAATTAATTTACTGCATACAAATCCACTAAGTCCTATTTCTGGTTCAGGCAATCAGTAATAGTAATACATTTATGTTTGTACAACAACATACAAGTTTACTGTTATGGAAGATAATGTTACCTGCTTCTTATTTATAATATCACCTGAAGGTGGTCACATAGCTCTATAGTAGCTGGTGTTCAAGGTATTTATGTGCTAGATGTACTAAACATTCATTTTCTGCTTCATGCTTTGATTTGTAACGTTTTACGTTGTTTTATTTTTGAGTACAGTTATGAAAAAATGTATTTATAAATTGCACTTCCATTATAAAGAGAGTGCACTGGTACCTGTATGAGTTAAATTAAAAAACAGTAATTTTTTTTTGTTTTTATAGTGTAAATATTTGTTATAAAAGTAATAATATAAAGTTAGCACAGTACACTTTGTATTCTGTGTTTTATTGAAATGAATATATTTGAAAATGTAGAAAAATGCTCAAAAATATTTATAATAAAATTAAACTGGTATTATTAACAGTGTGTTTAAAACTGCAATTAATCACAATTATTTTTTAAACTTGTGATTTTTTTCTAATAGTTTAACAGTTTAAAGTCATTAAAAATAAGTCAGTTTAGTACATACAAACTGATTTTACTATATAGGCATGACCCTTCAATTTTTTAGCAAACTACATTTTCCAATAAAGAATTGGAACAATAACATACATTTTAGAGTGTTATGTGGGAATGCCTTGATTTGTTATTTTTAACAAATTCAAAAATGACACGAATTCTCATCATTGTGCTAATGGCTTGCAGTCTTGTAATCATTACCAGTGATCAATTTATAGGACTTTAAGGCTTCCTAGCTCTTCCAATATGCTAATAATCTCTCCACAGAACTCACAAGAATTACTTTTCATATACACCATATCCAACACATTAAAAGCATTGCTTGTAAAGCTGACTAATGTAGCCAATGCATTCTATTGAAAATAAGTAGGGAAACTGTTCTAAACTCTAAAATGACCTTAAAGGGTTTTGATAATACTAAAATAAAGAAGATTGTATTTAATGGATGCAAAGAAGTATTTACATTTAATAAAAATGGCTTGTATTTGTAAAGTTAGGGAAAATGCAGGCACCTTAAGGTTAAAATGCTTTGTTTTTGTGTACCTGATGATACATTGTAACATTCCAATTGTTTTAAGCTTAGTATAGAAGTACAATATTGGTTCATCTCTGGAAGAAGCCTGCTGATGTTTTGATATGTTGCTGACTTTCTGTTACAGATGATCAAAGTGAATTAGATGTTTCACTTGACCAACTCTTAGAATACTAAGAAATCAGTGTATTCAGTGGCATTCTGTATTTCCGTTCAGTATTTGAGGGGTTTTTTTACAGTCACTCTATACTTGTGAATTTTAATGCTATTCCAATGTTAATCTTAACATTTTGAAATCACATCAACTATAATGCAAATGTAGTGTTATGTATTTACTTCTAATTTCATATTCCTGGTCAAAATTACTGAATTTCTTGGATGTAATTTATTACAAAAGTTAAAGTAATGTGTACATGTGAATAGAATATTGTGTTTTTCACGACTAAGAAATGTTATGTGGAAATAAATATTTATCCTAACTGATTTTCATTTTCCTATTGCAAGACACGTTGCAAGTGATCAAATCTGCAGGGCATTTGTGCAGCATGACATGTGTTTCTTGCTGTAAACAGCTGAAATGCTACGTCAGGTAGACACGTTGAAATGTTTCGCTTGCACTAAGGAAGCTGTGTGAGGCACTCACAGCTCAATGAACATTTTGGAGTAAATAATTACATTGACTGCACTAATCCTGCAAGCTGCTCTGTGCCAGTGAAACTCTGTGCCTAGACAGTGCCTCATTAAGGTTTCGAACTGCGTTAACTAGTTGTTACAACTCACAAGTCACATGATATGGTTTCTGTTCTAAAACTGGATGAGTGTAATTAAATGTTCACTACAAGCACTGAACAGAGATAGCACAGAGTTGCATTTCCTCAGGCACAGACCAGAAACTAGATGATGATTTAGTCCCTAAAATGGTCTCTGGTTCCTCCTCTTGCTCTGGAGGAAATCATGTACATCAGCCTATCCCTACATAGATTACTTCCCCTTGGCACACTGACTCAGATGTGCTGGCAGGTCCAAGAGGGTACAGAGCCCGGGCTTAGCCCTTTCCCCAGTGATGTACATTTCACCCTGCCCCCTGCTTATTTGTATTATGGTCACTGGCCAGAATTATAATCCACACTATTTCTGTGGTGCTCCACTCATACAATGCGTTAATGGCCCATTATAGAGAGAGTGCAGATCTTTGTGTTTTCTTATGTTCCTGAGGTTAAATCAATCACCAGATCTGCTTGGGATGTGCTGCCAATCCTATAGCTACAGGGAGTCTGAAAGGTGTTGAAATCCTACCCACATGGTGTTTCATGCTGACTGAATTGTGTGATTACAACATGATTGCTACTTGGAATCAGGGAGGTTTCTCCACACAGCAGGCTGGGTGGGACATACCATTTGTGCCTAACTATTGTACTCTGGTGCCTAAAATGGGCCTTAATCCACCTTGTGATTCTAGCCTGATTCTGTTCTGCCTTACCCTGGTGTAATTATAAGGAGTTGGGGTGGGGGAATGTGTGTGTATGAGGGACTAGAATCAGACCATTGTATTCCTCCTGTATATTACCCTGGCAGCCAACGATGCACCACTGCTACAATGGCAATACTATTCATACCCTAGTGATAGGACTGTTTCATGCTTCAAATCAGTTTTCATCTATGTCCTAGAAGCTGCTTATCACCTAAGATGAGAGTAATTTAAGATAATTAGCATAATACTTTGAAATGCAATGTTCTGCCTCGTTGATAAAACAAAGCAATTAAATAAAGCAGAATGAAATGTTTAAAAGCTAAAGGGCCTTGCCAGTCAGATTTTACCAATTGGAGGACAGGATGTACTGCTTATGTAAACCACATTGGACACAAGTTTCCATTGAACAAACCAACAAAGAGTCTGCTGGCACTTTAAAGACTAACAGATTTATTAGGGTATTAAGGCTTAAACTTTCATGAGCTACAACTCACTTCCTCAGATGCTGAAAAGAATGACAAAAAGAAAAAGATACAGAGACGGGATTAAACATCTGTGCTAATTAAATCAGAGTGCATATGGCTTATCTTCAACAGTGTTGACAAGGTGAGAGTACTTGAATGGGAAATTACCTGTTGTAATACAAGAACAACTCCATGTGTTTATTTAGACCAGGGTAGGGAACCTGTTTTTGTTGGTTGGGGGCCACTGACCCACAGAAAAGTCAGTCAGGGGCTGCACACAAGTGAGAAAAACAAATAAACAACCCACACCTCACCAGCATGGGCTCCCAAATGCTGGGGCAAGCCCTGCTCATCGGGGGCCAGATCCAGATAAGCGGAGAGAGGGGGTGAGACTGCCTCTGGCCCCCGAGCCTTACTTTCTCCACCCTGATTTAGACCTTTGTTCAGGGTGTCAGATCTGCATATGAATTCCAGCTCAGCAGTTTCTCATTGCAGTCTGGGTTTGAAGAGGGTTTTTTTTGCCTGAGAATTGCAGTCTGGGTTTGAAGGGTTTTTTTTGCAACTTGTAAGTCAGAAAGTGTGTGCCCAGGGGGTTAAAGTGCTCTCCCACTGGCTTTTGGATGTCTGATTTGTGTCCATTTATTTTTTTTGCATGGATACAGTCTGATTGTCTGATATACATAGCAGAGGGGCATTGCTGGCATATGATGGCATATATCACATTAGTAGATCTGCATATGAATGAGCCTTGGATGGTATAGCTGATGTGGATGGGTCCTGTGATGGTGTCATTAGGATAGATCTGTGGACAGAGCTGGCAATGAGGTTTGTTGCAGGGATAGGTTCCTGGATTAGTGTTTCTGTTGTGGGGTATGAAGGCAGCATTTGACTCAGGTTGGTGAGAGGGGGCGGGGAGAACTGTCTGTAAGCAAGACTGGCCTTTTTCCCAAGGTCTGTGAAAGTGAGGGATCATCATCATGATAGATTGTAGATCCTTAATGATATGTAGGAGGGGTTTAAGCTGGGGGCTCTAAATAATGTTTAGTGGCATTCTGTTGCTTTCTTTGCTGGGTCTGTCCTGTAGTAGTTGACTTCTGGGTAATTTTTTCAATCTGTTTCTTCACTTCTCTAGGTGGGTATCATAGTTTAACAATGCTTACTAGAGTTCCTGTAGGTGTTTGTCTGAGGCATTGGAGTAAATCTGATTGTTATCTTAGGGCTTGGCTGTAGACAATGGGTTATGTGACGTGTTCTGGATGAAAACTGGAGGTGTGTAAGTAAGTACAGGCAGTCCCCGGGTTACGTACAAGTTAGGGACTGTAGGTTTGTTCTTAAGTTGAATCTGTATGTAAGTCGGAACTGGCGTCCAGATTCAGCCGCTGCTGAAACTGACCGCCAGTTCTGACTTACATACAGAATCAACTTAAGAACCCCAAGCGTCCCCAAGTCAGCTGCTGCTGAAACTGATCAGCAGCTGATTCCAGGAAGCCCGAGGCAGAGCAACTCTGCCTCGGGCTTCCTGTAGTCAGCGCTGGTCAGTTTCAGCAGCGGCTAAATCAGGACGCCTGGGGCAGAGCAGCTGGGGTGCTGCTGGGTTGGTCCAGTAGCGCCGCTCCTCGGCACAACTGGACCAACCCAGCAGCACCCCATCTGCTCTGCCCCAGGCGTCCTGATTCAGCTGCTGCTGAAACTGACCAGCAGTGGCTGAATCAGGACCAGAGCAGCTGGGGTGCTGCTGGGTTGGTCCAGTAGCGCCCAGAGCAACGCTGCGGGACCAACCGGCAGCGCCCCAGCTGCTCTGCCACAGGCGTCAGGAGAAAAGCCTAGTCTGCTGGGGGGGGGGGGGCGTACTAGCTGCGCCCCCCCCCCCCACCCCAGCAGACCAGGAAGACGCGGGCGGCGGACCGAGACACACCGCGGTCCTGCTGCCTGGGTCCTCCGCGGCTTTGCTCCCAGTCTCCCTCGTCTGCTGGAGACCAACAGACCAGGGAGATGGGGAGCAAAGCCTCTGAGGACGCCGGCAGCGGGACAGCCGCGGGGCGTCTGGGCTGCCTCGCTGCCCGAGCCCCCCCGCGGCTTTGCAAAGCCTGGGCTGCCCCACTGCTGGCTTCCCCGAGGCTTTGCAAAGTCGCGGGGGGGGGGGAGGGAAGGCTTGGGCAGCGGCTTTGCTCCGCGTCTTCCTGGTCTGCAGACCAGGGAGACGCGGAGCAGCTTTTCTCGCCCGGAGTACACGGGCAGTGGGACCGCGAGGTCCCGCAGTCCGTGTACTCCGGGGCAGCCCCGTTCGTAACTGCGGATCCGACATAAGTCGGATCCACGTAAGTCGGGGACTGCCTGTATAGCGGTCAGTAGATTTCTGGCATAGAGTGGTATTAATATGACTAAGAGATATTTGTTTCAATTGGTAGCACTCCCTATTATTTGCAGTGAGTACTAATGAAGGAAAGCTGTACTATCCTTTATGAAGCTCTCATACCTGTCCTCGGGGGAGAGCTGAGGCCCATTGAAAAAAAAAAAGGTTTCTACACAAGAGATTATTTTATCATGGTTGCTATTTTTTAATGTTTCTTTAATGTGCTTCCCCTGGCATAAATAAGGAAGGAAAAGTTACTTATCACTTCTATAGCTTTCAGCATATCTAATTATTGTCGTCCTACACCTAAAAACACCACTGTAATGGAGATAATCCTATCAATCACACGAGGTGGAGGGATCTGTTTGAGTAAATGAGGTAAGGCTGTACTGTTTTCAAAGTACACGTTTGTGAAAACTGCAGCCTTGTTTCCACTAGAAGCCAGTCTGTCTCTTCATGGAGATGGAACACTAATGCTTCTTTGAGTTTGTTTCCTCCCTGGATTTTAATCTGACTACTTCTAGATTCACACCTAAGATTACTAACCCGTCATGCACATGTAATAACTACCTGATAGGTAAGAAACCCAGTGTGCTAAATGTCATATAGTAATGTCGTAGTTTGTTACACAATACTACCAAGGGCTAAACAAACACAATTGTGAAAAGGGTGGAAATTCTGCATTGGATTAATTTTTCATCATTACAAAAATGTATTTGTTATTGGAGTTTTGACAAAGAACTACAGGTACTGTACAGAACAAAATGCAGGACAATGTAGCACTTTAAAGACTAACAAGATGGTTTATTAGATGATGAGCTTTCGTGGGCCAGACCCACTTCTGGTCTGGCCCACGAAAGCTCATCATCTAATAAACCATCTTGTTAGTCTTTAAAGTGCTACATTGTCCTGCATTTTGCTTCAACTACCCCAGACTAACACAGCTACATTTCTATCACTATTGTACAGAACAAAATATTGATTCTGTCCATACCTATGCCTTTAGTCCATTACAAGTTTGCTGTTCTGGTTTTAAGACAAATGATTTAGCTCTTTCCATACAGGGCACAGAGAGCTCTGCTAAAAGCTACAGCACTGTATGGTCTCTTTATTTTTAATTCTAAAAGGCTCATACTAGTCCTGATTTTTCCAGCATGGAGACTGTTAAGTGGAACATGATAAGTCTGAGAGAATTTTATAGGAAGGTTGTGGAAAACTCTGACACTATAGCACATTTCTATACAAAGACATCATTGAGTCTTTGTTCCCACAGATTGTTAGATGATCAGGTTGCATTATCCTTTTTCATTCATTATCTGTATCTTAAACACTGGCAACCTACCCATGGTGATACAGTTGATGCCTCTCAAAGATTACACTAAGTAACAGTGGCCAAAAATCCTTGCTCATGTTGCATGTAAGCAAACCTGGTTATCTGATTAAGGAGTAAGTGCCACAATGCTGGTGCCCTTTAGGCACTTGTGAAATTTAACCCCACTGTTTTGAGAGGTATCTGTGAAGGACTTTGCAGAGCTTTCCTATAATCAATCTGTGTTTGTTGGCATGGGAGGGTGTTTACATAATCCTACAGAGTAGATCCATCATGTCATCTGATGAATTGAATTGTTCTGAAAAAAATAGTGTTTTCTACAAGAAATGTAATATGTAAGTCTCCCTTATTGCTCTTTTTAGTATAGCTGGTTAAAGGGGGGAGGGGACATCATTTTTGCAGAAGTTTTTGTTGAAAATTTCATCCTGATTTTCAGTAAAAATATTCAGATTTCAGTAAACTTCAGAAAAGACCTCTATTAGCCATCTGAGTTTTTTTGACAGGTTATAATTAGGCATGAAAGGATTTAAATTTTCTTGATAAATATCAATTTCACTGTACATGTACAAACTAACAAAATATTATTGCATCAAAACTGAGAATGTCCAGGAACAAAAATGCTGGTTGAGAACTTAGTTTTAATTAAGGATATTTACTTTGTATATTCGACGACGTGATTTCAATTTATGTTTTAATGGTTATAAAGCTTTTTCTCAACATCTACTGCCATTCAGTAATTGTCTGCCCCCTCCCAATAATTTCCTGCAACTGTCAAAATTTACATGGATAACATCAAAAAGTATGTTTCAAATCCATAATTGTATGCTATTCAGCTAGCAACTCTGTGAATGTATGAGTAACTTATCAATCAGTCTCACTAATATAAGAACCAGATTATATGTGTTACATTTCCATTTTAGAGTGAAAGTAGAAAGTACAAAAAAGGTATTCATTTAAGCACCATAGTTTAAAAAAAGAAATTTGGCAAATGGCATGTAAACATTCTTGTGCTGTAAAACCTGATTTAAAACAAATTTAAATAAAAATTCAATAGTTGCTTGGCAACAGAGATTGTCATAAAAATGGACATGATGTGGTCATTAAGAATTTAAAAAACTGTTTTCAGATGTTCATAAAAATAGTTATATTGGCTCAGTGCAAGTATAGATGAAAGAATCTACTGGAAAAGTGCCATTATTAACAACTTGATAGAGAAATCCCAGTATGGTATGAAATGCCATTTTGGAACTAGGGCAATGAGAAGCATTGCTTAATGAAATGGCTCATATGGGTATAAATATGGCTATGTGCCAGTCCTCCAATGCCATGGTCTTTGTCCGTATACCACTAGGGAAAAGAAAAACAGTATTACACTGTGCAGAAGTTTTGTATAGAGGTAGATATAATTGATACATGCAACATACATAAACAACACATATGTAATCAAACAAATTAACAGAGTTCCAGTGCGTCCGCTGGTTGTTGGAATGATGGTGGAGGCAGGTGAGGCTGAGAAGGGGAACTGATGTGTGGAATGTCGATGAAGTACTGAGCAACTTAGTTATTTCCTTGCTTTATAAGAACATAAGAATGACCATGCTGGACCAGACTAAAGGTCCATCTAGCCCAGTACCCTATCTTCTGACAGCGGCCAATGCCAGAGGGAGTGAACAGAAACAGGTTATCAAGTGATCTCTCTCCTGTCATCCATTTCCAGCCCTTGATAAATAGAGGCTAGGGACACCATTCCTACCCATTTTGGCTAATAAGTATTGATGGACCTAACCTCCATGAATTTATCTAGTTCTTTCTTGAACCCCGTTAAACTCCTTATCTTTGCAACCTCTTCTGGCAAGGAGTTCCACAGGTTGACTATGTGACTGTGCATGAAAAGAAACCCCTTCCTTTTGTTTGTTTCTACCTATTGATTTCATTTGGTGACCCCTAGTTCTTACATGGTGTGTGCTGGTGGGACATACTATCAGCCCTACCTCTGTGCTAACAGGATTTTCTTAGCTTTCTTAGATTTCTTAGCTTTCATATGTAGCATCAAAAAAGGCAAGTAGCTGATGGCTGTGAACAATGAAGAACTCTGGGATTTAACTACAAATTTCAGATGTGGCCCACATACAAGGTATTATCAGAGTGTGAATGTGAAGTATGATGAGCTGTGCTTTATGGAGCTAAAGGAACCCTAAGAAACATGAGGATAACAGGGTGAAATTTCAAAAAGACAAAATTTCCTCTAGGCCCTCTGCAAAAGTTGCCACTTTAACTAAAAAATTATACAGGAAATTACTTTGTCCTCAATTATTTTGCCAAATTTGGTGAATAAATTCAGATCCAGAAACCGGGGAAGAGATTGTCATCCTAGTTTGAGTACAAATCTCAGCACAACCTCACTAAAGCAGTTACTACTTATGCCTCCCTATAATACATGCACATTCTTGAGATGATACAAGTAAGAGCTACATTCTCCTCTCAGATCTGGCAGGTAGATCAGATGAGAGACTGTAACCCTGACAACATTACTTATAAACAGAGAGCCATACCATTGCTTGGAAATCCACCTGGGCATCAACGAGAGCTTTGGAGATCTGTGCTGCTTGTTGAAAGTGAACATTATCTGGGAATAAGAAGAAAAAGGTAAAGCAAACATGGCTTCTGAACCGCTTTGGGGGAAAACAAAACAATGCACAGAACACACAAGCAAGATTGTTTAAGATACATGCCTTTCCTGCACTGCTTGCTAGAAGACAAATTACTTGTGGAAAGCTAAATTATTTTACTGATGTAAATGTAACAGCCTTGCCCCTACATGATTTTGTTTTGTCAGTAGTTTAACTGACAAAAAATGTCTAATTAGCTGCAACTCACCATCTGCTGTTCCATGAATAAGGAGATACTCAACTTGTGTGAAATTTTTGGCTCTGGCCATGACTGTTGAACTCTGAAATTAAAAAAAAAAAAAGTGCTATTGTTCAAGAAATGGTTTGCCAGCAACTGATTTTCATTTCAGTTAACATAACTAGTGGTCCTCTGAATAAAAATAAATAAAATAACATTCAAATGTGTTGTACTTTACATGGGAACATTCACAATGTGATTCTCAATTTGGGATGTTCATGTGCAGAGTGTCTGCAAAGTAACTTGCATTACAACTCCAGAGGGATGGAGTTATAAGAGAGGCCCCCATGCAATGCATTGCCGACATGCTGTTACTAGCTCACAGCCCTGTATTTGCTATGGGTTTCCAGTGCTATGCAGTAATCCATTAAAAAATGTATTACCGTGACAACATTACTTTTTAATGTAGCGTGTACATTAAATGTAGCATTAAATGTAGGGTGTACAGCTATTTCTGAGAGACTGTACAAGAACTTTCCTCCGCAAAACATACACTACTATATATCTATGGCTATCTCAGGATATATAGAACCTCTTATATCTAAGTGACAAATTTAGATGTATACTTATTGGCTACGTCTACACTGGCACCCTTTTCCGGAAATGAACAGTTTTCCGTTATAAGTATTTCCGGAAAAAGCGCGTCTACATTGGCAGGATGCTTTTCCGGAAAAGCACTTTTTCTGGAAAAGCGTCCGTGGCCAATGTAGATGCGCTTTTCTGGGAAAAAGTCCCAATCGTCATTTTCGCGATTGGGGCTTTTTTGCGGAAAAGACTACTGTGCTGTCTACACTGGCCCTTTTCCGGAACAGTTTTTCCGGAAAAGGACTTTTGCCCTAACGGGAGCAGCATAGTTTTTCCGGAAAAACACTAACAATTTTACAGTAGATCGTCATTGCTTTTCCGGAAAGCAAGCGGCCAGTGTAGACAGCTGGCAAGTTATTCCAGAAAAGCGGCTGCTTTTCCGGAATAAGCGGCCCAGTGTAGACACAGCCATTGAGTGTGTAAAAGATGTTTAAAAAATTGAAGGAATATGAAATACAAGAAGAAAATAACACTGAACCAAAGCCATATCTGAAGCTAGGTCGCACTTTGGAAGCAGAAAAATACTGACATGAGAAAGCAGTTACTAAGATTAATAATGGCAAATTTAAAACACTGACTACATACAGTATGTTAACTAGCAATATGATGATTGCTGGGACTTGCAATTACAACTCGAGAATTGCTATAAAGAAAAGAGGAAATTCAGGCTGAAGAAGAGATCATTTATATGTACAAGGAAGGGTATAAGACATAGTTTGGATATGTACATTAAGATCACAATAAAGTAGGCCTAGTGAGAAATATAACATACGCGCAGCTGATTTAAAAAAAAAATGTGAAAGCAAATTTTCATGCATTAACAATATTTAATTGCTCTTTTGCTAATCCTTCTTGAATCTTTTTGTACTACATATATAAAATACATATCATGAGGAGCATACGTGTAAATGCTTGTCTTTTAGTAATGATATATTTTATTTTAATATCTGAGAAAATTAGATCTATAGAAAGAATTCTCATAATTTTAGATCTAAAAGTCAAATGTCACATGCTATGAAGAAACTATAATATGGAGTGTTCCTCATTTACACTTACTCCTGTTTACATTGTTCTATTAAAGTGACCTTAAAGTGGTTTAAGTATTATTTATTCCCACTTTAAGGCCACTTTTTGCCATTATAGTAATGTAATAAAGTTTACCTGCTGTAAATTGCAAATAAACACAAAATAAAATTGTATTGCATGCTCAACAAAATAAACTATTAACTGCTCCAACTTTCACTATCAAACTCAGAATAACTGCAGAAGAGGGATCTGGAAGGACAGATCAAATGTCTGGAAACCAATGACATACTTAAAGCTGGATACAATAGTGCTAGAAACAAGAGTATTATTATTTATTATGTTCATGTGAGAAAAAAACATCCTAGAAAATATCAAAGTTGGAAAGTTGACAGTCATGGCAAGGTAATTCTGCCCGGAGAAACATGAGTACAGTAGCATTGAGAGAGAACGAGAAATAGGAAGCAACGGTCCACTGGCAAAACCAATTAAGCAGCATTCACTGGCTGGAACATTTTCCATAGGCGCAGAGAAGCAGCACCTCCAGCTGATTGTTTAATCATGTTTGGAGCTTCTTTCCAGCAAATCAACCTTTATTATTTATAAAGGAGGTGAGAAGAGGGATCAGTGTGGTATGGGGAAGGAGATGCATGATTTGGTCAGTTATTTCCTTCTGCCTTTACTCTGTGACTTTCAGGCCTTATACTTGATCAACTTTGTAAATCTGACATTAGCTTTCAAACGCCACTTTTCTTAGCCTCTTTCCTCTCAGTGTGAACATTAGACAATATCACTTGTAAATATTCCCCCAAAATTAGAAGAACACAAAACTCATATAACAGCAACTGCTTTCCCAATAGATTATCCTTTAACCCTGGGTATTTACGGTTGGGTGTGGTTGTATTCTGCTTTTACATGCACTGGACCAAACCCAGAGAACAGCCTATGACCTGCTTACTTTGAACAATGGAGGTTTCAAAGTCAGGAACACTCTCAAGTTATATGGCCACCTCTGCAAGACAGCTGATGCATTGAATCAGGGCCTAAGACTCACTTAAGTGTAAATAAATCCAATGTAGCAGCATGGCTACTTGTTTTCATGGGTTGTATTGCAGAAATCACAGTTCTCAGGGCCATGTCAGTGGAAGTGTTCAGCTCTGGGCCACACTGAGCATAACTGGCTTCGCTAAAGATCACACAGCAGTCACCGTTTTATAAGAGCTCAACAAACAAGTTAAGGTTTGGCTGATATCTGAAGGTCTCTCTCCCTTTGGCATATTCTCAGCTAATAGAACAAATGTCAAATCAGTACAAGATGGCATATTTACAAAATTGTACCCTGTTTTGCATAACCTAATGATGCAGCAGTTCTTAAGGACTGAACATTTCAAATCTGCTAGCAAAAGATTGCCAAATCTATGACTGTTTCAAACACTTGCCAACAGCATATCAAATTCAGAGTGAACTGCAAAAAAATCTCCTTCACGAGCTGAACAGTCCCTTTTTGTAAGCTCTAGGCTACTGCTTTCTCTGATTTCTAAGGCTCTGGTTCCTGTCATGATCTCTCCAATAAGCCCTAGGACTTGCCCTAGGTTGGAGGCCCAACTCCTCCTCCCCACAACCACCCCCATTCATCAGCCTAGGGCTTGCACTCTTTGTATTGGTACCCATCTCTCACATGTTACAACTTCCATTAGCTCCAGGGACTTTTCAAGCCTCCATCATTAGACAAGACTCTTTGGCTATGTCTACACTGGCGGCTTATTGCACAAGAACATCTTGTGCAAGTGTTCTTGTGCAAGAAGTCTTGCGCAAGAAAATGTCCACACTGCCATGTGCAAGCTGTGATTTTGCTCAAGGGCGCCCATGGCCCTCTCTTGCGCAAGAAAGCATTTTAGCCATAGGGCTTTCTTGTGCAAGAAATCCCTGCTGAGCATCCACACTGCCCTCTTGCGCAAGAGCTCCTGCACAAGAGGGCTTACACCTGTTAAAAAAGAATGTAGCTTTTGCGCAAGGAGCCGTCTCTTACCATGCCGTACTGTAAATTTCCTTGCACAAGAGCGAGCGGGCAGTGTAGACGCTCTGAGGATTCTTGTGCAAGAACGGCCGTACTTGTGCAATAACCCGCCAGTGTAGACACAGCCTCTAGGTATCCAACAGAACAAAATAGGCCCTATTTTATTCTCATTTTCATGTGTGTAACTCCATTATATAACCTCCACAGAATGGAATAGAACAAAACTGGTCTCCTTCCTCTTTTTGAGCCATACCTCAGCCCTACTCCTGTTGTCTCACACAACTTTGCTACCAGTTCTAGCAATGCTCGCCCCTTTCTTTGTCAACTCTCTTATTTTCATACTTCAAAGTAAAAATAGCCATTACACCTAATTAGCTTGTTAGCAGGATGTGAGTTAAAATCATCCCTCTAGCTTTCTTCTGAGCATCAAAGGGGAACATGCATCTCAAAAATAAGTTCAATTCTAACTATATAGTTGGAACAAATGTTGAGCTGTATGTGAAGGAAACAAGGTGAGAACTGATCCTAATGCTCTAATTAGAGCAGCCCGGTGTTACACACAAGATCAGGGCTCAGCTTCTGGTTCCAGTCACTGTCCCACATGTGAGCAATGGCTTGGCTGTCAGCACTACTGGGGACAGAGCCTTTAGTACTTAGAGGAGAAGGAACTTCGTTTTGTTACTACCTTTCTGGATGATATAAGGGCAGTTTTGATTAGTCTGTATCAGCACTCCTGGACCATAAAGAAAGGGCTTTGAAGGGCTACTTGCTGCATGGGGTCAGCAAAGTTCCAGAAATGAGGTTCTTGGAAGCAGACAAATTCTCCAAAATTAATACCTGGGAGTACTGCATAGGCAAAGGAACAGAACAAATTTTGATTCTCATTGCACACAATGAACAAAGACTTTAGTCAGACTTTTCAACCTTTAGAGCAGTGGTTCCGAACCTTTTCCAGATGAGGACCCATTTTGACAATTCAGGAAGACTTTGTGACCTAAGGCACTTCAAAAATGGGGAGAGGAGAAGGGACAGAGCTACCTGCGGAGACACGTGGTGACCCTTTTGAAATGTAATGGCGAGCCATATTTGGGTCCCAACCCATAGCTTGGGAAACCCTGCTTTAAAAGAAGGTGTATAATGTGGCAATATGATCTGTATCCTCACCCTCTTTTCCATCTAGCCACCATCTTCCCCAATTAGTCCTCTGAGTAACACATTTAAAACCTTTAGCTCTTGGTACTGGCAGTTTCAACATGGCCATTGCCAGTGAGGGATGCAGTGCCAAGAAAATTCGACTCCTGGCATGAAAGGATCAAACAGTCCTCTGGTGCCATCTGTGCCGTGAAGTTGGAGAATGACTTTGTGCACCCAGCATGTAAATGTTGCATTCTGTAGCAAGAATGTGACTTATATTTACATTTCTACCTAGCTGAGCTGCTACAGTTCTCACTGCCTTAAAAGGAACGTACTTGAGAGAAAAAAGGCCAAAAGGAGCGATGCTAGAGCTAACAGCTAGCAAAAAAGCAGATCTGGTCAGGTAAGGAGGCCATAATCGAGCCTGATCTATTCCCCGTAGTAATGGAGCCATGAAAAGTCAGATTTGGTTCACAGTCTCTTCCACCACTTACAGCAGCTTTCAAGTGACCCAGGCCATTGCCACCAGAGAGCTTACATTGACTATATAAATGAGATGGGTCCTCAAAGCAGATATTTCAGTGTATCTGAATACTGTAGTTCACGGCATAATCACTGCATCTCATAATGAGCACAATTTACCATTCTTTTCCAGTAACCCAGCGGTGGTTTAAGACTAATTGTGTTCTGAACTCACCAAAATGAATAACCCTTCACTCCCTGTCTCCAGATGCACACTTCCCCACTCTAGTTCCTCTCACAATGGGCTCCTTGATTCTCCCGTATCAGCTCCTCCCAACAAACTCACTCTGGGAACCAAATTCATGCCTAAACTGCTGAGGTGATCAGGGCTAAATAGATGCATTGCTTTCATCTAGGGGCTTGTTATAAATTGGTTTGAGCTATTGTGCCCACAGGCAGCCGTAATATGTGCCTCATTGCCAAGTGCTCTCATAAGCCATTTTGGCAGGTAGGGTATAGGAACACTCCAGCCATTTCTCCAGTTCCACAAGCTATGCTGACTCTACTCCTACCAGAGAATCCCCCTACATCTGTGCAAATCCCTGGAATTAATTTATAAAGATGTTTTATGCCCCCCTAATGCTTGTTATTGGGTGGTCAGCGGTGGTCCTATCCCTAGTGTAATTTAGTGAAGGCTTAGAGCTCCCCCTCCCCACATCTCTAAGGGATTATTCAGGCTGCTGGAGATAGCTGCTCTACAGGGCAATGTGGTCCTGATGATTTCCTTATTCAAAAAAAAGAATCCATGTACACCATGAGCTGGGGAAGGTGGCCTAAAGCAGTATTTCTCAACCAGTGGTACGAGTACCCTCAGAGGCACTTGAGAGAAGTCTGGGGGGTATGTCAACACACTGAAATTTGGAGAAAAAAATCAGTTACATTCTATAGTGCTTTATTATTTTTGTATTTTTTATACCCAGAAATGTCATGGCCCTCCCGGCTACAATTAAGTTGTTTAAACAAATGTATTGCAATGGTAGAAAAAAATGTTGCATGTCTGAAAACTGTAGGTACTGGGGGTACTTATAAATATTTTTTTTTTAAAGAAGGGGGTACTTTATACGAAAAGGTTGAACAACACTGGCCTACAGTGTCTAGGCTGACTCAATGACTATTCCACTGTGCTAGGGAAACCCCAGTTCTGTGGTTAGGCCAGAACTATAACAATTTTGTGCTGACAGAGTAGGGTCCAAGGCCCCTGGATTTCGTTTCCCCACTGCAGAATCTGAGGATTCAATTCAACCTCAGTAGTGTTTAATCCAACAGGAGGAGTGCTGCTCTCTTGAAAATGCATTGCAAGTCTTTGGAAAAAATCAAAACCAAAACTAAACAAAAATACAGAACTGTTTCTAACTCTCTGAAGCATGGAGAAAAAAATTAAAAATTTGAAGTGAAACATACAGACTCAGAACCAGAAGGCATATTAAGAAACTACCTATCTATCTATCTCATTACTTTTAAGATAATTTCTCTTTTTTTTTTTTTTTTTTTTTTGGCACCCGAGTCACGATTTTTGACAGCTGGAGGTCTGCAATACTGCAAGAAAGTGTTTCTTAATGTTTCATGACATTGCACTTTGTCTGTAGTTTTATAAAGAAACTCACAGTATTAGAGTTATTGTGACTGTCTAGGGTAAAGGAGTCCTAGGAGTTTTAATTTAATTTTCTTCCGGCCCATGACAGTTTTTGTGGCATGACACAAGGATGGATTCACTCTAAATTTAACACCATCTACACAAATAATCTGGAAAATGCATGTTTTAAAACCTCAGAAGACCATAGTGACTTCATTTTGATTGAATGTGTTTGTTTAAGACACAGCATAGTCCCCCACTAGCAGATCATATTTTTAAATTGAATCAATTCCTTGATAACTGAAATAATACCATGATTTACATTCTTTGATGACATCTTGTAAAATGTCCAAATCAAACAGATTTTTTAACATATAGTGTATTCCTGGGGTCAGTGGTAACAACTTAATTCTAAATCCAGGAAGAAGTAACACTAGAACTCCTAAAAACACAGTGTAGAACAAATTGTCTTGTTAATAAGTAACTGAAGAAGTTATTCTGGATTAAATTGGAAAGCATTAATAACTTCAGGGACAAAATGTGCGTCAGGGACAAAATATATTTTAATCATGTTAAAAAGGAATTAAGCACTATCTTCTTACCTCATAGTTTTTCAGATTATCACTTGCTACAGGAAGACCCATATAACGCTCTGTATATATTGAATCTGTAAGATTAAAAGTGTGAATACAATATAGTAAAAGGCTTCTATTTTTGTAAGCGCTTTTGTCTACCTGAAAGTCCACATGTTCTGTAACTCAAAGACATATGGAATGCATTACCATTTCGGAAAAAGTCACCATTTTACCTGATGAATTTCACAAGGTATCCATAATCATTAAGAATATTTAATGTTGCTGTTGCCATGGACACCTGAATGCTGAATATTAATAATCACCTTGTATCAATGGTACATTACATGTTATGCTTTCAGTAATCATAAGGAAATTGCTGAGATTCTAACATTTACTGATTTCTAAAAAATCATCCAGATAAATGGTCTAAGGTATTGAGAACTTAATGATCTTAAGAAAGGAAACTGCCAAAATTGGCTTATTTTCTGATGGATGAATTAGGCCTTATTTGCTTTATCTTTATCTTTGTATTGAGTATCTCATGTTTTCTAGAGAGCTACATGTTTTCTGAATTTTTTTAGATGCCAGAGTTGTTGCCTTTTTCTATGCTAAAATCCACAAACTGAGGTGCAATACTCACATTTCAATCTCTGTTTAACTAGTGATTACTCCAATTATGATAGAGAACCACCTGCATTCAAATTGCTTTGTAATTCCACTGTGTCTTTTTCAATGAGCTAGTAAATTACAATCTGGAATTTTAGTATTTCTCTGATTGCCACTCTTTGAATAGGATTGAAATGGAATATCTGCCCTAAAAGGTCATGACAATTTGAGTACAGCAACTACAGGCAACTGAAAACTGTAAAATAAAATAACACTAATAAAACTTTCTGGGCTCGAGGATTTATAGGACCAGATCCAACTCAGTTTAAAAACTCCCATTTTAGCTCAAGACTACTATCTTGATATTGCTCCTTCTAATAAACAAGCTCCTACAAGCAGTTGTAAGATAGATAGATATAAATAAGCTTTTTGTAAAAATAAACAGAACCTTGCAATAATCTGTTTTCAATTCTCCACTTTTTTCATATGACAGTATTAAAGTACCAATCATGAACAAATCAATGTACAGAAATCAATCTAAATTGGAAACACTCCTTTTACTAGCATGTGATCACAGCATTGTTTTTTGTTTGGCTCTACGAGTTATCTGTATATACAGATTTTATTTTCCAGAGAGCCATTTCTTGAGTTTTGAGCGATTTCTTCAGAGAATGAACTACAATTGTAAAATGTGAATATTACACATCCAAGGCAAATAACTTTGAGGCAATTCCCAGCTGTTGCTTAAAAATACTCTATGTCCCTTTAATAGAAACATTTACAATACACATGTTGTTATTCTTCCTATAGCTCAATCCTGTAAGCAAAGTAGTAATTTAAAGAAACAAGTACCAATAGTAATGAATTTTATGACATTCAATAGTCATTTCTCAACACTTTAGAACACATGGCAGTTTATGAATGCAAATGCAGACATTTACATTACATTTACATTACAGTAGTATTGCAAATATTACAGTAATTCTGTGCTTTATAAAGGTTAAATATATTATCTTTAATTCAGGCTCTTTTAAAATGAAAAACAGAATATGGAGAATTTGCAATACCGAACACCCCACCAAAGCAGACCAAATGACATTTATGACAGATTATCCAGTTAATAGACAAAGTCTTATTGTATGACTCAGCTCTCTGCAGCATGTCATAGGAGAATATTTGCAACTGGGAAGCCATAACGTACCATAATATTGCCACCGCGACACGGGGGCCACAGCAATTCCACACTTGAACACTCCACTTCCAGACCCAAGCACCATGGAGGTCACGTAGCCTCCATAAGACTGAGAAGGAAACAAAGCAGTTATTTTCAGGCGAAGGAAGGGAGGGCCCATCTGCTGCACGTATTCAGGCTCTGTGGTTTTTATATTGAGACCTCCATCCCAAGGTAGGTACTCCCCCTGGAGCAGTAATATCAAGACCAAGCTTATGACTTGGAGAGTGACAGTCCCCATTTCAATCTGCTCCAGGGACCAGGTAACAGCACACTGACTGCCCTTTACTATGGGCAGATGAGAATCTTACAAACTAGATGTTTAAGTACCTGATAAGCAGGCAGCAAGATACTTAAAAGGTGTTACTTGCTGCTACAAGTGATTGCACTGATAACAGTTTAGAGGCCAGTTTTGACAATTTCCTCTCAACGTTTAAAGAGATAAGTAACTTTAGAGACTTGTCCCTATATGGCAATGGGATAACAATGGACTAACCCTCATGCAACTGTGAGTCCAGTGACTATCAATGACATTCATAGATGTAGGGACCAACATTATTGAAACCCGTTGCAGGACTGGGGGCCTTCAATCCCAGTAGAGCAAAACACTTATACAGGTTTAAGTTTTAGCACACAACCAGCCTGACAGAAATCAATGGGGCTATCAATGTGTGGCAGAATGACTGAGCTAATGGGAAGTTCTGCAAGAAGTGTGGTCTGCTATGTAGTCCATGTGCCCAGAGCTAGAGAAATGAAAGCAGTGTGCACTGATCTGCACATCCACCTTGGTACACCTTGTACATCAGTCCAAGGGAAAAAAGAGGAAGCAGATTGACTGTCTCTCTAGTTCCTTCTCTTCAGGGAATCAGAGAAGATCCAAAGCAGAAGGGAAGGAGGCCAGGCAGTGGACTATAGAAAGGGTCCACACATCTCAAAAACCTACCAGTTATAGGTCAATAATGTCCCATTTTTGTCCTGTGATGGTCCCTGTTGTAGTCCATGGAGGGTGACCAACAAGCAGTAACTAATTATAAGAATGCAAGAATGTAGGTGGTAAAGCTGAGTAGAAGACCACCATTGCAAAGAAGGCACCAGCAGAGAAGTTCTGCACCAGAGCATAATGTCTTGTGAACGGAGCCCCACATGTTCAACAAAGGGGCATCTCCTGAAGAGATGCCACAGTCATTGCGTGTTCTCTGGGGGAATAAACTCTCAGTCCAGGGGGGAGAAGAGAGAGGTGTGGTAGCTGGTAGAGTAGAATTCAGCCAGAGATCCATTTGACAATTAGCTAGGTGAAGATGACAGGCCTCCTGGCTCTCTCTGCTATAATGATGAACAGCCTCAGGTATTTCCTGATTGGTTTTGTTCTCTACAAGTAAAAGGCCAAAGCCTGCCAAAAACTGAGGGAGTGGAGTCTTCATTCTTCTGAGGAATCATGTGGTTTTGGAAAGTACAAAGGTAAGTAAGCTGATTGGTGGTTAAGGTGAAATTCTGAAATTCTTCTGAGGGTTAATTTGGGATGTAGAAACAAAACAACCTTCTCCTTATGAAATATGTAAATATCATCACTACAAGCTTGCCAAGAGTGCATGGCTGTGGTGATGGCTATAAGGAAAGTGACCTTCATGGAAAAAAGAGACACGCAGCAAGAAGTTAAATGTTTGGAGGGCAGCCTTGTGAGCTATGGCTGAAGATCAGGTAAGTAAACAAACTGGAGCAGCCTGGTAGCAGCTATTTCAGAGTGGGTCCACTGTCCACTTTGAGAAACACTACACTAGAGAACATATCAGCATCTACTAAAAATTGGACATAGCCATGACTTATCAGTTTGCTTCTCTCTATGCAAGTTTGGAAATGAGCTCTGTCCTGTTGCAGAAGGCTGTCAACAAATTCTGCAAACCAGGCATAGTTCAGGGCATCATATTTAGCCATTAGTGCATGGTAACTGCCTATCCTGAAGTGGAGGTGTTTGTTTTCGCTATCCCTAGGAGTAGACTGTGGAGGTTGCTTCTAGCCCTTCAGAAGCAGCTCAGACCACCAGTGAGTTGGAAGCAGGGTAAAAAAGCCAAAGATTCTGCCCCTTTGGCTGACATGTAGTAACCTTCTCCACCTTAGTGGGAGTGCAGGGGAAGGGAGTGTATCAAAACTGTCCCAACTGGCTCCAGTGTGTCTTTATTATTAAAGAAAGCTATAGTCTGTAGATTCCAGATAAGTGGAGGATGTTTAAAAGTTTGTGCTGGGTGTCCAGGACCTCTTCGAGAAGAATCCAGAGTTCTCCAGCAATCCTGAGGTGGTGGTCCTGGACTGTCTGAAGCCATTGGGGGTGAAAGAGATGTAGAGGTCACTGCTTCCTCTGTAGTATGGGGCACAGGTCACTTGCGGGAGGATTCTCTGCATCTTGGGGTCTTTAAACCATCGTTTGAGGACTTCAGTATCTGAGATATAGGTGAGAGGATTATTCTAGCAGTGGGTGGGTAAGATTCTGTGGCCTGCATTGTGCAGGGGGTCAGACTAGATGATCATAATGGTCCCTTCTGACCCTAAAGTCTATGAGTCTATGAGATGAAGATAGCTGTCCTAATGGTTCTGGAGGTACTGCTGGATCTGGTACATAATATTCTTCTTTCTATGCAGGATCCATAGGCAGATGTGACCCTCCTCTTAGAAGGGAGGCAAGGGGTGACTCCCTAGCACAGTGGTTCCCAACCTTTTTTATGCTGAGGGCAGGAAAACCTATTAATAAACCTTTGGCAGACTGGCACTGTTGTATTTCCATATTCATTATACAAATAATGAATATGCAAATTTTCAAATAAAATGTTACTGGTCTGTCAAAAGCCCCAGCCCCTAAAGCTGCTGCGAACAGCTGTCTTCACATCCCCATCCTTCCGCCTTAGAGCCCCCCCCCCCCCCACCATAACCCCCATGTGCCAGCCTCCTGTTTTGGGCCACACAGCCCTGCAGCTCCAAACCTTGGTGTCAGCTGCCACCTGCCATGCAGCCCCTGCCTCAATGCGTCCTCAGCTCCAGCCCTGTCTGCCACATGGCCCCACTCCTGGGAGGTGTGCGCATGGTGGCTGGGGCCAGGACCATACTACTAAAAATAGCAACATGGCCCCGGCTCCAGTCCCAGTACATGGCTCATGCTGCGCCATGTGCCGGGACTGGAGGCAAGGTTACAGTGCTATTTTTAGTACTGTGGTCCATCCCCAGCAGCCACCATGCAGATGCGGCCTCAGCTGCTCCCAGCGGTGGGGCCATGTGGCAGACAGGGCCAGAGCCAAGACTGGAGCTGGGACAATGCTGCTATTTTTAGTACTGTGGCCCGGGCTGCAGCTCTCGTAACCTCCATGTGGGCTATGTGGTGGCTGCCCAGCTGCTCCTGGGGTGGGGCCGGGTGGCCCTGCCTCTGAGAGTAGCTGGGGCTGCAGCTGCGTGGCTCTGCTGAGGTGGTAGGCAGGGGAACCCTGACTCCAGCCCCAGCCAGCAGTTCACAGCCTGGCAGTGGGCCATGGATCACAAGCTGGGAACCGCTACCCTGACAGATCAGATTGAATCTGCAGGAGGGTATTGGTCCCAAGGCCAATAGGAAGGATCAGTAGGTGATTTTGGAGGCCCCTATAGCATGGGGTATCAATGACTGAATTACGTGAAGCAGAGGTTGGTCCCAAACTTTGCAGGTCTTCTGGATTCAGAGGATATGTAAGATGTGGGGTAGGGGAGAGAGGAGGTTCATCAGGTGGATTGTAATCTTCAGATGAAGAGAATCATAGAATACTAGGATTCTAGGACTGGAAGGGACCTCGAAAGCGATACCAGTTCTGGTATTGGTACCGTGGGAGCATATGTGATGGGAGACAAGCTCTTTTTGGTGGCTACCTCGCTTGGTGGTGATGTTACATCTCTGGAGATGGAGGGGCTCAATGGAGAAGGGGATTTCAGATCTGGGACTGTGGAGTGAAAAAGTCCTGTGGAGTGGCAACAGATTCAGATCCCCAGGGTGAGAGTCATTCTATGTGTCCAAGACACTGGAGTGCAGGAAACTGTGAAGCTGCTGACAAAGATGGTGCTATAGATAGGCAAAGTTTATGATGACTGGTCTTCATCATGGTGTGAAAAACAACAGCCTCTCTCTCTCTCTCTCTCTCTCTCTCTCACTCACACTCACACTCACACTCACACACACACACACAGCATTGCTGTGCACACACACACACACACACAGCACAGCACAGCAAGTCACAGCACTGTAAAGTACCTGTGTGAAACAGGCTACAGCGCAGGGAGCTGTGTTCCCAGCACTGTTAGCTGCTCCCCTCATGGGGACAGCTCTCTTCAAGGGCACCTGCCGTGGTAACACTTTCAGTTACTTGCAGCACTGCTGCAGCTGCACTCTAAACCTGAAGTGTAGACATAGCCTACGAGAGCAATAAAATACTCACCTGTAAACTGTAAAAACTATTTACAACGTTAAATCCATTGTTATTTTATAGAGCCACAAACACTGGAGGTTCTGACCTAGACCATGGGGCAGCGAGAAGACAGCGAGATGATTAGCTCACTCTGTCCTTCATCCCATTAGACAGAAGCAGGAGGTGAGCCAGGATTCATGCACAGTTCAATGGACACTTCTTTCAAATTTTCCCACCTCACATTCATAACCCATAGTGGACTACAATAGGGACCCTCAATCAAAGAATTATAATTTAAACCCATGCTTTAAAATTAGCTGAAGGAGATTATTAGTGAAGAGCTGCCAATTTAACTCTGAAAATTAAGTTCTTTTTAGTCCATAGGATGTGTTCAAAAGCAGCAGCAGCAGCAATGCAGACTTCCTTGTATTATATGTATTGTGCATAGAATAAAACACACAAAAGTTACACCTTTATAATTGCCCAACAGAGATTCATCAAAGTAATCTGAATACTCACCCAGCCCCAAATAGCTATTCTGTTCTTATCCACAAAGCTCATTTCAGAAAATTTTCTAAATGCAAACAAAAATCAAATAAACACTTGTAGACTGCAGAGATTTTAGAATAGTAGTAATCACATGCAATTTACTGTTTTTTGATTTGCTGAAATTTTAACTTATACAACTAGGTTTGGATCATTTGGTCCAGTGATTGCTTGAGACAGAATTTAATGTTTCACCTTTTTCTGACCTTCATAAAATTTGCTGAGTCTGAAGATTTTTGTGTGTTGCTGACAGAAAACAAAACCTGGCAACTTTGTTTAAAAAAATGCTCTGCTGAGATTTAGTCTAGGTGATTTTTGTTATGATATTGGCAGTCTCGAATGTATGGAATGGTAAGGGGAGGGAGTAGGGATTACATCTGGAAATTTGGCTGTATAGGAAAGCTAAAGGCTGAAAAAAAATCCATGAAACTCAATTCACTGAAATTCCTTTTCAACAATCAAGTTCACCTCTCAGTGATACTGGTGTAATCTCATAGATGCCATTTACTTCAATTAGGTCCACCAGTACAAGCTCAATGGTGAATACTACAGGTGCAAATGCTGATTAGCTCGGCACATACAACTAGATGTCAGCCTTGATAAACTGAACATAATAATTTGTTTTAAAAATAGTCTTCTTTTTGTGCTCCATATAAATAAGTAAGTGATCACCTGTCAACAGCTAAATATTAGCAAGATAATGATTAGGAGATGGTATATAATGAACATCCAAGTTTGGAAAATCTCCCCTTAAGTGATGACTAGCAGAGAGTGACAAAAGGAAGTGTCAGCCCAGAGTAGAACTTGGGTCTCTATGTTACATATAGATTATCTTTTCTTTTCCATAATATTGCAGTGTTTTTTCTGATGAAGCAGAGCCTCCCTTCTCTGGATGTTATGATATTCCTTGTTTGATTTATACATGTACTAACAACGTAGACTGACTACTGCTCAGTAGATAAAATTAAATAGTATTTAACTACAGTTTTTTATACAAATTTCAGTATAACCATTTGAAAAACCTATTCCTTCCCCTTCCTCGATTTGTATGAGTTACTTATTGAATAGAAAGAAGAATGTCTTGTTTTATCACTTTTACAACTTCAACAGGTGGGTCATCAAGGAAGTGTTATAGTATTTAATGAAACAGTCCAGTATGTGCTTACCTAGCTGCTGAGATTTGATCCTCTACTTCATATGTTCCCAGTCTTCGATTTATTGCATGCATAATTTCGTCTCCTTGGTAGCCACTTCCTCTGCCATCAAAGCTAGCCACAATGATCTGTTCTGTACTTGCAAGGTATGTAGCCCAATTGATACGGAAGGCATAATCTACTTTCTGACTGCAGGGCCCTGCATAGCTGTGAAAGAATCCCAAGGGAGACAAACATCTGCTGTTCATTTATTCACTCATCAAGAACACGTGATAGTCATTGCTGAAAATAATAAACAGGAAAACTTAATAACTAAACTGAGCATCAGAAATGTGTGAAACCCATCCACTGCTTACCTCAAATCCCTGCTTTTACTGGGTAAGAACAGCAGTCTTAGTGGAATTATTCAAATGAGTGAGCAATGCAAGAACTGGACCTTCTTTAGGAATGTGATTGCTTTGCACTACAGTAACAACCTTGAAATGATTTTTAATAAGGGATTAAGAATCTGAAGCAAACTCCCTTTCTTTGTTTTGTCACTTTAGTTCAGTCAAACAATAGCATCACTTTGAAACAATCTATTTCTGGTACTTTGTTTAAATATTATTCATTATTTGTCTCATTAAAATGTTAAATCAACAGTAAACAGCCTTTACTTGTGAAAACAAAATAATCCATGTTGTTTCACCACACTTTCAGTGACTTATCAATGAGATTTAAAAACAAACAAAAAACTCCCCACCCCATAGAACTCCCAGGCTGGTGACTGGACCATGTGAGTGGCACTTCTTCATATCAGTGGGCTGCAAGATTGTCGTAATCACAACATGCTAGGGTTTTGCTAGCCCTAGCTAAATGCTCTTGCACACGTAGAATTTACGAGGTGTGCCAATTGAAGCATAGCAACACTTTGATTGGATGCAGAGGGAGTGCATGGTTTTCACAGTCAATATTGTGTGCAATCAGCATGCACTTTACTTCACATGCCCTTGCTTTAAGTGGATGTCACTTTAGTACTACCAATGGGAAAAAAATATGCAGATGAAAACTAGTGGAATCTGGCAACCCTGCACATGGGCAATGGTAAACAAAATATCTCAAAGGCTACACATAGATGGTTGCCCACTACTGCTATAGACTAATCCACTGGTCCCCAATCTCTTGGGGATGCCGGGCGCCTGGGGGCAGGGCCGTGCATACGCCACACACCCAGGGCCCGGGGCACAAGAATGGCTTGGGCCGGCCCTGATCACTCGGCGGGCGCACGTAAATGCCCTGGCGGGCGCAATGGCGCCCTCAGGCACCGCATTGGGAACCACTGGACTAATCAAACTATTTCTCATGAAGGCTGGGAAGGAAGAAATGAGAAATTTTTGTTATTGTACTTTCTAGTTTTCTAAGTACTTTGGAGGCACGCAGGTACTATGGACACGGGGGCTGCATAAGTACTCACATAGATATGGTTAGATAAAACAGATAGTATCTCCTTTATATATCTATCATTCTGTTTCTGAAAGGACTAGATGACAGTTAATGAGAGCACAGGAGTTTTGTTTTGAATTTTAACACGTGAAGAGGATTTACTGTTTATTACAACTGTAAGTAAGCAAACAGTGAATAATTCTAGCCAATGATACTAAATAAAGAAAAAGAGGTAACTTTTCTATGTTGGGAGAAAATCAATAACTCCTAAATTATGCTAGTCTCCTTGTGAAGCCAGTTTTCAGTAAACTGAATAGCAAATTTCAGTAATTCTCAATATAGAAATAATTAATGAAAATACATTAGTATGAGCAGAGAAAATTGAGGAAGAAAATGAACAAAGAACCTATATACAAGATCCAGTGAAAGTGCCTTATTTTTTATGCTTATGAATTCTTTAGCCTGATTTTTCTATTCATATAGGACACATCTACACAGCAGCATTATTTCGGAATACCGGACATTATTCTGAAATAACGTATTGTGTGTCTACACAGCAAGCCAGTTATTTTGAAATAAATTGGAAATAATGGGCTTCTTACTCTAACTTCTGTAAACCTCATTGTATGAGGAGTAAGGGAAGTTGGAGGAAGAGTGCTCTATTTCAAAATAAGTGCTGTGTAAATGTGTCCAAATTCAAAATAAGCTATTTTGACTTAAGCTATGCAATTAGCATGGCTCAAGTTTGAGTAGGTTATTTCAAGTTTAGCCCTGCTGTGTAGATGTACCCATAGGAATGATCACATGCCTGTACAATATAGTACAGTTTTCTTACATACTCCTAACCTACCTGAAAAGCACATTTTTGTGGAGTTTTGGAACCAGCAAACAGACAAAAATAAAGCCATAATTTTCTAGTCAGTTGCCTGTAATATGTATTATTTGCCCAATCTGAAGTCCACTGCAGTCAGTGAGAGTCTTCAATAGGTTTTGGATCAGGCTGCAAAAGGGCTATGGTCAGCTGTTTTCAGAATAGAGCCTGGTCCTCTACAATAAGGTGTTCCCCAAATTCCTAGGCTATGTCTACACAGCAGTGTTATTTTGGAATAACTTACGTTATTTCGAAATAACAAAGAGTGAGTCTATACAGCAAGCCTTTATTTTGAAATAATTTAGAGATGATGGACTTCTTACTCTGACTTCTGTAACCCTCATTTCACAAGGAGGAAAGGAAGTCGAAAGAAGAATTTTCTTTGACTTCCTGCTGAGTAGACAGTGCCAAAAGCCAAATTAAGCTATTTCGACTTGAACTGTGCAATTGATGTAGCTGAAGTTGTGTACCTGAATTCGACTTTTGCCCTGCAGTTTAGATGTGTCCCTACTGATTTCAGTGGGAGCTGAGGATACTCAGCACCTCATGGAAAAGGCAGAGGATATTATAGAAAGCATATCCAGTGTCATAAGCAACAGATACCCTTGTTAAACCTTACAGCATCTGACAGTGCACGTGCTTAGAAGGACCAATGTAGAGCAAAGCACATAACATTCTACAGGAAGCTGTAAGTCACAGTGGTTTCTCTCTCTTTTAAACCCACTATTAGAGGCTAGTTGTGTGTTTTATGAAGTTATTAGAAGTCTCAGAAAGAAATGAAAGTGATTACATTGCTAATATACTTGAAGACTTACACATCAAGGAGAAGCGGGTATTTTTTTGATGAATCAAAATGGGGAGGTAAGATCATCTGATACCACAGTGCTAAAAGTAAAGAAAAAACAAGTTTGCAATATAATATAAGCTGTGCGATGGAATAACTTACAGGCTCACTGCTCACATAACCAGTAAAATAGATCTGGGACATCTCTTACTTTAAAAAAAATATAAAGAATATTTTATGCAAAAATGCCCTAAAACAAATTAGTCTAGATTTAAATTTACTAGTTTATTTAGACTCAGACTTTTTCAATCTCAATTCAGATTTTCAAACCATGAAGAAATTAAGTCACTAGAAATTCTGAAACTGGTAGTTAGGGTTTAAAAAAAACCAACTTAATATGTTTTCTGTGGTTAAGATTCTACATTTAATGGGGAAGTCTTGACAAAGTGGTATGCTGCCAGTCTGGTATTTAGTTCAAAAAATGTTTTTCTAGTCAACTTTCTATCCCCCATATCCCAAATAAGACAGAAAACTGAGTGAAAAATACGAACTTCCCAGGTGTGTGTGTAACAACGAACACTGTTCAATAGCCTACAGACAAAATTTTAGAAATACATTTTATTTTATTTACATCACAGGAAATAGTAATGCAATTAGATGTTGTTTTCCCTTTTTGAACTGTGATGGAAGAGGAGGGCTGAGAGTTAACCAAACATATTAAGTGAAGACTGTGAATGACATAGGGCAAGGCTACTCAACTTTGGAAGCCACACGGGCCACAATGATACTCACAAGACATGCCAGGGGCCACAACTTAAGTGTGGTTGCATATACATGCAAATATATATGCAGATATATACAAATAGCTTCTTTCCATGTATCTCTGCAAAAGCAAATTCCATCTTCCAAATAGGGTTGAAAACCCTGTGTTCATCCAACAAGTGTCTCTTCTTTGTTGCCAATTTTAATGCTTCTTAATAAAAATAAAATTGTATACCAGTGTTTTGGGTGTTTAGCTTGAAGTTTCAGGTTGTGCGTTTCTTGTAGTGATTTTACTGTAAAAACAAAAGTTCCCAAGCCAGAGCGCTCCAACCTGCAGCAGGCAGGGAGCTGGACGACTCAGGCCAGCCACAAGAGGCAAAAAAGGAGAGGTTCCTGGAAGCCCCATCCTGGATTCCCACAGGGCTGACGTCCCCACATGGGCGTCTGTTGTTCTGTGCAGGATGGAGGCAGGGCTGCCCAGCCGTGGTACCAGACTCAGACATGGACAGTGTGAACCAATCAGCACCTCTCAGACACTGCCCACAAGGCTAAGCAGCCAGCACTTCCCACAATGCCCCAGCGCTCTTGGCACCTCCTCCCTAGGGGTCAGAAACACTGACAACCTGTACCCATCCACTTGCGTCTATGAATGCCCACTCCACCTGGGAGATGCCTTGCTGTTATGAAGTGTATTCCCAGTGGAGGTCATGTTCAAAGGATCCCACCCATGGGCCACATGTTGAGCCCCGTGTAAACCCAAACCGCACCGTGGACCACAAACAAATGGGCTGCGGGCCACATGTGGCCAATGGGCCACATGTTGAGTAAACCTGACATAGGGTTGCTCTAGACTTCATGGTTTGCTTGTTCACTGAAGGATTTTACAAGAATGGATGTCGTGCAAAGGTCACTAGGAATGTGGTGTGTTCTAATGGTTAGAGTCTAAGGCTACATCTACACTGCAACGCTATTTCGGGATACCGGACTGTCCTGAAATAGCTATCCCATGTCTTCACATGCTCATTATTTCGGGCTCGTTATTCTGATGTCCTTGTAAACCTCTGGGACATTTCAGAATAGAGCTTTATTTCAAAATTTGGCACTGTGCAGATAGCTTATTTCGTCATTTGGTGCTATTTCAAAATAGCATTGAAATAAGATACACAGTTTATGTAGCTCAAATTGTGTATCTCATTTTGAGTTACGGTGCAGTGAAGGCACACCCTAAGTGTTTCAGGAATTTGTAGCTCTTGGACTACATATGATGTTAATACACAGCTGTGCTAAGAGGCATTCAAAAATTAAGATACTGGGTCATGTGTTGTTGAAAGTGAGTTTTTCATCTTTTGCTCTGTAGATGAATGAACAGACATCTTCATTCATATGTACAGACACATGGATTTAAGAGGGCATTTGGATTTGAAGTTTAAATTAACGGGATTTTTTTTTCTGCCCAGTCCTACACAAAGAAAGAAGAAAAAGTTCCCCTTACCTAACAGCTTCTACCCTGAAGAGATGAAGTAGTAAGAGGAAGAAGGAACAAAAAGATGAACACACAACTGATAGCAGGAAGATCATCTTTAAACCTCCATCTTCCTTGGTCATTCCCATCTTT
The DNA here is from genome assembly GCF_052426305.1 of Pelodiscus sinensis. Taxonomy (NCBI): domain Eukaryota; kingdom Metazoa; phylum Chordata; order Testudines; family Trionychidae; genus Pelodiscus; species Pelodiscus sinensis. The sequence continues at coordinate 36,400,237 of NC_143058.1, forward strand.
TACCTTATTAAAAGTGTTATTAGAAATAAAAGACAGAAACACAAAGATAAAGGAGAGTTATAATATTAATGAGCTAACAGAAGGAGGGAGGTATCAAAAAGTGATGTTCGTAAAACCTGATTCCCATAAGAATGTTCATTTTGTTGAACAGTGTAAACCTGTATCACAAGAAACAGATAGGGGTTACAATAGAGCAACTGTGCTTTGGAACTAGGGATGCCAACCCTCCTGGATTGGTTGGGAGTCTCCTGGAATTGATCTCCCCATGGCTACTGAAACCAATCCACAAGATTTTAATAGATTGCTAAAAGTATGGTTGGTGACGCAGTAGGGCCAAAGCTCTGCATGACTTCCAGAAATAACCACTATATCCCTCTGGCTCCTAGGTATAGGGAGGGCAAAGGGGGTTTATATGATGCCCTCACCCTGAGTGCTGACTCCGCAGCTCCCACTGGACAGGAATCATAGCTAGGGCACTGTCTGCAGGCAAGAGCACCACACAGAGCCAGCTGGCCACCCCCAAGCCTTGGAGCTAGACCTGCTGGTTGCTTGTGGGCCATCTGAGGTAAGTACCTTTTAGCCCACACTCTTCCTCTCCTTCCAAACACCAACCTCTGCCCCAGCACTGAGCCCCCTTCTGGACCCAAGCTCAATCCCAGACCCCAAACCCCAGAGCCCTCCTGCACCCCCCAGACCTCTTCCTGGACCGCAATCCCCTGTCCCATGCTCCTTGATATGACACAAATCCAAACCAGAAAGATTTAGTGACAAATTCACCTAGTGGATAATTTAACCCCATATCTAACATCCGTAATAACCACTTATAAACAAATTCTTTAAGCATTAACTCATTGTTATTTTATTCAGAAAGTTCTGAATTGGTGGAGAGCATACATACTTTTGAGCATGTGAGTTATTCCCACTGATTTCAATGGAACTAGTCACATGTTGGAAGTTACACATATGCTTGCTTACTTGTTTTGCTGACTTGGGGACCTTAATAAAACAAGATTTCCAGAAGTTTAGATTCTGCATCTATTTTTAAAGAATCATAGTACCATTCCACCATGATCTTTGTCTTTGAAGACAAGCCAGCCACATTAAGGGTGTGTCTAAATTACACCCCTCTGCCCACAGTGGGATGTAGATTAGGCACATCGCTATTGCAAATGAAGTGGGGATTTAAATATCCTGCGCTTCATTTTAATAGAAATGGCCACCGCTTTTTGCCATCGCTGCACTTTGCTGGCAAAAAGTAGCAGTCTAGATGGGGATCAGTCAACAGGGAAAGCCTTTTCCAACCAATCCCTTATGACTTGTGCAACAAGGTTTACAGGATCGGTCGGAAAAGACTTTCCTTGTCGACTGATCCCCGTCTACACTGCCGCTTTTTGCCAGCAAAGTGCCGCGTTAGCAAAAAGTGGCGGCCATTTCTATTCAAATGAAGCACAGGATATTTAAATCCCCACTTCATTTGCATTAGCAATGTGCCTAATCTACATCCCTCTGTCGGTAGAGGGGTGTAATTTAGATACACCCTAAATTTGCCTTGAAATTGCCATAAGAAATTACCATAAGCAAGTAATCTCTTCAAACCAAATACAATTCTACAAGGACCTTTCTGGCATTACAACACTTTTATCCTTTAGATTTGCCTTTTCTACCCACCATATATATTATCAACTAAAACAGCAGTTACCCACAATGTCACCATGAAGAAAGTACATGGATGTAGACTCTACAAAAGAAAATTGTCAAGGATAGTAGCTGATTTGATTACATTTGATCTCAACCAGTGCTGCCATTTCACTGTTTACTATTTCTCTCTCTCTCAACTAAAAGTTTTAGAAACCAAATAAAGACAACCTTAGTCTGCAGTTAAAATATATTTAATAAAGTTTCTAGACAAGGATTTTCCAAGATTTTAAAAATATATTACATCTTTCCTAAAATGGTGAAGAATTAAAAGATATTTTTAACTTACTGTATCCATTCAGACTAATGGTATCAATTCTTTTGGAAGGCATTTGAATGTTCTTCAAAGTACTATTCAAATCTGTGTTGTTTTCCAGAGTTCTGTTAACTAAACAAGAAGGTGGACAACAAAGGATGATTTTTTAATTTAAATTAAATACCTTTTTCCTTTTTAAAAACTTGTTGAAAATCAAATCTGAAATGATAATCTACATTAAGACCAACATTTACTATACTCTATTAAAATCATTTAAATAAATACAAATATGCTGCATCATTCATAGAATATTAGAATTCTAGGGCTGGAAGAGACCTCAAGAAGTCATCAAGTCCAGCCTACTACCCAAAGCAGGACCAATCCCAACAAAATCAATGCAGCCAGGGTTTTGTCAAGCTGAGACTTAAAAACCTCTAGGGATGGAGATTCCACCACCTCCTTAGGTAACCCATTGTAGTGCTTCATCACTCTCCTGGAAAAATCATTTTTCCTAATATCCAACCTAGACAGCTCCCTCTGTAACTTGAGACCATTGCTCCTTGTTCTGCCATCCATCACTACTGAGATCAGCCTCTCTCTGTCCTCTTTGGAACCTTCCTTCAGGAAGTTGAAGGCTGCTATCAAATCCCCCCTCACTCTTCTCTTCTGCAAATTAAATAAGTCCAAATCGCTTAGCCTCTCCTTATAGATCACGTGCTCCAGTCCCCTAATCATTTTGGCTGCCCTCCGCTGCACCCTTTCATATGCATCCACATTCTTTCTATAGTGGGGCCCTCTTCAAATATTAAAAGTTCCAATTGCTGGTTTTTCTTACTTATATACACAATTGGGAAAACATTTCAATTTTTTTAGATTAACTCAATTAAAACATAAATATTTAATGCATTACATGGCAGTCTTTTCAATAGAGCAAATGCTGATATTTCTATATTTCTAAATGTAAGCACTTTTGGTTTCTATTGTTCAGAAGAATTTTTGCTTTTATTATTTCTGGTGTCAGTTTAACTAGCAGACAATATTGTCATGCCTCCCCGTGCCTTATGAAAGTTAGTTTATGAATATGAATATGCATAACTTAGAAGATGTTTTATGCAAAACAGGTCATCTAACATGTCAGTTTTACAGTTACAATCTGCTGAATGTGTATATCCTATTTTTATGCATGTGTCATTCTTGTATGTGAAGTTAAAAATATGAAGTTTGGATCTGTTTATAATTCTAAATGTGCTAATGAAAGCCATTACTGATACCCCGTAAACTTAATGACTCAGCACTTAAACCAGTGACTTGTGAGTAGTCTAGTTTGCCCTATAAGCCCAAACTGTGATCGGTCCTAGAAAGACATATGACCGTGCCTCCTGATACTGGAATTCCTCTTAAAACTGTATTTGTCCTTGGGAATGGGGAGGGTGCCAAACAAAGGATTTACACACTTGGGGAAGTCTATTAAGCAATAGGAAGCAATCAGCCCTTGTCTTCAACTATCTTTGGCAAACTGGCTGGCCCCCCTAAAAAATCCCTGAAGAATTCTGAAAAGCTGTAGACACAAGCCAAAGTAAGGATTAACTCTGACTTGAAGTTCTTTACCTGAGATAAGAACAGCTGCGCAGGGTAAGAATTTGCATTTAACAAATTGAATGGATTAGAACTAGCTAAGTGTATTTTGATTTAGTAATTTACTGTGACCTGACTGTTTTCACTTGCAACCATTTAAATCCTACTTTTTGTACTTAATAGAACAGGGGTGAGCAATAATTTTTGAAGAGGGGCTACTTCACACATTTCTGAAGTCATTGCGGACTGCCCTGGAAAGGGTGGGGCCTCATGTGGAAGGAGAGGGGTCAGGAGACTTCCCATGCTCCCCTGCCCACAGATCCCAATTTGCCTGGGGGTGGGGGAGCATGTGAAGTTGTTGCTCCTGCCTCCCTGATGCCTACAGAGAACTGCCAGCTGTTTTGAACAGTTGGCAGTTCCACTGCTAGGGGCACACGGTGCCTAGAGTGAAGGAAACATTGCACGCTCTCCTCCCGCCCAAGCCATTCAGGGCCAGAGGACATGGTAGTGCTCAAAGTCTCTCACCCCTGCCTCCTCCCTGCCAGGGGTGTGCACTGCCTAGAGGGAACCACCAGCAGTTTTGAACAGTTCCCTCTGTTGCCACATGCCCCAGGTGGCGGGGAGAAGACTTCGTATGCTCCCCTGTCTCCAGGTCTCGATTGTCCTGGGGGCAAGGGAGTGACAAGGTGGCCATGAGCTGAATCAACCAGCTTGGTGGGCCAGATCCAGCCTGCGGAGGTGGTCTTGCCCACCCCTGTAATAAAAACACTTGTTTATTATCAAGCCCAGTGTAAATACCTGTTACCTGTGGGTGGGGGAGTGGAGCAACCACTGTGCATTTTTTTTCATTGATAAAGTGGTCTGACCATTTGAGCTTTCACTGTATAAAACTTTTACACAGGGTAAGATAGATTTTTGGGGAGTTTTGGTCTCTTTGGGGTTGGTTTCCCTTAGAGCTGAGTCCTCCCAGAGCTGAACTGGTTCAGTGTCTGTGTTGCTCTGTGTGGGGAGGGACAGTAACCTGGGATGATCAGAGGATCTGCTCCAACAGGACAGGATGGAGCCCTAGAGAGTAGGCAGGCAGGTGTCAGTGACACGATCAGCACACTGGGGGACAACTTCAAGGGGACTTCCATGATTCACCCCTTCACAAATATGCTCTTTATTTGGACTAGTTCATTCAAAGTTGAGAAACTGATTGGGCAGTGAGGAGAAAAAGCAGGAGAGCTTATTTTCCTTTCCTAATCCATGGATAAAAAGCAGGTGAGAGAGGATGAGATTTATTATTGCTCTAAAGCCTTGAAGCATAAGGGCCCAGATTTTCAAAGGTACCTAAAGATGCAGAGGGATGTACAGAGCTAGATTCACAAGTAGGACTTCAGTGCCTACCATTTTAAACACCTAAATCCAAATTTTAGATCCATATACCCCCTGCTCAGCTGCTACCTAACTGTGGAGAACCTAAATTTCCACTGATTAAGTCCCCTAGGCAGTGGAAGGATACTGTAAATTTCTGCCACTGGAGAAGCTACGTCAGTCATGAAACCATTGCACAATTTGGTGCCTAACTCACACCTAAGCCTTGGTTGAAGTCACAAGCTAGATATTTCCCACCTATCTCAACTGAAGGAGCTGATCTAATAGATGTGCTCAGAACCCATCTTAAAGCCTATCTATGAATTGGACCATGCACAAAATACAGCCAAAATATGAAACGCTAACCCAGTGGTCAGAGCATTCATTCTGGGTATGAGAGACCTGACCTTGATTTCTCATTCTGCCTCATGCAGCAATGCCCTAGCTGCTGGCTCATGCAAGCTCTGGGATAGACCTCAAACTCTCCTGTTGAAGCTGTTCCCTAATGTCTAACAAAATATCCACCAGAGCAGGAACTGAAACCTAGGTCCTCCACCTCTCAGGTGAATGTCCATTTCCAAACTACTGGGCTACAGAGTCAGAGACCCATGCTTGCTCCCTCTCTGGTCCCCATGATGACTCTGTTTCTCCTTGAGAAACTGACAGACCTGTGTTAGACACCCAACTCCATGCAGGGCGCTCAGCTTTGAATCCCAAGCAAAGAGAAGGACTTCCATATAGCCCAGATTTAGCCATCTAGTTCCCTCTGAGGGCAAGGATTAGGGCTCACCCCACTCAATGGCATTGACAGATAGTTCTCCACTATGCTTGCTTGCTTCTGTGAATCTCATTCTTAGGCACCTAACTTTCCCCATGCATTGTACAGAGAGCCTGGCTACCTAACTCAGAGCTGTGAATTCCACCCACTGGCAGGGCACCTAAATGTCAGGCACCACAAAGTTTAATATAGACCTCCCTTTATGAATCTAGCCCCAAAGCACCTAAGTGCAACACACAACTCCCATTGAACTCAATGGACACTGGGTGTGAATATGCTTTTGAAAATCCCAGTAGGTAGCTATCTTCATCTTTGGGCACCTAACTACCTTTAAAAACCTGGCTTTGAAAACCTGTAAATTTCTTGCTTCTGTTAATATGTGCTTTGTTTAATAAATCAGTTTGAAATGCAAAACAGTTTCATAAACTTGCTTTTTTGTTCCTTATGTATCCAACACATTTAAGATCGTTTTATTTACAAAAAACAATTTATCAGGACTTGTTTTGTACACTAATTTCTATCCAAATATATCTTGGCACAAAACCTGAGTATAACTTTACCTAGCAACCAAGAAATTCATCATTCACTATTTTTTAGCAAATTAAAAATGTGAAAAATTAGGAATCCAAACAAAACTTTGAGCTACAAAATTGCTTACTAACTATATATATAATGTTTGCTCTTGGTTAGCAAAAAGAGGCATTAAATTCGCTATTGTTAGTTACAAATCAACATGATTTAATGGCCTACCAACCAATGAGAATTAACTTTTCTTTAGGAAAACAACTAAAAATTTAAAAAAGAGTAAAATGTATTATTTAAAACAAGTTATCTTGATTATTGGTTTAAATCACTGATGAAAATGAATACACCTTGTTAAACAGCAGCAGAAATAAATGACAAGTCTGACTGAATTCCAATGAATTTTATTTCAGTCTACTGGAAAAAACTTAGAGTTACAAAGGACATGAAAGCTGTCAAAAGTGAAAATACCCTAAAACTAAAGGATACCCAATATCTACTACACTTGAACCTGTACTGCAAAAGAAAATAGAGAAGATCAAATACCTTTATCATCACTACTTCTGAACAGCATAGAAGTGGGTAGGCCTGGACCTGTTGACACAACCAAGCAAGATCAGTGTTTTAGCTGAATGCCTTCTTAAACATGATCCTGTAATACTAATTAGGGGAGTGTCAGTCCCAAAATACAGGACTATGTAGCACTTTAAAGACTAACAAGATGGTTTATTAGATGATGAGCTTTCGTGGGCCAGACCCACTTCCTCAGATCAAATAGTTATTTAAAACAAGTTCAGTTCAGAGGATTCCCTTTCAAATCTGCACTTGAAAGGGAATCCTTTGAACTGTCATTCATGCTAAAATTCGACACTCACCGCGGGGGCTCAACAAAGACACCAACTACCTTATCCATTACCAAGATAGCTTCCCCAATTATCACCTCTAATACCATTAGCTCACAGACATTTACCTTCCTTCTCCCCCTCCCCCCCGCATTCCCCTTCTGTTCTGAAATGTGATTTGTCCTTTTCATATGTGTTCATTTTTTTAATTGTATCCTTTGGTATATATGGTTGTGACTATTTTCTTCCACTATTTGATCTGAGGAAGTGAGTCTGGCCCACGAAAGCTCATCATCTAATAAACCATCTTGTTAGTCTTTAAAGTGTTACATAGTCCTGTATTTTGTTTCAGCTACACCAGACTAACACGGCTACATTTCTATCACTAGTCCCAAAATGTTCAGTTTGGGTAAATCCCTGAATTTTCGGATGATTATCTAAGCCTGATAAGGACACAGAGAATCTCCCCAAAGGCTCTCCACAGAAGCCCCAGGCTCCCCCTTGCATGTTTGAGAGAGGTGAAGTGTGAAAGCATAAGATTTCATCACCGTAAAACAATGTGCAGTTCAAAACTCAGAGGTGTTTCAGATTCATCCCTATAACTTTCCAGCACGCATGTAGGTTGGTGACTCAGGAGGTGAGATGAGTTCAGAGTGTCACTAAATATTTCTTGGGAGTCTTTGTAATAGGCTGACCATCTCTCCCCTAATATTACTCCCGCTAAACAAGGATTTTGCTTCCCTAAAAAGCATATCACTGGCCTTGCTGGCAAAGGAGTGTCCAAGTCCTTTGACAATATACAGCTCTTCATAGCAGTATCTTCCCTCCCAGAGAAATAAAAAAGTCTATGGAATTCTGCCACTGATTCTTTTGGACCACCAGTCATCAAAGAAGGCAAGAAACTATTTTCCACACTACGACCCTGAAGTGAATGTCGCCTCTACGATGTTTTCAAGGGGGCTGGTAATAGCGCATTCTTCATGATGAGCCATCAGCACTGGCTCATGCCACTGACCCTAGTCTGTTGCCCTTCTGAGCACACAGCAAGCTGCATCTGTTTGCACAGGCTGCTTCAGAGATGGGGATTGTTAGACCTACATGGAGGAGGGGAAGTGTACGTTTTGTTAGGGAGTGAGTTCTGCTGAATATTGTGATATAAATTTGTGTGACGGGTGCTTAGAGTCTTGGGTAGGCAGCCCTGTTAAATACTGCATAAATCCAAAGAAATACCAGTGAAAACATATCATTGTTCTTTAGCATGTACCAAAGATATCACTGGTTGAATTCCTCCTAATTCAATACTGAGTCACATTCATAGCTATTAGTGTGGGTCATACTCACCATAACAATTCAGCAGATAATACTTTGCATCACTGCTGAAGGATGCAGAATAATATCGACATCTGTCCTTGTCCCAATCACAGCTCACACATTTAGGTGTAGTTGGACTGTTTCCAACTGACACTCTGCAAAGTGATGGAAAGTTTCATTTCAAAGGTAAATGACATTTCTGAAAATGTTCATTCAGTCACCACATTTGTCAGGTGACTAAACAATGCCAGATGGAATCTGTGTCTTTTACAGAGACATATCTCTGTACAAACCATGCATAAGCACTTCTGTAGAACAGAGCCCCCTTGTAACAATGCATTTCACATTATTATGGGTTTTCCTTACAAACATGCCACTGTATACAGTGCTAAGATCCAGTCCTAACAGCAAAAGTCCAGTTGATGTTAATGGCAGCACAAACAGAAACTAAAAGGCAATGCTGCAACTTACATCATAATCAAAACTCTAAAATACCAATATTATAATGAGCATTTTCATCTTCTAAATAAATACTTCCATTTTCTGAAACATGTCTTATTTAACAGCTTGTTTTCCTAAAATATTTTAATGAACTTTCTCACATAGGATCAATGGACTTTGAATATCTTAATCACTACTATACTTGTGTACAATTTTCATTATATTCCCTCCATGCCTAAATTAGGAAATGTAATACGCTTCATACTTATAAAGGTTTCTTCCTCCTGGCTTTCCATCAAATTCATTACTGATGTAGTATCTATAAAACAAAGAGACTGGTTGAAATAAGTGATTTATAGTGTATTTACACAAGGTTAAATGATCATTTAGATATTGCTTAATCACATTTTTCTGCATCTAATTTTTATTTAGAGAAGTTAACAGACCTCTGCTTAATATAGGTAAATATATGAGCTATCCTGTGGTGCTCATATTTATATCTAGCCAAAATAGCCTTCCATTATTTTATGTATTTTACATCAAAGTTGCCAAACTCAAGTAATTTGTTACCTGCAGTAGCATTTGCAAAGACTAATGCAAACTGAGGGGAAGCAGTGGGAAGGCAGACCCTGAACTAGAGCGCAAACCCTGTCTTTGGGCACTGTAGCTGAAAGGAGTATTATACGCCCTTGTAAGCCCACACTACCCCTCTAAACAGGTGGAAATTTGTCTGGCCAAATGAAGGGAACAGTTCTTTATGGCTGGGAGGCAGGGGAGAGAGGCAAACTGCTGATAAAGGGGACAAGGCACCAGTGTGTTAACCCTGACGCATCTGTTGAGAACCAGATCGGTGGAAAAGTTTAAAAGGGGCAGCCTTTTACCTTCAGCAGGCTGAGGAGGCACCTGCCTTCCATCTCCTCTGGGTGATGAAATATCAGATTTGGTCAAGATAAGAGGAGCTGGGAAGGAATTTTTCTCTTACTACTAGATTGGCCTAGGTGGGGTTGGATTTTATTTGCTCTCCACACAGGGGGTTCAGAGTGGCTTTGTTCCTGCATGGCATGAGAGCTGTATGGTAGGTTGTATGTTTCAACTCTTAAGTGTGGAGCAGAAGTCCAGTGCATGGCCAGTGGCCAGATACATGGCCTAGAAAATGACTTAAAAAAAAGGTGTTCATTAAAGGAATGGAGTGGAGGGAAAGGAGGTGTTAGGACTTCTATGATTGATACCTCAAGGAGCCGGTCCCCTTTCTCATAGCCCAACTTAACCTTCCTAGGAGAGGGAGGTATGAATGGTAACATCCCAATTAATGGATTGGCTGGGGTGAACCTGGATGGGAAAAAAGGGGGAACTGATGGAACCCACCTGGCTAATTATGTAATGAAGATAAGGTTTCCTGTATTGCACACTTATCTGTTGGATAGTCTCAGACATTTAATAATAACGTTACAGCCTGATTAAAACCATATAAAATATCTCCTGTCCTTCCTTTGGTATAGCTGAACAATAACCCTCCCATCATGGTTGGTGCCAGGAAAAAAATCAGGTAAGGCTGGCCTCTTTCACAGATTTTATTGAGTTCCAGGATTGCTGCTGAGGGACAGAAGAGATTCCTTCACAAATGTCATTAAGTCCTGGCTTGCATTTTTCATGTTATTGTCTGTCTGACACAGAGGTCACACTAAATGCTGCCACCGAGCATCTGAGTGCAAGACAGAAACACTACACAGAAATAACTAAATTGTGTCTTTATAGCTGGGATTGCGTATCAAAGGAACAAGCATAATCCCAAAAGCTAAGGGTTGTGATGTTCCAAGACTGGAGGTCAACCTTCTTAAATAGCAAACACTAGCAGAGCAGATTACCAAACAGCAAAGAGAACAACTGAAAATATGGTGATCACATTGAGACATGTCATGGTAAAGCCTAAGTCAGTTCAGAAAAGTTTACATAGAAGCAGAAAAAAACTCTGTATGGTTTGATTATTTTTTTGCCAATATTTTAAATTATGGAACAGAATCTGGGGTGTGCTGGTGCAGGGCTTGGTACATATGATGACATAGAGCTGTCCACCCATCCCGGAGGCAGCTGGGGGACAATTTGCCCTCTGCTGCAACTTAAAGCAGCCTCAGCATTAGCCAGTCTCTATTTGTCTTTAGGAGCTGTTGTGACAGCTCTGGCCATGTCTACTCCAGCACTTCTCTTATGCTGAGGAGGTGGCAGTATACGAATTATGCTGGTTTTCACCAGCTAGGAGCTCCCTTTTTCCGTTGCCTTCACTCAGGATACCATAGCACGCTGCAACATGGAGCCGGAGCTGTCCCTGGGCACTCTAGTGCTTCTCGTGGACACGTTGCTGCAAGCCTGGCTGAACTTTCTGCAGGCTACATTCCAGGAGGTCCATCAGGGGGCTGTCAGTATCCAGGAGACCCTGGAGAAGAGCTTCCACCCTGAGGAGCACTAAGAGCCTCCCTGGTGTGCCCCACTGGGGGCTTGTGCCTTATTCCTCCCTCCTTCCACTTACCCCTCCCTAACCCCCCTTCCTGATGTCAAATAAAAACACATTTTTTGCCAAAAACGAACTCTTTATTGACCAAAACTAGGGTGGGAATGAGGGTGGAAGAGGAGAGGGAGAAACCTGGGAGGATGGAGCTGGAAGGGGGAGGCAAGGTGAGGAAGGGGTCAGGGTTGGGAGTCTTGCCAGACCAACTTGATTTTCATGCAAACCTGCTCCTGGGTTCGCATGTGGCCTTTGGTGGCCAGGCTGGCAGCTTTCCTGCCATAGATGGCTGCGTTCCTCTGTCTAGTGTGGAGATCATGGACATTGGGGGCATCCCACCAAACCTGAGTATGGTCCACCCTGATCTCCGCCCTGGACCAGGAAGGCTCCCACCTTCTACGGTCCCTGGCAGGCTCCTGGGAGCTGGCAGACTACTCCTGGGATGCAGTGGAGGGCTGGCTGCCAGTGGCTTGCTGGCTCATGTTTTGGGGCCACGGAGTCGGGGCAGTGACTGCTGGCTCTGGGCCGGCAGGCTTGGAGCTGGCACAGACACTGTGACCAGAGTCTTCCTCTTTAAGGGCTCCGGAACTGTGGGGAGGGAGAAGAATTTTCCTGGTTTGGCCCAGAGTGGCCACCAGGGGAAACTGGGAAGGCTGGAGGCCCCCTATTTCAGAATACGCATCTACACAGCGCTTATTCCGAATTAGCTAATTCAAGTTAGGCATTATTCCTCGGAGAATGAAGTTTAACTAACTCGAATTAAGCACCCTGCTATTTCAAATTTAATTTGAAATAGCGGTTTGCTTGTGTAGATGCTATGGAAGTTAATTCAGACTAACGGCTGTTATTCCAAATTCACTTTGATGTGTAGACATACACAATTTGGGAAAACTTCTTTCCTACTTGCTCATCTCCAGTAGGTAACTTTACAAAGATGTGCACATTAGAGGAGCTGTTATTGCACCTGAATTTATAAAAAGGCACTAGCTGCAAGAAATCAATGTGCAAAAAGCGTCACATCCTATGAAAGAAGCCATTAGCCATTACAAACAGCCATGAGCTAGAGACTATGATAAAAACATATGCAGGACTGTATGGGTTAAACTGTTCGGGACACCATCAGGGGGTTGTTAGTTGGGCTGTTACAAGTAAGAGCAACTTGAGACGCTTCAATGTTCTTGCTCTTTATTCTATATAGTGGTCACAAAGCAAGTGACTGAACAGGATTTTACATTATGTAGTTTTACTCTGTTTTACATTGATAACTAAGTATATTTGTTATAACAGTTACCTTATTTATTGTGTTTGACAAACACATGCTCTCTCTTTTAAATCCAATTCTCCTCTTACCATACTCCTTTATCTCTACTGACTAAAATGGAATTGTACTTAATTTACAACACTATGAAGTAAGTGGTAAAGAATGCATCATTCTTCACTTGAATTTTAACAATACTTAAGGGGACAGCTGTCCTCTGAAATACATTCTAAATATTTTTTACAGAAGAAAACATTCAAAATAAGCTGGGACCTCTAAAAAGAGCATTTCTGAATTTAATGTGAGACTGAAACAAAATGAGAATTTTTCTGAAACCAAGTAAGAAAATTGCCCCTGGCATAACTTCTTTTCGAATCAGAAGGCTTAAGCTTTAAATATTCCCAAGATAGTCAAGCAGAAAAAAAACAAAAGTAGAACAGCCTCTGCATCCTCTGCCCCCATACAATTTCTGGTCTGCATCTGAAGAAAGGGCATGATGTTTCACAGACACTGTAATATCTTTTAACAATACATTGTAGGAAAAGCCTACAGTCAAATATGTAGAGCAGTATACACGTGTGTACATGTATCTCAAAGATAAGAAAACACTGCAAAGTTCAGAACTGTCTAGAATAAAAATATTTTCGAACTCTACACACATTTGCATCCAGAGATTTGGGTTGAGAATTGTGTGAGAGTTTGCATGTACATATGTACGCACACCTGAATCAATCCTTTATGTTCCACTAAATGTTATTGACTAACCCCCCCCCCCCATGAAGACAAGAGCCTCCCTTCCATTCACAAGGAGTAGATTTCAAAAGGACTGAGGCACATAAAGGTACAGATAGATGCCTAGCAGGTTCTCCAACAGCCACTAACCTGTACTATGTTGTAAAGACTTACTATTAAATTGATTTTCTTACAATACTCACATAAAGTCACTGGTTACAGCTTCTATACTGATGACTTCCCATTTTCCATTTGTAATAGGTTTTCTGCTCTAAAAACAAAGGGAGGCAAAAGGTAAATTCCATGGCGGTCTAAAGAAATGTCAATCAGCAATGACTGTCCTAGGAGTTATTACTCACCCCGCTGCCATTAATATAGTGGATGTGTTTGTAGCCCTCTGTATTGCTTAGAATTTTATAGTAGCCAACATTATCAGGTGCAAAGTAAGGGTCAGAAGGCTGAAACTGGAAAAACACAACAAACCTTTTAAAGCAGATGATAGAAACCGAAGAACAAAATGTTAACCTTTAGTTTTGGGGATTCCCGCAACATCTGAATTCACAGTTTCTTAACATGCACGTCATGTATCTTAGTAAACATATCGCACAATGCTGTGTCAGTTCAGGGGGGGGAAATCTATTTTCATTAGGTGTGTGAAACCTATAGCAACCATCTTTAGAAGTAAATATAGCCAACATGTTGCATTTGTTTCTTCAGCAACAGAATTTCCGGTGCACTAGCAACCTGCCACCCACCAGCTTCCACCTCCCCTTCAGATGTAAGGATTTCAGGTTTACTATTTCCCTGTCACTTTATAATATCGTGGCGTACGTGTTACTGCTAATTGCTAAATGTAACATTTGAGGGGGCTTGCATGTTTATGAATTTGGGCACATTTCATTAACATGTCTCCTATCTTCTGCAAGCTTTTCAATTGAAAAATGGCTTCGTTTTCCAATGAAAACAAGCTATGTCTCAAGGGCAAATGGTCCAATTTTGTGTGGAAGTGGCTTTACAATTCAAAACAACCTAAAGCTGGCACTTGTATTTTTATGTTGTCACTGAGGAAAAAACCATTCAACAAAAACAGACCTGACCCAAAGCACATTTAAATCAACAGGAGTCTTTCCATTGACTCCTGAGGGCTTTGGGTTAGACTCTGTATGTTAAATATAGAAATAATCAAGCAAGCAAACAAACATCAAACCTGAAAAGCATGAAATTGCTCCCAGTGAAATAACAGTAAATTTCTATAGTGTATTACACACTCAAAACAATAACCACTTCTCACAATCACCCACAACATCCTACTGTTCTTTTTTTATATATGGGGAAACAGATTGATAAAGTGACATGTCTAAGGCCATTCAGTAAGTCAGTAGTATAAACTGGGATTAGCACTCAAGGTCATTTCTCTGTACAGTACTGCCTGCTTGGCAATATTTTTATACAAAACTACATGGACTGTATTTCACTAGTTTTTCAAAGGCCTATTTAAAACTGAAATCTTATTTCAGCTAAATGTGATTCTCCTTTATCTTATCTGGCAAGGGCTTACATTCCGAGGCTACCCACAGTTGGTTCCTAGGCCATGATCAATATAGAGACCGTGATGTACTGTGTGATCTTGAATTCACTATACTTTTTCCCTCTGGTTAGTAAAAATTACAATACTGCCCAGCTCATGCAGAATGCTTTTCATCAGTACATCTCAAAGCACTTGACAAAAAGAGGTAATTAAAAAGAGGTCACTAATCAGCCAATGTCATTTTATCCTGGGCTGGATGAGATTATAGGTAAAATCTGCCTATATGGAGATTTTGTGCATGGCAAGCCAGAGTGTCAGTCTATAGGGCTCTGGCCTACCACTTACTGGCTACATCTAGACTGCAAAGCTCTTTTGAAAAAGAGCATCTAGACTACAACCAGTACTTTTGAAAAGCAAGGCCCTTTTTCGAAAGAGAGCATCCAGGCAGTCTGTGCATCCTCACATCCATTTCACTTGGCCAGTCACTGCACAGTAGGGTGGAGTTCTGTAGACTGTCACTGTGGCTTGTTGTGAAATTAAAATACCTTCTTTTCTCTCTCTCTCTCTCTCTCTCTCTCTCTCTCTCTCCTGACTCTTTTTTAAAAATCCTGCTAGTTTAATGGCACAAAGACTCATGATTTTGCCCAACAGTTTACACCAACTGTCTGATTGTAGAGCCTTTGCTGTATAGAAGCAAAATGTGTCAGCATTAAAGCTTTCCTTTTCATATCAAATCTGACAGCAGGTGGGATGATCTCTCATAGTTGTACTGGGGATGATTTCATCCCTGCTGTTTCCTCCCTCACTGTGTTTAATTTTTGCTTTCTGACTTTAAAGTGAATTTGTGACTAAAACAGAGTCAATGTGTGGAGAGTGCAGGCGTGGAGAGCATATTCTGTGTTCTCATCAGAAATTCTGAAACACATTTCTCCCTCGAATCTGATCTTTTGGGTCTAGCCTTCACTTCCTCCAGATAGTAGTTCAACAGGTGCCTACTCTCTACCACTTGGCATTCTGTCCCCCTGCAATGTGGAAAATGGCAGTTAGATAGAGTTCTAATCAGCAGAGCTGTGAGAAAAATTTCATCTAGTTGGTTAAAACAAAAAGTGAGCAAGACTTTGCTGTTCTTGTGGTTTGGGGGATTTTGTTTTAAGAGCAAAAAGGGATAAATGTGAATGAAGTGATGTCGTATTTTGTTATGCTAAAGACCCACTTTCCAAACCAGTGCAGAAACAACAGGGGAGATTCTTTTAGTGCATTTTGGCTCCTTCATGCCACACTAATAGTGCAAAGCTTTGGCAGGAGAGTGGTCAGGTCCAGCTAACTGAGCATTCCACTAGTGTCAAGGACTTCTCAGCTGGCAGAGTGAATACCTACCTCTTGCACAATCTCACTCTGTAGGCAATAACTCAGAGACAAAGGGGGAACTGACAGAAGCACACAGCTCTGGCTATCTCTAGCCACTGTGCAGTTCCAGAGAACTGTTGCCCACTGACATGCATTAAACAACCCCTAGATCAATCAAACTATACTGGAGGCAGAGTTATAAGCTAAATTCAGAAAGTTTAGAGTTACAAAACCCATAAAATTGAAATGAGTGGGTTATGTACAACTCCGATTGAGATCTATTGATTTTGCCACATGTGTGCAGTTAGCCATTGTCCAAGGTAAGTTATGGATCAGGTGTGGGTAGCATACCATTAGAAATATAAGACATCCATAATTAAATGTAAGAAAATCTTTTTTAATTGGTGCATTATATGACATGTTGTAATCTAGTAACTGAATACTCACTGTGCCAATCCAGCCAGTTTTACTTTCTTCTGTATGTTGTTTGTCCTGAGGAAAAAACAAACAAAGCTCTACTAGCATGATAGTATATATTTCACATAGTAGTCTGTATCACACAAATATGTCTGAATAATTTTTTTCCCTCCATCCCACTCTTGACTCTTATTTTTTAAGTCATTTGATTATTAAGCTCCATCTTCCATACCTTTGGACACTGCCAAGTTCCATTGTCTCTCATAAAGTCACAGACTGCGAGGACTGAAAAATTCTGAATCCTTCTGAGCCACTGCAGACAGATCCTTTCATCAGTTACCCATGTTACAACACTCAAATAGTGATCCCTGGAAATAACAAATGCTATTAGATGCTTTAGCATCTTGCATACATTGCTTTTCTCTATATGCGTGTTCAACAGTTCACTGAATTCTACTGATTCAGGTCTTACACTTTAAGCTGCAGTTGCATTCAATTGCATTTTCAGTTGCATTCAATGCTACAGATCTCAGTAACCCATTGCAATGCTTGATGTCTATTAAAGAACGAGCTAGAGTTTGTGTGTGTGTCAGTGTCCTATAAGAATTATACTTAAATGTTGACAGAGACATTCATGGATGAAATCAGAACTGCTCAACAATATATCCAAAGCCCTATACTATGGACAGTTAGAGGGGACTCTAATTCAAATGGTATGGGTCTGTGATTCTGAAGTTTTATCCCACAGTCTCCATGAAGTTCTGACGTCATGGAGTGTAGTGAAGTGACAACCTGGAATCCTTGGTTAACCAGATATAATGGAGATTTTTGTAGATGGTCCTATGCAATTCCTAAGAGGGATCTATTATTCTACTGTTTTGGTTTGATATTGCTAGTAGTCCTGTGCTTGCTACGCGGGGCTTGAGCATACTAACATCACATTTTACTACTCAAGTGCTTTGTCTTCACTGAGAGTTTTTCCAGCAGAATATATGCTAATGAGGGACTCATTAGCATAAATCACTACATTATTAGCATATTTTTTGCCATTTCGTTTTGCGCAAGGAGTTTTTGTGCAAAAAGAAGCAGCGTGGACGGAGTTTTTTTGCACAAAAAAATGCCATTTTGTGCAAGATCCTTATGCCTCTCGAGGACAGGCATAAGAATCTTGCACAAAACAGGGGGGTTGTGAAAAAAACCCACCCACACTGCTTCTTTTTGTGCAAAAACCCCTTGCACAAAAAAAAGCAGAAAATATGCTGAGTCCCTCATTAGCATATTTTCTGCCAGAAAAACTCGCAGTGAAGACGTAGCCAAGTAGTTCCATCTCCAGAACATCATCCAGCTGATAACTTTACAAGAAAGATGTCACATCAAAAAGAAAAGCTTTCATTGTTTGCACTCTATATGCACGAGCTCCTTTCTTTATTATAACAAAAGGCAGCACCTGCAGAATGCAGTGGTTCTCGTTCCCAATTGTGGTCTGTTACTCTTGTGTGAAAAAGGAGAACAGGAGGTTATGGCCTCCCATTATGACAGGGGTAATTAATTACTGCAGGCTTTGCAAACTGATCTAATGAAATATCTTCACAAGACTTTGCTCTTAGCTCTACAACTGACATGTTAGTCAAAGTTCATGTTTCCTCTCTCTCCTTCCCTTACCAATCAGCTGACAAAGGTGGGAGGTTCTAAGGTGAAATTAATTGTTTATGAGACTATAAAAATGCCCTCAATGCAAAAAAACAAAACAAGAAAACAAAAAATCCAAAAAAACCCTTGCCTTTATTGTTTACTTCAACTACAAGAGCTATATTTTATCAGATATGCCACTTAGTTTTATGCTCTGATTATTTTTTGGTGAATTTCTGGTTACAATATAGGGTTTTTTCCATGCACGCATAAGCCAAGTTTACACAGCATTATTATTTGGAATAACTAACATTATTCAGAAACAACAAAGTGCACATCTATACTACAAAACTTTATTTTGAAATAATGTCAAACTGGAGGACTTCTTACTCCGATCCATGGTAACCATCATTTCACGAGGAGTAAGGGAAGTTGAAGGAAGAGTATTCTTCCTTCAACTTCCTGCTGTGTAGACAGCGCCAAAAGCCGAATTAAGCTATTTCAACTTCACCTACGTAATTAACATAGCTCAAGTTGTGTATCTTAATTTGACTTTAGCCCTGCTGTGTATATGTTTTGTTTTTTTAAACTGAGAAAGTCAACAATTCTGCAGGAAAATTTGAATGGAAAATAAGGCAATTAAAAAATGAAAAAACAATCATAATTTTTTCAGAGACTTTTTGCAGCTTTTTTAATGACCATATTTTACAAACAATAGGAAGGTTAGAGTGTACCTCTTCTTTTCAGGAATTTTTACATTCGAGGAGTCAATTTTGATGTGATTAATTCAAACTATAGGGGTTCCAGACAGTGCAAAAATGTGGTATTTAACTTCCTTGTTTTCTCCCTGGAAAGAGTACTTTTGCAATCCTGTGCCATAGTGCATTCCCCACTCTGCAACTTTCTTATTTCCAACACTGGTACACACTGATAGTCTCACAGGGCAAAATCCATCCCTGTGCACAGACCTGGGCATTAGTTGCTTCTCAGTTAACCATCCCACATGAACACTCAGCACTACATGGATTTAAGTAGGATTTGAATGATACATGTGCTTTATGCTGGCCTTCAGCAAATTCACAAATTTTACCAGAATTTTAAATGGAAAAAAAGTTGCCATTTCAAGCATTTTGGCAGCTGACTTAGAAATGGTTGGAGTGCCTCTCGGGATAAACACTACAATTAAAGAGAAATTCCTAAATCATGGGGTCGAGACCCATTCAAGACATGAAAAGGAGACATTGTTTTCATTGAGCACAACAGGCATACTCATAGAGGGCAAGGACCCCCACAATATGTGTGTAAGGCTAATGCAGTAGCTTCTGAAAAGGGGCACAGGTCTCCTGATAGTGCTCGGGGTCCAGACATAAGAGGACATATACATTTGTAAGACTAGCTTCAAGCATAGTGACGTGGCTGTGCTTCTTGGGAGTGCTCAGTAGCACTGCATAGGCAAATGAGTGCAGACATGATGTCTCCTGGAACTCCCTCTAAGCATCCCTCAATCTTGCCAGCCCTCTATGTAGGGTTGTACTTAATGCCAGAATTTAGCCATAAGATGGTAACATGTTACCTTTCTTTTGACAACAATGCCAAACAACCTGCCTGCATCCCCTTCTCTAGCCCCAGCTGGCAGTCAATTTACAATGGGAACAAATGTATCTTTTTAAATCAGGGAAAACTTGAGACAAAGCTACACAATAGTATGTGGTTACTTTTTCCTCAGCAGTGAGAATGTTTTCGATTCAGTCCCCAGCATGAACACTCACGTTGCCTTACATTACATCATTTCCCCCACAGATCAGCTTCTGCTTATTAAAGTTTGCTATCATGTAATTCTTTCAGGTAAGTTGG
Source organism: Pelodiscus sinensis (assembly GCF_052426305.1). Taxonomy (NCBI): domain Eukaryota; kingdom Metazoa; phylum Chordata; order Testudines; family Trionychidae; genus Pelodiscus; species Pelodiscus sinensis. The sequence goes on from NC_143058.1 coordinate 36,420,278, forward strand.
AGTTGAGCATGAGGAAAGATGTTTATAACAGCATCAAGTGCTTCCTACATCTTGACTTACAAATGATGGTTGAATATAAGTGTTACATGTATCGTATTTGATCCTAAGCAGAATCAGACTTTTGTATTCTTGTAAATTCTGGGCCTGATCTACTATTGTGTTAGCCCAGATTTGTATAATGTCATACCAAAATAAAACTACAGAAACTCCAGTAGGAAAATCAGACCCTGTATTAAGCTAGGAAGTTGTGTGCATGTTATTGTTCTGAGCCAAACATGGTACAGTATTGCTCTGCTTGTTGCTAGTGAAATAAAAGAAGATTTTGCTAAAGCAGAAATCTATTAAAAACTAAACTGAAAACAGATGTTTATTTACACTTCTGTCTAGAAAACTTCAAGATCTGGCTAGCATCATGAATATTTTGTGGAATTGTAGGGCTATGATAGAATATATGAACAATATATTAATGCAAACAAATACAGTATATGAGGTTGGATATATCCTTTAATCACTGATACACTGTGGACTGGACTGGGATGGAATGAGATATTCTCTGTATTCTGGCTATAGTGAATTGATAACATGGCAGAAGATGCTGTCTTATAGCCCCAGGGCTTTGCTTTTTCTAAAGATTATCACATTTTTCTGTGTGATACAGCATGTACTGTATCTCATTGTCTCTAAATTCTCATTGCAAACATAAAACACATACACTTAGTAAGTCTGCAGTATTGTGGAAACAGGAGACTTTAGACACACAAATTTTGCATGTAAAGTTAAATACATTTGCTTGCTCTTTTCAGAATACTCAAATTTATGTCAAGTAGCACTTTGTCAGTGGTGTTTTGAGAAATAAAACTTTTCATTTACTTTCTGAATTACTGGCTTCCATAATAATATTTCCAAGAAAAAGACACATTTTAAAGTTTAATCAGAGAAATTTTGCTGTTACCTCACAATCTGAGTATTGCTTTAAAATGAGCCAATGAAAACACAGAGGAATCTTCTCCCAGTGAAATCAGATACAGTGAATCTTCATTTGCAGTGAAACATAGCTACAATTCTGAATTATTTATCAGTGCATTGTAATGTGCAAATTCAATTCCACGTATAGTCAATTGCTGCTCAAAGTAAAGCTGTTCTGTGAAATGATTTCACTGTAAGTAGGATCCACTGCATGTGATGAGCCAATAACATGTCATACTCTGAGCACAAGAAATCTGGAATATGCCACCACCTTTAAATAATTTTTAGAAGGAATAATCTCTACATGGGGTTTACACAGTAAATCCTGTTCCTCTCTGAGCAGTGTGATAATATAACCCAGTGATATATGATAGTAATCTAGGGCATTTACAGAGAAAACCATCATATTATTAAAACTACTTACCCTGATATTATGCTAGCTGGTGCAATAATTTCACTGGTATTCACAGTGGAAGGAGATTGGGTATTCACAACAAATAATTTTACAGTAGGATTTGTAGCTCCCGCCTAAAGAAAGAAAGAAATGTTTCACATTATTTCTGAAGACAGTAAATACTTTCGAAGTGAAAACAACTCTTGAAATTAGAGAAGATAGAAAAGAAATTGTAAAGTGCAGCAGCAATGAGACATGTAGGTTAGACTGTATGGAGAAACACAATTCTGTTCAGATTGTGGGCAAATACACTTAGGTTTTTTATGAAGAAATTAGTCACATAATTCTAGTAAAAACATACCTCTTCATTTATAAAAACAAACATCCATCATCACATTTGATACACTGTGACTTCATTTACTATATTTGCTAACATACCATAACTTCTGCCAGTGGGTAGGGCTTATTGCTCTCCAACAATGGGTTACCTTCAACCCACTACTAAGGGGGAGGGAAGACCTTTTTTGAGGCGGGGGCCGCTGACCCACAGAATAATCAGTTGGGGGGCCACACACAAGTGAGAAGCAAGAAACAAACACTCCTCACTGATGTGGCCCCCTGAAACTGAGAAAGACACTCTGCACATTCACCTCACACATCAGAGCCTAGGGGGGCCCAGACTAGTAGCTTTTGTGTGCTCCAGCTCTGCAGGAGGACAGCGGGGGATGGAGCACCAGTGCATGCTCCCCAATGCTTGCAGGGAGCCCTCGTGAAATGAGGCGTAATGGTAGTTCGAACTAGGAAGCCTAGTTCGAACTACCTAGTTCGTGCCCCGTGTAGCCGCGCTGCACGGGGTTCGAACCAGCGGGGTTTTAAAAATGGCGACTCCCCGCTTATGCAAATGAAGCCCGGGAAATTCAAATCCCGGGCTTCATTTGCAAGTGCGGTATGCCTACATTACCCTCCTAGTTCAAACTAGGAGGGTAGTGTAGACATACCCAAAAAGACATACCCTTAATCTGCATATTTTGAAGGGTCTATATACAAAATTTGTATCTGTATCTGCAAAAATGAGCTATGGATATCCACATCTGCAGATATGAATACCTGCAGATATAAAGCAGATAGCCACAGATTTGCAGGACTCAGATAATCTCCTGGGAGCCATTAACTGAAACATCCCAAAACTGCCACAATGATTTCACTAAGGGTGGTGCTTTTTATGATATTACTAAATGTTTCTGATTCTCACACACCTTTCTTCCTTTCTTGCCTCTCAGTCAGAAGCATTTCCTTTGAGATTTATGGACAGAAAGGGCTATGAAAATGCAAAACTTATTCCACACCTGCTGAGTTTAGTTTATTAACTGCCATACTCAAGCTAGGTTATTAGTCAATTATCCTGCTGTCAAGGCTGTTCCCCATTCTGGCACTTCAAGTATGGATGGTGGGAATCCACAAGGGACTTTAAAATACCCTGCTACTAAAGCCTTCTATTTCAAAACTCCTATAGCCTTGAATAAAAAAAGCGCTTTGAAAACCCAAGAAGATGCATTTGTGAATTTCTTCCTATGGGATACCCTTAAGCGCTTTAACCCTCCTTCTGGAGAAAGCTTGAAAAAAACCTATATATTTTTCTTAATAGCTGCCATTGCAGTCTTAGGCATGTGCACACAGAACCGCCTGCCTTCCAGGGAACAGGAATCACATAACAGCCTTAAAAAAGTGATATTTATTAACAAAACAAAGAAAACACAGTTGGGGTGTGTCTAGATTATATGGCTCCGTCGACATAGTCAATGAAGCAGGGATTTAAATAATCTTTGCTTCATTAAAATAAAAATGGTCACCACGCTGTGCTGACAATCAGCTGATCTGCTTCATTGACTATGACAAGTAAACCACTTTACATGGCTCCATCGACAGAGCCATGTAGTCTAGACACGTCCTTGGTGAGTATTGCTTGGCTGCTAGGTGTTACAGAGCAACCCCCCCAAAAAAGGAAGATTAAAACACGGAGGCTATGTCTACACTATAGGGTTTTTATGCAAAAACCCATGAAGCGTCCACATCTCAAGCGCATTTTTGTGCAAAAAAAATTAAAGTAAATCGACAGGACAGAGGGCTTTTGCCGGGAGAGTTATTCGTCTCCCCATGAGGAACATCTCCTTTTTGCGCAAGAGTTCTTGCACAAAAAGGTGTGTGTGGATGATCAACAGGGGTTTCTGGCACAAAAAGAGCCTATCACAAAAAGCACAGGGGCTCTGATGGCTATTCACAGAATGGCCATCAGAGCTTTCTTGCACAAAAGCACATCGCTTTTTGTAATGCGTTTTTGAGGTGTAGACGTGCTTTTGCACAAGAATTTTTTGCAGACGATCTCTTTCACAAAAAGCTTCTTGAGCAAAAACCCTACAGTGTAGACGAAGCCAGAGAATTACTTCGCTGGGATTCAGTTCGGAGAGTTACACTGTAATGGGGGTGGGGGGGGGTGGGGAGGAGTTTACATGTCCTTAGCACAGAGAAAACCAACAAACCCCATAATAAAGAAAATAATCTGATTGTATCTGACCAAATATCCCCAATTCTACTCCTATATCTGTTGTTCCAAGATTTAGTTCTTTCCAAGGCATGGATGTTGCTTGATATTCCATGCCTTGCTCCCTAGAAATTAATGTGTCCCAGCTCTGCTCTGGTCACACAAAGACTGGAATGGGAAGGTCACTGCTTTCAATTCAAAAACTCACACCTGTTTTCATTGGCTCTCCTGGCTTTCTGCCAACTCACTTCCTGCTTCCCTAGCATTTGTGGAAACTCTCTAGGATCCATTGTCTATGATTTTAATCCTTACAGACAATTTAGTTAGCAGAATGGCTGAAATGTCCAAAAAAGGATAGTACAGCCCCATTCATCACACTCCCTCCCAAATCACAGAGGCTGAGTCTAGACTGGCAAGTTTTTCCAGAAAATCAGCCGCTTTTCCGGAAAAACTTGCCAGCTGTCTACACTGGCTGCTTGAATTTCCGGAAAAGCACTGACAATCTCATGTAAGGTTGTCAGTGCTTTTCCGGAAATACTATGCTGCTCCCATTTGGGCAAAAGTATTTTTCCGAAAGACTTTTGCGCAAAAGGGCCAGTGTAGACAGCACAGTACTGTTTTCCGCAAAAAAGCCACGATCATGAAAATGGCGATCGCGGCTTTTTTGCGGAAAACTGCTTCTAGATTGGCCACGGACGCTTTTCCGCTAAAAGTGCTTTTGCGGAAAAGCATCCTGCCAATCTAGACCCGCTTTTCCGAAAATGCAGTTAAAAGCATTTCCGGAAAATCATGCCAGTCTAGACGTAGCCAGATAGTATTGGGCAGCCTGGTCTAGGCTGAGTCCACATTGGCAGTGATTTCTTCCTGGAGATCTAAGAGAAAACATAAAGAACTAAGCAAGATCCCCTCACATTCATGGACTATGATGACTTAGAGCACAGGGACATGGTTGGTCCACAGGTGAAAATGCCATCCCCAAATATATGGGTGTAGCTTCTCCAGAGCATATACAATGGTAACATTCCTCCTCTGAGATAGACCAGTGGCTTTCCCTTTCAGAGAGCTTCTTACAGAGAAACAAGATACTGCTGACTTGGCTCTGTCTGCATCAAAAATGATCCCACACCACGCTGACACATCTATGGTGACAAAGAAAAGTTTGTCATAGTCTGGGGGTCCTTAGCACAGGATCACACATAAGGGCAGCCTTAAGCTGCTTAAAGCTTCCTGACATTCCTCAGTCCATTTAACTGTGTTTGGTTGCTTTTTCCTTGTCAGGTTTGTCAGTGCAGCAGCAATCTGACTGTAGTGTGGTATAAATTGCTTGTAATATCCTGCTAAGGCTAGGAATGATTGGACCTGTGGTGTTTTTTTGTGTTTTTTTTTAAGGGACAGGCCAATTCTGGATAGCCTCTACTTCAAGCCTATAGAGGGTTGATAGTTCCCTGACCCACCTGGTGTTCAAGGTAAGTAACCCTGTTTAGGCCTATTTGACAACTTTTTAGCCTTGGCTGTCAGCCCTGTATCCCTTATGCACTGGAAAATAACTTGGAGGTGCTCTAGGTGTTCTGCCCATGAATCAGAGAATATGTCATCATCATCATCAGATTAGGCAACTGAAAATTCTCAAAATCCAACTTGAAGATAATCTACTACAAGTTTTAGGAAGGTGGCAGGTGCATTGTGCAGCCTGAAAGTGAGAACATTAAATTCATACAGCCCTACATGTGTAATGAAAGCTGACCTTTCCTTAGTGGATTCATCCAGAAAAGGGTAGTACCCCCACCCATTCATTACATCTGCTCTTACCAGCTGGATCAGAGTCAACACAGTCAAATGAAGATCAACTTTATCAATTATGCCAATTTTATTTCTGTGCATGTGCCTCTCTAATTCATTACGCTTTGCTACCCTTCATTTAGTTTCCTCCATTCACTCTACTACCTAAGAGATGAACTCTCTTTAGATTAATTCTCCTTACATTGTGGGGATATGGTAGCCACTTGGCAGTGGAAATGGTAGAAGGAAGTTGTGTGCTCCAAGATTTTTACATATGGTATCAAGGAAAGATAGAAGGGCACAGCTGTGGACAGTGAATCTGTAACTATGAAACACTGGCCAATATTATCCCTCCTTTTTCTACAGAAGGCATGCATCAATCCATGTGCTATGGATATGGCTTTGGAGAGGTTCTGCAGCTTGCAGGAGAGAATTCTCTGAATTAAAGCCCATGCAACACCCATATGCCTAGTGCCTAACAGTATGCCTCATCATCTCCATCACTGCTTGTCATCCCTTCAACGGCTTTGGAGAAATAACAAAACCTTAAATCAGATTTTTTCCCCCCTGAAGATAATAAAAATACGTTAACATTGCCAGATGCTGTTGACTTCAGTAAGAGTAATCACTGCAAGCTGTTGAGGAGAGACAGACAATATTTTCATTAGCAGAAACTGATTAAATGATTAAGAGAATAGTCCCAAACTGCTGAACAACCATGTTTAATAAATAACACAGACCTTGGGATATGGGAGTCTAATGGTCTTTGGATACTGCAGGGTGTCTTCTGCATAAAAGGAATACTCCATAACAGGAACTTCTGTGTCATTAAACTCTGCATATGCTAGAAAACTGGCATTTGGAGACCACCACAGAGCAGAGTGGGTGCCAAACATTTCCTCTGAAAGAGATGCAAAGGCGTTCTTTTGAAGTAATAGCTGCTAAATTGGCTTCTGCAACGGAATTATTGTTCTAATTTGTATTGCGCAGATTTATGCTGAAGTTCAGCTACCAAAGTACAGACTATTTGCCTGTGTTCTAGAATGACGCAGTAAAAGAATGCTTACAACAGATAGACTTTTATAGTTATACTTCCTGATTTTGGCTGCAGTAATGAAAAAAAATCTGTACTGGGTGTTAGTCCTGTAATTGTTCATACACTCCAATTAAAAATAAAATTCATTTTCAGTAACATAAAGCCATGACAACTTTATGATTAATAAAGTCCCCAAATAAGCTTTCAAACTTATAACTAAGTTATCTGGAAGTAAAGCAGATCTACTTCCAAATACGAGGGTATGTGTACACTACAGAGGGTTTTTTTTTGGAAAAACAACCATTTTTCTGAAAAAACTTGAATTACGTCCACACTGCAATCACACCGCATTAATGAAATTTCCATCTTTTAAAAAGTAGGGTTTTCATTTATAATAATACCAAGGTTTTTTATAGAATTTCCGTCCATAACTGTCAAAGTGCTTTGCCTCCATTCTGCATACAGAGAAACTGAAGCATAGAGCTAGGAAGTGACTTGACCAAGGTCACCCAGCAGAATAAAAGTGGCAGAGCTCATTTGCAAAACGAGTATCACACCCACTTTCCTTTTTAAAGCATTTTGATTTCTGTGGCTATAATTCTAGGTGGTGATACCATTTAAGATGCTCTCTTGTCTCCGTGTATTTACTTTTACATATTTTAATCAGACTAACAAATAAGGTTCTGTATTTTCTTGTAAGATAAAATATGCATGTAATTACCTTCATATACCCAGTCGGCTATTCCATTAAAAATTTTATTTTCTTCTCCGTTTGTGGTGATCGGCACACTTGCCGCACCTGGTGATTCTTTTATGTAAACATTATTATTCCAAACATACGCCTGTAAAAAACCTCAACAACTTAATTATCACAATAGTCACTGTTAAAATGCAATTCTAGAACAAATCACATAGTCCCCTCCCACGGTCATATTTGTCACTCTTTTAGAAGGCAGGCACTGTCTTCGACAGCTATGTTACATTAAACCCGATGCAGGCAATTAACAAATAAAAACATTATTTATTAGTATTAAAGTAATTTGTAACAGAAAACATTGAGGTAGTGAGTGATCTGGCCTGTGGTCATAAATAGAGAGCTAAAGAAAAAAATCATCAGGTGTTGTTAAAATAAAGAGATATCTGTAGCACTTTCCATTTGTTGATCTAAAAGTGCTTTACAAAGGAAGTTGGTATAGCAGGCCACACCAGGAGTAGAATGCAGGTCTCCAAAATTGCAGTTCAGTATTGTATTCAGCTACACTGCCTCCCCTGTATTGATGTGTATTGTGTCTTTAAAGCGCTATTAATATTTTCTTTAGATACAGATTTCTTTCTTTCTTTAGTAACTGTGTTTTATTTTGCTTGTCTCACAATGAAAGCTGTAAGCTCTTTCATAAAATATTTGCAAGGGTTTTAAGCTGTCACAGGCATCAACATCCCTTCTAGCTAAGGGATGCTTGACTACCTCCTCCACCCCAAGCCCCACCCTGACTCTTCCCACCCCACTCCCTCCCTCAAGTCCCCATTTCTCCGCCTCTTTGTCTTCTCCCCATCCCGTCTCCCAAACGCATCTCATCCCTGCTCCATCCCCTCCCTCCCAGAACATCTTGCATGCTGCAAAACAGCTATTTGTGGTGAGGGAGGGGCAGGAGTTGATCAGTAGTTGATCAGTAGGGCCATCAGTGGGCAAGAGACACTACAGTGAGTTGGGAAGAGGGGAAAGCTTGGCTGCTGGTGGATGTTGACTATTCACTAATTTATCTCAATTAATGCTTAAAGAGTTAAATGATATAATTTTAAACATTTAAATGGTTAACTTTTAAAATCAATATTTATATTCCTCACTCTCTAACATCAAAGAGAAAACTCACATGGGTAGTGACCCTGTCCCTTTGTTTTTTGTGGGAAGAAGCTATAAGTATGGACACGGAAAAATTCTTTGCCTCTGGACTGTTTGGAGCCGAACAGAGCAGGAAAACTGAAAAGGAAGACAGAGATCCACAGAGCAACAGAGCTACTATGGATAACCCCGAGAGCCTTTGGGAAATCTAACCTAACACTGGAATTATAGCAACTCACCTGAATACATAGTTTGCCTGCTTATCCTCTCAATAACTCTCATTTCTTTATCCTAGCTTATAAACATTTAGTTCGTGTATAACAGTGTTGTCCTTGCTGTGAGATCTAGGATATAAACTGACTTGTGTGAATGACTGGGGACTGGGTATAATCTATGTTGTCATGTATGGTATAAGTAAAAATCCATCATATAGTCTAGTTTGGCTAGGTGACAAAAAAGACTAGAGTGTCCATGAGAACAGTCTTGACACCATTATCAAACTATTGTAATGCTTCAGGAGTTCACATTTGTTACTGAGCTGTTGAAATTTAATTATACAGCATACCAAAAGTTTGGGGTGTCTGCCCTGCTTTTGACAATCTGTCCTGTAATAGGCACTCCTGGTCATAAGCAACTCCAAACAATGTGACAATGGCATTGGAAATGCACTGCAGACATTTCAATACAGTTATATTTACTGACCAGTTTGTGACCAACAGGTGACCAGGATATGTACTGGGTATCATTAGGCAGTAGATTCTCAGTTACTAAGGATCTAGGGAAAAACAAAACAAAAAGTATATAAGACAGATAAATCAGTGAAGTGTCATTTTATTGCAAAGTGGCTTTATTGTATATGCATTGCCCGTAATAGCTACTGACCTGCTTTGTATATCATAGATGTGGTATGAAGCTGTGTATGAATGCCTCCAGAGCTGCAAGAGAACCAATTTTATTTTGAGGATCTCTCTCACTATGATTGATTTTAGGAGCCCTGTGAATGTGTTATAAGTTCCTGGCAATAATATTGGACACCTCCTCAGACTCTCATTGGAAGAGGTGAACACAACCACCAGGCATTGACAACTACCAATGGGTTAGACCAGTGGCCTCCAAACTTTTTAAGCTCAAAATCACTTTTTGAATGTAAGTGTAATGTAAGATCTACCTCAAATATAAATGCCCTTGCCCCGCCTCCTTCGTTCCCCTTCTCCAAGGCTCTGCCCCTGTTCACTCCATCCTCCCTTCCTCCCTCCCCCATTCTCCCTCCCTTTCACCAAGCAGGGGCAATAGGTTGGGACACAGGCTCCGGTCTTGGGCTAAGGGGTTTGGAGCATGAGGGGGCTTTGAACTGAGCCTGCGGCATGGAGTTGGGTTGTAGGAGAGGGTTCAGGGTACAGGCACTATTTCGAGACATCCCTTATTCCTCGTGGAATGAGGTTTATGGGGATGCCAAAATAGAATGTCTGTTATTTCGAACATACTTGCAGTGTAGACATACCCTTAGATAATGAATCTCTGTGATCTATTTGAAGTGATTAAATTCTACAGTGACAGGCATTATAAATATGATGATTAAACTGATGGAGAGATGATCAGATTATCAGACTTAACCAACAGAGCTATAATCAAATGAACACTGACAAAATATTATTAAAACATACTAATTAGAGATGGGTCCTTAACAAAAACCCTGTATCCAAAGACCACTGGGGTTTGGAGTGAGGAGAGGTGGTTTGCCACCTTAATTTTGGCATTTTCTAACTTCTGAGAGCTTGATTATGAAATCTTAATAATGTTCTTTTAACAGCTTCATTGTGGGTAATATGCTTTTTTTTTTTAACTGAAGCAACAGAAATTCCGTTATGTGGCATCACACTGACATCCCTATGGGCCATGAGCAGAGTGGTAACCTTTAGATAACCACACAGAGCTCTGCCACTAAAGCTAACAGAGTAACTGATAGTAGTAGTATGTTGTCATCCTTAACATGATCTAGCATGAGATGAGAATGAGACACTTTCCCAGTGTGTTTCACAATATTTGCTCACAACAGAGGAATGGTGACACTTAGAAAGTTTGGGTTCCATTCCAGGCTCTGGAGACATGTGTGCTCTAGTGGATACAGACTAAATTTGACCAGCTTCTGTCTCCTCTTATCCAACCTGTTCCCACTCTCACTCTTCTTCACTTCTGGCTCCCAGTCCCTAACTCCACTGCTCAGGCTGTACATTTTAGTTCCAGTCATCAGACCTAGTTAGCTTTGGCCTCCCTATCTGGACTCACTGTTTGAGTGCCAGTCTCCTCCACACTAAGACACAGTTTCTTATCCAGCCTACCCCCCACTTCCCCACCTCCATGTGACAAGACTCCTTGTTCCACTATGCTCCTTTCCCTCCTCCCTGGTCCAGCTCTTCTCCCCCCGCCCTGCATTCAAGTCAAGCAGCTTCCTCTTCCATGCTGCTTTGGGATCATCAATGGGGTTCACTGAAAGCATGGACAGACAGGTTCCCTTGATCTGATTTCTACAGCCTGGCCTCAGCCCTGCCTGGAGCAACCATTAAATTAAAAGTCCAGCTTTACCTCTGGTATCCTGGGCTGGAGGTGGCATGTTCTGTTGTTCTGTGGGGATTGTGCATGTGTAGTCTGATCAGCACTAAGAGCTCTGAGAGGCTCAAGCATTCTCCATGAAAGGATGGAATCTTCAGAGATTCTAGCCACTAAAACCTAAGTGGTTTCTCAAGTGTGTGCAACCTGCAATTTTTCAAAGGCCCTATAACTTGGCCAAATTTGGATGCAATTTCACAGCAAGAGACAAAGGTACATCCCTGACACAAAGGCACCACATGCCAAATACCAAATCTGTGTTTAAAAGCTCAGAAGCAATAGTATTTCTCAGAGAAAAGGTCACCAGAATATTTTTAACATGGACAAAACAATATATTTCTCTGATTGTATTTTGAGAAATGGGTGCATTTAGCTGAAATTGTTCAGACTTTAAACTGAAGCAGACAATTGGCATAAAAAATCAGCTAAAACTGTAAAGTTTGGCAAAGTTATCAGCAACTGAAAGTTAAGTCTTATAGTGGGAAGTATTGGACAACTTTAAAAGGTAGTGCTGCCAGCCAGCCCTGCCTATCAGACCTGTCTGCACCAACCAAAAGATTAAAATGAATCCAAATTTTGGTAAATGAGAGTTCTCATTCTCCCCTTTTTCTGTCTTTCTATAAAACATAAGAGGCATACAAAAGAAGAAGAAAAAGAAATGCACTAATACCTTTACATAGTTGTATTGAAAAAGAGCAAATTTTTGGTCAGGAGATAAGATAGCTGTGGTTGCTCCATACGTGGCCTATCAACAAAAGGATGGAGAAAAAAAACACACATGCACTGATTACATAGGTAAAAACAAGGAGCAATGCTTTCCCCAAAGTCTGAGATGTACTCTATGTGAGCAAACATACTAATGTGGTATTTTTCAGAACTTCTGAGAGTGTTTGATCATCAGCATTTATGAGCACGATGTCATTGTCAGCAGTTTTGTGCAGGTATTCATTTCCTAATGGGACAAGAAAAATGTCACTGAGTAACAAATAAATGAAAATGTTTCTAAACATTTACTATTTTCCATCTAATATCACAGAGTAGGAGGTCTATATAAAACAAAGCAATTCAAATTCTGGACCTTTATATAGTGGGAAGAGGGACAAGCTGCAGGAGCCAATAGGAATTACAGTCCCCATTTTTAGAGGAGCACAAGTTCCTCTAAAATGTCAACTCCTACCTTAGTCCTCTAGGGAACCGAGCATAGAAAAAGGGAAAGGAGCCTTGCTCTATTTCTTTCTGCTCCCCAAACTGACCCAAGAAGTAGGATGAATGCACAGGGAGGAGTGTGTTGTCTCCTATAGAAGGGTATAGCAGCAGATCTCCTCTTCTAGCATCCAGGGGGAGATCTGCCTCCCCATCATCAGCAACACAGGGATGAGCCTGAAGGGTACAATTAAGTCCTCTGTTTTCCATTATTTTAATTCTGTTTTGGGTCTTACTGATGTCATTCTACAACAATAACCTAAAAAACATTCACACTTCACCACCACATATCAGCTACCTCTGAGCATTTAAGTAAGTACAGCCTGCCCCGAACATGAACATCACATAACAGAGGTAAAGACAGGACTATGCAGCACTTTAAAGACTAACAAAATGGTTAATTAGGTGATGAGCTTTCGTGGGCCAGACCCACTTCCTCAGATCAAATTGTGGAAGAAAATTGGCATGACCATATATACCTTTTGGTCATGCCAATTTTCTTCCACAATTTGATCTGAGGAAGTGGGTCTGGCCCACGAAAGCTCATCACCTAATAAGCCATCTTGTTAGTCTTTAAAGTGCTGCATAGTCCTGTCTTTTGTTTCAGCAAGACCAGACTAACACAGCTACATCTCTATTACTATATCAGAGGTAGGCAGAGATAACATTCTATCAGGACAGACTGATTTACCTGAAATCCATTGTAAATTATATGTTTTGTATTTAATTTCACCATTTAAATAATCCTCTAAGGTAAATGTTCTACGTGAGTCAGATTTGGCACCTGCATCTGGAAGAAAGGAAAGAAAGATGTGGATAATGTTGTGACTTACTCAGCCAAGCCTAAAAATTGGTGTGTCTTTGTGGCAGATATACTAACACTTTAACTATCCTTGTGTAAAATCCTAGTGGAGATAAGGTACTGTAGCTTTACTGTGAAGAAAGTCATCAACAGGGGCTAACATGCTGACCTTGCCAAGCCACCCTATGGCAAAGGCCCCCAGTGCCTGGTCTCCAAAAGGATTTTACAGTGAAATAACAATGTGCAATAGTGATGTCCCTGTAAAAACACCCACTTCTGTTACAGAGAAAATATAACTTGAATTCTCTACACTCCCTAGCTTATAAAAAGTGAAGCCACTTATTAAAAAGCGAAAGAACCAATCTTAGTTCTCCTCCCTTTTGTGCCTACTCTTGGAATTCATTATTAACTGTTTGCTTTAGACACCTGTTATGGGCTTGATCCTGCACAGCACAGGTGCACAAGGTAAAGAGTGATGGGCAGATCAGGAAACAAGATAAGGCTAAAATCTCGGTTAATCAGGCAACCAGTTGAAAAATAGGTTCACCTAACATTTAACGGGTTAACTGACTAAGCAGGAACCAGGCTGTGGACCACTTCAGCCCCCAAGGCTCCTGCCTGCAGCCCCTTTCATATCCCCTGCTCAGTACCCCATTTGTATGCTGAGTATCACACTCAAACCCATGTCTCCTGAGACTCACCCCCACTTAGGCCACTATTTGTATTCCTCATTCTTTTGAGCTCACACAAGGCTTGAGACCTATTACCACTTAGGGCAGGGCTATTCTAGACCTGGAATATCAGGTTAAGGTAGGTAAGGGTATGTCTACACTGCCACTCTAGTTCGAACTAGGGTGGTAGTGTAGACATACCCTAACTCTAGCTACATACAGTTTGTAGCTGGAGTCAGTCTGCCTTAACCCAAGTTTGGTGCTGTCTTTACAGAGGGAGGGCGATGAGAGCAAGTGCTCCTGTTGGCTTCCTTTACTCCTTGCAACTGTGAGCAGTATAGGCACCGGCCAGAGATGCCCTCAGTGTTTGATTTATGGGGCTTAACTAGACCCACTAAATCAAACACCATAAGATCAACCTCCGGTGCAGCAAGTGAAGATGTGCCCATATTGCAGAGCTGAGGAAAGTATGCCCGTGGGCCAGATCTGGCCTGAGGACACAGCAGGGAGCCCTAGGCAGGATCCCCCCCGCAAAGCAGCTGCCGGGCTGTTTCTCTTTCATCACTGTGAGCTTAGAGGGAAAGGGGAGAAAGCTTCATGTGCTGCCCTTGCTCCCAGCAAAATCCCATGGGTTAGTTTCTGGCCAAAGGGAGCTGTCTGTTTGAAAGACAGGCAGCACATGAAGTGCCAGGCAGCACATGCAGCACCATCTGCATGTGTGAATAACTATTAGATGGAGGGGAGGGGAGGCTGGGACAACAGAGGTAACCCCTCCCCTCCGGCTAGTAGTTATTCACACACACAGATACTCCTTGCAGCCTACGCAAGGGTGGGACAAACAGGGAGGCTGACTCAGGCAGGGAGTCACTCAGATAAGTCTCCCAGTCAGAGCCTTCTTCTGGCACTCCAGCCCCTTCCTGCCCCCCCAACTCTCTGTCTCCCGTCTCCTGCCTCCCTCCCCCACATAACCCAAACCCTCTGCCCCCCTCCCAGAACCTGCACCCCAATCTTCTGCCCCAGGTCACAACCCAAACCCCAGCATCTCAGTCCAGTGCCCCAGGTCACACCTGCCTCCTTCACCCAAACTCCTTCCCAAACCCCACACTCCTTCCTGCACCCTAATCCTTTACCCCAAGCTCCCTTCTGTACCCAACCTATGCAATCACACACCCCCAGTCCAAATTGAGAGGGCCATATAGTCAAACCCTAAGTTTGGAATTCAAATCCAGTCCTCCTGAATAGTGGTGAACAACTCTGTCTCAGGGTATGTCTACACTACCACCCTAGTTTGAACTAGGTTGGTTAATGTAGGCAACCTGAGTTGCATTTGAATTTCCCCTCGTGGAACGAGGTGTACCAGTAGTTCGGAATAGGAAGCCTAATCCGAACTACCTAGTTCGTGCCGCGTGTAGCCGCGGGCATGGAGTCTGAACTAGCGGACATTTAAAAATGGCGGCACCTGGCAATATGCAAATGAAGCCCGGGAAATTCAAATCCCAGGCTTCATTTGCAACTCCGGTTGCCTACATTAACCACCCTAGTTCGAACTAGGGTGGTAGTATAGACATACCCTCAGAGTCACTGAGCTGGTCCCAGAGGTACTTTAGCTCCTGTATATCTTAACATCTGGACTAAAGTATAGACCATAACAGATTATGATACTGAATTAAGAGTCATCCACCCAGTTCAAGAACCACGCCCCCCCGGTGGGATGGTCATTCACCACCCAACTACATTGTAATCTTTCCATTAGTTTAACGGGACTAGGATCACGGGATCTAGCCCTCACCACTGAGCCTTCATGAGTGGATGCAGAGTTGTCTGACTTGGAAAATTACTTTAATGTAAATTGTTTCTGTATGCAATATAAAACCACACATTATAATGGTAAATGCTATTAAAGTTCATAATTATATGTAGAATGTATCATTTACTTTTGGCTAAATCATTAACAAACACAACTCTCATAAATGGTTCAAATGAAACACAGCAGTTCTGCAGTGGAGTTTATTGCTCCTGGTTCTGAAAAACGTAATTAAGTCATAAACACTTACTGAGCAGGTTACTGATTAATATTTATGCTCTTCAATGAAGGCAGGATGTATACAGCTTATACAAGGATACTGTGGTGTGAACAAAGTGCCCTAACAACTGCAACCACTGCAGAAATAGGCTGCAATATTAAAACTGAATAGCAGAGTAAATTTTTTTGTCATTGACTTTGATTGGGCAAGGATTTCACCTTTCATGTAAAGTACTTTTCTTTCCTTTAAAACCTGTATTTTCTATAGGTTTCAGAGCCCCTGCCACCCTGTGCTGCTGCCTCTGATACAGCCTGCCACACTGCACTGCTGCTCTGCAGCAGCAACCCCTGTCTGTGATGGGTCCAAGCTCCCCTCGGACAAAGGCCAGAGCAGCCTCTATCTGTGGGGAGCTCAGACCCCCACAGACAGGGATTGCTGCCACAGAGCAGTCTCTATCCATGGGGGGCCCAGGCTTGCTGCAGACAGGGGCTGCACCGTGGGATGCCACAGCAGCCGCTGCAGAAGCGGTAGTGAGGTGGAGGAGGCAGGTCTGCAGAGTTGGCATGCATGGAGGATGAGGGGGAGCAGGTGGGAGGAGGGGGGCAGGTAGGTCTGCAGAGCTGGCATGCACAGAGAGTCACTTAAAAGCTGGCTTTCCATGTGTATTGGCTCCCACCTGCACTCCTCACCCTGCGTGCTGCTGTACCAGCAGGTTTAAAGTTTACTCCCACAGGCACCAGCTCCAGCTACTTCCCCACTTGCTACAAGGGTGGAGGGAAACGATTGTAGCCTAGGTTTATTAGTTAATCATGTAGTCACCTACATGCTGACATCCCTAGTTCAGAGTACCAGCCACTAACTAATTTTTGCAAACTCTTGAAGGTGACTGAAAAGAAAAAAAAACCACTAATTGGTTTGTGCCTTTCCTTTCTTCTTATTGCTTTATGAAGGGGGCCTAAAACTTTGGAAGTCATGTCTATCTCACCTGCTTTTCCTGGAAGCAGGGTTGCCAGATGGTTTCAACAACAATACCGGATATACTTGACATTACATCACAATCTACATTACATTTATATTTTCTCATTTATAATTTCTCAATTTGTTTCCCAAACAGAAAGCTCAAATACTGGACTGTCTGGTTCAAAACTGGACACCTGGCAATCCCTAGCTGGAAGGCTCTAAGGATGACTGGAGACTTATGGGGTGAAACCACATAATCTGAGAAGGAAGTGATTTTTATTAAAAAAAAAAAAAAAGCTTATTATTAATATCAGTTTAAATAAAAAAATTTAAACACTTGGGAAAAACTCTTAACTGAGAGCTAATTAAAATCCCACCATTAATTCTAAGAAGGCTAGATTTGCCATTTCAGATATTTTTAAGAGACAAATACCTCTCTGGCCCTTCTTTACATAAAATAAAGAAGCAAAAAAAACACACACACCTTTTTTTAAAAAAATCTACATAGGTCATTTTTAAATACATGCAAGAAGGTAGAATATGGAAGATGAGTGTAAGAGATTTAATGATTTTGTAATCAAGTTTAATCTACTTGAATATTTCAAACAATAAGCATATGCATTATTATAAGCAAAGCGAAATTAATAGATTGTAACAAATAATTTACTCGATGAATTTAGTTTAGGATTTTCAATTATACTAAAGAGAACCTTGTTACGCAAGAGTAAAGATCAGATTATCACAACAGTCCCTTTGCCACTGAAATTTATCCATTAAGTATTCAACTCCCACTGAAGTTCAGTTCTTTGAAAAATCCTACTCCTAGTCTCTCTCACTTTATGGAGAGTCCATGAACAGAACATGGTTCCTTAGATTAAATTATTCCCAATTAACAGAATAATACTTTTGAAAATGATATTATTTTACAGATCGGTTGGGAACAGCTATCTGAATGTAATATTCAGGCTTTGTTAGTTCTAAACGGTCACATGCTATTCTTTCTCTTACCTGACTTCTGGAACATAATCCTTAAAACAGTGAGGTTTGAGGTAGCACCTAGTTTAACTTCTCTTGGAAAGGGGAGCAATTTAAGGGCAGATAACAGATAAACAGGTTGAAAGATTTTTCAGAAACTTTACATTATCCTTTCTGTGACACAGGTCTTGGCTGAAGCATTATGGCTAAAAATAGTAAAAATAACAATGCCTATTTTAAGATTTATTGGTTAGACAGAATTTATATTTAATATTTATCTCTACCCATTCAGCAAAGTAACTGCATGTGTACTCTAAAATGAAAATAAAGTGAGTAATAAGATCTTTTTTCTGTCTTATTTGATTGCTTCTATTCTGGGCCTCTGACAAATGGTGTAGAAAATTCCCTCTCTTCTCTGTCAAACAATGGCCCATGAAAAACATACTAACAGCTTTTACTGATCATTAATGTAAAAATACCAGAAAGAAATGGAATAATCTGTATCAGACACATTTAGGTGCCAGACAGTCCTAAGAGGATAGTCTTAACATTAATACCATCACAGCCCTACCATGGCATATTTTCCATATATGAATAGTCAAGTAGCTCTCCTAAAATCTTCCTTTCACAAGTGTCCATGAGTTCATTAAATGCTCACGGATAGTGAATGCAAAAATGGACCAAACATGGCTAAAGTCAATTCATTCTTGACTTTAAAACATATATAAAAAAAGAGAATATCAATTCAACATTACCTATGACATAAACTGGAAGTGCGTGTGCATACATATGTATGGAAAATATACACCATAAACCAACTTTATGAATGTTCTAGCAAAAAGACTTATTTACTTTTTAAAATAACTCACTGGAAAGATATGTTTAATCATCTATAGAAATGTAGCTATTCCATTGACCTTTAGGACTTCAGCATCTGAGTGTATGACAAAAAAGCAGAATTCCAAGAAACCTAGTTTAATGATGGGTAGATTACAAAACATTGGGATTTGACTCAATTATGACCCTCTAGAAATTGGTCTGGAAATTTCAAAATAGCAACCTTTTCTATGTTATTTCTACTCTTGAGGGAAGTGTGTGTTGTGTTTGGGGCTTTCTGGCTGTGTGCTGAGCTTGTTTGTGAGTGAAGGTTGGTGTGTGGTGGTGGTGGGGGGGTTTCACTTCCCCTTTCCCCTCCCCCTCCTCTTCATGGAGTGTGCTGTGACTAGCAGGTGGAAACTGTTGGCTTTTAATTGAAGTTTGAATTCTAGAAGCCTCTGCTGATTGGCTGAGCCTTGGTAGGGGGAGGGACTTTCAGGCAGTCCAGGGCTTTATAAAGCAGTGAGCAAGTGACCAAGGAGCTTGCGAACAGGTGAGTTCTAACAGGGAGTTGGGAAGGGGGCAAGGTTCTCTTGCTTTCTTTTTAAATCCTTTCTCCAGGACATCAGGGATGGATGGTGATAGGTCTGCTGTTGTTACCTGCACAGCATGTGCCATGTTTGTCTTCCTCCCGGAAGAAAGAACAGATTTCATCTGCATGAAGTGCATGCTGGTCACTACTTTGGAAGAAAAAATTAGAGGACTAGAGGCCCAGGAGTCGACCCTACGCTCGATCAGAGAAGATGAAGACTTCCTCGATAGAAGGCAGCATTTAATCTTGCAAGCACGGCAGGTGGAAGAGCTGGAGAGGGCAGTACGGCACCAGGAAGAGAACTGGCAGAATGTAACTTCTAGAAGGGGAAAAAGGTCAGTACAGGAATCCCCCAATGCTACAGAAGTAAGTAATCGCTTTCAGGCTCTCTCCACAGACTCTGCAGTGCTGAATGCTTTGGAAGGGATCTCACAAGGAAGAAACTGCAAGGGAACACCATCTACTGGAAGGCATGGGATGCGTAGTCCTAGGGATGGGTATTCCACGACCACCCCTCCCCCCAAAAGAAGACTACGGGTGGTGGTGGTCGGGGACTCCCTCCTAAGACAGACTGAGCCATCCATCTGCCATCCGGACCTGGAATCTTGAGAGGTGTGCTGCTTACCATGAGCTCGAATTCAGGATGTGACTGAGAGGCTTACCAAACTGATGAAACCTCTGGATCGCTACCCCTTCCTGCTTCTTCATGTGGGAACTAACGATACGGCCAAGAATGACCTTGAGTGGGTTACTGCGGATTATGTAGTGCTGGGAAGAAGGATCCAAGAATTCGGAGCGCAAGGGGTGTTCTCGTCTATTCTCCCTGTTGAAGGGAAAGGACTGGGCAGGGATCTTCGAATTGAGGAAGTAAATGCGTGGTTGCGCAGGTGGTGTCGCAGAGAGGGCTTTCGTTTCCTCGACCATGGAACTCTGTTCCAGGCATAAGGATTGTTAGGAAGAGATGGGATCCACCTAACCAAGAGAGGAAGGAGCATCTTCGCGGACACGCTTGCAAACCTAGTGAGGAGGACTTTAAACTAGGTTTGTTGGGGACGGAGACCAAAAGCCTGAGGGGAGTGGGAAAGTTGGATACCGGGAAGAAATGCAAAGACAAATGAGAAAGAAAGGAGGAACCCTGGTTCGAATGGAGAAGATATGGCAATCAACTGGTTATCTGAAATGTTTGTACACTAATGCGAGAAGCCTGGGCAAACAGGAAGAACTGGAGGCCCTGGCCCAGTCCAAGAAATATGATTTAATTGGGATGACAGAGACTTGGTGGGATGACTCACATGACTGGAGCACTGTCATGGAAGGGTATAGACTGTTCAGGAAGAACAGACAGGGGAGAAAAGGAGAAGGAGTTGCACTAAACGTAAAAGAGCACTATGATTGCTCTGAATTCCAGTATATAGAGGGAGAAAAACCTGTTGAAAGTCTGTGGATTAAGTTTAGAAGTGCAAACAACAGCAGTGATGTTGTGGTTGGTGTCTACTACAGGCTACCGAATCAAGTGGATGCGGTAGATGAGGCTTTCTTCAGACAACTGAGAGAAGCTTACAGATTGCAGGCCCTGGTTCTCGTGGGGACTTTAATCACCCTGACATCTGTTGGGAAACCAACACAGCAGTACACGGGCAATCCAGGAAGTTTTTGGAGAATATTGGGGATAACTTCTTGGTACAAGTGCTGAAGGATCCGACCAAGGGCCATGCGCAGCTTGACCTTTTGCTCACAAACAGGGATGAACTAATAGGGAAGTAGAGGTGGGTGACAACCTGGGAAGCAGTGATCATGAGATGGTAGATTTCAGGATCCTGACCAAAGGAAGAAAGTAGTAGTAAAATACACACCTTGGACTTCAGAAAAACAGATTTTGACTCCCTCAGAGATCTGATGGGTAGAATCTCCTGGGAAGCTAACATGAAGGGGAAAGGAGTCCAGGACAGCTGGCAGTATTTTAAAGAAGCCTTATTGAAGGCACAAAAAGAAACCATCCCGATGCGTAGCAAAAGAGGCAAATATGGTAGGAGACCGGATTGGCTTACAGGGGAAATCCTTGGTGAACTTAAGCACAAAAAGGAAGCTTACAAAGAGTGGAAATTTTGACAAATGACCAGGGAGGAGTTTAAATGTATAGCTCGAGAATGCTGGGGGGTTATCAGGAAGGCGAAAGCGCAATTGGAATTGCGACTGGCAAAGGATGTGAAGGATAACAAAGGTTTTTACAGGCATGTTAACAAGAAGAAAGTGATCAGAGAGGGTGTGGGGCCCCTACTGGATGAAAGAGGTAACCTAGTGACAGATGATGTGGGGAAAGCTGAAGTACTCAATGCTTTCTTTGCCTCTGTATTCTCGGACAAGGTCAGCTCCTGGACTAATGTGCTAAGTGACACAGGATGGAATGAAGATCGACAGCCCTTGGTGGATAAATAACAGGTTAGGAACTATTTAGAAAAGCTAAACATACACAAATCCATGGGTCTCGACTTCATGCATCCAAAGGTACTGAGGGAGTTGGCAAATGTCATTGAGGAGCCTTTGGCCATTATCTTTGAAAAGTCATGGAGATCGGGAGAGATCCCGGATGATTGGAAAAAGGCAAATGTAGTGCCCCTCTTCAAAAAAGGGAAGAAGGATGATCCAGGGGACGATAGGCTGGTCAGTCTTATCTCGGTTCCTGGAAGAGGAAAGTGATTAGGAATAGTTAGCATGGATTCACAAAGGGCAAGTCGTTCCTGACCAATCTGATTAGCTTCCATGATGAGGTAACTGGCTCTGTCGACACAGGAAAGTCAGTGGATGTGATATACCTTGACTTTAGCAAGGCTTTTGATACAGTCTCCCACAATATTCTTGCCAGCAAGTGAAGGGAATATGGATTGGATAAATGGACGGTAAGATGGATAGAAAGCTGGCTAGAAGGCTGGGCCCAGAGGGTAGTGATCAACAGCTCGATGTCAGGATGGTGGTCGGTTTCTAGCGGAGTGCCCCAAGGTTCGGTTCTAGGACCGGTTTTGTTCAAATATCTTTATTAATTACCTGGATGAGGGAATGGATTGCACCCTCAGCAAGTGACACTAAGGTGACACTAAGCTGGGGGATAGGTAGATACTCTTGAGGGCAGAGATAGGGTCTAAAGTGACTTAGACAAATTGGAGAATTGGGCCACAAGAAATCTGATGAGGTTCAACAAGGACAAGTGCAGAGTCCTGCACTTGGGATGGAAGAATCCCAAGCATTGTTACAGGCTGGGGACCAACAAGCTAAGTAGTAATTCTGCAGAAAAGGACTTGGGGGTGACAGTGGATGAGAAGCTGGATAGGAGTCAACAGTGTGCCCTTATAGCCAAGAAGGCTAATGGCATATTGGGTTGCATTAAGAGGAACATTGCCAGCAGATTCAGAGATGTCATTATTTCCCTGTATTTGGCTCTGGTGAGGCCACATCTGGAGTATTCTGTCCAGTTCTGGGCCTCCCTACAAAAAGGATGTGGACACATTGGAGAGGGTCCAGCGGAGGGCAACCAAAATGATTAGGGGGCTGAAGCATATGACCTCTGAAGAGAGGCTGAGGGAGTTAGGTCTGTTTAGTCTGCAGAAGCAAAGAGTGAGGGGGGATTTGATAGCAGCATTCAACTTCCTCAAGGGAGCTTCCAAAGAGGATGGAGAAAGGCTGTTCTCTGTGGTGACAGATGGCAGAACAAGGAGCAATGGTCTCAAGTTGCGGTGGGAGAGGTCCAGGTTGGATATTAGGACAAACTATTTCACTAGGAGAGTGGTGAAGCACTGGAATGGGTTACCTAGGGAAGTAGTGGAGTCTCCATCCCTAAAGGTGTTTAAGTTTCGGCTTGACAAAGCCCTGGCTGGGTTGATTTAGTTGGGATTGGTCCTGCCTAGAGCAGAGGGCTGGACTTGATGACCTTCTGAGGTCTTTTCTAGCTCTATGATTCTATGATTTTGTTTCTTTCATTTCAAGTCCCAGTTTTAACTAAACTGCAGAGATATGTGAAAATGAAGAACAAAGTAAACCAAAACTAAGTTGTTCTGAACCTCAACAATGATTTGATGCAAGTTTTGGGTGAAGGTTCAAATCTGCTCCAATTTCAGCCTTACAATTTCATCCACCCTTACATGTCTACCAGCTCCTCTGAAACACTGTGAAACACAATTATGGGGTTTACTCTCTCTTTTTCTTGCTTGATTAATCCAGAAATGGGCAATGGTCTTCCTCTAAATTCTAGATCAGGGATGGGCAATAATTATTGACTGGGGACCACTTCAGAAATTTTTGAAGTGGCCCCAGACTTTCATGCTTCCCCATCCACAGACCTTGATTGGTCTGTGGATGGATAAGCGCATGAAGCCTTTGTGCCTCCCACCCCAAGAAAACCAACAGCTGTTCAGAACAGCTGGAGGTTCCCTTTAAGTGCCCAAGCTCCTGGCATGAGAGAAGACTTCACGTGCTCCCCATCCTGCCCCCAGGTCAATCAGGGCCTGGGGGTGGGAGGGAGCATAGGAAGTCTGCCCCTGACCTACAAGGGAGCGCCGCACTTAGAGTCGCCCTCCAGCTGAGTAGCGGTTGGCGGTTGACTCTTAAGTGTTGAGCCCCTTGGGGGCAAGAAAAGCGTGTGAAGACTTCTCCTACTATGCCCCCTTCTAAGCACTGCGTGCTCCTTGCAGGGCAGGGGCAGGGGCAGGAGGAGACTTTGAGCACTTCTCACTCCCTGCCCTCTGGCGCACAGTGCTTAGAGTTAACCACCTGGGTTGACTAAGTGCTGTACGCTCCCCCATTCCTAGGCCCTGATTGGCTTCATGGAAACTGACAATTATATAGACTTTAGAAGTGAAAATTTAGGGTGCCAAATCCTATCCTTGTAGAAAGGTATGTATGGCAGATCCATGACCAGTGCATTCACTTTTCTCACTCCCCAGAAGAGGTGATGGCCACCAAAAACAAAACAAAAAACCCAACACCTTTGCTCAAAGGTTCATAAGCAAACAAGACACACAAGGTATGAAAGGAGGTTTTGTGAGAGCAGACAACAATGAATGCAAATCCCATAATGGTGCTGGAGCCGTGATAGAAACATGTATCTAGTCCTTTCAGGTTGTGATTAGGTGAATAAAAACAGTCATTGATCTGAGGGAGAAACCTTGAGATAGCTATTAGATGCACCCTAAAAGAGGTGAGGGACACAGTTTGCGTAAATAGCCCTCACATGATGGTGATAACTAGTTCATTTTTCGGTACAGGCCACCTCCTCCCAGCAGAAAATTGGGATAGTTTGTTTAGGTGTTGAAAAGTGAAGAAAAGAGGAAGCTGTATATGAGTTCTCACAAACAAGTTCTCTCACAACACCATAAATTAAACTAGACCACATTTTACTATCAGTAAATGTATGCATTTATCTCTAGTGTCTAGTTGTTCATTTCTGATGTCCTTCATGTAACCTTTTGTTGTTTGCCTTTTTCATCCCTTGAACAGTAATGTAACCATTTGAATTAAATGTGAAGACAACTGTATCTTCAGAAAGTGTTGATCAGAACAGACTTTAGTTCATTTAAGTCACAGACATGAGAACAGTATTTTTTCAGTTTTTTTCTCAAGGCCCAATTCTGCCACCCTTACTTAGTTCTGCCATGTCCACTGAACAGAACTTAGTCTTGTTGAACTTGTGTAAACAACAAAGAATCAAACAGTCAGTAAGTGTTCTCACCCTAACAGTTGTACAATGACACCCATCCCACTCGTATATTCTCAATCCAGTACTGATAATATTGACCTAGCACTTCACTTCCAAAGATCCCACAGCACTGTGGAGACACTGAAAACTTATGTACTACAGCTGTCAAGTGATTAAAAATATAAATTGGGGTTAATAACACTGATAATAATAGAATATCATTTTTTAAAATATTCTGTATGCTTTCTGTTTTAAATCTTTGTATTTCAATTACAATGTAGAATACAAAGTGTACAGTGCTAGCTTTATGTTTGTTTGATTACAAATATTTGCATTGTAAAAAACCAATTCCCCCATTACAAGTACTGAAGTGCAATCTCTGTCATGAAAGCTGAACTTACAAATGTAGAATTATGTAGAAAAATAACTGCATTCAAAAATAAAACAAATGTTTTAATTAACTAATGCTTTTCTCACTCTGGCTGAGGAACCTACAAGTCCTCTCAGTCCTACTTCTTGTCCAGTCAGACAAACAAGTTGGTTTACATTTGCGGGAAATAATTCTGTCTGCTTCCTGTTTACAATGTTACCTCGGAGTGAAAAAGGGTGTTTCCATGGCATTGTTGTAGCCAGCATCACAAAATATTTATGTGCCAGAGGCACTAAAGATTCATATGACGCTTCACATGTCAACTACTATTCCAGAGGACATGCATCCATGCTGCTAACTGGTTCTGCTTAATAATGATCCAAAGTAGTGCAGACTAACACATGTTCATTTTCATCATCTAAGTCTGATGCAGCCAGCAAAAGGCTGATTTTATTTTTTGGTGGTTCAGGTTCTACTATTTCTGCATCTGAGTGTTACTTTCTTAAGACTTCTGAAAGCATGTCCTTCAGATTTTGGAAGGCACTTCTGATTCTTAAACATTGAGTCAAGAGTATAGCTATCTTTAAAAATCTCAAATTGAAACCATTTTTGTTTTGTCAAATCTGCAGTGAAAATGTTTTTAAAATGAACATCATGTGCTGGGTCATCATCCAAGAGTACTATGTATTTTGAGAGTTTGTGCATCTGTCTCTATGTGTGTGTCCCTCTGTCTGTCTGTAAGTCTGTTTTTTCAAGAACTCCTCCTGAATGGTAAGAGCTAGGACCACAAGATTTGGCATGCAGCTTCCTCTTAACTTCACAACTTAAAGCAAGGTCAGGGTTTGGTTGTGCCAGGACAATGTGATGTGTATGGAATGTGATTGTTTCTCCTCAAATGGAAGGGGGGCTGTAATAGCAGGGACAATTATACTCCCGAATGATCATAGGGGGTGGGGAGCAAGTGTCCCAGCCCCAGGAAGTGCAGCCTCCACCGCCCTGACCTGGCCCCAGGGAACAACTGGTAGCTGGCCAGTACAACCCCTGCTACTCCAGGCTGGCCCCAGAGAACAGTGTGGCCCCCACTGTCATGGGCTAGGCCTAAGGAGCAGCCACCAGCTACCCCAATTCCTTCCACTGCTGGAGAAGGTGGGCACCTTCCTGGTCCAGGGCGGAGATCATGGACCTTATTCAGGTGGGGGGGGGATGCCCCCAAAGTCCATGATCTCCGCACTAGACGGAGGAACACGTCCATCTATGGCAGGAGAGCTGCCAGCCTGGCCACCAAAGGCCACATGTGAACCCAGGAGCATGTAAATCAAGTTTGTCCAGCCAGACCCCCACCCCTGAGCTTCCCTTCCCCCTTCTTCCCCTTGCTTTCCCCTTCCAGTTTCCTCCCTCCCCCGCTCTCTTCTCCCCTCTCCCGCCTCCTTTCCCCAGTCTCACCGGAGTTTCATTCCCTTCTCCCCACCCAGTTTTGTTAAATAAAGAGAGTTTGTGTTCATGAAAATATGTGTATTTTATTTGACATCAGGAAGGATGGTTAGGGAGGGGAAAGTGGAAGGACATTAGGAGGAATGAGGCACAAGCCCCCAGTGGGGCAGACCAGGGAGAGTGTTAGTGGCCCTCAGGTTGGAAGCTCTCCCGCAGGGCCTCCTGGATACTGACAGTCCCCCGATGGACCTCTCAGATGGCAGCCTGCAGAAAGTGCAGCCAGGCTCACAGCAACGCATCTGAGAGAAGCACCAGAGTGCCCAGGGGCAGCTCTGGCTCCATGTTGCAGAGTTCTGTGGTGTCCCGACTGAGGGCAACCAGAGCATGCAGAGACAAAATGCTTTTCTGTCCCTCATTGAGGTAAGCAAGCAAGCAGGGAAACCTGAGAACCAGATGACCGAGGGGGGGGGGGAGGTAGTGTAGACATACCCTAACTGTAGTGAGGTGGAGTGGCCTTCCACCCTCCAGAGGAGGAGGAACCTTCACTGAGCCCTCATGGGCAGAGCTAGGCCATGGTTACTCCTTCCATTCAAAGTCAATGGGCAGGACAGGAAATATAAAAGATGTGTCTGAGTGCTCAGATGTCCTGTAGTTGCCAGAGGCTATGTCTACACTGCATTCTAAACTCGAAATAAGATTTGAAATAAAGTGCTATTGCTAGCCATCCCTTACCCCTCGTACAACGAGGTTTATGGGGATGGTGAAATAGCGCGTCCGCTGTATTTCAGAATAGCGGACGCATTCAAAAGATGCTGAGTAGCTATTTCGGGATACCTCTGGTATCCCAAAATAACTCTGATATGTAGACATACCCAGAGAAGTCAGATGCTGGGAGACACCCTCAGACCTGTGTGGAGATGAGAACTGGCGGGGGTGTATGCTGACCAGTGAGGAGTTACCAGGACTGCTGCAGGTCTCCTACCCTGATGACCTGGAGGACCCTCTATACACTTAGATACTGCCTGAAAGAGTGTCAGGAAGCAGCCCAGAGACATCTGACCCTAGTCCAGCTGTGCTATTGCCATAGACTTGCTGTGTTATGGCTAGAATCCCTGCTGACCCACTGGTATATCGTTTTGCTGCCGTTCAGGCCCTGGGCCAGGACACAATCTAGTGAGTGGGCCTGAGTCCCCCCTACCATCCAAGATGGGTATGGCAGTCTATGTCTTTCTAGGAGCCTGTGTTTGTCAGCTGTCTGCTGAAGCTAGGATGCTCAACCCCCTTGGTGTCTGACCCTGAATATAGGCCCCACCTATCGACTTGTATTGCCCCACACTGACATAGGGTCTGGGCTACCAAACTGTGTTGCTGAAGACAGGTCCAAGCTATAGACTCTCCGCTCTGCTAATTCCCCACAGTCAATGACCCTCAGAGACGTAGTGATGCAGCATGGCCTCTGAGGGACCCAGAGGGGATGGAACCCCACCGCTAAATCACTACCCTAACCTAGATCTCTTTTGCTGCAATTTAAGCCCATTACTTCTTGTCGGCTACATCTACACTGGCCCCTTTTCCGAAAGGGGCATGTTAATTTCAGAGGCCGTAATAGGGAAATCCGCGGGGGATTTAAATATCCCCCGCGGCATTTAAATAAAAATGTCCGCCGCTTTTTTCCGGCTTTTAGAAAAGAGCATCTATTCAAGGTAGGAATAAGATCCTCCGGAAAAGGGCGCTTTTTCCGGAGGATCGGGGCCAGTGTAGATGCTCTTTTCCGGCTTTTCTAAAAGCCGGAAAAAAGCGGCGGACATTTTTATTTAAATGCCGTGGGGGATATTTAAATCCCCCACGGATTTCCCTATTACGACCTGTGAAATTAACATGCCCCTTCCGGAAAAGGGGCCAGTGTAGACGTAGCCATCCTGTCTCCAGTGGATAAGGAGAACAAATCACTCTTCTTTATAAATAACCTTTTTACCTATATGAAGATTTATTCCTCTGTGTAGAGACACTGACTTCTGCTTTGGTGCTTGACCCTGCTCCCACTCTGCACCCTGCTTCGAAGCCACTGGCCTTGCCCCTCGTCTTTCCACCTCACTCCCCCTCCTTCCCAGAGGTTCTGAATACTGTGAAACAGCTGTTTCATGTCAGTAGGAGGCACTGGGAGGGAAGGATAGTAGACAGGTGGCAGGCATTGGAGAGAACGGGGCAGCGGAAGGAGCTTGGCACCAGTGGGTGCTCAGCACCCACTAATTTTCCCCCATGTGTTGGTATGAGGCTAGTGTGGTCTAAAATAGAAGGTTCGAGAATGTGGCAGGTCCCAGGGAGGTGCAAAAATAGACAAGCTTTACTGGATATTGTTTTAAACTTTTATTGAAGTGTTTACTTCAATTATAACTTGTTATTTTATCAATTTCTTACATACGTGGGCACCAAATAACTACTATCATGAACAATAGGCAAAATGCAATACAGTAAAGAAGGATTCCCTGAGGTTTTTCTAAATCCCAACAGCCGTCAATAAGGGTCCAGGGATTATCACTGGTTATATTTATGTCAATATCACTCATGAGGCTAATCATCTATCTAAGACTATCAACACTACTACTTAACAATACCACTAAACAAATTTAGATAACAATACTTACATTTAACAGACACTCAAAGCACAACAGCAACAACATGTTCGGTATACATTACGCTCTATGGGAAATTCGTTTTGTTCGGTGACCGAGGGGGGGGGGGTCTTCGGGTGATTAGTCCTCGGACCTGGCTCATATTCTGCAGGGCCGACTTATCTATTACGCATAGTGCCTAGGGCCCATGATACTTTTGGTGCCCATGAAAATGTTTTAATTTCTTTTAAAATCAGAAGAAAAAAAAAGAACTTTTAGGGTCGAAGAAAATGTTTTAATTTTTTTCTCACATCAGAAAAAAATGAAACTTTTAGGGCCCACGAAAATCTATTAAATTTTGCCTAAAACAGAAAAAAATAAAATGCTGAAGTATGTAAAGTTATATCAAAAATAATTTTTAATATTGATATTATGGTGGGAGGGGCCCACAAAGGCAAAAGTGCCTAGGGCCCACGAAAGTCATAATGCAGCCCTGGTATTCTGCCTTTCAATCTTTGTTCTGGAATCCTCAATTTTGTACGGGTGGGGGAACTGATTTATAGAGAGTGCTTTCACACGCTTTTTTGTGATAGGCAGGGAAAACCCTGTCCGATACGTGACAGAATGTGGGGGAAGGGACGAGACGATTTCCTGTTTTTCTCTTTTTGCCTTGCAAGGTATGGCACAGCCAATGTCAGTTTTTGTTCCTGAGCTTTAAGTGTCATAGAGTAGAAATTTTTCATTGAAGGGGAGGTGACCTTTAGCTAGGGAGGCTATACGCACGAGGCCTAGCCAACAAAGAGCCTGCTTTTACAGTTAGGATAATGGATTTCAATCCTTTACATAAAACGTAAAAAATTTACACGGTTTAAATAGGCAGGAAGTTTACACATTGCTACCAAAGTCAATGGTGTTTTCAATTAAAAATTGGATTTGAATCTATATGAATATTTGTACACATCTGATTACAATTTATACAAGACAAATTATTTTTCCATTATTTTAATGGAAACAACTGCACATTCTTGACACCATTGCTGAACCAAAGAAAAAAAATGGCTCTGACAGAATGTTGTCAATGAGAACTGGAATTATTAAAATCATTACTTTCCAGCATCCTTGTTGGTCTGAAAAAGAAAATGCTTCATCCCACTTTTGATTAATCTATGCAAATGCTGGACCCCTGAAAGAACTGCTGGCAAGCTGTCCCAGGTACTCTGACTACAAGCTGTCTGAATGCACAGGTAACTTAGGGACTTTCCTAAATTAGGTTTGTCACATACTGTCACTTCCCTTTCATCTCCCTACAATGCTTCCTACTGCTTATCTAAAGTACATCCATCCACCCATCTGCCAAAATCTTTCCATGTACACTTCCCCTGGTGACCCACAAAATCATCTCCTGTACTGGTTCTCTCCACCCCCACCCCTGACCACCAACTGCCTGATCGAGTTGTCCCGATTTTGCTTATTTTTTATAGACAATTAGGCAGGAAAAATAAAAACATATAACCAAAAACCACAAACAAACAAACAAACAAACAAACAAACAAACAAACAAAAACCAACCAAACAAAAAAACCCACAGGATTCTACTGAAGGAAATCCTAGCAGGGGAATACCTTCACAAGTTGTGCAATAAGACCCCTAATTTCTATTTATATCTAATTACTTTAAGAATAACTGATACAAATGATATCACAACATATAAATTACACTATGTTTATTACAATTTTTGCTCCAATTCACTGCTGTATCTTTAGTTTCAACTGTGGAAAACCCAAACCTTCTAAGTTTATCTAAGTGCTGCATAGGCTAGTTACTTTAAGAATACACAAACTATTTCCTGTCAAGCCAGTATCTGCCTGCAAAGATTATTTCTTGATATTTACATCACAAAATCAACTTGAACAATGTTTACTTTACAGTAGGAACACTTTCTCTCTGTTTGTCACAAGTCTGTAATGTTGAATTCTATAATTTTATAAATAGTATTCATGAGAAAATGTAAAAAAAATTAATGTATAATTGTATCCTATTAACTAGCAGCGCTTCACTCACTACATATGGATTTAATATTATTTTAAATTAACGTCTAGGACTAGCATCATACTGGAAAACACAAATTGACCAAAGTCCAAAAGTCTGTCTCTGATATCTCTGTGCTCCTTGATTTCTATGACAGTGCTGTGGAGATAATATCATACGTTTATTACATTAGTTTAGTTTTGGTAACACTCTTGAGGAGGTATTTTCTCATTTCCTTCAACTTGCCACATAAGATCAACAGACTAGAATGTTACTGTTAGGATAACAGTACTCAGTCTTGTGCAACAGGAAAATAAGAGGATGCAATGTGATATATTTATACTTTTGGGAATTGAGATGGCTTACTGATTTTTATTTTCAGAGGGGCTTCTCACCCCTGGAAGGCAGAGCCAACTTCAAAAATGAATCCAACCGGTTTCCTGCCCCAAAGCACACTACTCTCACTGAGCCTCCAGCCCAACAATTCAGTGAGACCTTTGCTGGGAACACTTCCCACACTCAGCAGGTAATATTGCAGTCTACTTTCTGGGTGTAGATTCCTCACACCCTGCAGATAATAAAATCTAGCAATTCTGCACACATCACTCTGGGATGCTGTGAGTTTTCTCCACATCACAGTTTAATTGTCTCTCTCCAATTATCACAGACTTTTCGAAGATGACTAGTTGGAACTTACTTTTTGCCAACAGGGCGATAGGAACGGCTATGGCAGTGACAATCACTGCAACTGCGAGCAGCCCCAGCAGATACTTCACTGCGGTCTGGAAGACACGAAAGGGCAGGTCTGAGTTACCCGGGGTCGCTGCGCGTGAACGTGCCAGCGCGTGTCCTTCAGTCTGGGCTCGGACAACTGCTCGAGAGCTGGCAGCGCGCGCCAGCTGCGCATTTCGGCTGGCTCCAGGAGAGCTCGTTGCGCCGTCCGGGTTTGGGCTTGTGTTCCCGGGCCGGCATTGCGAGAGGGCCGGAGCTCTGTGGGTCTGCCCCACACGTTCTTCTTCCTGGCATCGCGGCTGCTCCGCCGCATCGCCGGTGCTGGAAGAAAAGCGCGCAGCCCAACACCCGGGTACACTCGCCCGCCTGCAAAGAGGGGGGCATTGCCACTGAGCGCCGCAGAGCGCTGCAACTCCCCTCCTGCCCCGGCCCCAGGCAAAGGCCCCTCCAGGTGCCACTGGCGTAGCGGGGGTGGGGGAGCAGCCGCGGCCCGGGCGCAGCGACCCGTCACTCACTGACCTTCATCACTGGCGGCTGCAAGCAGCGAGCAGACTCTCCGCGAGCTGCAGAAGGAGCGACGCGTCTTCCCCTCTCGCGCGCGCGGCGGCCTCCCGCCTCCCAGCGCCTAGTTACACATTAGCGAGGCGGCCGGGGACGGCCCCACGCGGGACCGTTGCCTACCTGGGCGGTGCAGTCCGCGGGGCGAGCTGGGTGCGGCGGAGAGGAGCCCAGGGGCGTTGCAGGGGGGTGACGAGATGGCCGGGGGCCCGGAGCGCTTCCCAGCTGTGCTAGCGGGGTGGGGGAAGCGGGGTGGGGTGAGGGGCACTTGGTGGGGGCCGCGCTGGGGTAAAGTTTCTGTAGGGCGGGACTGCGGGGCTGGGTGGGGCGGCCGCTGGAAGAGGCGGGTTGCGCTTATTCCCAGCGGAGGCTTGGAGGACCGTGCCAGGTGAAAGGGATGGGGTGGGGGGTTCGTGGGCTGCCACCCTTTCATCCAAGTGTACCAAGAGTTGGCAACTTCCACGCTGTGAATAAGCAGCCCGGCTTTCACAATCAGCCCCCAAACAAGCTAATCCCGTTCCTAAACAAGTCCAAACCAAACAACCCCACTTTGGTTGTCGCCAGCTGCCAACAGCCATGCTCGGAACACATCCCACACTTGAAAGGGATTTTCGTAACCGTTTATTTGCAGCATTAAAAGGCAGGCAACACAAAATGATAACATGGAACTGTGCTGCCAGATAGAGACGGCAGTAAACAGGGACAGGTTACATTTGGGGGGAGGGGAGGAGACAGGGAGTCTGCCACAGCACTTTGGTGGAAAACTATAAATGCATATGTATATTAAATAAAACATTTCCAGTGCATTTGAATGATTAACAGAGAACCCTATCCCCCAACTCTTTAAGAGTCTAGATAAGATTGCTCTTGCTTTTCTGAAACCTCCACCATCACTGCCCTCACCCACAGCCAATTCAGCTTTGGTGACAATTTATACCGTCTAGTTAGTGGCACTGCTATGGGTACCCACATGGCCCACAGCATGCTAACATTTTTATGGCCAACTTAGAACAAAACGTTCTCAGCTCTTCTCCCCAACTACCACTCCTGTACTTGTGCTACATTGATGACATCATCATCTGGACCCATGGGAAAGAGGCCCCTGAGGAATTCCACAGGGATTTCACAATTTCCACTCCCACCATCAATCTCAACGTAGACAAGTACACACAAACGATCCACTTCCTGGACATTACAGTGCAAATAAATGATCGTCACATAAACACTATCTTATACTGGAAATCTATGGACTGCTATACTTATTTACATACCTCCAGCTTTCATACAGAACACAACACGAGGTCCATTATCTACATTCAAGCCCTAAGTTACAACTGCATTTGCTCCAGTTCCTCATACAAACACGTTCAGGATCTTTAGCAAGTGTTCTTAAAATTGCAATAACCAGTTGGAGAATTGAAGAAACAGATTGACAGAGCCAAGTGGGTACCCAGAAGTCACTAGTATAGGACAGAACCAAGGCTTTATTAAGATATGCTGAGCCCCTAAACTATGTTAAGTTTAAGAGTCC
Source organism: Pelodiscus sinensis (assembly GCF_052426305.1). Classification (NCBI taxonomy): domain Eukaryota; kingdom Metazoa; phylum Chordata; order Testudines; family Trionychidae; genus Pelodiscus; species Pelodiscus sinensis. Next base: position 36,454,430 of record NC_143058.1, read on the forward strand.
CATAGCATTACCAAAACAAATGTGTATTATTCTAATAGGAAGTACAGTGAAAATAGAAATAACAAAGCTTTATATTTGCATATGTACCGGTACATAGCCAAGGATACAAATAAAAACTAGTAATTTTGTTTTGTATTTAGAGGCTCCTCATAACCTGAGGCCCTAAGCTGTAGATTACTTAGCTTTTGCATAAATCTGCCACTGGACAGACCCAACAAAGAAAGCAACAGAATACCACTGGCAATTACCTTCACCTCCAGGTAAAACCTCTCTAACACATCATCGAGGATCTACAAGCTATCCTAGATGATGATCCCTTGCTCTCATAGACCTTGGATCACAGGCAGGTCCTTGCTTACAGAAAGCCACCCACCTGAAATAAATACTAACCACCAACTACGCACCCCACAACAGAAACACTAACCCAGAACCAGTCCCTACAACAAACCCTTTTACCATCTCTGTCCACCTATCTGCCCATCTAGTGACAATATCATGTGACCTAACCACATCAGCCATAAATAGCATCAAGGGCTGGTTCACCTGCATACCTCCTAATGTGATGTGAAGGATGCAAAAGGTTAAACAGTTACCCAGTAAGTATAGGTATGTCTACACTACAAAGTTAATTTGAAATAACAGCCGTTAGTTTGAATTAACTTTAATAGGCGCTACACATACAAACCGCTAGTTCGAACTTAATTCAAACTAGCGGAGCGCTTAATTCGAACTAGGTAAACCTCATTCTACGAGAACTAACTCCTAGTTCGAATTAAGTAGTTCGAATTAAGGGCTGTGTAGCCACTTAATTTGAACTAGTTGGAGGCTAGCTGTCCCCAGCTTGCCCTGGTGGCCACTCTGGGCACAACCAGGGAAATTCTTCTGTCCCCCCTACTGGCCCCGGAGCCCTTAAAGGGACATGGTCTGGCTACGGTGCCCGTGCCAGCTGCAAGCCTGCCAGCACCCAGCCAGCAGACTCTGCACCTGGCACAGCACGAGCCAGCCACATGCTGCCACCCAGCCCTCCGCCTCTTCCTGGGACCAGGCTGGCGGCTCCCAGGAGCCTGCACGGGGCCACAAGAGGCGGGCACCCGCCTGGTCTAGTGCGGAGATTGTGGACCTCATCCAGGTTTGGGGGGAGGCCTCCAATGTCCACGACCTCCACACTAGGCACAGGAAAGTGGCCATCTAGGGCAGGATAGCTGCCAGCCTGGCCACCAAAGGCCACATGCGAACCCAGGACCACGTTTGCATGAAAATCAAGGTGGTCCAGTGAGACCCTGACCCTGAGCTTAGAACATAAAAACTGCCGTACTAACTTGTCTTTAAACTCTATTTCACGAGGAGTAACGGTAGTTCGAACTAGGAAGCCTAGTTCAAACTACCTAGTTTGTGCCCCGTGTAGCCGCGCTGTACGGGGTTCGAACGAGCAGGGTTTTAAAAATGGCGGCGCCCCGCTTATGCAAATGAAGCCCGGGAAATTCAAATCCCGGGCTTCATTTGCAAGTGCGGTATGCCTACATTACTCTCCTAGTTCGAACTAGGAGGGTAGTGTAGACATATGCTGTTATAGTTCTAGCCTTCACAGCCTCCTGTGGCAAGGAGTTCCACAGGTTGACTATTTGCTTTGTGAAGAAGATCTTTCTTTTATTAGTTTGAAGCCTGCTACCCATTCATTTCATTTGGTGTCCTCTAGTCCTTCTATTATGGAAACTAATGAAGAACGTTTCTTTATGCACCCTCTCCACACCACTCATGATTTTATAGACCTCTATGATATCCCCCGCCAGTCTCTTTTCTAAGCTGAAAAGTCCCAGTCTCTTCAGCTTCTCTTCATATGGGACCTGTTCCAAACCCCTGATCATTTTAGTTGCCCTTTTCTGAACCCTTTCCAAGGCCAAAACATCTTTTCTGGGGTACTGAAGATATGGTGTACCATAGTTTGATACACATTACTGAAGATATGGCGTACCATAGTTTGATACTTCCCCTCCTCCTTCTTCCCCTGGCTTCCCCCTTCCAGCTCCCTCCTCCCAGGTTTCCCCCTCCCCTCTCCCATCCTCTCTCTTCCACTCTCCCACCTCCTTTTCCCAGTCTCCCCAGTGGCTCATTCTCCCCCCCCCCCCCCAGTTTTGTTAAATAAAGAGAGTTTCTATTTTTGAACACACGTGTCCTTTATTTTTTACATCAGGAAGGGGGGCTAGGGAGGGATAAGTGGAAGGAGGTGAGGGAGGAATGGGGTACGAGCCTCCGATACGGAGGATTGGGGTGGCTCTGCGGGCTCCTCGGGGTGGAAGCTCTCCTGCAGCCCCCCGATTGACTACCCCCGGATGGCAGCCTGCGGCAAGTGCAGCCAGGCTGATGGCCAAGTGCTGTGATGTGCCGAGTGTGGGCACTCAGGGCACTCCAAGTCAGGACTGCTTTGGTGTCCCTCATCGAGGTAGACAAGCAAGCGGGGAACCCTGAGAACTGTTTGTCCGGGGTGGGAGTCAGGTCCCTTTAAGCACAGCCCTCGGCTAGCCTGAGACAGCAACTCCACACTCTAAGTCCTAACCTGATGCCCTGCCGGCATTGCTACCGGCCAGCCTTAACTTCGGTTCAGGATCCACTCAATGTGGACATGCTATTTCGAATTAGCAAAACGCTAATTCAAACTAATTTTTAGGTTTAGATGCATTAGTTCGAATTAGCTTAGTTCAAATTAACTAATTCGAATTAAGTTAGTTCGAATTAGTGCTGTAGTGTATACATACCCTATTAGCCTTACTGGCATGCTTATGGTAATCGGTTAACTGGAAGGCTAGGCCTGGTGGAAACAGAGCCCCATGCATGGTGGCCCGGTGGGCAGAACCCCACTTCACAAATGAGTGACCTAGAAACAGCAAAGGCAAATGTTTTCCTGGAATTTACAGTGACTCAGGTGATCCCCATGCCACTCTTCAATTCATTAAGCACTACTGCCTGAAGCAGCATATAAGCTATTCCATATCAGCAACTTCTGCCATTCTCAGCTACTTGCATGCTAAAGAAATCTCTAACATTCTGCGTGAGTGTGGCCTTTGATTCAGTTTGACAGCTACAATAAAAGAAGTCTCTGAGGAGCATTTTCCTGCTTGCGGTGAACATGAACCACAGTTACAACAGAGAGCTCAAACTCCAATCAGTCTTGTGACACCATCCACATGAATGTTAACAAATTTGTAACCTATTCATATTTTAGTGATTTTCCAGTGATTTCCAGTGCCCATTAGTGATTAATTTTCATGGGGGAAGTAAGTGTCTAACCTGATTTGCCATATTCTCTCTCAAATTATACAGTGGCTCAGACCTTTGTCCAGGAAGGCTTATGGGTCTAGATTATGATCTCAGTTACACCAAAGTAAGCCAGTGAGTTCAAAAGAACAGTACATGACCTTCAGTAACTCCTCATTATGATAAAATGGCCATTGTGTATAGCTCAGAAATACTTGAAATTCTGCATGCCTGACCAATATGCAGATCTAGAGTTCATTGGTAATATCCTGTAATTTTGTATCTTTTGAATTTGTCTCTCATAATATGAAGCTTGCCAAGTTGCTCCAGGCAGGACTAGTAGGTTTTTAATCTCCTTTACCCCTTTATTTCTCTTTTGCTTATTATAAAACAGAGATATTTATGGCACGATGATAATTTTAAAATGAAGTTCCTTAGACAGCAATTAATTTCTCAGCAGGTTTCTGACCCATGACAGTGACCTGTAACTTGTCCATGTTTTGGACTAAAAGAATAAACTCGTTCCTCTTTGTTAAATATTGCAAAACATACCAAGTCCTAGTGAAGAACACAGTGAAAAGATACAGCCAGGATAAATCTGCAGTCCAAAGGAGGAAAAGAGACCAGAGAGCCTAAACTGTGTAAATGATACTGAAAGTGAAGTACATAAAGGAACATAATATTAAAATATCATGCCTTCATCCCACCAATTAAAGTGAAAGGAAAATATGCAGGCAGGAAGAGACAAAGTCAATACCATTTAGAATGAGGTCAGAATATTTTGTAAATTAAATCACACTTGTGAAACCAAGTACAAATAAGAATATATTACAGATATGCCCTGCCACATATCTGATAACATGTTGTTGAACAAATATGAAACCAGATCTCAGTGTTTCAGTCTAGCTGATAGAGACATCCTCTGGTTTGCAAAAAATAAAAGTCAACATTTCAAATTTTTTTCCTGTTAACCTTAGGTTATATCACTGGGTCAGCCAGTAAAGTCTCTCTCAAACTATTGCACAGCATCCAAAAAGGATCGTTGTAGAGCTTCTTGGGGGCTGCAGTGTTTAAAATGGAAACCCTTCTATATTTATAGTACACAGAAACCTACCACTTACACATAGACAGTGGCTGGCATTAAAATAAATACATATCAATATTTATCAGTGATTACAGCTCTTCTTTTGAATCTCTTGTTTTAGCCTATGACTTTCACTCCTGACCCTATTTTTTTTTCTGTTTTTGACCTCCAAATCATTTACCAACTGAGCTCAGGTTATTCCCTCCCCCCCCCCCCCCCCTTGAGAGTGTCATACCCTCAACAGGAGTACATCTTTCAGCTTCTACAAGAAGTGAGGCATATGTCCGATAGATTGGGCCTTACCCAATTAACAGCCATGAAAAATGCATCACAGACTATAAAACCTGGTCTCCTCTTGTGAAATCTGGTCTTTTGTATGCTTTTACTCTATACTAAATAGATTTCACAGGGGAGACCTGGTTTCTTTAATTGGAAGCCTGACACAAAAGGGAGTTGCATGCAGGGGAGTCACCAGGTTATTTTCAGGGGGTCATGGTATTGCCACCCTTACTTCTGTGCCGACTTCAAAGCTGGGCAGTATTCCATATCATGCTGCCCTTACTTCTGTGCTGCTGCTGGCAGTAATTCTGCCTTCAAAGCTGGGCTCCCGGCCAGCAGCCGCCACTCTCCAGCTGCTCAACCCTGAAAGCAGTGCCACCCCTAGCAGCAGCAGTGCAGAAGTAAGACTAGCAGTACCTCAAGCCCCCTACAATAACTTTGCAACCTCCTACAACTTCTTTTTGAGTCAGGACCCCTAAAATTACAACACTATAAGATGTCGGATCTAAGCAGCTGAAATTGTGACTTTTACCATTTTAAAAATCCTCTGACCATGCAATTGACCAAAATGGACTGTGAATTTGGTAAGACCCTACCTATAGATAGCTTCTTTTACTACCGAGCACTGACTCATCTCCAGAGCAGATCTGCCCAATGCAGTGAATGAGGCAGGTTACTGGAAAAGGGAGGGAGAATGGAGGGGGAACCAGAAGCCAGCCAAACCCAGTCCCAGCTTCACCAGATTCCGTGCCTCAGTCTACTACTCCCTGCCATCTGGCTTGTCCCCTCTACAATCAGATCAGATGTCTTCCTCTTCCACACTGCATGAAGGTACATCCAGACTGCGAGACTCTATCGGAAAAAGATATGCAAAATACACTCCACATTTTGCGTATCTTTTTCTAATATTTTTGTTGGAAGAGGCTTTTCCAAAATTTGCCCCATCTAGACTGGGCCAAATTTCAGAGAAAAACAGTCTTTCGAAAGCCCCCTTCTTCCTCGTGGAACAAGGAATACAGGGGCTTCTGAAAGAGCGCATTTGCTCTTCTGCAAAAAAAAAAAAAAAAAAAAAAAGTGGAAGAGCAAACACGTTCCCTGGATGCAGTGGAGTTTTTTCGGGATGCCTCCAGTATCCTGAAACCGCACCCCCTGCAGTCTAGTGTACCCTGAGTGTCAACATGCGAGGGGTGGGAGTGTTGTATAATTGAGAGCACAGGAGAGACAAGCTCCCTGTTTTGAATTCTGCTTCCCTTACCCTCCTCAGCCTGGAGCAGCCACCTTAAGGAAAGTCCAGCTTCATCTCTACAGCCCTAGGCTGGAGAAGCATGCTTAGGCTCTTAATGGGGATGATATATACACAATCTGGTCAGCAGCAGGACCCATGAGAGGCTCAAGCATACAGTGAGGATTCTGGAAAATTTTAAACCCGAGACTGTTTAAGTTTGGAACAGTGAGAAGATTTCTACCCAACTCGAAATCAGGTTCTTTAACGGTGACACAGGCTATAACACAGAAAACAGTTGTGGGTCTGCCGGATATCACTGTGACAATGGTTGGTAAATGTGGACTTTATAATAACAAACACTGTGTTTCTTACATTCTGGAAGACAATTGTATGTTCCAATCATACCATAAGTTCATGACACCAAGTTGTTGTTTTTTAGCAACTTAAGGCATTTATGAAGAATGTTAGAGTATATAGATGTGAAAGACCAAGTAGTTAGAACCACGTACCTATATTCCTATCCATCTCCTGCTTTGGCTGCTACTTTAAATGGGGGAGTGAGGTATGGAAGTACAGGTTGGACTTTGCTGGTCTGGCATCCTCAGGACCCGAGTGGTACCATATGAGGATTTGTTGGACCAGGGAAGTTCCTCCTCTCATGGCCCAGGCTGCCACTGAGCTAGGGCTCCAGCCTGCCCCTGCTGCTGCCCTCAGCCCTGCTACTGCTGGGGCCGGAGCACTGCAGCCAGAGATGTGCAGCCGGGGCAGAGCTGGGGCTGCCTGGCTCCACAGCTGGGGCCGGAGTCTGTGCCAGGGTTGAGGGATGGGGCCAGAGTGCTGTGGCCTGAGCCAGAGCTCCCTGGCTGCCACTGGGGTTGGAGCTCCCTGGCCAGGGCTGGAGATCCATTGCTGCAGACAGGCTAGAGCTGCTGGGGCAGGGAGCTCGCTGGGGCCAGAACTCTTCTCCATGCCATCAGTCTCCCTTTCCCCCCTCCCACACCCACACACTCTGGGCTCCCAGCTGAGTCACTGGTGCCCCTTATGGTGCTCCTGCCCTGCTGTCAGACATCCCCATTCCTGGACTCTGTGGTCCAGGAACATCCATGGTCGGACCAGGGATGTTGCTAGACCAGGGAGTCCCAGTTAAGGGAGGCACAACCTGTAGTCAAATACCCTAACCTTAAATTTACCCATCTAAGCATTTCTGGGGTTCCTAGGCCTAACTCCAGTTCTGACCACATCTCCCTTTTATCCATACAATCTTTAAAAAATCCGTCTTAGGCCATTGGTCTCTCCACCCCCTTTCCTTATCCATTTGGGTCAGGAAAAACCCGAAGGCTAACCCTTGTGTGGGATGTCCCCAAGATTCTCCCCTTATAGTTGGGTTTAGTAAATGGCAACATGGAAGTTATCAGGACCTGTGTGCTTGCCAGAGATTTCCTTGTAAATAATGGAGTTAGAGAACCTTGATTCCAGCAGCTGACTCATTCTTTCATACAAAGAATGAACTTGTCTTGTTAGACTATAAAAATTTTTTGGCAATTGTTGACCGGGAACTTTAACATCAATTTTTTATTTAAAACTATAACATTTTCTTTTAGTCATAAATCTAGACTTAAGACGACAAATAGGGTCTCTTATACACTAAGGCAGAATCAGATTACTTGCAATAAACCCCAAGTATAAATTGTTTTTTTTAAACAGCCTTATAATGGGCTCACCTCCATCTTAATCAGGAGATGACTAATGATTTCCTCTGGATTCAACCAGTACTAAATAGGCACACCACCCGAGCTTGTCCCAGCAGGAGAATGCAAGCGTAGAAAGGAGAGCTTGGCACAGGAAAGGGTTGCAATCAGGAGTAAAACTGTTGTCTCTCAAAAGTAGCTGCCTCTTCTGCCTTCTCCTCCACACATGCACAGAGCTGAGAAATCTGTGCTGCCCGTATGTACTTAATACAAGGGTGGGCAATAATTTTAGTTGGGGGGGCCACTCCACTAATTTTTTGAAGTGGCCCGGGGTGCCGCAGAAGGGGCAGGGCCTTGTGCAGAAGGGGCGGAGCCACTTCTGTGCTGCCCTGCCCACAGGCCCTAATTGGCCCGGGGATGGGAAAGCACGTGACATCTTTGCCTCTGCCCTCCCCCTGCCTAGAGAGAACTGCCAGCTGTTCCGAACAGTAGGAGGTTCCCTCATAGGCACCCATGCCCTTGGCAGCAGGAGGAGACTTTGCACACTCAATCAGGACCTGGGGACAGGGGAAGCACAGGAAGTCTCTCACTCTCTGCCTCCCACCCTGCAAGGGCCACAAGGCACTTAGGGTATGTCTACACTACCACCCTAGTTCGAACTAGAGTGGTAATGTAGGCAACCGGAGTTGCAAATGAAGCCCGGGATTTGAATTTCCCGGGCTTCATTTGCATCTCGCCGGGCGCCGCCATTTTTAAATGTCCGCTAGTGCGGACTCCGTGCCTCGCGGTTACACGCGGCACGGACTAGGTAGTTCGGACTATGCTTCCTATTCCGAACTACCGTTACTCCTTGGTGGGCCAGGTCCAGCCTGCGGAAGCCCCTTTGACCACCCTTGATTTAATAGGATAAATTGATCACTTCAGGGAGTCTGTTGAAGATAAAGCCCAACCCGGGATCCAGCTATGCCACACTGCAATAGACAATTGGGCTGTGTCTACACTGGGCCACTTATTCCAGAAAAGCAGCCGTTTTTCCGGAATAACTTGAAAGCTGTCTACACTGGCCGCTTGCTTTTCCGGAAAAGCAATGACAATCTACTGTAAAATCATCAGTGCTTTTCCGGAAAAACTATGCTGCTCCCTTTTGGACAAAAGTCCTTTTCCGGAAAACTGTTCCGGAAAAGCGCCAGTGTAGACAGCACAGTAGTGTTTTCCGCAAAAAAGCCCCGATCGCGAAAATGACGATTGGGGCTTTTTTGCGGAAAAGCGCGTCTACATTGGCACAGACGCTTTTCCGGAAAAAGTGCTTTTCCAGAAAAGCATCCTGCCAATATAGACGCGCTTTTTCCCGGAAATACTTATAACGGAAAACTGTTCCGTTTTAAGCATTTCCAGGAAAGGGTTCTAATGTAGACACAGCCCTGGACTTTTACAGGAAACTCAGCTTGAACTTCTACTTACATGAAAGACATCATGCTTGAGAATCCAGAAATGCTAGAATAAGGTTCCAAAGTGGCAAAAAGACTTTGGAAGGGGAAGACAGATTCTGAAGCTACTAAATATGTCCCCAGAGGAAGGCCCTGCCTATAAGGAGCCCATAGAATGTACTACCCTCAGGAGATTAAGTTCTTCAGACTGTATTCCTATGTCTTCTGTCCAAAAGTTACACCCATGAAGGACATTTCTAACCTCTTCCTTTCATGTATTATGTAGATGTGTTGCTATACTTGGAATGATGAATGTACAAAAAGGAGCTATTTGCAAGAAAGAAGTGAAATCAAGTTCTCAATTTGATCTTTGGAGAATGCTTCCTCAGATATGTAATGTGATTATAAGATGTGTTGTCTCCTTTATACTTTTTTAGCAAAGATAGAGAACAGATTACTGTATAGTTAACTGTTTAGTTCTTCTAGATACACTTGGATACATTAATCGGGGGGAAAAAGCTAAATTATGGAAGTATTAATGTGCAGAACTAGAAATTATTGTCTGAGAAATATATATTGTGGCAAAGTCTGGGTTAAGCCCTGTGGGTCCTGTGCTTCCTGGTGGGTTCTTGTGGGCCTCAGAGGCTCGCAGTGTCCCTAATTACTGTCAAGAAGGCAAGTCATCATTGGCAAGTCCAGTGTCCTTCCAGCCAGAGGGGAGGGTGTGGGGAACTCGGTCCCACCCACTTACTCCGAGTTCTGGCCCAGGGCCCTATAGTAAGGGGCAGCCCCGAGCAGGCCATGTAGCTCGGCCCTTGCCCCCTGAGCAGCAGCCCCTCCCTGGGCCACTTCCCCAACCCCTCCTGCAACACCTCGTTCCTGACATCACAGAGCAAACCTTCACATCGGCTCACTTGAGTGTGTTTTCTTGCTCTGGGTTGCTCCCTTCTCCTTGAGTTCACCTCTAATCCATCCCCTTTCTCCTTCCCTGTAACCGTGCCCGGGGAAGTGTTTTTATAGTACACACATCCACCTTACGTGGCTACAAGTGTTCCAATTAGGCCTCCCTTCAGGCTGATGCCAGATAAGCTTCAGGTGTGGCTGGCTGGCTATAGTCTTGTAGGGTATGTCTACACTACAGCGCTAATTCGAACTAATTTAGTCCGAATTAGTTAATTCGAACTAAGCTAATTCGAACTAGCATGTCCACAGTAAGTGGACCCTGAACCGGGCTTAAGGATGGCCGGAAGCAGTGCCGGCAGGGCATCAGAGGAGGACTTAGAGCGTGGAGATGCTGTCTCAGGCTAGCCGAGGGCTGTGCTTAAAGGGTCCCGACCCCCACCCCGGATAGACAGTTCTCAGGGGTTCCCCGCTTGCAAACCAGTCCTGGCTTGGAGTGCCCGGAGTACCCACACTGGGCACATCACAGCACTCGGCCATCAGCCCGGCTGCACTTGCTGCAGGCTGCCATCTGGGGAGAAGGGACAATTGGGGGGCTGCAGGAGAGCTTCCACCCCCAGAAGTCCGCAGAGCCAGCCCAGTCCTACCCATCGGGGGCTCGTGCCCCATTCCTCCCTCATCTCCTTCCACTTACCCTTCCCTAGCCCCTTTTCTTTATGTACAAAATAAAGGACAATTGGGTACATTTTTTTTAACCATTTCCAGGGTTTTGGTACAAAATCCTTCACATTGAACATTGTTACATTCTTAGTAACTGCAGTACAGTGGTTATGAAAGTTAGCATAAGTAGCAGGAACAAATCCATCCCAAGTGTACGCTGACAATTTTGGGTTTTTAGGTTGAAAAATCTGCAGCCTTCCTTGGCCACATAGGTCTTGCCCCATTGCCCTGTTGTTTTAAATGCAAAGCTCCCTCTTCCAAAGACAAAAGGCCTTACTGGGTGTGCCTCCCCTGGGAACACTCCTGTCCCAAACACACTGACTTCCCAGCAAGCTGGTCATACCCAGTCACTTGGTTGCCAGACTGCTCCAATTCCCTGGCTGATTCTGCCTCTTCTGAAACAACCCTCAGTCCCTCTGAGATCTCTCCACAGCCATCCACACTGGGTTTCTCTAAATGCAGTTAAAATGTTTAATGCTTATTGAACCTTTCCTGCCTAGTGCAGATTATCTTTAACACAGTTAGTCAGACAGACAGACAGACAGACATGAGACAAACACAAAACATTCTTTGTTGCAACAATACATCCATGGTGTTGAAGGGTATTTAGCTGGTACCAGCTTGTCCTGATTTTCTGAAAGACAAAACAAGAACATACTTCTACCCCTTTGGGGGTGGCATTATTATTTACATACTTTCTCTTTTTATTTTACAAATATGCTTTCATGTCTCTTTGCTTACAATTACTCCTATAGGTAAATATTTTTGTTTTGTAGGCAAAACAGGTTTCAATGATTTTTACCCCTTCTTGTGGGTGAATTACCCCACTGTGTAATTATTAAATTTAGGAGGTGTACTTTAGTTTTCCTCTTATACAGCAGACTAAGGGTATGTCTACACTACCCCGCTAGTTCGAACTAGCGGGGTAATGTATGCATACCGAACTTGCTAATGAAGCCCGGGATTTGAATTTCCCAGGCTTCATTAGCATAAAGCCGGCGCCGCCATTTTTAAAAGCCGGCTAGTGCGAACCCCGTGCTGCATGTAGCTAGATAGTTCGAACTACGTAGCCATTCCGAACTATCTGTACTCCTCATTCCATTCAAAGTAGGAATAAGAGATCCTCCGGAAAAGGGCTTTTTTCCGGAGGATCGGGGCCAGTGTAGATGCTCTTTTCCGGCTTTTCTAAAAGCCGGAAAAAAGCGGCGGACATTTTTATTTAAATGCCGCGGGGGATATTTAAATCCCCCGCGGATTTCCCTATTACGACCTGTGAAATTAGCATGCCCCTTTCGGAAAAGGGGCCAGTGTAGACGAGCCCAGGTAGTTTGCTAATCACACTATCTATTTACCTACAAACCTTCTTTGTGCTGCCAGCTAGGGCATTTGCACCACAGACACTTTCTGGCTTGCTTTTAGATTAAAAGCTGTTTGTAGCTTTGTCTTAAAAAGGGACACAATAACTTTTGCCAGAGATTTACAGTTTTGAGTTTTTACTTTAAGTTCTGCTCTCTCTCACAGCAACCTGAAAAGGAAATTACATCCTGTTGTGGCTCCTGGAGCCCTCCCAGGATTTTAATTTGTTTGCAGTTTTTACCTCCTTCTACAATATACATTGCATGTCACAGGAAAATGTGCATTCTTTGTTTATAATGTTATTTAGCCATATTAATTTTTGCATCGGGTATAACTATTTCTTTTATGCTCACTGAGTTTTCCTATTCTTTTATTAAACCACTTGGTATGAAATGGCTTTACTGAAAACAAAACAAACCAATTTGTTTTAAGCATACAAAACAGTTTACTAACCTACAAAACAGGAGTTCTGGATCTTAAAAACTTCACCTACTATTTACACTATATTTACACACAGATACATGTATATATTCTCTGAATATTTTTAGCACTATTTTTACATACCTGTACAAAGATTACATTCACTTTTATTTATTTGGGGGTAGTTAAGTTCCCAATAGAACCCCCTTGAAGTTCTTTAGTTAAATTTGCCTGGATTATTTACAGACACTCTTTTGGAAAAGGGCCCCTTTTTCCTTCAGAATGGCTGCAAAGAAACCAAGAATTCTTTTCCTATAACATTTTAGCATTTTCACAACTGCTCAATTTCCTCCAGACTCTGTAGAGTTAACTTCTGCTTGTCTGGTCCTGATCCTGTTTTTCTTGCTGAATGGCCCTTTTCCATGGACACAGGCTTTGTTCCATTACCAGTTTAGCAAGGAGCGTGGCCTTGTTCACTAAACCCCACACCTCCTGGTCCTTTTTTTTTTTTAAAGCATATTCCTGAAAACTTTGAGAGTGCTACTTTAACTCTCAGTACCCATCCTTAAGGGAATCTAGCTGTGTCTGGGTATTGAGGGACAGACATTTCCACCTTTTTGCTTCTGCAGCAGAGGCTTTTACATTTTGCAGTTTCATATTTGAATTCTTATATTCAGTTAATTTGAGGAACACCTCATTACAGGTTTCATAGGAGCCAAATTGAATCTGTGTTTTCTTTTCCCTTTTTCTTTTGGGTTTAGCTTTTCCTGCAGAGAGAGATTTTTTTTTCTTCTTTGCAGATAGCTAAGTGGAGGTAACTGTCATTACATGCCTCCCATAATAGCCAAATTGCTGCTGCATCTTCTTTGGCGGCATTAGAAGGTTTGTACATGAGGATATACTGTGCCAATCTATCCTCTAGGTCCAAAATATGACAAACATCTTCAAGGGCTTGCTCAGTCCAAGGACTTGAGCCCATATCTCTGAAGGATTTGTTTAAAGGGTGTTATTTCTTTATAAAAGGTGAGGTTTGAGCTCCTTCAAACTCTATTCCTCCCTCTGAGACTGGTTTCCCTGGACTTTTCTTAAACATCTTTAATACTTGTGTAGTTTCCTTTATCACCCCTGAACCCTTGCAGCGAGTGACACAGCCTAGACTATCAATGAATAATCGTAGCTTCTTTTTACAGCCTAAATTATTTTAATAAACGTAGCTTCTTATACAGCCTAGATTATTCCAATGAATAATTGTAGCTTCTTACACAGCCTAAGTTATTTCAATAATTGTAGCTTCTAGTTACACAGCCTAGATTATTTTAATAGTCGTAGCTTCTATTTACAGCCTAAATTATTTTAATAATCGTAGCTTCTTATACAGCCTAGATTATTCCAATAATTGTAGCTTCTTTTTACTATGAGCTCTTTTGTGAAGCCTCTACCCTCTGGAGGTCAGCAGGCTTTGGCTAACCAAAAAAAAAAAAAAAAAAAAGAGAGAGAAAAAAAATAGAACTGCTCTCTGTAGAGTCAGCTGTGTGCACACTAATGTCCACAATACCTGAGGCTCTTTACCAATATTCCCCCTTTCGCATTCTCCACCAAAATGTTGTACCAAATAAAAGCAAGCAGGATCTTATGGGGGGGATAAGGCAAAAAGCCACATTTATTATAAAGATAATAATAAAAAAATAAAGAAAAGATAGAAGCAAACAACGTTGTTTAACTACTTAACCCATATATATATAAACATTCATTCATCCATCCATTCATTCATTCATTCATTCATTCATTCATTCAGGTTCTGTGTATTTGTTATAGTTACCAGTCTGGAAGTTGCTTGTGACAGAACACTGGCCAGGTACTCTGTACACAAGTAATGGTAGTGGGGAGCGAAGTCCTGATCAGATGCGCATCTGAAGCTCCTGGTAGGCTGGCAGCAGAACCTTGGACTCTGATTCCATAGTTTTTTAGTCCAGTTCTTATAGGAATTTCTTCCTATGCCAGTCTATGGAAAATACTGCATCATGCTGATGTCTCCAGGGTGGCTGCCAGGTGCTCGTCAGTGATCTCATCGGGTGGACCTCCAGTACTTGGTTTTCTCCACTTGACACCTTTTGGTTGCACTGGCACCTGACGCCTTCTTCAGCCCTTTGTTGCTGTATTCTCAGACTGGCACCTCTCAGAACCATTCATTCATCGTCCAAGCACTCTCTCATACATTCATACAGTATTTTGTATAATAATAAAAGTTGTAGTTACAAAAGTTTCTGGGTGGTATTGCTTAAAACATTCTCTGAGTGCTGAGTAAAGTTACAATGTTTTAAAGAGAACAGGCGTCAATTATGTAACAATGCCCTTAGTCAATTACAGTGCCTTGACAATGCATTGTTACAATGTATCTCTGCAATGTCAATTTCAAGCAGCCCCTTGCACAAGCTTGAGCATGCCCTGGAGCCCGGGGGGGGGGGGGGGGGGGGGGGGGGGGGGGGCGGCTGTTTCTGGCTACATAGGATTATATTCTTAACAGTTCTAAGTTACATGACCTAATACATGATATTCTAAAGGGGCAATAATAATAATAAATCTAAACATTTAACAATCTTAACAAATAATAATAATAATAAGAATTAATAATAAATCTAAACACTTTAAGTTGTGGGGAACAAATTATGGGGAGTCACTTCCATTTGGGGGAATCATTTTCAATACATTGATATGTTATCCCTACACAATTGTGTTCCAAAATGGAATCTGTCTTTATTGAACAAAACTGGGGGAGACTGGGAAAAGGAGGTGGGAGTGGGGAAGAGAGAGAGTGAGAGAGGGGAGGGCAACTACAATGATGAGGGGTTGGGAACAGGTCCCATATGAAGAGAGGCTAAAGAGACTGGGACTTTTCAGCTTAGAAAAGTGGAGACGGAGGGGGGACAGGATAGAGATCTCTAAAAGCAGGAATTGGGTGGAAAGGGTGCATACAGAAAAGTTCTTCATTAGTTCCCATAAAGAAGGACTAGAGGACACCAAAGGAAAGGAATAGGTAGCAGGCTTCAAACTAGTATCAGAAAGTTGTTCTTCACAAAGCAAAGAGTCAACCTGTGGAACTCCTTGCTGCAGGAGGCTGTGAAGGCTAGAACTAGAACAGAGTTTAAAGGGACGTGAGATCAAGTCATGGAGGTTGGGTCCATGGAGTGGTATTAGCCAGGGGGTAGGAGTGGTGTCCCTGCCCAAGGTTTGTGGAAGGCTGGAGAGGGATGGCACAAGACAAATGGCTTGGTCACTGTCTTCGGTCCATCCCCTCCAGGGTCCCTAGGGTTGGCCGCTGTCGGAAGACAGGCTACTGGGCTAGATGGACCTTTGGTCTGACCCAGGACGGCCATTGTAAGCTCAGGGCTCAGGGTCGGGGGTCTCAGTGGACCCCCTTGATTTTCATGCACACCTGCTCCTGGGTGGCCAGGCTGGCAGCTCTCCTGCCCTAGCCGGCCACTTTCCTGTGCCTAGTGTGGAGATTGTGGACGAGGTCCACGATGTCTGCACTAGCCCAGGTGGGTGCCCGCCTCTTGCAGTCCCGGGCAAGCTCCCGGGAGCCGCCAGCCTGGTCCTGGGAAGAGGGGGAGGGCTGGGGGGCATCGGGTGGGTGGCTCGATCCGTGCCAGGAGCAGGGTCTGCTGGCTGGGTGCTGGCAGGCTTGCACCTGGCACGGGCACCGTAGCCAGCCCGTGCCCCTTTAAGGGCTCCGGGGCCGGGATGGGTGCAGAAGAGTTTCCCTGGTGTTGTCCAGAGTGGCCACCAGGGAAACCTGGGGAGGGCTAGCCTCCCACTAGTTTGAATTAAGGGGCTACACACCCCTTAATTCGAACTAGCTAGTTCGAACTAGGCTTAGTCCTCGTAAAATGAGGTTTACCTAGTTCGAACTAAGCGCTCCGCTAGTTCGAATTAAGTTTGAACTAGCGGAGCGCTAGTGTAGCGCCTATGAAAGTTAGTTCGAACTAATGTCCGTTAGTTCGAACTAACTCTGTAGTGTAGACATACCCTAACAGCCTACTCAGGGAACATAAAGCCACAAATCCAGCTCCCCTCATATTTGCCCTCCATGAAGCAAAAGCGGCTGCTTTTGTGGAAAAACTTGCCAGCTGTCTACACTGGCCACTTGGTTTTGCACAAAATGCTTTGACGTTCCCATTCGGGCAAAAGCCCTTTTCCAGAAATGCTTTTGTGCAAAAGGGCCAGTGTAGACAGCTGAAAATTGTTTTGCGCAAAAAAGCCCCGATGGCGAAAATGGTGATCGGGGCTTTCTTGCGCAAAACCACGTCTAAATTGGCATGGACACTTTTCCGCAAAAAGTCGATTTGCGGAAAAGTGTCCATGCCAATCTAGACGCTCTTTTCCACAAATGCTTTTAACGGAAAAACTTTTCTGTTAAAAGCATTTGTGGAAAATCATGACAGTCTAGACGTAGCCAGTGAGAGTTCCTATAGGCATTTTGTATTCAGAGCACAGAGGCATGAAGAATGTCTCTGAGAGTACCAGGGAATAGGTACCAACTTCTCCTCTAGCCAAGGGGGCGCATCCTGAACACCATGAATCAGCTGATTTGCCACTCTCTGGAAGTTCTGCGAGGGCAGGGCAGAAATTGGTGAGTGGGGCCACCAGCAAGTGAGAGGCACAGGGTGAGGAGGGAAGTCAAAGGGGAGGTTGGATGGTGAATATTCAGCAGCACAGGACCCTGAAAGCACGGGGATCAAGGCATTTGCCTTGCTCACCTTGCCGTAGGGTTGGGCCTGCCCAGCACTACCTCATCTACCAGCGTATTGAGAGTTGCAGGACCAGGCTCTGTTCTAAACTTTTGTTCTCTTTAGGCACTAACCCTTCCCTCTTGTTTGTGTTCTTAGAGCTCAAGCAGAACCCCTGTTCACTTCATCCCCAAATAAGCACCTGAACTGCAAAGAGCCCTCATCAAAGTAATAAATGACAGCTGCTGACAGTCCCCCCTCCCATATGTTTGGCAGAAAACCTATTATTTAAAAGGGGCATGAGAGCAGGCTTAGCTTCCAACCACCTCTGCAAATACAGCCCTCGTAGCAGGTAAAGACCAAACTTTTTTTAACAAACAAACTATACAGAACATAGAGATCCCCAAACTGTTATGATGCCTCCCTTAGAGCTACTCAGCCCACACATGCAGTTAGCCATAACCTGGTATTCTTTATAAACCAGTGTAACATAGCACTGAGGATACTCAGAATTTTCTCTGCAATGCACAATCATTACCCTGTGCAGTCGCAGAAGATAAGTTTGCTGCTCTGTTATAGAGTTTGAATAGAGTGAATAACCCTTCCCTTCAAAACTGACAGTTTACTTACTGTTAATATATAAATTGAGGTAACCCAATATTCCTGCCTATTGCCCTTACCTAGGTTAGTCCTTCTGGTCTTAAGCATGTTCTAGTAATGTCATACAGAGGAATTCATAACTTCACATATGATGTTAACACATGCCTTTGAGAATGATCATAATAACCAGAATGTTACTTTCATATGATTCCGAACAAGGCATATTTTGTATAAAAATTATTGCAGTAGAGCATAAGGTCTGAATATCAAGGTGCCTAAAGATACACGCAGTGAAGCATTATTTTTCCTCAGACATAGGATATCTATCATTCATGAAATTACATTTGACATGTATAAGAAACATTCATCAGCATCTTTCACCCCAGATGACTACTCCTGTGATTTCAAAAATTTGGCAAGAAGCATGTGAAATAGGAGAACTATTCATTTTCCCCAACCCTCCTTGCTCTAGCTTATCTCCAAGTTATATCTTCTTGGCCTACTATTGGGAAGAGTCACAGTTATAAAATGTATATTATTCCTAATAACGTTGGGCAAAAAATACCCATAGAACTGCTAGACACCAAAATTCACATAGTCCCAATTTTGGAAATCATCAGAACCATTTAATGAAAGCCATTCACAAGAGGAAATAATTTATCATGAAAATGTCAGGAAACAAGGGCTAAATTTATGCACAGCATTACAAATGAATCACTTTGAAGCTCTGTGACACTTGAATTCCTTAGATTTAAACAATCTTGTTTTCTTCAAAGTCACAAAAAGGACACACACATGCACAAAGACAACAAAAAAAGAAGCTTGAAAAAATTTATTTAAGGCTATCATTTAATATCCTGAAAGCTTAGCCTTTTTATAACAAAGGTTTCAAGAGGGAAGTTCACTTCTCAGACATTTGTGACTGCCAGCCTCTTTCTTATAATGCAGATATTTGGTGTTTCAAATCAATCCTATGTACAAGTTGACTTCATAGAAAAATAATTTAATTGCTAAATGTAAATAGAGATATTTTGGCCCTAAAATAAATGGAAAATATGAAGATGAGGCATTTTTGTATTCTTAAAGCTGTTATTTTGTGTGTCTTTTTGAAAACATCTTGTTCATATATAATCCTTTGGCAATACTACACTATAGTAAAATTCATTTCTTAGCATGCAAAGCGATATGGCTTTAGGTTACACTCCATATAGTTTATAGAACACAAATTTCAGAATTCCCTGGTGACCAGCAGCTGATGCAGTGAAGATCTTGACTTGTCCCATAATTGTTTTATATTTTCACTGGTATTCCCCCAAAAGGTCCCTGGAAAAACAAAAGGGCATAATTAGGAACAGTTACAGTATTCAGAAGATTAAACTTATGGGGAAGACATTTTTTCCTGGTTAAGATTTAACAAATATTAGTTCCACATATCCTTTAATGACTCCCTCTAACTTGAGGTTAAAATCACAATAATTTCTAAGGTAAAGCGCATACAAATATTTTTAGTGGATGTTCTTTATGTTCTTTTCATGACATTTTTCATGTTGTATTAGACGTATGCATTTGCGAAATGCAAACAAATGCCAATGAAATGTATATTTTAACAATTATTTTCAAACTTTAAAAATAAGAATTAGTATTTGTTAGCCTACATGTTCAAAAGCGACTAATGATTTTGGATATTTCCATTTTTGTTTCGTATGCATGGGAGAAGCCCAATTTTCACAGGGAAGGCACTTAGCATCTTTGGAAATCAAACACCTCACATAAGTCTGAATTTGAGCAGCACTGTCTTCAAAATTGTTTACAAACTTCACCCCATAATTCCTAAAATGCCCCAAAAGCTGTCTTAGAAAATTGTATGTTCACATTTTACAAACCAGAAAATTTAGGCACTCAGCTTAAATTACATGCCTTACCCACAGTGGTTGTATCAGGGAAGGGATATTAGAGCTCAGGAGGTCCTGGCTCCCACACCTGTGCTCAGACCACTATTCTAGATTATATTATTTTTAAAAAAAATCTATTTGATACATTTTAATAATATTTTGGAGGTTATGATTGCTATATACATGGCAGTTTCTTTTATCAACAACTTATTTTGGGCCAAATACTTGTTGAAGTCAAATCAATGTCAAAACGCCCATTAACTTAAACAAGGACATAATTTGGCTCTTGATACAAAACATGGACTATGTTTGGAATGGTTCTGTTTGCAGTAAATGGCATGGTCTATAGTACAACATTTTCAATACATGAATGGATATGAATAAATAGTGACAGCTAAGTACAATGAGCTGTCTTTCCTCAGTGTGCTGGAAGTATACTAAAAATCTAAATATACTAAGGTTTAAGATCATCAAAATTCAATCACCTCTGAGTAACTTTTGTGTTAATCAGCCATTTTAAGAACTCTTTGGCAGCCATGTCATCAAGAATTTTGTTGAAATCACTGGTGAAAGTGCCATCAGCATGTCTTCTGTCCACTTCTTCAACTGCATTAGCTTCTTCTGAGAAACTTTAAAAGGGAGAAATTGTCAAATAATAGCTGTACAGACCAAAATAAACAAACTTCTTCGAGGGCCTCATCCTGAAGTCTCTACACACTCTGAGCTCTCAGTGATTTCAAGGAATGCAAGACTAGCCCAGTATTTGAATGTTCTGTGTTAAAACAACATTTGGAGCACTTTTACTGTGATAGAAGACAATTTGGATGTCTTCCTTTCTCAGTTAGGGCACTGTTTCTCGAAGACTTTGTAAGTGAGCCTTAATTCCTCAATTAGAATTAAAAAAATAAAAGCCAGAAACACCAGACATAGTACATCAAACTGCAGTTTGCTAAGCCAATGTTACTCACAGCTGAGACTAAAACACAATAAAACCCACTGTAAACATAATAAGCTTCACTGCTTAAGAATGAAGTACTTTTATATTGTAGCCAACTGTTCCATTCAGCTGATTAATACTTTTATTGGATTTATGAAATCCTAGATTTATAATTCCTAAAATGTTTAGTGCATGACTATTTCCCCTTTTAGCAAAATCAATTGGAAGTGATAGCTTTGTGAATTAGCAAATGCCAATTATGTATTTTCCTAAATTCTGCGTGTATGTGTGTTGTACACAAACATATGGTACTAGGGGTGCTGGCACAATGTTTATAATGGGGTGCTGAGAGCCATTTAATCGCACTATAAACCCTTTATATAATAGAAACCCCAGTACCTTGAATTCCAGCACCTATATATGGGGCTAGATCCTGGCTCCTCCTTGTGCCCTCTAGAGATCTATTCTACAAGAGTGGTCAGAGATTACCCTGACAAACACCTTTGCACCCTTTTGCTCCCTCCCACCAGGCAAAGGATATTTTTAAAGGACAGAGGCCAAGTTGATTGGAGCTGGAGCACATCATGCTCTGGTGATTACTGGAAAGCAGAAAGGTCCCTCTAAGGGTTTGTCTGCACAGCACCCGAAATTCAAAATAAGATACACAATTTGCATTATGCAGATTGTGTATCTTATTTTGAGTCTATTTCAAAATAGCTTATTTTGACATTTGGCACGTCTACACAAAGCCAAATGCTAAATAACGCACTATTTCAAGACATCCCTTAACCCTCATGGAACAAGAGTTACAGGGGCACCACAATAGCATGCCCATTATTTTGAAAAATATTTTGAAATAACCGGCGGCTTGTTAAGATGTGGAGTAGCTATTTTGGGATACCTCTGGTATCCTGAAATAGCTGTGTTGTGTAGATGTACCTTTACTGGCATAATTTAGAATGGTCTTTAGGTTGTTCCCTGATACTCTAGAGGCTAGTTTGACTAAGACTAAGGTCAAGGATCAAGTTTGCAGAATGATGGCTTGCACTTGTCCCTTTCCCATCCAGAATTCTGGGCTGAAGACAGCTCAACCAGACCTCGGAGCAGGGTTCCTAATTTTTAACTTCATTATCTACAGACACATGGATACCATTCTGCTGCTCCTGAATGCTATTCATTATCCATGACAACAAGACTACTGGAAATCAGAATGTCAGTATCATTACTTGCCACCATTCTTTTTTCAACAGCTGATCTAACTCATTTAATTCTACCCTTTCAAGGGATAGTTAGTCATTTCAGAATTACTTTGTGTGTTGGAGTCTAGGAGTAGCCAACACATAATCTTGTCATATAGATTAGATTTTATTATTATTACTTAGTATATAGCACCAGAGATATACATGGTGCTTTACGGCTGGTTAAATTTATTTTTTCAAAGAATAGCAGGTGAAATGAAGTCCCTGCCCTTAAGAGCTTACAGTCTAAAGGCTCATATAAGTACAGAACTATTAACAGATGGAAGTGTCATGAGAACAGTGTAGCTACTAAGCCATGAAGAGCAGGTGGAAATCTGAAATAGGAAGAGATAGAGGGTGCTTGGAAACAATTACATGGCAGGCTGTTCTAAGTATAAGGTTGTAATGAAAGAAAGATTTACAGTCAGGAATGATAGAAGTAGGGAAGCAGGAAGGACTGAAGCTGGGATGATGGTATGGATATGAGAGGATGGAGAAGCAAAGAGATCAGAAATGTAAGTGGGGGCAGAGCTATGAGAGGATGGGAAGCTGAATCTTGAATTTACTGCAGAAGAAGAGGAGAAGCCAGTAAACAAATCACAGAAAGGGGAAAAGGGAATTTTAGAGGAAAGACTGGTTCACTTTTAGACATGTTGACCTTGAATCTAACTTGACCTTTTACAGAGTAACAATACTTGAAACTTGTCAACATCTTCATCTTAATCTGAAGTAGGACTGAATCATTCAAAATGATTATCTTACACCCACAATGTATCTTGAGATACAGAGGAAAATATGAAATACAGCAAGAATAAAACAAAAATACATTATAGTTCCATTAGGCATGATTTTTAACCAGAAAAGCCAAATATTTAATGATAGGAACGGAGGGATTCTTACTCTCTTCTTCCTCGTCCATTCACTAACCAAGCAATGAACTCTTTGGCAGCTTGACCTTCCAAATAAGAGGTGATGTCACTAGTGTAGGTGCCCTCCGCATGCCTCTCAAATTCAGCATGACGCTTTGAGAGTCCATTGCTGCAAGAAAAGCAGTTCTCTTAGAACCAGGAACATGTTATCACTTTATCTATTTGTGTCCCTTCCTTGCATCTATTGGCTTCTTTTCCTGCAAGCCCAGCATTTCTCATCAGTAGGAAATTTCCCCCCAGACTAACCTTCATATTTTCACCCTACAACTTAGTTATGTGCCTTTGCTCAGCTCTAAATAAGTTATCACACCTCTCCTTTCTCTCTTAGTCAAACTGTACAGATTTACCTCCTTTGTGCCTTTATTTTCTTTATTGATCATTTTTGGTTACTCTTCTCTGAACAGCCTCCAGTATTTCACTCTCCATTTTATTACATGTTTTCCAGAGCTATTTTAGGTGTGGTCACATCAAGAGCGCATAGAAATTAACTGTTTCCATCTTCTCCCTTGACATACTGCCTTTGTGTATTCAGATCAAAATTGATCATACGGGTCTTTTCTGAAGCCAAATTGCATAGCAAAATTATGTCTAATTTGCTGCTCACTATAAGTGCTTGGATCATCCATTCCCTGCTGCCCAAGAAAGTAGACATATTTTGGAGCATTTTGGTCCAGATGTATTAGTTTGCATTTATTTCTAGCATTTGTTATTTTCTGTCCAAGTTTCACATTTTTCTAGGGCCCTTTTGCTTTATTTTTCGGTCTGCTTGGGATTTTGACATTCCTCCCAATTAGTACCATCTGCACTTTTCATTTACATGCCATCTATTCCCCCTTCTAGAATGAATAAGATACATAAAAATGAACCTAACACTGATCTCTGTGCTACTCAGTTAAAATCTCTTGTTTCCTCCTCATGTATCATTTCCCTTTCATTAGTCTTGTGTCCAGTATTGATCCCCCAACTCCGTATTTATTAGGATTCCTTTACCTTCTCTCACACCTGTGGGAATTTATTACTTCTTCCTTTGTACCTTACTCATTAATTTTTTTTATTCCCTAAAATTTTCTTTCCTTCAGGCTAATACTCTTATATTGTTACATTCTTGAAGCCATTCTTAAATTCAGTTAGATCAGATACTGGTTCCAAGTTTCCCTATCATAATGAAAGTCTCAATCATTTCTTCCCTAAGAGTATGTCTATACTACAAATTAAGATACTCAACTTCAGCGATGTCACTTGTGTAGCTGAAGTTAATTAACTTAATTCAACTTTTGGTGCTGTCCACACCTTAGGAAGTCGAAGGGAGGACACCCTTCCTTTGACTTCCCTTACACCTTGTGGAAGCACTTTTACC
This sequence comes from Pelodiscus sinensis, assembly GCF_052426305.1. NCBI lineage: Eukaryota > Metazoa > Chordata > Testudines > Trionychidae > Pelodiscus > Pelodiscus sinensis. The sequence goes on from NC_143058.1 coordinate 36,478,461, forward strand.
AGCATCAACCAGAGTGCCCCCTCTCAGTTCAAATTACCGGTAGCTGTGTTAACTAGACTCGCTAATTTGAACCCTGAAAGATTGACAACAGCAGCTTCAATCTTTTCTGTAGTGTAGACATACCCTCTGACTGTAAACCTTAAGCCCGGAATGCCTTGTTCTATGCCTGGAGTGTCTAATTTGGATTATAAATATGAAGCTGGAAGTAAGTCTCTGTATCATTGGCTGTGTTTCTGACCCAACAGAAATGTCAATTGTTTCAATTCCTTCTGAGTAACATATTCAGCATTTTAAAGTACCTTGCAAGTTCATCCAGGAATTTTTCATTCTCTCTCTCCTTCAGTGCTGGTTGTCTGTAGCAAAAGCCCAGAGTCATTAGTTCACTGATATTATATTAGTTCATTGTAGAGCAGATAATATGCATTAATGCATAATATGCTATTGAACATTATTTAAATATCACTAAAAATCTATTAATGTTAAACTACCTATTTGAGTGCTCTGATATTTTCAGGGGATGTCAATGTAATTAAATATCAGCTCTTGAAACTATTAATTCCATATTTCTGTCTTTAAGGACCACCTTTGTGCAGGAAGTTAAAATGTTAGCTGCATTAAGGCCAGAAGGGATCGTTCAATTCCCCTTGTTTATAACAGCTAGCTGTTTATATGCTGAGTCCAGAAACGCATATTAGACCAAAAACATATCTTCCATAAAAGCATGCAGTACCAGCACTAGCAGTGCCTGAATTTCTATGGCACAATCGAGGTATCCAGTACCAGGCAACGCTTAATCCTTGATAAGTGTTCTATAAGGAAACCACAGGATCCAATAGCTGCAGCTGGAAAAGACCTATTAGGTCACTGAGTCCATCTTCCTGTAAGGGCTTCTTACAACAGTTTCCTTAAAAATAACATATCAGATAACATACTGATACCATGCTAGAACTTAGGCAAAAGACTGATGATTATTTTCAACTAAACATTTCTACTATTTCAAAAAATGATTGAACTAATATATAAAAATGATCATCCATAGTTGACTCATTCTTGCTAACAACATATCAATGGTATGTTTCAATGATCCTTAAGGTCTTCTTTGGTTCATATGCTATGCATTTAAAAAGGAAAATAGAGCATATACTGGGAGGGAACACTGAAAAGTGAACTGATTCCTGGCATGCACTAGATTATGGATATATCTGTGCCTGGAGATTTATAGTGGTTTTCCCAGTATGCTTACCCGCTTCTTTTAGTGCTCATTAACCATTGCACAAAATCCTGAGCTCGTCTAGTGTCCAAGTACTTGCTGTAATCACTGGTGAATGTGCCTTGTGAATGACGTTTTACTTCATTCATCTGTCTAGATTCATCTAATGGTTCAGTCTGGGAAGCTTTGAATGATCTATGAATAGTTTGTAATACATTAATCAGCATTGATGATAGCACTTTCCACAGGTGCCATACCTACATTGACGTCTTTAAAAAAATCTATATTTCAACAGAATAAGAACAAAAAAGTGGAAACAAAAATTACTTGCTGCTGATATGATTGTTAGCTGGCTAACAGAGCCAATGACTGTAGCAGCCTGATAACTGCATAACTAAGTCTATTAGGATAACAATAAAAAGGCACTGTGTGAAACACCAATGAAATGGCATGCTGAACTTTGCAATGTAGATATCCTTCTCTCATCTGAGGTGAATTAAAAACATGGCCATATTTTAAGAAACTTTTCCTCAAGTCAAATATTTTGCTTTAAGTTGTGGGGAAAGAATAGTGGAGTTTGTTTGGATTATTCTGAGATGCTTGATTTGTAGTGTTTACCTGGATTTTTCTTCTGTGTCTTGAAGAGGATTTTGCCAGCTGCCTTGAATGATCATTAAAAGCAATCCAGCCACAAAATAAATGCTTTTCATTTTCATTGCCTGTCAGAACACAGAGGAGGACAGGAATAAATATAGTCCTCTTTACATACTTCAGAGTCAATATACAGTGAGGGAAACCCATTGCTCTAGAATGGAATGAAACTATATATATAAGATTGAAAATCCTATATTGTTTCAATGTATTGCAATTTTCATACTATATCACCATTAAAGTTTTAATTTTCTGAATTTATTGATGAAAAGAATAAAAGCAGAGTCTGAGTGCAGTGTCCTATCCAGCCACTTTTCTTGTTCTGAGCATTTTTTTTTCATCCTCTCACTCCTAAATTCTTTCATTTTGTATGTTTTTGTGTTTATCCTTTATAGCAATGAATACTGATAGAATTGGGATCCTTGGGTAAAATACTCAAGTTTCAATTTAGAGTATGACTTTTAAGATAAATAAATACAATAACATTTAGAACTTTGTGATACAGAAGGCAACTCAACATCTGTTGCATTTATAATACCCTTGCTATTTCTAGTACAGTGTTAGATTTTCCATTTTAGTTCATTATGAGGTTTATACCTTGCTTCAATCATTAAGAGTCTAATCCTGTAAAGTGTAATATATATTGCTGTGGGTAGTTCCATTCATTATATAAAATTAATAATAATGGCCTAGATTGTGGTTGCTATCCTACTCCATGTGTAGTCTCATGAGTAAAATTATTCATTGCGAGTAAGAGAAGCACAGTGTGGCCCACAGTATATGTATTCTGCTGTTTCAGAGCTATATTGCGAATCCCTTATTCAGACTGATGAACACTTTCTCACACAAGTAGACTCATTATCTTCAATTATATATTTCAGTGAGCAATAACCATGTGGGTAAGGTGTTTGCCATCTGTTCCTGAGTATGTAAACATTATCATTATTCAATGCACTATTATTAGTTTGATTTTTAGCTTAAGGACTCAGTGCTGATGATGAACAAATAATGGATTTTTTTTGTTTGTTGGCAGAACTAAAAAATGGTTTTAAATTTGAATGATCCATTTTTCATTTCATTTGTTATATTTTGGGGTGTTTTATATCTTAACTTAAAAAACTAGCTAACTTTAGCACAAAATGTCATTTTGGAATGAAAAGTCAAAATAGTTCATTTTGAAGATGTCAAACACTTTGATTATTTCCTATTTTATTTTTCATTTTTTTATTTTTTTATGAAACTGTTCTCCAAAACCAATGTGAATTTAGTTTTGGCTGCCTTGAAACTGTATTTTTAATTGAATAAAATTTTTTGAGCATAATAATTTTGACAAGCTCTACCCAGTACTGAAGATGCTGACTGCTGATCATAGCTCATATTACTGCAAGTAGCCCTATTGATTTCAGTCAGTCATACAAGTTAGCACATCAATGAGCAGCAGTACGTATTTGCTGGGTCTGGCTCATAGACTAAAGCATTTTGTAACAAAAGCATATATGCAAATTGAAGCAAACTATTATAAAATAGCTAGTAGACTTTAAAGTACTAGCTCTGAGTCAGTCCTTAATTTTATGAAATGATTAGTTAGTAAAATAAATTAATATTCATTTGGGCTCATGCATTTGGCTATTAAAATAAATTACAAAACCCAAGATATTTATTTCAAAAAGTTGCTTATCTTCATCAATCCGTGCTTTGAAATCTGCATGGATAACTAAGTTAATTCACTATAAAGCAACTGAAATTGTAATAAGTTCATGGAAATTGAATGACATCAGAAGTGTTTCATCGTGCATCTGAACTAATAATCAGTTGTCTGCTTGAAAGAGTCACTTTCCCATCCATGAAAATGTTTCAGAGAAGTTTATACTACAGTCTGAAAAACAAAGGGAGATAAGAAAAATAAGCCAGTTGAAATAAAATGCTAAGTGGCTAACTAAATTCCTGAAGCCAATAAAAACCTAAACTTAATCTTCTACATAATTTGTAATCCTTCCCATTGCTCCAAGTTTCAGAATAAAGGACCCTTGTGCACAACTAAAGCTAAATTGTGCACTGATTTATACCCATAAAATCCCAGTGATATTATTTATTTGAATTCAGTGAGTCTCACAGAGTGTCAGTCATAGAAGAAATGAATCCATTCTATACTGCAACACTTTGGCATCATGGGCTAAGATATCAATAGATCAGGAACCTTGCTTTTGCAGGCTTATGCTGTGACATATTTCAGAGTAGGTTTCCATACATAATTGAACATGACAACTTGTATCTTCCATGAACTATGAAATGATGCACAACTGGACATGAAACATAACAGAGAAGAGGACTCAATGGATTCCTAATGGCCAATAATTTGGCTGAAACCTATGAGCAGAAAATATAAGAAGACAAGTATTGGTGGATAGCAACTGATGGATAGCAAGTGCTTACCAGTAAGCTGTGACTAAAGTTCATTGGTTATTGTCCTTAAGTTCAGAACATCATATTGAGGTTTTCTTCCTCAGAGCTAAATACATATAACTTATATGTAGAGCAATGATGCCAGATAGGAAGTACTATACAAGATCTGCATGTACTGAACAGTCAAATTGGAATATAAGAAGCCAAACATTCAAGAAACTGGATTTCTAAGTTTCTAGGAGCAGAACTGCAAATTGTCATAACTCAATTAACTTTCAGGGAGCTATGACAATCTATACTATCTGACGATCTGCCCCCAGTATTAACTACTTTACTGCTGCCAGACATTTCAGTTCTGCTCAAGGAGAACACGCCTGCTGTTACTAGGTAAGTCCCTAGTTTCAGTGGATTGTTAATAGCCAATATCAAAACAATAATTCTGTGTTGCAACATAAGGCAATACAGTTAAGTGGCATCTTAGTCACAGCTAGAAAAATGATTTGAAGACTATGAGATTTGCCATACTGGCTTAGACCTTTGAGCCATGAAATCCATTATCCTCTCTTTAGCAGTGGCCAATACCAAATATACTAAAGTCAGGTAATTGCCTTCATAATTGCAGCTGGCCAATCATGCAAAGGTATACATGGAAAGGAATTCCATTCTCACCTCTGTAGTGATTATACCCTGAAGCGTAAGGTTTAATCTCTCCATTTCAACATATCATTCATATTGTACCTAGAAGTTCCATATTGGTCTTAAAACTATTAAAAACCAGTTTCACTATTTAACTGTCCACTTGGAGCTGTACTTCAGTGATACAACACTGACATCCAATGTTGAGCCTAAAGAATACATCAGTTTTACATTTCATGTGTTGAAAGACTAGAGAAGAAATCCTTAATGCTATAAACACTTATTTCTCCATCAAAAGTTTCTAGTACTGGCAGGATAAGGCATGAAGTATTTTGGTCATTAAATACTGTTTATGTTGTATATAATGTTATTCAGCAAATAATTTAAAAACATAAAGCGTGTGATTCAAAGTCTATGGAAATCAGTGGAAAGACTCTCATTTATTTCCAGGGGTTTGTGGGATAGATCCTTAAGCCCCAAACCTGCAAAACCTAAACAAATTGCTTAATGTGATATATGATTAGTAATAGAGAACTAGCCATGTTAGTCTGATCTTGGTAAAACAAAAGGAAAAAATATGTAGCACTTGATAGACTAACGAGATAGTTTATTAGGTGATGAGCTTTAGTGGGCCAGACCCACTTTTTCAGATCACATTCTGAAGAAGAATTGGCATGACCATATATAACAAAGGAATACAATGAAGAAAGTGAACACATTATAATGTGTTCACTTTCTTCTGGTCCACAAAAGTTCATCGCCTAATAAACTATCTTGTTAGTCTTTAAAGTGCTACATATTTTTCCTTTTGTGATATATGAAAACACTCTTACTTACTTTGATATAATTTCAATTTAAGTAAGTGCTTGAGTTCTTCTCAATAGGCATGTTTTTTCAGAATCAAGACCTTAGATTGTATCAGCGGGTAGCATTTGATGAGATCAGAAAAAAAATGATTACGTCTACAAACTAGTTGGCAGATTTGAGAATATTTAAGTTACTGGAACCTGCCTTTTAACCAGAAAGATATTTTGAAGACAGCTGCGCTTTTATTAAATATTTTTCAAACATTTTATTTTTAAATTTAAGCTGCATTTTGTACATTTATTCTTCAATATTTAGCATTGGTAATCACTGTCAGTAATATTTATTTTCAGTAAGTCAAAGAAACAAAAATAGTACCTAGAAATGTGTTCTTAATCTTGTTACTGCTTCATTCCAGAAAACACAGGTGTACCATATAGAGAAAGATAAATTATTTTCTGTGGGCTTTTAGGATGTTTCTACAAAGGCTGATGAAGTTTAAAGTCAAAATGGCTCAGTATCTGTGAAGGAGTCATGTCTAATAAATGGTATTTGAAAATGGGAATGTAAGACAAACAAGAAGTCAATATTTATGTGCATGTGTATAAAATTTAAATTCTCACTGTAATGCAGTTCTATGATTTTTGTTTAACCGTCCTTCTTTCTATCATTTCTGTCAGTCTTAGAAGCTGATTTTGCATCGTTGGATCATTCTATCTTAAATAAGTTGCCTTCTATTGCATTACCTAAATCTGATTTAAAATTTAGCAATATAGACTATGTATTCTTCCAAATATAAAAAGATAATAAATAAAATAATAATAATAAACTAATAATATTAAAAGAAAAGGTTAAATAGATTTGTATTTGCTTTACAAACCTTGGTCAGAAGAATTGCACTCAAACCATTGAACAAATCTTACAGGTAGTTAGTAAGAAACTTACCTTCTGATACTTTGAAATAATGTTCAGCAACTGGAACTTTGGGAAGCCTTCAGGATCCTGAGATCTGCCTATCTGCCTCTGTAGTTCAGCCTTATATATGTACTGTTCAGCTCTAGTAAGCATTATGAGCGTGCATCATTGCTGACTGTTTCTTTATTCAACTTAAAAAAATCATATTTGCCATTCTTCACTTTACATTTGACAATTTTTACAAGCAATTGCACATATTGATTCTGTTTACTGTATGACATCACTGCTGAGATGGGTCCTTAATGGAGACGCAAAAGGAATGAGGTGTCAATGTCACAAGAAGTAAATATCAATCAGGAGGACATTAGGGTTATAAAGAATTAAATAAAGGTATTACGAATCAATGCAACATTTCATTCAAATTCATGTTTGCATTTAATTTCAAATTGATGGAACTTCCTCCCAGAAAGTCTCCCACAACCAGAGAAGTGGAAGACTCCATAATGTCCGCTACGGACTTTGCTGTGCCAATACAATAAAGCCAAGAAAAGCAGAGATACAACTGTGATGGGTACAGTACAAAACTCTAAATCAGACAATTGAACATAACAGAAACATTTGGTTTCAATTCAAATTATCTCCAGGTGCAATGTATCAATTTTGCAAATTCCTACATATCAGGCTATATGGTACATATGTGGCCTGTATGTGAAATATTTGTTATATAACTGAGGTCTACATCATGCCCTGTAGATCAGCTCATATAATCCAGTGCCCTGACAATAAGTTTAAAAGGCTATTACAGGCCCAGGTTGTATTATATTATGTAGAAAGTTACCCTTCAGAGTGAGTCCTTGGGGCATTAGGGTCTGAGTCAGAAGCACAGCTCTGATGAAGCAGCATTGCCAAGGAGATAGAAGGGAAGGACACCAATAACCAGAGTGGACTGAAGAGATCCCAGAGGATCTGCCAGTGTTGGGAGGTAGGTCCTTCATCCTCTAATATGTGAGGCAACAATGTGAGGTCTTCAAGATGGGATTTTAATCAAGATTTCCTCTAGTGTTTTTTTTTATGGGCATGGGCAATCTCAGTTTGGAACCACCTGTTAACCCTGAACATACAAACTGTAATAATGCATGTACAACTGAAAGTGCTAATTAGATTTGGAAGCAATCAGATGGTTCAGGTAAGAGGTTTGAGATTAAGGGCTAAACAGGCTCCTGAGCCTAGAGTTCTGGTTGGTGGAGGGAAGCCTGTGGGGGCCAATAAGGAAATACCTATAGGTCAGTGAACTACACACCAGCCATGGCCCGGCATGAACTAAAGCACTATAGGAGTTAACTTATGCTCCTGGAGTACAGCCCTTAAGGATACTCCTCTCCCGATCCCTCACACCAGCAGAGTTCATCTTCACTAGAAGAATTCTTTACTGGCCAACTGTAGCCAAATTTCAGCCACACATACTGTCTGAGCAGCACAAAGGAGTCAGAATATAAACCAGAAGCTAACCTTATACATCTCGAGCATATATGTAATGTAACAACAAACACAAATTGTAACACCAACTCCCTCCATAGTTAACTATGTAACTAATACTGTATTGCTATATGTATATAGGGAACAGCACATTTCATCATACCATTCTACTTTACAGTGGCCACATGGTATATTTTAAATTCTAACACTGTAAAGTTATTGCTTTGCTCCAGTCACAGGATCCATGTATTGAGACCCATTTTCCCTGTAAGTTTTCTTTATGTGAAGGAGAAATAACGCCTGTGTTGAAGTTTAAAATTTAAGTGCACAGCCTCTCCCAATCCCATTTTCTTCATTTCTCTGCTTTTCACTCATTTTTCCTTCTTCCTACATCAATTCATTCTCCCTCCTCAGTCATTTCCTATGCCATCACTTTCTCTCATCTTCCATCTCCTTTCTACTCTTCCTCCTTCTCTCTCTTTCCCCTCACCTTTCCATTCTGGCTTCCACCAATACAAAATGTTTTCAAATCTTGATTCAATGCATGGATTAGGATTGTGTGCTTTCATACATTAATACATGGCTCCACATAGTGCATGTATAGAACACATATGCTGGTTTTTCAGACTTTTGTCTGAAAGATGTGTTCATAGTATCTGTATAATTCCTCAAACTCCCCTATAGCACACATATGCAAAACTAAATCAAACCCCCAATCCTCTCTAGCACTGATAGAATAAAACAGGTCTGCAGTGTCCAGGCCAAGATGTTTCGGAGCCAATTTAAGTATTCATACAACTTGCAATACCTAAATCCATTTCTTTTATAGAACACCACTTATCAATAAAGTGACTTGCCTACTTTGCCACAATTTTTTAAAATCCACTTTTAAAGATTTTATGATCATTAGGTATGTGGGGGCAAAATCAGATTTTACATAGGAAGCTGGGTCCAGCCCTTAAGTATTGCATGATACTGTATCTCTCCATCATGTTGGTGAAATTTCCTATCCTTCTATGAACACACACCAGACAGCATTTCTGCAGTTCCCAAGCAGAACAGCAGATGGTGTTCAGTAGGCCTTTTATCAGTCTCTTGCACAAGCCTGGTATATATATGGTTACATTACACTACTCATTACACTACTGTGTGTTGAGTTATAGTTATTGTTAGTTGAAAGATACTCAGAGCTCTTAAATCAGTTCTGCAGAAAGTAATACAATATTGCCTTTCCCAGAATCCTGGCAGCTCTTTTCTTCTTGTTTGTTTAATTCTATTTATTCTCTGGTGTAAAAATAAAGTTTTCTATTTACAGTACAGTAATTTCAAATGAGTATGAAACAGAGCAGCTGAATGCACCTGGGTAGGGAACTTGCTACATAAATTATTTAGTTCATCACAGCCTAGCTGTGATCATCTAATTACAAATATGTCTGGAATCATACATAATAAGAAATAAAAACTTTATAGGAAAGAAGTAAAACCATGCAGCTTTTAGTTACTGCTGTATATTTGTGTATGAGTGCAACTCTATGCAATGTGTGAGCTATATCCAAACAAAATTACAAAACTGTATCAAGTATGTGGCCAGTGCATTTATTAGAGGTGGTTGAAATTTTCTGAATTTCACACTTTCAAGGAAATTTCTCATCAAATTTGATTTCTGATAAAAAAAATTATTTCAAAATGTTCCAGTGACATTTTTAATTACTGTTTTGATACCACTTTTGTTATTAAATACACAGCATATGAATATTGGTGGTATTTTTGTGTTGGGGAAAGGTTGTAAACATGTCCCCCTTCTCTTCATGACAATTATCTGTCCAATGACTTGTCAGCCAGACCTTGAGCTATGTGACCAGTTAAGAGTCCTCACTGTTGACTGTCAGAGGGAATCTGAACTCCCACTGTGGGTTTCAGAGTGTATGTCTACACAGCAAAGTTATTTCGAAATAACTTTCCTAGCATCTGCACAAGCCAACTGCTATTTCAAAATTAATTTGAAATAGCGGAGGGCTTATTTTGAAATTGGTAAACATCATTCCATGAGGAATAGCGCCAAGTTCGAAATTGCTATTTTGAAATAAGCGCTATGTAGATGCTTATTTTGAAATAGGGGCCTCCAGCCCTTCCCAGGGTGCCCTGCTGGCCACAAGGTAACTTCTGACCTGATGCCTGCTGGAACCAGTTCTGGCTAGCCTTAAATGCGATTCAGTGTCCAATTAGTGTGGACATGCTATTTCAAAATAGCAAAAAGCTATTTTGAAATACATTTTGTGTGTAGACACATTATATAAGATATTTTGAAATAATTATTTCGAAATAACGCTGTAGCAAAGACATACCCAGAGAGACATATGCAATGCTCATAACCTGTCTGACTTTGTTCCTCAATCATGACTACACCTTGCAGAGCAGCGATGACTTTCAGTGAAGGAGAATTTTTTCCCTCTTAGGCTACATATAAGACTCCAATGCTCTAGAACTTGTCTACACCATGCAGCTCCAGTTAGGCTCCAGGCCATGGATACATCTAGGTTGGGGTTTGGCCCTCGGTGAGTAGATGAATCACACTTATGCAGCAGGCTGCAGTGCCTGATGCTACAAATTGGCACTGCTCCATGTGAACTCAATGGAGCTGCAGCAATTTACACAATCAGAAGTGCTGGCTGGCCTACTGGTTACCAGTTATGCTACATTGTGTGAAGACAATGTATATAACTGAGAGTAACACCAGCATCATTAGAAAATCTGATAAATTATTTAGATTTCATACAGAGCATTTAAGTGGCTCTATAAAATGTATTCAACAGCTGTGTCCTGTGACTGGGAGCTGATAACATAAAAATACAAACTTTTATATGAATTTGACTTTTTCTCTGATTCAACTTGCTATGAACTTGAACCATGGCCTTAAGGTGTTTTCACTAATGCTTTTCTTCATGCCTATGCTGCAGCCACAGAAGGTCCAGTGCAGCAGAACTGCCGTTCCATTTTGGATGTGAAAGAAGGGCTGGATGTGGAAAAGATACTCACGGGGCATGTGCAGTCTGTACAGTGTGGAGTGAGGGGCAGGGAGCAGGAGAGAGCATGGGGTAGGAGTGTGGTCAGAGGATCTACTGCAGTGCATGTGGAGATGCTGTTGCTGTATGTGAACTACTTAAGCCACTGAACTGGAGCAGTCCTTGCTTTGCCACCATGTTTGTTTTATTTTGTAAATATACAAAAGTAGAGGCCAGCAGAGCATCTGCAGGGAAATTGGATCTGTAAACAATCTAATTGGTTTTTGATTCCCGTTTCCCATGCCCCCCAGTACAAGGCCTTCTCTGCTCAAAACAAATAAAATAGTTTCAGAGGTTTAGCCATGTTAGTCTGTAATTGTAAAACATTAAAAAACAGTAAATAGTCCTGCAGCACCTTAAAGACTAACAAAAATATAAATAGCATCATGAGCTTTCGTGGGCACAACCCACTTCTTCAGATGAGTGGAGTAAAGGGGTCCAGATTGCAAATAAATAGCAGAGAAAGAGAGGAGGTGGGAGGGAAAGAGAAGGGAAAAATGGAGAAAAAATGTCAATTAGAGTGTCCATGCTAAATGAGGCTAATAGAGTGGGCTATAAGTATTTTAAGTACCCAGTGTTTAGCATTTTATGTCATTAGGGTGTGGAAAGTAGTGGCCTATGCAGGTCAGGTCTTTGTTTAAACCTCTATTCACCCTCTATTTAAACCTCTATTTTTATTTTGGGTCTGCACATCCTAAACTCAAAACTCTGGTCATCTGTTTGTTTATTTGCTGTGCCCACAAAAGTTCACGATACCATCTACATGTTTTGTTAGTCTAAAAAGTGCTACCAGACCATTTGTGGTTTTTTAAGTTTTTAAGTTTATCTATTCAAGGTGTCAGACTTGTAAATGAAACCCAGTTCTCTAGTTGCTCTCTCCAGGGGACTTTTGAAATTGCTTTGAAATAATACAAACACTTTTAGATCCATTAGTGAATGCACATGCAAGCTGAAATGTTCCCCAACAGATTTCTATGTGTTATCATTTTGAATATCTGATTCATGTCCATTAATTCTTTGTCATAGAGACTGTCCAATTTGGTCAATATATATGGTGGCAGAGGGGCATTGCTGGTGTTTGATGGGGTAGATTACATTGGTGGATGTAAAGTTATATGAGCCTTTGATGTGGCGGTTTATGTGGTTAGGTCCTGTGATGATGTCGCTTGTGTAGGTGTGTGGACAGAGTTGGCACCAGGGTTGATTGCAGGGAGGGTTCCTGGATGAGTATGATGGAGCTACGCAGATGCTGGAAAAAATGTGTTTGAGGTTAGGGGGTTGTATGTAGGCAAGGATTAGCCTGAACCCCAAGGCCTGTGAGAGTGAGGGATAGTTTTCCAGGAAAGGTTGCAGGTTGTTAATCGTGTGCTGATGGGGTTTAAACAATTGACTGTGAAATATGTCTTGGATGGAAGCCAAAGACATGTAGTTAAGTGCAACAGTTGATAGAGACAAATAAAATAATACAGGTTGAACCTCTCTAATCCGACACTCACTGGTCTGGCAACATCCGTGGTCCAGCATGATTTCAGTTATCTGGGGCTACGCCTAGACTGCATCCCTCTGTTGACAGAGGGATGCAAATCAAGCACATCAAAATTGCTAATGAAGCAGGGATGTAAATATCCTGTGCCTCATTAGCATAAACATGGCCGTCGCTTTTTTCTAAATGGAGTTTTTTCGAAAAAAAAAAGGCAGTCTAGGCATGGATCTGTCGAAAATAAAGGCTTTTTCGACTGGTCCTGCACACCTCATTTTTTGAGGAATACAGGATCTGTCAAAAAAGGCTTTATTTTTGACAGATCCGCACCTAGACTGCTGTTTTTTTTTTAAAAGCAGTAGCCATGTTTATGCTAATGAGGCACAGGTTATTTAAATCCCTGCTTCATTAGCAATTTCAATGTACCTAATCTACATCTCTCTGTCGACAGAGAGGTGTAGTCTAGACAAACCCTGGATGTCCATTATCAGTAAGACAGGGCAAAAATTATTCCAGTGGTGCTGTATAGTTGTCACTAGATATAGTCCTGCTTTTTCCTTATAAACAGTGTACAGCGTGCATAGTGGCTGATATAGAAAAAATATTAAGTAGATTAACTGAACAGTGTGCTTCTTTTCCCATTGTCCATCTCCACAGCTTTCTCCCTCACACCAGATGCCAAGTTTAAGAATGAACAGATCAGAGGATTTGTCTGCTGTATTTTCCCAGACACTGAACAGGCACTAGAACAAATTAACAACGATGTCCAGGCAACTTAACCCATTTGTAAAGGCTATTTCATATATCAGTCTACACATACCTTTTAAACTCTCCAGGTATGCCCATCTCTGCACATGCTTCTGGCTTTCTACCTTACATCGCTTATGAATCACTGATTACATCAGGATAATTTCATTGGTTATACTTCCAATATTAGACAGTAAGGACCGATTTCCAAAGATGTTTAGATGCCTAAAGATACAGATAGGTGCTATGCAAAATTTTAAAGGTGCCTGAGTGTCTAACTCCCATTTCAATCAATGGGGTTTAGGTGCTTTTGAAAATTGAAGTAGGTGTCTATATCCATAGGCACCTAAATGCTGATTCTCCACTCAGTCATGCCCATTTTACAGAGGCTTCTTTGGAGTTACACCGCAGTAAGAGAGCTGAGAATTAAGCCCTAATAAATTCAGCTGACTTATATTCCTCATTTGTAAAATCACCCCATTATTGAAAATACTGTTGTCAGTAGAACACTCACAAAGGCTCATATAATCACCATTTAATTAGCCCTGCTTCATGTTATATTTGCTTATTTTACTGTTAACTTTCTCAGAGCTATAATTTTTTCCCCTTTTACAATTAGAACAGCTGAATTTTAATTACATTACCAACAAAAAGCTCATTAACATCACTTAATTGGTAGTGTTTCCAAAAAAACCTTAACTGAACTGAATATTTTCTCAAGAGTTCCCATCAAAGTATAATTTAACCATTACAAACAGCTTGGCAACAACATTTACATAAAGATTTATCTGTCTCTGGAGAATGTTTTTAAATGAGGAAGATCAGATATGTTGTTGCCATCCACAGAACAAAGGGGGTTTTTATACAGCAGGTTATTTCCACCTTTTAACTCCATTGAACAAATCCTGTATTTTTGTCATTTTGGTCAAATTAAGGCCTTTGATTTTCCACAAAGAAATGTAAAGCAATAGTAGATGGTACTAGAAAAAAGCTTTACCTGTGGGAGGGTTATTCCATAACTGACTACTTCAGGATTTCTTGCACTTCTCCTCTAAAGCATCATGAACTGGCTAGTGTCAAAGACAAGAAAAGCTGTATACAATGGAGCCTGAATCTGAAACAGTATGGTAACTTCTGTGCAAAAATGATCACAGAATCACTTTGTTTGCACTGGGCCTCTAGTAAAATATCTTGTCCATTTGCCTTCATCATGGCAGGATTGATTTAATTCACAAATCCTCCGTGTTAGATGAATGTTTAGCCTAGGGCTCAAATGTCCCCTCTGACAGCACTTTCAAAGCCACTCTCAGCATCTCTTTTCCAGGTGCCTTGTATTGTTATTGCTGTTTGTTTATTCACATTATGGAAGTGCTGAAGGATCCCAAAGATAAACAATGAACCCACTGAGCTAGGCTATGTAAAAACTCATAACAGAAAGACCTGCCAAATGGGTAATACGGTACTGACCTCACCCTTGCCAGGAAGCATGAATGTAGAGTTTCCTTCTTTATCTTCTGCCCATTATTCCATATTCTGTACTCATGAACAAGCAATGACTATCATCTTTATAACATCATTTTGTGAATCTGTAGATAAATGTGTTATTCTTCTAGCTTCCCTTTGCCAAGTTCACTCTACTTTTCCTCTCAGTCCATTTTTCATATCTTTATTTAGTTGATTTCTGAAAATCCTCTAGAACTTGACTAGACCTGTTTTGAAGGGTGACGTGATGCTTTCCACATCTGCATTTTGCACCTTGTAAAATGACTCTTCCCAAGCAGCATCCCCTAAAACATTGGAGAATGAATCAGGGCCCAAAATGTTTAGGGTCACTACAAGACAATATCAATTATATTGACTTCAGTGGAGTTGCACCAGTGACCTTGGAAACTCCCTGCTGCAGTTCCCCATCTGTAAAATGGGAGCCCCAGAGAAGTGTTAGGTATTACCAGGACAGAACTGTCCTTTGAAATTTCATGAAAGGATGCCTTTGCCTCCAATTTCATCACTGAATACATGCAGTATAACACAGCAAGTTCTGGATAAAGATGGAAACAATTGTTGGGATTCAATAACTGTGCTGACTCTATACCTTCTACCCCTTAACATGAACCCAAACAAAAAGTTGGTTTGAGATTCAAAAGGTGTGATACACTTAGAAATTTAAGCATCTGAGGATATTTTCATATCTGCCTATTCAAAGACCAGAAACACCAAGGGTACGTCTACACTGCAGCGCTAATTCAAACTAGCTTAGTTCGAAATGGTTAATTCGAACTAAGCTAATTCGAACTAACGCGTCTAGAACTAAAAACTAATTTGAATTAGCGTTTTGCTAATTCGAACTAGCAAGTCCACATTGAGTGGACCCTGAACAGGGCTTAAGGATGGCCGGAAGCAGTGCCGGCAGGGCATCAGAGGAGGACTTAGAGCGTGGAGTTGCTGTCTCAGGCTAGCCAAGGGCTGCGCTTAAAGGGTCCCGACCCCCACCCCGGACAGACAGTTCTAAGGGTGCCCCGCTTGCAAAGCAGTCCTGGCTTGGATTGCCCGGAGTACCAACACTGGGCACACCACACCACTCGGCCATCAGCCCGGCTGCACTTGCCGCAGGCTGCGATCTGGGAAGAGGGGGCAATCGGGGGGCTGCAGGAAAGCTTCCACCCCCAGAAGCCTGCAGAGCCAGCCCAGTCCTCCCCATCGGGGGCTCGTACCCCATTCCTCCCTCACCTCCTTCCACTTACCCTTCCCTAGCCCGCCTTCTTATTGATGTACAAAATAAAGATAACGTTTCTTCCAACATTGACTCTGTCTTTATTGAACAAAACTGGGGGAGACTGGGAAAAGGAGGTGGGAGAGGGAAAGAGAAAGGCTGGGAGAGGGGAGGGCAACTAACATGATGAGGGGTTGGGAACAGGTCCCAGATGAAGAGAGGCTACAGAGACTGGGACTGTTCAGCTTAGAAAAGAGGAGATGGAGCAGGGACAGGATAGAGGTCTCTAAAAGCAGGGGTTGGGTGGAGAGGGTGCATTCAGAAAAGTTCTTCATGAGTTCCCATAAAGAAGGACTAGAGGACACCAAAGGAAAGGAATGGGTAGCAGGCTTCAAAGTAGTAAGAGAAAGTTGTTCTTCAGAAAGCAAATAGTTAACCTGTGGAACTCCTTGCTGCAGGAGGCTGTGAAGGCTAGAACTAGAACAGAGTTTAAAGGGACGTGAGATCAAGTCATGGAGGTTGGGTCCATGTAGTAGTCTTAACCAGGGGGTAGGAGTGATGTCCCTGCCCAAAGTTTGTGGAAGGCTGGAGAGGGATGGCACGACACAAATGGCTTGGTCACTGTCTTCGGTCCATCCCCTCCAAGGTCTCTAGGGTTGGCCGCTGTCGGCAGACAGGCTACTGAGATAGATGGACCTTTGGTCTGACCCAGGACAGCCATTGTAAGCTCAGGGCTCAGGGTCGGGGGTCTCAGTAGACCCCTTTGATTTTCATGCACACCTGCTCCTGGGTGGCCAGGCTGGCAGCTCTCCTGCCCTAGACAGCCACTTTCCTGTGCCTAATGCGGAGATCGTGGACGAGGTCCACGATGTCTGCACTAGCCCAGGAAGGTGCCCGCCTCTTGCGGTCCAGGGCAAGCTCCCGGGAGCCGCCAGCCTGGTCCCGGGAAGAGGGGGTGGGCTGGAGGACATCGGGTGGGTGGCTCTGTGCCATGCCAGGTGCAGGGTCTGCTGGCTGGGTGCTGGCAGGCTTGCACCTGGCACGGGCACCGTAGCCAGCCCGTGCCCCTTTAAGGGGTCCGGGGCCGGGAGGGGGGCATAGAGTTTCCCTGGTGTTGTCCAGAGTGGCCACCAGGGAAACCTGGGGAGGGCTAGCCTCCCACTAGTTCGAATTAAGGGGCTACACACCCCTTAATTCGAACTAGTAAGTTCAAACTAGGCTTAATCCTCGTAAAATGAGGTTTTCCTAGTTCGAACTAAGCGCTCTGCTAGTTCGATTCAAATTCGAACTAGCGGAGCGCTAGTGTATCGGCTATGAATGTTAGTTCGAACTAACGTCCGTTAGTTCGAACTAACATTGTAGTATAGACATACCCCAAGCTACTTATCTTGCTCATGCTAGGGAACAGTAGAAATTCAGGAAAAGACTCTCCCTTGGACCTCTGCATTTCAAACCCACCAGCATTGACTAAACTTTGGACAAGCATTTAAGCTTCAGGATAATTATACCAATTGCAATTCCAAACCTTGTATGACTCACGTAGCACTAGGTTTTGCCCCTACTTACTGTGGTTTGGACATTAATTTGTAAATCACATTGCTCTCTCAACTGTTAATATAACTAAGCAAGCATGTTCACTTGACTTTATGTCTTCTTTCCAAATGAGAATCTATCTCTGGAAGATGAACCAAAATCCAAAACATGAGTTTTATGCAAAATGACAGTAACCATAAGTTTCATTTTAAGTTCCAGTTTTATTTTATTTTCTTTTAACAAGCAGGCGTTAAATGTGCCAAAATGTGTAGTGGTATGTTATCTGCTAATATACAGCATGAATAACAGATGTAAACTCCACATTAAAAGTATCTTAATCTTCAATTCTTAATCCACCTGCAGAACGTACTTAATCTGTGCACAGGTACAACCACATCATATCAAGGCACATCTAGCTCTCATGGATGAATAAGATGCTTCATCATGATGAGAATACCTTTGTTATTCTGACAGGAAAAAACATTGTTTGAGGAAGTGGGTCATATGGGTATAAAGATGTTTACTTGAAAGGCCAGGAATTCCATGATCCTGATCAGTGTACCACTGAAAAAGAAGAAAAAAAACCCCAAACATACTTTATTCCTCTATCCTACAGTAAGTAAACAATTAGAAGCTTAATCTTTATTACTATTACAGCCCCATAAATGGTGAAAGGTGCCTCACAAAGACAAATGGTTAGTGGCTTGTTAGCTCGCTTGTTCTTTGTGTGATAATTATTTTTATTAGTTTTCATTATATTCATATTCTTATTGAACAACATTTCTAAATAATCTGTAATTTGGGAGTCAGAATGCCTTCCTGGTGAGTTAGTTGCATCAAGCCAGACCAAAAAAACTCTAAGATGCCCTCAAGGACAAGAGTCCGTGACATGTGCTGCATGTCCTTAGCATTAGAATTATTGGCTTAGTCTACACTGCAGGATTTTTGAGCAAGAAACCTTTTGCAGAAGAGTTTTTGATCAAAAACTTCTTGCCCAAAAGCGTGTCCAGACCTCAAAGTGCATCGCAGAAGCGATGTGCTTTTCCACAAGAGAGTGTCCACACTGCGTGATGGACACTCTTGCGCAAGAAAGCTCTGATAGCCATTCACAGAGCACCTGTACTTTTTCCGATAGGGATTTCTTGCGCAAAGGCACTTCTAGAGCGTCCACAGCTGCTTTTTTGCACAAGAGCTGCAGTGGGTCATTCCTTGTGGTGAGAGGAATAACTCGACCGGCAAAAGCCCTCTGTTCTATTTTCTTGTGCAAAAACACGCTTAAGGTGTAGATGCTCTGCAAGTTTTTGCACAAAAATCTTGTCGTGTAGACATAGCCATTCCAAAGACAGACTTGGCTGGCAATATTATGTTTTCATTAAACTGCCCTCCCCTGTGGAGCTCTGTCCAAATCATTCAGCATTACATCAGTTCCTTAGGCATTAGTTCTATGGCATCAGTTCCTTAGTACATCAGTTCTATAGCATCTTGAGAACAGTAACTAGCCTGTCAACACTGGCACATTTTGTTGTCAAAAACTGCCTTTTGGTGAGAAACAGTGAGAGAGTTTACACTACAATGCAACTTTTGTCTGGAAAAACACCCAGTTTTGGTGACAAAAAACTTCTAGCCCTGCAAGAGACTTTTGACTTTTCCCCTCCCTTTATTATCGACAAAAAGTCAGTGTGGACTTTGTTGTTTGTTTTGTCGAGAGAACTGGCTTCAGCCAGTATCCCACAATGCCTGCCCTTATGGCTGCGCTCAGTGTTTTGTGATCTCTGCTGTCCTGCAGGCATATGCCCCTCCCCTTTCAAAGTTTCAGGAAGTATCTGATAGCTGAATGAGCTGCTGTGTTTGTGGAACAAAGAAAGAGCAAATCACTGGAATGCTTCTATTCTGCTTTGCTAGGAACACAGCAGCAGGCTGCTGCAGGGGAAAGGCTGGAGAGACTGCTGGGCTACTTTCACATTCCTCAGCACGGAAAGCTCACAGAACTATTCATGATATCACTTCCAGAAGTAGAGAATGCTGTGGGAGAACTCAGAGGGTTCAGTTCTGTCTTCCCACAACAATGCACTGTGGGATGCATCTTACCCACATTGCTTTACCTTATCTGTCAACAGAGTGCTAGCAATGTGGCCGTGAAATGTCGACAATGGGAGGCAGAAAAACTGGTTTGACCAGTTTTCACTTTTGGCAACTGTTGCATATCAGCAGCACTTTTGTTGCCAAACCTTCCCAGTGTGGACGTAGCCGGAGATGTATTATGTTACACCTTGGAACAGTAGCAATTATTTTAATAAGAAAATTTGCCTTAAGTTATTTACAGCCAAGTGTCATGAAGACATACTGAAATCCATTTTTTTAGGCTAGGTGCTTCTCTTCTCTGCAGATGCAGCACTGTTTTGCTTTAAATCAGTGGGAATGCAGGACATCTGGAGTCCACACTATGGTCCACACACTTATGGAGTGCCACAAACCCCTGTGCTTTGGGAATTGCATGTGCACTAATGTCTGTGACAGTTCATGGACAGAAGTAGGACAGGAACAAGACTAGTGCATCTGACATTAGCACATGTATAAGCGATAAAGAAGAACCAAAGCCTGACATGGATGCAATAGACATTTTGTCCATTTGGCCTACTTTTGCTCTTCATTCATCCCTTCCACCCTCCTGTCTGTCCCTGTTACCCTTTCTGTCCCTGACAATTTTGTCTCATCTCCCTCTGGGTCTATTTTCCAGATTCCTTCTTCCCTTCTCTGAGATCCTTCATCTTTGTCTGTGGCTGGCAGGTACCTGAAGGAAGCTCCTAATTCCTCTTCCTGTTTCATTAGGTAGCAACAGCCTCAAAAAGAGACATCTAGGCTGGCTGCTCATTCTTTTTCCACATGCCTTTTCCAGGCTTCAAAACTACTATTTACAAAGAAGAAACTGATACTCTGTTGAAGCAGCTGGAAACAAGGAGCAAAGAGCCAATTTCATTTGGTCAACCAGTTTTCTGTGGCTACCAGCAAGTCCACAGACCAATGCAAGTCCACAAGCTATTCTATGGGACTCACTGGGCTAAAATGACCTTCTTAAAAATGTCCCCAGGTGTAAGAGGAACTTGTTAATAGAATTATAAGCCCATGTTTAAAAAGACAAATAGTCCGATGTTATCTACCATTGCCTGGAAATCCACCTGTGCGTTAACAAGAGCTTTAGCGATCTGTGCTGAGTTCTGGAAATGTACATTATCTAGAAAAAGAAACAGAATAAAAAGAGGAAGAGTGGTTATTAAAATGTGGTAAATACCAGATAAAGTAAAGCTACAGTGCATTAAGTTCAGTCCATCAATTATTGAGTGCTACAGTTGACATTCCTAACAACGAGTAAGTGACACTTTATACACCTTGTGGAAATGGACTAAACATCTAAGTACTGACCCTAATCAAAGTCAAAGCAAGATGTTTAATGTTTCTCAAACAAAGAGGATGTGGTGCAGTATTTGAACTGCCTTTTGCAAACCTCACCATCTGCTGTTCCGTGGATGAGAAGATATTCTACATTTCGGAAGTTCTCTGCTCTCGCCATCACAGTTGAATTCTGTTCAGGGGGAAAATGGACACTTCAGCAGCTGCAATTTAGACCACTTAGTCACGTAGGTAAAAGGCTCTGATTGCATAGTATAAAACTAACTGAATCATCATATACACTGGCACTACAATAACAAGAGTGATTATTTATTACCCTCTGGGCTTGAAATGGAAGTTAGTATGTTTCCTAGGCTCTTCCCAGAGCCATTTGACACAAATCTCAGGCCCATGCCCCATCCCACACTCAAGCTGCAATGCCACCCATCTATGCCAAAATGCTCTGCCCGAGGAGTTTGGGATGAGGAGTTTCTGCCATTTGGGTGGGGCTGGGAAATGAACATTAAGGGCCTGATCCAAAGCCTAATGAAGCCAGTGAAATGCATTCCACTGACATTAGTGGGACTTGGACCAGGCCCTAAATCTGTTCAGAACCGGTATGTATGTTTGTGTAGGGAATCAGGGAAATAAAGGCTGGAAATTTTCAGTTAAACACTTAGGAACTAGCTGTGCCCCTATTTAGTAGCAATAATCTGATTACTTAGTGGATTAGTGTCATTTCACCACAGACCTCAGTCAGCATTAAGACGCTTTCACTCCATACCAAGTGGCCAGGAATCATCATCATTTAAACCCACCCTGGTGGGGTCCCCGCCTCCCAATGCTGAAGGTAAGCAGGTATTATCTGAACTGATCCTATATGTTCCAATGGGACAACAAAGACACTTAAACACAGAATAGTTAAGGATAGAAACTTATTTCTTTTTTCCACCACACCCTTCTTCCCTTCCCACAACACCCTTCTTCCCTTCTAACATGATTCTAAGTTTGAGGAAAACAAACACAATGAAGAGAATTCTTACTTGGTAGTGTTTGAGATTATCTGACTCAGTTGGAAGACCCATAAATCGCTCTGTGTAGATAGATGCTATCATATAAAAAAAGAGAACTGTAGACAGAATATATTCACATCTAATGGTTGTATGCTGCAGTTATATGTTTAAACGACATTAAACTTCCATTAATACACCCTAATGTACTACTTTTTTAAAACTAATTCTGTAGCTTCCTTCACTGTAGCTCCTGACTGCCTCATACAACATGACAACCTACATACAAAAACAATTTGTGAAGGTGAATTGATAAATATGCTGCCACTTTATCTGCCTCTGCAGAAATACCCGACCCAACGTGACCAAAGAAAAGGTCTGAGAAAACAGGTGAGTCATGTTCCATGATCTGAGAGCTATCAAATGTAAGCTTTGACAGTCAATCTGGAGGATCCAGTTCTATATAGACAAAGGCTGAGAGGGTATGTCTACACTACCCTCCTAGTTCGAACTAGGAGGGTAATGTAGGCATACCGCACTTGCAAATGAAGCCCGGGATTTGAATTTCCCGGGCTTCATTTGCATAAGCGGGGAGCCGCCATTTTTAAAACCCTGCTGGTTCGAACCCCGTGCAGCGCGGCTACACGGGGCTCGAACTAGGTAGTTCGGAATAGGAATCCTAGTTCGAACTACCTAGTTCGAGCCCCGTGTAGCCGCGCTGCACGGGGTTCAAACCAGCAGGGTTTTAAAAATGGCGGCTCCCCGCTTATGCAAATGAAGCCCGGGAAATTCAAATCCCGGGCTTCATTTGCAAGTGCGGTATGCCTACATTACCCCGCTAGTTCGAACTAGCGGGGTAGTGTAGACATACCCAGACTGATTTATCTAGTAGGATACATTCCAGGAACCAATCGCAAGAGTAACCTAGTATATATCAACCGCTACAAGGGGAGACACAAGAGGGATTATAAAGAACTTTACTATAGCCAAGAAATGACTATAGAGTCAGAAGCAGGGACGAGTGCCTTGGGATTCCATCCTGGTGACTCTTCCTGTTCAATGGATATGTACAGCCACTGTGGGAGGAGACTGAGGCTATAGCTTAAAACAGTGGTCCCCAACGTGGTGCCCACAGGCGTCATCCGCCTGCCAGGCCATTTCTGTGTGCCCGCTGAGTGATTGGGGCCGGCCCCGGGTGCACGGCACATGGGTGGACTCGCCCCCAGGTGCGCGGTGCATGGGCTGTGCCGGCCCCGGGCATGCAACGTTTGGGCATCCCTGCCCCTGGGCACGCAGCACAGGAGCGGCGCTGATGTCGGGCATACAGCACATGGGCTGTTCTGGCCCCAGGCACGCGGCGTATGGGCAGCCCCACCCCTGGGCATGCGGCACAGGAGCGGCGCCAGCGCTGGCCCCGGGAGTGCGGCGTATGGGTGGCCTTGCCCCCGGACCTGGGCACAGCCCCACCCCCCCAGTGTCCAGCGTGGGAGTGGCCCCGCCCCCGGACGCCCATCAGCCCCAAAAGATTGGGGACCACTGGCTTAAAACCTTATGCACAGGCTATTCAGGTCTTTGTCCATTTTTCACTGACACCAGATGCTGTGGTTTCTTTGCATTCTTCATCTTTGACTGAGGTAGGGATAGGTGAGAGCAGAGTTTTCTGCATGTGAGACTTTCATACAGGACACTTTCCTGCTTAATGGCTCACCCAGGTCACTTTAATAAGTGATCTGTGGCTGCTAGGATGGTTCTTTTGTGATGGAGTTCCCTATTGTAATGTGCACTTCACAGTTCCGGAGACTGGAGATCCGAGAGCCAGAAGAGGGTAGCACTATGGCATTAACTGATTAACTGTGAATGGCACATGAATTTGGAGAAAAGATACATTTTACTGCCTCCTTTGGCTCACTGGGGCAGGGTCCCATGTTTCCCAGTGGCAGAATCACCATTAAATAAAAGTTTCTGAAGCTCAATCCAGGTAAAAGGGAAGAGCAATTACACAATTACTATCCTTTTGGGAAGATAGAGTAGAAATTACTATGCAGCCATGCCAACTATTTCTGCAAAGGCTCACAGGATGGTCAATGAAACAAAAGACAGGATTATGCAGCACTTTAAATACAGGCAGTCCCTGGGTTACATACAAGATAGGGACTGTAGGTTTGTTCTTAAGTTGAATCTGTATGTAAGTCGGAACTGGCGTCCAGATTCAGCCGCTGCTCAAACTGACCGCCAGTTCTGACTTACATACAGATTCAATTTAAGAACCCCAAGCTTCCCCAAGTCAGCTGCTGCTGAAACTGATCAGCAGCTGATTCCAGGAAGCCTGGGGCAGAGCAACTCTGCCTCGGGCTTCCTGTAGTCAGCGCTGGTCAGTTTCAGCAGCGGCTGACTTGGGGACACCTGGGGCAGAGCAGCTGGGGTGCTGCTGGGTTGCTCCAGTAGCACCGCTCCTCGGCGCTACTGGAGCACCCCAGCAGCACCCCAGCTGCTCTGCCCCAGGCGTCCTGATTCAGCCACTGCTGAAACTGACCAGCAGCGGCTGAATCAGGACCTGGGGCAGAGCAGCTGGGGTGCTGCCGGGTGGGTCCAGTAGTGCCCAGAAGGCGCTGCAGGACCAATTGGCAGCCCCAGCTGCTCTGCTCCAGGGTCCAAAACAAAAGCCTGGTCTTCTGGGGGGGGGGGGGGAACACTAGCCGCCCTCCCCCCCCCCAGCAGACCAGGGATACGGGAGCAGAGCCGCAGCGGCAGCGGGGTGCCGCGCCTCTGAGGCTTTGCCCTGGCAAAGCCTCAGAGGCGCGGGACCCCCCCGTGGCTGCGGCTTCTGTCCCGGTGCCTGTGGTCTGCTGGGGACGGTCCCCAGCAGACCACAGGCAGGGGACTGAAGCGGCAGCAGCGGCGGTTCCCCGCGCTTCTGAGACTTTGCTTTGGCAAAGCCTCAGAAGCGGGGGAACCCGCCCGCTGCTGCCGCTTCAGTTGCGGTGCCTGTGGTGTGCTGGGGACCTCCGCAGGCACCGCAACTGAAGCGGCAGCAGCAGGCGTGTTCCCCCGCTTCTGAGGCTTTGCCAAAGCAAAGTCTCAGAAGCACGGGGAACCGCAGCTGCTGCCGCTTCAGTCCCCTGCCTGTGGTCTGCTGGGGACCGTCCCCAGCAGACCACAGGCACCGCGACTGAAGCGGCAGCAGCGGCGGGTTCCCACGCTTCTGAGGCTTTGCTCTGGCAAAGCCTCAGAAGCGTGGGAACCCGCCCGGTGCCCCTGGTCTGCTGGAGACGGTCTCCAGCAGACCAGGGGCACCGGAGCAGCTTACGAACGGGGCTTTCTCGCCCCGGAGCTCGCAGGTAGCAATCCGCTACCTCGACCTCCGGGGCGAGAAAGCCCCGTTCGTAAGTGCGGATCCGACATAAGTCGGATCCGTGTAAGTCGGGGACTGCCTGTACTAACAAGATGGTTTATTAGGTGATGAGCTTTCGTGGGCCAGACCCACTTCCTCAGATCAAATTGTGGAAGAAAATTGGCATGACCATATATACCAAAGGGATACAATCAAAAAAAGTGAACACATATAAAAAGGACAAATCAAACTTTAGAGGGAGGATGGGGGGGAGGTTAATGTCTGTGAGCTAATGATATTAAAGGTGATAATTGGGGAAGCTATCTTTGTAATGGGTAAGATAATTAGTATCTTTGTTGAGGCCCAGTCGTAAAGTATCAAATTTAAGCATGAATGATGGTTAGTTACTGCTTATGGTCAGTGTTATCAGAGACTGCTGACAGAGCTAACACAATCAGTACACACATCTAACTGAGTCCAGGCAGAAATAAACTGTCAATATCCCGTGGAAGTGCCATCTGTGTGCCACATACACATTTGTAGTTCATCTTGGGGACAGAGGTCATGGAAATCTGTGGAGTTACAATACAATTGCAGTTGCTGCCACACCACATTTTTAATAATTACCCAGAGAGGGAAGGTGGAGCCTACGGGGCAATACTGGCTCAAGCTGAGATGTCCCAACACGAGGCATTACGCTCAGTATGAGTCCAGTTAAATGTAATTTACACCATTACACTGTCAGCATGGTGTGAAGGATGCTTCTTGGAGTAAATGAGAACCCAACTTGAATAACTAATGCGTTAAAGGGGTCAACTTGTGTGGCAGGAAACAGGAGGAGTGGGTGAAAATCTTCAAGGGAGGTTCTGCTAGGAAAAGTGTTTAAAAATGCCAGAGATTTGATACAAACAATTCCATCTCCAAGGCGAAAAAAATGTCCTTCAGAAATATTGTTATGAACTACAAGGATAAGTGATTTCTGAAGGGGTTAATGTAATCAGAGAGGGGTGAGTCTATCAAAGGTAAGGAAATCACCTCGAAGTTGTTCCCTCAGTTTCGTGGCAGACTTAACAAGAAGCCCCATCTCGCACATCATTGAAGGCACATGGTTTGCTAAGGGGGCTTTAGAGATGCACAATTAAGATTAGCAAACCTTCTGCCAGATCACTGTATTTGTTCCAAAAGGCTTGGTGCAGAGAAAGGGTTAAATATAAGCTTTGAAGAATGTTATTTTGGTAATGACCATTTTTATAAGGTTTCAGATTGTCAAGCTTTTGCAATAACGTCATGCTTTCTGAGTCAGTGTTTATTAAATGTTTCTATACCGTAATATTCCCAGCTGGAGACAGGAGCCACTGCCATGCCACATTTAAATACTCCACTGCCAGATCCAAGTGCCAGAGAAGTTACATATCCACCATAAGACTAGAGAGAAATTACAGGCAAGTTAATACTGTGCAGTTAACTATCACTTTGTTCTCTGAGAATTCAAGTCACAAAACATTACAATCAAAGGAAACATTTGCTTTAATAACATTGGGGCAAAGCAGCTAGAGACTTTACCTTCACCAGCATGAACTGAGTCTGGCTGACTCTTTGTGAGGAACAAAAGGAAAGACAATTCTATCTAATCACTTCACCTCTTCTCTCCTGTCTGTGTTACTGCTTCATCTGGGACTGTGCCTTTGGACAAATCCCAATATTCCTCACTTACTGAATTACCTAGCCAAAAATGAAATTTTTCAGCCAAAAATTACTATAATGAATCAGCCTAATATGTGAGCTCATGGACAGCAAGCTATGGAAGGCTATGGGTGTTGGCTTTAAAGCAGACCACAGTACTCCAGGGAAAGGTCAGGCTTTAGTTAAATGCCTTAACAATATCCATGTGCTGCATGATTGCTTGGTAGAGCTGGTTGGAACAATTCTTTCCTAGCAGAAAATGTTGATAGAAATAGAAAAAAAATACTGTAGTCAAAATTTTCCATGGGAAAGTTAGACTTCTCAGCAAAAAAAATCCCAATCCAAACATTTCCATCAGAAAAGCAAAAAAATTCAGCTGCAAACCAAACATTTTGATTTGGAAATGCTGCTGCAGTACCTCATAGGAACCACATGCTCATGGCCATATGATCCTATCCGGCCAGACTACATCTCCCATAATGTACCAGTGCCTCTCTTCTTGCTGAGTCTCTATTGTGCATTCTGATGGTAGGGCATCAAAGCAGATATAGTCTAACTAAGGAAGCCAACCCACAGAATATTACCTCAAAATATTTTCAACATTTTTAAAAATAGATTTTTTTTTCTGGTTGTGTTTGTTTTTCCAAGAAAAAGTGGAAATTTTTCATGGAAGAACATATTTTCACCAAAATGTCAGTCAAAACCCTATTTCCCTTAAAAAACAATTTAGACTGAAAAATTTAAATAAGTTGTACTAACTAGAAAACCTGACTTACTTGAAATATATGGTTTTTTGGCCGTAAAGAGAAAACACTACCTTTGGCTATCCCTATATATAATTCTGATACGATTTCTTCAATATTTTTGGATTCTTTCTGCAAGGGTGAGGAAAATATTTTTGCAACTCATTAAAAAAAACTAACAATCAGAGGAAGAAAATAGAACGCTTTTAATTTATCAGGATGTTACTATGTGATTTGTTTTGCATTGTTTCTACCACATTAAGTGTTTAATCATGAGGTATTTAGCACCTTTCAGATCCAGGTGCTCTTATGGGAATTTTGAGGATGGGAAGGTAAATAATCATTGAGTATTATTTTTACTTCACTCAAGATTGGAAAAACGAGACCTTAATTTGGGCCAGGATCTGACCCCATATCATTCATATTCCATTTCATTCAGCCTCAAGTTTCATTCAGCCTCAAGGCTTCTAAAAACAGAATGATTCCAATCTCTGGATGTTAAAGACTAGAAAAGTCAGAAAGCTGAGTTATGCTTGGCATCCTATCATAGGGACATAGGAATGGCCATACTGGGTCAGACCAAAAGTCCATCTAGCTCAGTATCCTGTCTGCCGACATTGGCCAATATCAGATGCCCCAGAGGGAGGGATCACAATAGGTAATCCTCACATGATCCCTCCCCTGTCATCCACCTCCAGAGAAACAGAGGCTAGGGACACCATTCCTACCCATTCTGGATAATAGCCATATAAAACAGCTTGGAGTCTGATGCCTTAGTACTGACTACCTTTACTCATTGAACTGCAACACATAATTGAACACATGATGGTCAGTCCACATGATTTCATAGCTTTCTGTTCCAGAAACCCACCCGTGCTTCAGGATCAGCTGCCAAAATTGTTGGATGGAGTAAGGAATTCCTCAGCCTCCCTCCTGGGGATGATTCCTGGCCTGACTCTCAGTTCATATTTTGAGAGGAGGCAAGGGGAAGAATTAGCCTCGACTTCAGAAAGGTTCTATGCAAAGAGGTGGGGCTGGCATCTGAGAGCAATTGATTCTAAGTGTGCCACATTTGGTCTGCTTGGTAAGGAAGTGTGTGACTGAGGGTACCTCTAGATGGTGGGTGGGGGGTTGGGGATACTGGAGGTATCCTGGAAAAACTACGTTGTATCCAGGGAACACGTTTGCTCTTCCACTTTATTTTGCGGAAGAGTAGACGTGCTCTTTCGGAAGCCCTGTCTTCCTTGTTCCACAAGGAAGAAGGGATCTTCCAAAAGAGGAGGTTTTTCCAAATTTCAGAAAACCCTCTTCCGACAAAAGTGTCAGAAAAAGGTACGCAAACTGCGTACCTTTTTCCAAAAAAACATTGTAGTGTAGACATTGCCTGAGAGCATGAGTGCTTGCATGAATGACTTGTGAAGATAAAAGAGGATTTTCATTCTTTTTGGAGGAGGAGGTGGAGGAGGAGTGACAAAAGCCAGGAAAGGGGAGAAGGGGCTAACGAGGCTTGTTGAGAATCTGGCAAATGAGCATTCTCATCCTCTTTGTTCAAAATATAAAGGGAAGCTTAGAGATGAATGGGTTTAATCATATTGTGTGCCAAAATAAAGCAACTCTCCATACCCTTTTAAGTAGTATCCAATTTTAAATGACAGTGAGGGATAACTAGAAGCAACAAATAAAGCAATAGCAAAGAACTTTTGCAATCATTTTCCAGCTAACTTGAGGAGAATTTATCCATATCAGAAATCAGCATAGCAGGGTCATAAAATAAGGAACCAGATATAGAAAGATTATTGGGCTACTGTGAGCCTGAAAAAGTGAACAGCTTACAGCATAACTGCCAACACAAACAGACTATGAATAGGACTATTAGGCACAAAAGAGGATTGCATTTTCAACTCTACTGAAATATATTGGACCACTAGCACCTTTTGGATGTCCTGAGTGGGAAAATGACAGATTCCTGCCTAAAATATAAAGACTGACAGCTTATGCAATGGTTCCATTACCTGAAGAATACATCTAATGATGGATGATGACATATTAGACCAGTCAAATATAATCATTTTTATGGCTGCAGTGTTGTAGCTTTGTTGGTCCAAGAATACAGTATTAGAGAAATAAGGTAGAAGAGCTAATATCTTAGGGTATGTCTACACTACCTCGCTAGTTCGAACTAGCGGGGTAATGTAGGCATACCGCAATTGCAAATGAAGCCCAGGATTTGAATTTCCCTGGCTTCATTTGCATAAGCCGAGCACTGCCATTTTTAAATCCCGGCTGGTTTGAACCCCGTGCCGCGCGGCTACACGCGGCACAAACTAGGTAGTTCGAACTAGGAAGCCTAGTTCGAACTACCTAGTTCGTGCCGCGTGTAGCCGCGCGGCACGGGGTTCGAACCAGCCGGGATTTAAAAATGGCGGCGCCCGGCTTATGCAAATGAAGCCCGGGAAATTCAAATCCCGGGCTTCATTTGTAATTGCGGTATGCCTACATTACCCTCCTATTTCGAAATAGGAGGGTAGTGTAGACATACCCTTATTGGGCTAACTTTTGTTGATGAAAGAAATAACTTTTGAGCTTACAGAAGAGCTCTCTGAAAATGTGAACGCTCGTCTCATTTCACCAACAGAAAGTGATCCAATAAAAGGTATGACTTCCTGCATTTTGTCTCCATCAGTATATGAGAAATTTGTCATTTTATTTCTTTAAATAAAATGCATCTTGATTAAAAAATCAAATGTTTTCAGTTCAGGAACTTAAGGATTTGTCCCTTCCCCAAAATTCAGTATATATCAGAATTACCTATCATAAAAAGAGGTATAATTTACTCACTTTGGGTATGTCTACACTACAAAGTTAGTTCGAACTAACGGACGTTAGTTCGAACTAACTTTCCTATGCGCTACACTAGCGCTCCGCTAGTTCGAATTTGAATCGAACTAGCGGAGCGCTTAGTTCGAACTAGGTAAACCTCATTTTACGAGGACTAACGCCTAGTTTGAACTAGCTAGTTCGAACTAAGGGCTGTGTAGCCCTTTAGTTCGAACTAGTGGGAGGCTAGCCCTCCCCAGGTTTCCCTGGTGGCCACTCTGGCCAACACCAGGGAAACTCTATGCCCCCCTCCCGGCCCCGGACCCCTTAAAGGGGCACGGGCTGGCTACGGTGCCCGTGCCAGGTGCAAGCCTGCCAGCACCCAGCTAGCAGACCCTGCACCTGGCACGGCATAGAGCCACCCACCCGATGCCCCCCAGCCCACCCCCTCTTGCCGGGACCAGGCTGGCGGCTCCCGGGAGCTTGCCCTGGACCGCAAGAGGCGGGCACCTTCCTGGGCTAGTGCGGACATCGTGGACCTCGTCCACGATCTCCGCACTAGGCACAGGAAAGTGGCCGTCTAGGGCAGGAGAGCTGCCAGCCTGGCCACCCAGGACCAGGTGTGCATGAAAATCAAGGGGGTCCACTGAGACCCCCGACACTGAGCCCTCAGCTTACAATGGCCGTCCTGGGTCAGACCAAAGGTCCATCTAGCCCAGTAGCCTGTCTGCCCACAGCGGCCAACCCTAGGGACCCTGGAGGGGATGGACCGAAGACAATGACCAAGCCATTTGTCTCGTGCCATCCCTCTCCAGCCTTCCACAAACCTTGGGCAGGGACACCACTCCTACCCTCTGGCTAATAGGACTCCATGGACCCAACCTCCATGACTTGATCTCACTTCCCTTTCAACTCTGTTCTAGTTGTAGCCTTCACAGCCTCCTGCAGCAAGGAGTTCCACAGGTTAACTATTTGCTTTGTCAAGAACAACAACTTTCTCTTACTAGTTTCAAGCCTGCTACCCATTCCTTTCCTTTGGTGTCCTCTAGTCCTTCTTTATGGGAACTCAGGAAGAACTTTTCTGAATGCACCCTCTCCACCCAACCCCTGCTTTTAGAGACCTCTATCCTGTCCCCCCTCCGTCTCCTCTTTTCTAAGCTGAACAGTCCCAGTCTCTGTAGCCTCTCTTCATCTGGGACCTGTTCCCAACCCCTGATCATGTTAGTTGCCCTCCCCTCTCCCAGCCTTTCTCTTCCCCTCTCCCACCTCCTTTTCCCAGTCTCCCCCAGTTTTTTTCAATAAAGACAGAGTCAATGTTGGAAGAAACGTTATCTTTATTTTGTACATCAATAAGAAGGGGGGCTAGGGAAGGGCAAGTGGAAGGAGGTGAGGGAGGAATGGGGTACGAGCCCCGATGGGGAGGACTGGGCTGGCTCTGCGGGCTTCTGGGGGTGGAAGCTCTCCTGCAGCCCCCCAATTACTCCCTCTCCCCAGATGGCAGCCTGCGGCAAGTGCAGCCGGGCTGATGGCCGAGTGGTGTGATGTGCCCAGTGTGGGCACTCAGGGCACTCCAAGCCAGAACTTCTTTGCAAGCGGGGCACCCCTTAGAACTGTGTGTCCGGGGTGGGGGTCGGGACCCTTTAAGCGCAGCCCTCGGCTAGCCTGAGACAGTATCTCCATGCTCTAAGTCCTCCTTTTATGCCCTGCCGGCACTGCTTCCGGCCATCATTAAGCCCTGTTCAGAGTCCACTCAATGTGGACTTACTAGTTCGAACTAGCAAAACGCTAGTTCGAACTAGTTTTTAGTTCTAGATGCGTTAGTTCGAACTAGCTTAGTTCGAATTAACTAATTCGAACTAAGTTAGTTCGAACTAGCGCTGTAGTGTAGACGTACCCTTTTACTGTGCTGAATTGTATCTAGGTATTTTATATTGGTGCTTGAACACAGTAGCTAAAATATTAGATAATATAAACTTCATACAAAGCTGTTAGCAACTTCGTTCACATTTCATCTAATATCAGCCATTTTCATTTGCTACTGTTCAACTCAATCTGCACGTTATCTCCAGTAAGTAACATGGTTCTGGGTAAGCTTCTGATGAGACGGCAGGGCCAAGAGGGGGAAATTAAATAATGACGGACTGGAAGAATTCTGGCAGAAAGACAATCTGTTTAAAGAGCATGAAATTGTAGCCCTTTTTGAAAGATAAGAGAACAATGGGCATCTATAAACAGCAAAACATTGGAAAGAATCAATTAATTGGTAGCTAACATCCCAGTTTAGTCTGTTCTAGTTTACTGCAATCTCTTTAGTGTTGGGCCACTGCTTATTCTTTACTCTTAAGCACTACTTTCAATACCAGGCTCTTATCTTGAAGATTGAATGGTAAGCAGAGGAAAGATAATAATTATAACTGTTTCCTTCTCTTCTGTTAAAGCAAGATTCTGCTCCAGAAGTCTGATTCTCACCTAAGACACTACTCAATGTAAGTAAGGATGACCAATAGGAGATTGGTTTAAAGGGAGGTCTGAACCTTTAATGTTGAAGCATAATATAACAAGCAGCTATGTAAAACCCCCAGTGAGTCCCGGTTTCAACAGCCATAGAAATACAGTGAGAATAACTTTCCATGTGTATTTCACTGGTCCCAAGCCCAATCAGGAAAAGCAAAGAACAAAGGAGAAGTCAAATGAATCTAAAGAACCTTTTCCAAACCTCAAAAGGCTTGGGTTTGATTCAAGTTCAGGCTGATGGTCTGGCCTGATTCTTATCTCCTCCAAAGCAGTTTGCTCATCTCTGCTTGGAACCCCCTGGGCCTCAGAATGTGCAGTTCGGTAAAAGAACACATTGTAGTTTGGGAAAGAGGTTTGGATCACTTTATTTTCTCTGAAGTACAACTCCATGAACAATTGCAAGGCCAGAGAAAAATCAGGAAGTACAGGAATTCAGGATGATGCCAAAGTCAATGGTTCACACTTGTTGAATTTTGATGTGAGTAACATATTCAAACAAACCCCATTATTAACAGTGAATCCAACAGAATCTTCTGAATTTTGCCTGGTTTCAATCTAAAACCATATGTACATCTGAAAGCTACCCAAAATTCAGCTCATGCCTTCCTGAAAATCAGCATAGGCATCTCAAAGGATTTTAATTTTTACTATGAAAAAAGTTTAGAGAAGTATCTTTAGAGCAAACAAGGAAGAAGTTTAGAAAACACTGACTGCAGTAAGATTAAGAAAGATAAATATAGAAATACTCAAAACAGGAAGTACTTACCCAGCCCCAAATTGCTATTCTTTTTTCATCAACAAAACCCATGTCTATAAATTTTCTGTTTAAATGAAAAATCACAATTATGCAGCTGTTCTTATCATCCGATAGGATTATTTACATTACATTCAGTTAATAAAAGAGAGTTTAAGCTTCCTTCACTCTTTCCAGACAGACTAGGGTACCATCAGCACAGAAAGCATATCAGATTTCTACGAAGGACCAAGTAACAGCTTCATGGATTATAAGATCCAATGGGACCATTATGGTCCTCTGTCTGACCAACTGAAACAATGAAACACCTTTTCATTTACTTTTTACTCCTAACATTTAAACACAAATTTATTTTCATCTATATAGAGAGACCGTGGCAGAATTGAAAGCAATTCATAGGCGCCCAGTGGGAGTACTGATCACAGTGTGGAAGAGCATCTAAAGAAGATAGTCTCAGAAATCATGGATACAAACTTTGGCCTTCATTCCTGTGTCCTCAGTTTACATCTATATTTAAAAGGAACTAATAAATTGCATGCCAGTAAATATATCTTCAGACCTTCCATTTACTCCCCTTCTCCCATTGTTCCATTCACTCTTTTCTTAATGCCTCTACTGAAGGAAATGAAGAGTCCCCAATATGGATTTTCATTTTTAGCAGTTATCAGCCAAGTAGTGCTCCGAACACCTTGAACTGCATCTACTAATCTGTCTCCTAGACCACTGCTTCAATATTGCTTAACATGTGGCAGGGATTCTATTGGTACTCACTTTGCTGCAGAGATTTGGTCCTCAACTTCATAGACTCCGAGTTTTCGATATACTGCATGCAGCATCTTGTCACCTTGAAAAGCTGTTCCTCTGCCATCCACAAGAGCAACAATAATTTCCTCTCTGCTTGCAAGATAGGTTATCCAGCTAATCCCAAACGTGTGCTTTACATTCTGACTGCAAGGTCCTCCATACCTGAAAGAAATATTCGCAGAATCTATGGCTGTGTCTAGACTGCATCCCTTTTCCGTAAAAGGGATGCAAATTAGACACATCGCAATTGCAAATGAAGTGGGGATTTAAATATCCCCCGCTTCATTTGCATAAAAATGGCTGCTGCTTTTTTCCGGCTAGGAGCTTTGCCGGAAAAAAGCGCCAGTCTAGATGCGGATTCTTCGGAAAATAAAGCCTTTTCCGAAAAATCCCTTATTCCTTATTTTATTCCTCTTAAAGGCTTTATTTTCTGAAAATTCCGTGTCTAGATTGGCGCTTTTTTCCGGCAAAGCTCCGAGCCAGAAAAAAGCGGCAGTCATTTTTATGCAAATGAAGCAGGGGGGATTTAAATTCCCACTTCATTTGCAATTGTGATGTGTCTAATTTGCATCCCTTTTATGGAAAAGGGATGCA
Source organism: Pelodiscus sinensis (assembly GCF_052426305.1). NCBI lineage: Eukaryota > Metazoa > Chordata > Testudines > Trionychidae > Pelodiscus > Pelodiscus sinensis. The sequence continues at coordinate 36,513,725 of NC_143058.1, forward strand.
GTCTAGACACAGCCTCAGAGTTAGATTTGGATGATCTTAAACAAAACATATACTGAAGACAGGACATGAATAATGGAATAACTAAGGCTCAGACTTCAGGTCTTATTTAATACTAGCCAATTAACCCATCATAAGACGGGATTTTCAGGTTTCTCCTCCACGTCAGTCTTCTCTCCTGAGCCTCCGGTCTCTCGCTCCGTCTCTCTCTCTCCCTCTCTCTCTCTCTCTCCCCTCCTCCTCCTCCTGCCTCCCTCCCTCTCTCTCTCTCAGCTCTCCTCCGCCTCCTGCCTCTGTCTGTCTCTCTCTTTCTCTTCTCCTCCCCCTCCTGCCTCTCACTTGGGGGACCATGGAGCCCAAACGGCCCGTGCTGCATGAGGAGCGTGAAGCCCAAACAGTCACTTGCACCGCATGCTCCCACGTGGTGGCCTGGCTGAGTGGCGCAGAAGTCAGCTGAGCTCCATGGCGGGAGGTGAAGGGGGGCAGGGTGGTGATGTTCACAGCTAGGGGGCGGGGCCTAGAGCCGCTGTCACGCTGCACGTCACCACCCCGCCCACTTTCACCGCCCACCGTACCACTCGGCTGACTTCTGCGCCACTCAGCCGGGCCACTGTGGGGGAGCAAGTGGCGGAAGCGGCTGTTTGGGCCCCACACTCCCCATGCAGCACAGGCTGCCCAGAGGGAACAGCCAGCATTTCAGCAACAGCGCCGCCCAGAGGGAACAGCCAGCATTTCAGCAACAGCACCCCCCAGAGGAAACAGCCAGCATTTCAGCAACAGCGCCCCTCAGAGGGAACAGCCAGCATTTCGGCGTTACAGACTCTCAGACACTGGGCTACTATATATATGATAAAAGAAACTTCTTGAGTGCATTCTGTTGGGTAGCCTATCAGAACCTTAGTTCTGGAAAGGGGACATTTCTGGAGGTGACTTTAGTGATACAGCCGTCCAGTGCTTTTTTTTGTTTAAAAACAAAAAAAAAGGTACTGGTACTCCAGGGGAAAAGTTGTTGAGCTCTGACTGGAGGTGCTGGTACTGCGTACCGGGCAGTACCATCAAAAAGAAAGCACTGCAGCCGTCTCATATTTTCCTCTCAAATATTCTCATATAAGGCAAAACAGGCTCATGATATTCAGTAGGCAGCCCACAACTGTGCCCTCCCTTCTTCCCAGACCCCCCACCTTCAGCCCCGCTTCTGCACCCTATCTCCCTCCCTCAGCAATAGGAAGGGCTTAACTTCTTATACACTTAATTGAAAACTGGGGATAATCTAGTCCACAATGTTAACATTTTTTTCTTAGCCACTTCCAATAGACTCATGTCATACTTTCCAAAGTTAACCACAGTGAAACCCATAATGTGCTGTCTCAGGCAGTCTCATGGTATAAGGAAGTAGTAATGGAACTAATTATTCCAAGTGATATTCTACAAATTCCTACTCTCCTTATGAAGGACTAATCTTAGTCTCATTGAAATCAACAATAAAGCTTTCAGGATTTTATATAAAAAATATAGCCTAAAACCAAAGAACTGGTATCTTTGCATTTTATATATACCTATGCACTTATCCTGCACTACATGTGACATATCAGAACTAATTCCCTTTCTGATAAAGCAGACTCTGTAAAAAAATTAAAGAAAATCTTACATACACTTGAATAAGCAGAGGATACTTCTTGGATCTATCAAACTGTGGAGGTAGAAGCATCTTGTACCACAAGGCTAAAAAAAGATATATTACAAAATTACAATGTTTAAGATTATTCTTCTATGTATGAGCCATTATTTGTTGGAATAGCATAGGAAAATGAATAAGCGATGAAACACTGGATTCATGAATTGTGACTCATGATTTGATTTAAGTCTTGAAATTTCTTATTTGACTGTTTTAAAACAACTTTGAAGAAATAAAGTGTTGGAGTGTTTGGGGTTTTGTTTTTAATTAAGCTGCATAAAATAATATTATGATTTAATTTCTGCAGGCATTTAGAAAAAATGAAATTGGAATGACAAATACTATCTCGGGGCATGTCTACACAGCAGGGCTAAAGCCGAAATAGCCGAAATAAGCTATGCAACTTCAGCTAGATCAATAGCGTAGCTTAAGTCGAAATAGCTTAATTTGGCTTTTGGCACTGTCTACACAGCAGGAATTCCTAGGAAGAGCACTCTTCCTTCCCTTACTCCTCGTAAAATGAGGGTTACAGGAGTCGGAGTAAGAAGTTTCCAGCTCGACATTATTGAGACATTATGTTGAAATAACTGCTTGTAGTGTAGACGCGGACTGTGTTATTTCAGAATAACATTAGTTATTCCAAAATAATGCTGCTGTACCCTCAGTGGTGAGCTATATGAGTACAGGATACATTCTATACATCAATTCATTACTATATTATAAAACTATGTTGTAAAATCACTAATGATAATACCTTCAAATTTCAGACTATGCCCTCAAGTCATTATAATGCATGCATACCAGTTTATATATTACCTTTTTCTGACTGCCACAATGATTTTTATATTTCTCCCTCTTGTGAGAGAAAAATTAATTAATTTACAAATATTAATGAATGAAGTCTCTTAATAGTCACCTCTGTGTGGTACGGATCTACTGTATCTGTTTCACCGATGGGCAAACTGAGCCATAGCAACATTGAGATGGTCAAAGTTAAATATAGAATCCATGGCAAAACCAGAAACAAAATCCTCAAAGTGTCACTCAAAATTCCTTTTTAGAAAAACTGCTGGAGCATGCTGCCTATGATAGAATAAGTGTAAAACTGATAGAAGAATAAATAGAGTAATAGAAGTTGTATAAGTCTTACTAATTCCATTCACTGCAAGTTTCTTAATTTCCATTTTAGGCATTTTGATGTTTTTCAACGCAGATTCTAATTCCCAGTTGTCTTCCAGGACTTTAATCTCTAGGTAAAAGAAATTTCCACATTAACAATCAATTTGTTTTTCAACTCATCTCAGTTAATTGAGACTCCTTTGTTTTATTTATGGCTAGAATGGAATAGAATGTTTACAAAACAATAAGGAGGCCAGCGCTGTAAACTTAATTTGGTTTTAATTATTCAACTAACAAAATTAATGGCCCATCTATTCCCCAGATCCCCTGAACTGAACATTCTGCAACTCTAGTTCAGGTTAAATTTCTGTCAATCTGGATGGAAGTTTTGTTTAAGGATCTCAAGGTTTGGATGGAAGTTGGAGATGCCATTCTAGTGGGGAAAGCTTGAATGGCCAGGCTTCTAGCAGGTGTTATGATGGGAAGAAGGGAGAGAAAACACCCTTCGGTCAGAATGCAGGGCTGCAGAACAGAATCCTGACAGCTGCCATGGAAGTCTTTGGCCTACCATAATGGCTGCAGTCCATCTGTGCCATTTGTGCAGTTTGGTATGGTCACCGTATATTTTGACACCTTCTAAGCCAAGCTAGCATGGAGGGCCCCAATCCCTTTAGAGAGGGAGTTGCAACCCCTCCTTTGGGTGCTCTGCAGCATACCCTTACATGGTGCTTTTCTCACTCAGGCACTGGAAAAGCTAGAACATGGTGCTATCTGCATTTCATGTGGAAGATAGAGAGCTAGGGTGGGTGGTTATCTGCAAAATTTAATATAGACAGTAATTGACAAGTTCCTCTATGCTGACTCATAATACTTTGAGCACTGTCTGGACACTGTGTTTCAAGGTAACTCACAGGTCTGCTCTCATTAAAGGAGCAGTTTGTTGCCAAAAAATGAATGGTCATCTTACTGGTTTTTACTAGCAACAAGGAGAAAAGGTCAGTTGAATATGGTGGTCCTACCTTCCCACAGTGATTTCCTAACTGCTGGTGTCAGGAGTGGTCTTAGTTCTGTCTGCAATCCAGTAAACAACCTCCAGTCCCTAGTATCTAAATACCCCAGCCTGTATCGGAGTGGATTTATTTCTGAAGTAGGCAAGGAGCCACCAGCAGCATGAGTGAAGGTAGTCTGCATTGATAAATAGGATTAGAATCTGGACCAGTTCTACCTGTTGTGACTTTGCAGACTCCATAGTAGAGCAGGAAAGAATTCATCTTTCCTTATGGCAGGACACCGGAATACAAGAAACCCTTATCCTCTGAACTAAACTATCAAATTGGTCTCCCTTTTTTCCATTGCTATTTTAATATTGATTACTCTGCCTTTGACTATCTTCCAATTCTTTTTGTGGAAATCTCTCCTATTAATCTAAAAAAATCTATCTTTGGGCTCTAACATCATGTTCCTTTATGACGGGTCAATATCCCTTAATTGATTAGAAATTCATGCACTTCTTTTCACGTATAAACTGGAACACTCACATACTCTGTATAGTATAGAAATTAATTGATCTTTTTTCTCTCTTCATCCACTCACACCTCACTCTTCCTACCTTTTAGTTAGTTAATAGTGCAGAATACACTCCTGTCTGCAACACACTTTGCTAAATATTGTCCCTAGTCACATTCCTTGTCCTGAAGAATGGATTACTGCTCACTCTCTCTATCCTACCACATATTAACAAAATACAGTGTGATTCTTGGCATCCGAATTAATTATTTAATTTTGTCCTCTGCTGTACCTTCATTGAATTGTAACTTGCAGACTAATTTCTAATCAAACCTCAACATAACCATGTTTATTTATTGGAAAGCTTTACTAGATGATTAACCATCAAAGATACTGACATGCAGATTTAAAGTTATATTTTCCATATAATTAATACCCAGCACAAATTGTAGTACTGGCATATTAGGAAAGATACTTTGTATATCAACAAGCTTTCCTATCACTAAGATGGACATAGTATATTGGACCTAGTGGAAATCTGTGACCTGAATCTTGACCCTCAAACTGAAACAGAACCGTACATGATTTTTTAAACAACTTTAGTTAAACTTTGTCAGTATTTTACATATTTGGAAAACACTTTCTGCTTCTGTGACTGCAATAATACCAGAAGAATACAGCCTGACCATGCTCAGGAAATTTCAGACTTTTTTCAAGAAAGTCAGTGACTGTGAAATGTCCAGGCTACTTTTGCAGATCCAGTAATTTTGGATAGCTTGGATAAAAATCTCGATGTCAGATCCAAACCAAACTGGAGCACCAAATCTTTTGGAGTTTGCTCATTCTGTAGACAGCTTCCAGACTGGTGTATGTGAATTTAACTGCAATTTGAGTGAATGGGTGGTATGTGGTCAAATCTCTGCTAACCACAATAAAAACAGACTCCCTATTCCTCTTATGCAATTGCAGCCTAGTCCAAGACAAAACTGTCATAATAACTTAACAAGAAAACAATTAGCACAAGTGGCACAAACATGATTAAAACAAGAGGATACACAATCGCTCTTACAAAAACAAAAGAAGGCAGCTTAAGCATGTTGTTTTTGCAGTGAAGCAGTCTAGCTGAGCAAGTCACAGGTGAAAATCCATTAAATTAAACATTTGTTTCCGAGGCACAAGGAGATATTAGAGTGCCAGACTGATCATTCAATACTTTGTGCACCATTTCATACAGATTGTGTTCTTCTGCTGGAGCAATTAGAAGAGATCCTTAATGTGGAGCAATTCATGCACAGATATTGCAGAACGAGAAGTTGGAAGAACATAGCTAGAGAACAAAAGCTCACATTGTGGGATGGAGCAACCTTTCCCTGCTCCAGACATTTCTTTTTGATTCCTCACAAAATTTCTAGTCAACCCTTGTTCAAGTAAAATGCAGGTCAATGGCAGTGTGCACGAGCAAAGGTCTAATAGAAACTTTGTATTGTTAGATAGACATCTGTCAGGGATGGTGTAGACGGAGCTTGATCCTGCCTTGAGGGCGGGGGGCTGGACTCGATGACCTCTCGAGGTCCCTTCCAGTCCTATTATTCTATGATTCTATGATTCTATCTCAGGATGTGGCTCACTGGGAGTTACCAATGCTCAGTATGTCCACTCTTTCTAGCAATGTAAAATTCAGGTCTGGATTCAACAATAAAAATACAGTACATCCACATTTTACAATTTAATAAGAAAGAATCTGGATATTGAATCTACCCTCAAAAAGGGTTACACAATTTTTAATATAAGTCTAAGCAGTGATTTATGACATTTAGTTTGCAAATATTCAGGATAAAAACAGTGCACAGAAATATGCAGAATATTTGCAGTACCTCTGTCATTGCTGCTGTCAAAAAGAGTGGAAATAGGAATGCCTGGACCTGTAATGAGAATTAAAAAAGAAAAAAAGTTGTATATAATTGAAACAACTTGATTTGAAAAGCAGAGATACTATTAAAACATCAGTGGTAAGATATATCAGATTACTTGAATTTTCCCGATTGAATGTTTGCATATCATTTCCTTTATATAGAATCATAGAAATGGAGGGCTGGCAGGGACTCCAAGAGGTCTTCTAGACTATCCCCCTGTACCTACATCATAAAGCAGTAAACACTCTGAAAATGTATTATACTAACAAGTGTAACGATACCTATTAACAAGACCCAGGCATAATGTATTTGCCAGCCACATCAAATAATCGTATATTTGCTCTTCTTTAGGAAATGACTGCATAATTATGCTTCAGAATCCAGGCTTTCATTTTAAAATAAATCTTATGGTTCCACAGAATAATAACTGAACTTCCATGTAGTAGACAATGCTCTAGGAAAAGGTGTGAACTATCCCAAGCCATCTCAATAATATGTAAACTCAGAAGCCTAAGGATGTCTATTTAAATATCATTATTGCTAACTATCTGTGATGAAATCACTGTACACCCAATAGGTCATTGCTGTTTCATGTCAAAAGCATTCAGTTGGCACATTTGCATCTCAGCAGTGACCCAGGTATCAGATCCATAAAGAAAGACAGAAGCCAGTACTGCTTGATGGATATGCTTTGTAGTTTAAGTTGATATGTGGTATTGACACAACAGAAGGTTTTAAAAACCATGTAGCCTTGTGGAGTCAAGGTTTCATGTCACCATGGCAGCTTCCTTCCATAACAGTGGAGCCAAGATACTCATGATACAAACAAGAATGTCAAGAATCATACTAACCAGCCTCCAGTGTCTTCCCAAGTGACTCAATGTCCAGGTGCCTTAGTTATCTGTTCTGTATACAACAGTCCACAGCAAGTCCTGGACTGCTGTATACAGAGCAGATGCCTGTATCATAGTCCCACTAATGGATTCTTGGTCTACTCAAGCTATGACAAAGCTTCATGCATTTGACCCAACAGAAGCTGGATAGAGAAGACCCCATGAGCAGCCTTATACGTGCTGGAAGATATTGTGATTTTCAAATGCAACTGCTTCAATCTTAATAAAGGTAGCCCAAAATACTAGTGGGAGACTGGATTCTCTGGAAATGGGTGATCTAAAGTGTGTATTCTTTGCTCTATGAGCAACAGAATGACTGACTGACTGACTGACTGACTGACAGAATGAATGGTTAACCAAACTAGCTTCCCTCCTAGTTATAATACCCAAAAGCCCCAAATCTCTCCAACCAATCTGTCTAAACCTCCAGCATATCTTGATATCACCTATAATGCTGTGAGGTATTTTTAACAGAAATATCTGTCACAATGAAAATTTGTGGAAAATTTAAATTCAATTTAGTAACAAAATATAAAACTACAAAGGTTTCTGTATTAACTGTACTGTACTGAGCTGGAAGGGATACAGGGCCTGAGGAGGAAGGCCACATTTCATAATTCTGGAATTCCTACAGAAGAACACAGGAGTCACTGCCACACACATTGTCAAAAGCACTGGTAAGGAAATGGGGTCTTGGCCATTACCAAGCAACAAAGCTGTAAGGAGGAAGATAACCTTTAAAACCCTGAAGAGCTTTTCTTTTCTGTAGATAAGGTGACATCTAGCTAATAACTAAGGTGCCGTTACATAAAGTGAACTCAAAATTAACAATGTGAAATGGGCTTCTGAGAACATGCCACATCACATTTGCTAAGGTGAGTAGATTTCATGTGGTGATGACAACATCAAATATTCTGGACAAGGATGATTGAGAGGTGTTATCATTCTTTTACGCTTGCTCCAGTGGCTGGGGGTTTTATTATTTGTACAGCTGAACATTCCATTCAAATTCTGAAAAATGATAGCAAAAGTTCTATGCTACATATTGGATAGTGAAGGATGAAATGTAGATTTTTTTTGTCTTTGAATTTTTATAGTAAATAGATTTAGTGACCATTATTTACAGTGCCCTGATAATGGTCCACTGAGGTCCATGGCAAAATCCCTATTGATCTGAATAGGATCAAGATTTTATCAATTTCTGGCTGGAGAGCAATTTCAAAGGTTTCATACTTAACTCATATACATATCTCTCTCTATTTATTTTCAGAAAAATTATAATTATTGTGAAAAACAACATCACTTAGAAAACTGTCAACAGTTTCTGGGTCAAAATCAGGCCAGATTTAGGCAGGCTCAGGTTTTACTAATTTCAGTGGGAGTGCCATTTGCTTATATCACTGCTGAATTTGGCCTTTTATGTAAGAATCAAAGTACAGATTAGTGGAAAGGAAACCCAAAGAAAGAAACAGTAATGGGTTTCTAGAACCAGTTTTAGTAGCCCATGGTAGTATGTGATTTTGGCTGATGTTTGTCAGGAAATTAATTTTGGGGATTTCTGTTTTTGTTTTTTGTTTTTTTACAAAAACCTATATAAAAATTGACTAAAACAAATATGTTAAAATATTTCACAGGAAAAAATAATAAGCAACTGAAAATATTTTCTCCAGTCATTGGTAACCAACATTTTACAGTTTAAAATCGCGTCTGAAAACTATTAAGACTGAATAAATACTGCTTGGAACAAATATCATCATCTATCTCATATTCCCTTGAAAATACAACTTATAATTTGCTTGATCACATGCTATACTTACCATAGCAGACTAGGGCATAATACTTTGCATTTTCACTAAATCTCGCTGTGTAATACTGACACCTTTCTTTCCTTATATTACAAGTAATGCATTGTTTCCTTAGAGGATTGCTTCCAATGCTAATTCTAGGAAAAAATGAAAATGAAACAATATAATATTGCTTTGAAGAACATTTTCCAAATAATGCTACCAAATCATCTATATTGTAAAGTTAGTCAATTTAAATGTCACTTTCTAATCAATGGTTTACAGTTTTTCTATATTTTTAAACAGTTCTATAAGTCAGAAAATCCACAAGATAGGATAACTGACTTTTCCAAGGTCACACAGGAAATCAGTGGCTACGTTGGAAATTGAGGAGAGGTCTCTTGAGTCCAAGTCCAGTTCCCTTAAACACTAGATCTTGTTTCCTTCTCCATTTATTTTTGTGTACACATTTCATTTAAAAACACTTGCATATGTATTTTTAGCACTATCATGTATCTGTTCAGGTGATTTACACATACAAGACTATCCCCTATACAAGGCAGTATCAAAATGTACCTCGAAGTGATGCATACATATGAGGGCCACATTTTGAAAATTGATACCAGTGTTGTGTGCCCCTCCAAAAGGCATGCTCAGTTTAAACAAAATATATATTATCTATTCACTGAAAGGGACTTGTACACACAAAGTAACTGCCCAATTCAAATTTTAGGTAAAAAATCTTGATATTTATTCTTAACATTTTGAAACTGATTCAGATTCTATAAATCCAGATTCATCTGATATTAGTTTAATCAAAATTAATAACAAAATTTGATATTAACTTACTTATATATATTCCTTCTCCCTGGATAGCCTTCAAATTCATTGCTTGAATAGAATCTATAAATTAATATGCTTGTTATTATTAAGTACTCCAGGAAATCATAAACTGTGAATTAGTATCGGGCATACTAAGTGAGAAGCCACCTTGAACAGTTATGTTTAACTAAACTAGAATCTGGATTCTGACTTTTTGTGGGTGGAGGGCATAAGACTGAACAGTGGGTTAAGCACCCTAACTTCTCATCCCTACAAACTTTTGTTCAAATCCTGAGAAAATGGCAAGTGAACCATGACATTGGGCCCTGATCTACACTAGGAAGTTATTTCAAAATAACTCCCCTTATTTTGAAATAACAAGCTCACTATTTGAAATAAGAGGCTGGTTATTTTGAAATAATAACTCCTGCTTTCCCTTGGGAATAAGCTTATTTCAAAATAGTTATTTGGGGAGTTATTTCAAATTTAGTGATTTTTAAATAATTTCCTAGTGTAGACATGCCCTTAATCACATCCTCCTACTTCCCCTCTGTTAGCTGATCAATTAGAATGTGTAGATTCATCTATGTAACAGGGAACTAAGCAGAACTATTGAGTATGACTCAGAGTCAGCTACACATTTGCTTAGCCATAATCACTCAAATCCTGCTGAATGGTAATAGGATTACTCATCTGCTTAAAGATAGGAAGATGTTGGAGTTCTTTGCTGAATAGAGGCCTAAAAATTATTAGAAAAAGATAGTGGCCTTGATTTTCAAAATGCCTTTCAGAAGCTCACATGTGCCCCATATTTATACACAAAATCTACTCTAGCTGTGTCCACAGACTAGGTTTTTCCACCATGCTAACTATGGCCGTGTGCGTGCCCAGACACCTGATTTGTGTATACAGCTGTGGTAATTCTAGACAAATTGCTCACAGTTCCCAGGCATCTGTCCCTTTGATTATCAGGGTCTAATGAGATTAATGGAACCCTACAAAGATCAATGCAATTGTATTACATGCCTAGTGACCGCAAATACCGCATAAACAACATGCTCTGCTTTATAAAATACTTACATTGCATCATCTGTTACTCTGAAAATGTATATTGCCTCCCATTGTCCACTCGTAATTGGTATTGCATTTTCCTATAAAAGTAGATGCACAGCAAGATTATTTCAGGAACCTACAGTATAGGAATTTACTGAGGATAATTCTTCGTTTGACGTACCACTGAGCCATTGATGTAGTGAATATGCTTATAACCAGCCTTGTCACTAAAAATTTTGTAGTATGAAGAGTTATCTGAAGTAAAATATGGTGTTGAAACGAAGAACTGAAACAAAGGGATAGGAAAAAATGACCAGGCTTTTGAGCAATGTATATCATATATACTTTATAATACATACACATTAGAGTGACTAGAGAGTTGCCTTCCCTTTTGTAAGTATATTCTATCAAACCTCTTAACGGGTAATATGAGCATGCCACAATGCTGGTAACATGTACACATGCTTTGTACATACACTTTGTGACTTATGCACATGGGATTGCATGTGTGTGCGCGTGCGCTTGGTTTGATCAGATTTTTAATGTATTCATTTTTTAGTTATAATCAGAGTTAGAGAGTCGTAAAAATGAACGTTTTTTAATAAAAAATTTGTATTTGTGAAAGCTGCCGGAGTTAAAAGTCCTGGTGACTAAAGTCTTTTGTGTAAGCATAAGGTAGGTACAGCATGGATCAGAGGCTGTCTGAGATTTATCACTCTGCTTTACCAATACGCTTCAGTGCTGTTTGGGAATAAAGAGGATTCAATCTCTATTCCTGCTCAAACCTTGGTCTCCTCTGAGACGGTCAACAAGGGAAACAATTGGTGACAATCGTGATTTTTAATTTTTTTAAATTATAGAAAGTTATCCCACAGAAAATGATCTGAAGCCCTTGGACGATTATGCCATCAGACACTCTTTAGGTCCCATGACTTTCCAACACTGCTGACTTGTGCTATATTTGAATCTGAGCAGCTAAATTGTTCTGCATTCCATTATTAATCTCCTCAAACCATTAAATCCCCCTCCAAGAATAAAGCAAAAAATTTTTGTGTAGTTTCGATTAGTTTTTATAGCAACTTGTCATCATTAATCCAGAAATGAAGGTAAAGAAAAGGAGTTCAAATAAAGTGTCTTATCCCAGTGGATGCATAGTATGAATCTCAAAATAATAGGACTGTGTGTACTAAAATATGAAGTTTTCAATTAATCCTTGTGTAAAAAGACCCAGACACTGCTCGACTTAATCTTAGTAACTGACCTTGTCATGACTAAAGAATAATAGACATAGTTTGTGTATCCTATATATGGGGCATGTGTGTGTAACATATACAATGACGTGTCAATGTTTATGTGCAAGGTAAGTACAGCATGGGGCAGAAGCTGTCCAAGCTTCCCCATTCTGCTGCACCAATATGTTTCAGTCCTCTTTGGGAATAAAGATAGTTCAATCTCTTGCATTCTGATGACTGAAAAAGTAGACAGTGGGCATTGTCTGTTTTTTCAGTCTTCAGAATGCAAGTTCCTCAAGGCAAGAAACATGTCTCCTCTGATATCTGAATGCTGTGAGAGCTATTGGACGTAGATATTTATCTTGATGTATTGGTAGTTGAAAGTAAATGTTACCCACAGCTTACTGGTCTCTCGCCACAAAGGCTTCTCCCCCAGTAAAGAAGAGCAGCACTTTGCATTAAAATTATGCTCCGAAAATACATTTCAGACATGTATTTATTATAGACATGTCTGGAGGAATAGGACATGCTTTCAGTGGTGCCAAAGGAACTTTCTTTATCACTGTCCTCTGCCAGGATAATGCTTTTAACAACTCCTGGCACTGTGCACTTAGATACTTCTCACTTATGTGAATGTGATTCCTGTAACTTTAGTATAGACAATAATCATTAAGACTGAGATTTGTAGTCAATGAGAGGTGAGCACACATCTCACTTAGATTCATACTCCCAACATTATGGTGAAGATAAGTAAATGACTGTAACTTTTCATTAAATCATAGAAAAAAACAACAAAAATCCTACTCCACCAGCCCATCCAGTCTGACTCTCTTCTATATGCTGCTGATTCTGAAAAACAAAATAAAAGGCAAAACCTTTAAGATGAATAGGAAAGAGAAGAGTACAATTTTTTCACAGAGATGAAAGATCTTCAGTTAAATATGGAACTGCAAATGGACACAGTAGGATTTTAGAGCTAAATTCAAATCACTCTTGCAGCAACAAGTTCCTGGAAAAATGGAAGGATATCTGACCAGGTATCAGGACTACATCAACAATCTTCTATAACATTTCAATAAAAGCTAGAATTAATGGCTATTTGATCTCAGTTAATTTTTCATTAAAAAAATCAATCCCTTCAGGACTATTAGTGTTAAATATGTGGATAGAGCCCAACTGTGATAATTTGGCATAGTTCCATTGACTTCAATGGAGTGTTGCTGATTTACATCAGCTGAGGAATGGAGCCTGTATGTTTATATTCATTTTCAAATTTACACCTGATATTGTCCTAGAGCCTTTATATATTGTAGCACGTAAGCTACTTTAGACCATACCATTATAAGACCATTCTATATCCAAACACAATGGGTACTGATGAACAATGAGAAATTCTCTTTTTCTTCTCTGTCAGAGGCTAAACATATTGGGTCAGATTCTGGTTTCATTGAATTACACCTTTGTAAATTCAGAGTTATTCCATTTTATTTAGAGGCATAACTCTAGCTTCACAGCAATATAATCAAGATCAGAATCTGATTTGCTTCCTCCATGGTATTGTAAATCTCAGCAATCTTGAGAGGACACTCTTCATGAGTCTGTAGATTTTAGGGACTAACTCTTGCGAATAGTTCCACTAGTGTAATAGTTCAGTTAAAGTATATTCCTCTTTTAACATAATTCATTTTCATAGAATCTGTGACCGAAGTTTGCAAAAGAGATTTGTGATTTGGGGCACCACAGGATTTGGGTCCACAACTAGAGATTCCATAATGTGATTGGGTTTTGACAGAACAGGTCCTCGACCTCTCTGAAAATTATGCCCTCTAAGGTGCTTTAGTTGGGTACAAAGAAGTAGAATTAAGGATTAATACGTAGCATTTAGACACTGAAAATTATTAGTCACTTTTGACAATTTGGGTACCTGCAATTCCTCATAGTGCTAAGGATTTTCAGGATTTAGGCCCTTATTATATTTTTAGTGGTGAAATTTATAAAATGGCTTGTACAGATTTAGTATGTATTCAAATCAGTTCTTTTACTAGCTCTAATGATCCTTTTACAAGTTTTATTTATGTTTGACTTACAAGGTTCCTCATGCATTTCCAATAGTGTCTAATGACTTTTTCATTGCATACTATAATGACCTGGTTGTTGATGGAACTAAATTATTTACTTATTAATGCTTACAATTCTGCATGCAATATATTTATAATTTTTTTAATTTTATAAATTAGGGGTTTTTTTTAAACTGATTGTTTAATAGAACATTTTTTCACAATCTGAAGCACTGTGAAATGCATATACAAACATTTGCTCCATGAAGAAAACAATTTGTATCCTTATCCGTAATATAGGGTGTGTCTAGACTACAGCGTTTTTGAGGAAAAAATAGTGGCCTTTTTTCAAAAAAACTTCCCCTGCGAAAGTAAATTGAAAGAACGTGGCAGTTTTTTCAATCGTGGTAAACCTCATTTTATGAGGAATAATGCCTTTTTTCGAAAGTACTCTTGAAAAAAGGTGCTGTTGAATACAAACTGTGCTTTTTCGAAAGAGAGCATCTAGACTCTCTTTCAAAAAAGCAGCTCGCTTTTTTGAAAAATCTGCTTGTAGTCTAGATGCTCTCTTTTGAAAAAGCCTCTTTTGAAAGAGGCTTGTAGTCTAGACGTAGCCATAGCAATTCATTTCAGAATTGTGCCTTTTCCTCCTCTTGTCAGTCCAGTAAAGTGCTATGCACGCTGATGTCCCACTGACTTTAGTGGAAGTTGAGGGCATTCAGCACTTTAGAGGAGTACTCAGACTTTGCAAGACAGAATCCTTGTGCAGTACTCAAACAATTACTTCTACTGCTTGGCTTTGCTTCTTATTCATAGAAAAAATGCAAACATAAATGGCAAGATTTTGCAAGCTAATAAGTCTGCAAGTAAAATAATGTCCAATTTCAACTTTGCTCATTTCTGCCTATGGACATTGACAACTCACAATTTAGGGGCTGATCAGCAAATGCTTAAACATACAAGCAATTTCCATGGGATTACTTGAGTGAGTAAAGATAGTTCAGTCTTTGTGCTTTAAAATGCAGGCATTTATACATCTGTACATTTGGAAGAAAAACTTTAAATCAATGCCACACAGAAAGTATCCAAAACAATTACATTTATTTGCAAATCAAGATCCACCTTTGCATTCCTGATTTATTTATCTCTGTTTTAATTAAGGCCCTGATCCCACAAGTACTCATGCATGTATGTGACTTTTCTCACAAAAATAATCCCTTTTACTTCTATGGCAGTGTTTCTCAACCAGTGGCATGAGTACCATTAGGGGTACTCGAGAGAATCATAGAATAATAGGACTGGAAGGGACCTCAAGAGGTCATCGAGTCCAGCCCCCCGCCCAGAAGTCTAGGGGGTACGTCAACACCACTGAAATTTGGAGAAAACTGAATTTTTGCTTTAAGTTTTACAGCGCTTTATTATTTTTGTACTTTTTACACCCAAAAATTTCATCGCCCACCTGGCGACAATGAAGTTGTTTAAACAAATGTGCTGAAATGGAAGAAAAAAAATGTGTGTGTCTGAAAGCTATAGGTACTGGGGGTACTTATAATTTTTTTAAAGGGGTACTTTATAAAAAAAGATTGAAAAACACTGTTCTATGGGACCACTCATATGAGTGAAGTTATTCAAATGCTTAAGATTTGCAGGCCCATGGCTCACATAAACATGTTTTCATAGCCCCCAATCCTGCAAACACTCACACACACACAGCTTTTATTCACATGAGTAGTTCCATGAAGTCAGATTGGTTTCTATGAGATTATTCACATAAATACAAGATAAACATTTGCCTGAGTGTTTGCAGGATCAGGGCTTTAAAAATTATTTGTGAAATGTATTATTATTTTCAAATGCATAAAGTGTAGCACATTTGTTGTGCTTTATGACCTTGGTTTAATCAGAAAACAAAGAAAGATGGAACTGTTTTTGCCAGTGGAAATGCACAGAGATGCACTTCTTCAGGACAAATAGTGCTAATGCAGCACTCCCATCTGTTCACGCTCCTTCAATTGGCCATTTGTGCAAAATTTAACATGATAAAAGCACTGTGTCACTGTATAAACAAAGTATTAAGGAAACATCAATGCAATTAAACAAGAATTATGAACACAATCCTGCAAGAGACTGATCATTTTGGCCCCAATCCAGCAAAGCATTTAAGTACATGCTTAACTTTAAACGTGGAATTAGTCCTATTGAAGTAATTTATATGCTTAAAGATAAGCACCTGTGCTAATATGTTTTGCTGGATCCCAGAGTGATCAGCATCTTGCTGAACAGACCCCTTAACTTCCTTGATGTTTCTAAATCCTTTCGATTTTCTATATAAACTTTAATCCTCAAACACATATCTCTTTTTAATGGGACACAAATTCATTTTAAGAAAAATCTGAATTGAACTGTTACATATTGAAAATTACCTTTTTCAAAATGTAAAATTACTTATTGGACCCCGAGATACAAATTTCATCTGAGTAACTTTACATTACTGTGTCTGAATTGTCCCAATGCAGTTGTTCATGTGTGAAAAGCTTGCACATATAAATTTTTGCAGGATTAATACTTAGCTTGCTTTTAAAAATCACAACAATATCTGCTATACATACTTTGTTACGAAAGAATAAAAAGTGTCTTGAATTTGCAAAGTACATTTGAGTAAATTGAAATGTCATGTTCTTTACATGTGCAGTATATAAAAATAAAAATAATTTTATAAAACATACTTTTCTTTATAAAAATGGTTGCTCGAGTCTATGAACTTTAAGCTTCAACCTATAATGAGTTTTTATAGATAGTTTAACATAACCTCTAGTAATAGTCATTATGAGAAACTTTTGATTATAGGAGTATGAATGAAACCTACATAATGCAGTTACTAAACTTCAGTGTTAACCATTTTGGGGGCATCTGTATGAAATTTGGGCATCAGTGAAATGTTGACCACAGTGCTCTTATCTCTATACTACATTGTTTTGAACTAAGGGTATGTCTACACTACAGCGTTAATTCAAGTTAACTTAATTCGAAATAGTTCATTCGAATTAAGCTAATTCGAATTAATACATCTACACACAAAACCTATTTCGAAATAGCACGTCCACACTGAGTGGACCCTGAACCGAAGTTAAGGCTGGTCAGAACCAGTGCCGGCAGGGCATCAGGTTAGGACTTAGTGTGTAGGGCTGCTGCCTGAGGCTAACTGAGCTCCATGCTTAAAGGGACCCTACCCCCACCCCGGACAGACAGTTCTCAGTTCTCAGTTCCCCGCTTGCTTGTCTACCTTGATGAGGGACAGTAAAGCAGTCCTGTCTTGGAGTGCCCTGAGTGCCTGCACTCAGGACACCACAGCACTCGGCCACATGGAGCCAGAGTTGCCCCTGGGCATGCCGGTCTTGGGGTCGTTGCCATCAGCCCGGCTGCATTTGCTGCAGGCTGCCATCCGGGGGGTCCATCGAGGGGCTGTCAGGATCCAAGAGGCCCTGAGGGAAAGCGTCCACCCCAAGGAGCCCTCAGAGCCACCCCAGTCCTCCCCACCGGGGGCTCGTGCCCCATTCCTCCCCCACATCCTTCCACTTACCCCACCCTAGCCCCCCTTCCTGATGTCAAACAAAAGATACATATGTTCAAAAATAGAAACTGGATTTATTGAACAAAACTGGGGGTGGCTGGATGAACCTCTGGGGAGACTGGGAAAAAGAGGTGGGAGAGGGGAAGAGAGAGGGTGGGAGAGGGAAGGGGGAAACCTGGGAGGAGGGAGCTGGAAGGGGTAAGCAAAGGGAAGAAGGGAGAGGGGAAGCTCAGGGCCCAGGGTTGGGGGTCTTGCCGGACCAATTTAATTTTCATGCATACCTGCTTCTGGGTTCGCATATAGCCTTTGGTGGCCAGGCTGGCAGCTATCCTGCCATAGATGGCTGCATTCCTCCATCTAGTGCAGAGATCATGGACGTAGAGGACATCCCCCCCAAACCTTATAAGGTCCGTGATCTCCACCCTGGACCAGGAAGGCACCCGCCTTCTCCAGCCCCTGTTAGGCTCCTGGGAGCTGGCAGACTGCTCCCGGGGAGCAGCAGAGGGCTGGCTGCCAGTGGCTTGCTGGCTCATGTTTTGGAGCCACTGGGTCAGGGGCCTCGGTGGCCACTACTGGCTCTGAACTGGCAGGTTTGGAGCTGGCATAGGCACTGTGGCCAGGATCTACCCCTTTAATGGCTCCAAGGCTGGGGGAGAGGAGAGTAAGTTTTCCTGGTTGTGCCCAGAGTGGCCACCAGGGCTCCCTGGGAAGGACTGGAGGAGCCCTATTTCGAATTAAGTGTCTACACAGCACTTAATTTGAAATAGCTATTTCAAATTTGGAGTTACTCCTCGTAGAATGAGGTTTACCAAATTTGAATTAAGTGCTTCGCTATTTCGAATTAATTTCGAAATAGCGGTTTGCATATATAGACGCTATTAAAGTTAATTCGAAATAATGGCTGTTATTTCGAATTAACTTTGCAGTGTAGACATACCCTAACTGAAGTAATTTAGAAACTAATTCAAACACAGCTTTAATATACAGGCAGTCTCCGAGTTACGCGGATCCGACTTATGTCGGATCCACACTTACGAACGGGGCTTTCTCTCCCTGGAGCTCGCAGGCAGCGAGACCGTCCAGAGCGCAGTGGTCCCGCCACCTCGACCTCCAGGGCGAAAAAAGCTGCTCCGGGTGCCCCTGGTCTGCTGGGGACCATCTCCAGCAGATCAGGGACACCTGGAGCAAAGCCGGGGAGGTGGAGGGGTCCCGCGCCTCTGAGGCTTTGCTCTGGCAAAACCTCAGAGGCGCGGGACACCGCCGCCGCTGCTGCTTTGCTCCCGGTGCCTCTGGTCTGCTGGGAGCAAAGCCCCGGGCCTGTGGAACGAGGTGTACCGGTAGAGCGTGGAGCATGGAACGAGGTGTACCGGTAGTTCGGAATAGGAATCCTAGTCCGAACTACCTAGGTCGAGCCCCGTGTAGCCGCGCTGCACGGGGTTCGAACCAGCGGGGTTTTAAAAATGGCGTCTCCCCGCTTATGCAAATGAAGCCCGGGAAATTCAAATCCCGGGCTTCATTTGCAAGTGCGGTATGCATACATTACCCTCCTAGTTCGAACTAGCAGGGTAGTGTAGACATACCCCATGTAAGTCAGAACTGGCATCCAGATTCAGTCACTGTTGAAACCTATCAGTTTCAGCAGCAGCTGAATCTGGACGCCAGTTCTGACATACATACAGATTCAACTTAAGAACAAACCTACAGTCCCTATCTTGTACGTAACCCGGGGACTGCCTGTATATGCTTTCAGAGTATATAAATTGGGTGTATTTTTTCACAGTTTGGCTCTTCAGCGTGAGGAGATCTCAGGGCTCAGAAATAAAGAGGAGAAAGAAACCCAATGGCTTTGAAATCAGCGCACATCTGTTTTGTGATTTTATTTAAAGTCTTTGAAAACATAGTACTGACAATTTGATTTCTTGCTTTAGTAACTCAAATTTATTTATTGATTTACTTTGCAGAGGAGTCACAGTATCATGAAATAATTCATCAGTAGTTCTAGGTTCTTAGTTATTTAGTTTAACAATGAGGGTGATTAACTAATGCAGGGGTTTTTAACCTTCTTTTTCATTTGTGAAAATCTAAAAAATTCCAAATGAAGTTGTGGTCCCCTTAGGCATAGTCTGCAGACCTCCAGGGTCCAGGGACTATAGGTTGAAAACCACTGAACTATTAGAACAAGGGAAGTACCATATAACAATATATTTTGATATTTTCAGATCTTAAGTACTGTGAGTCTGTCACAGAGGTCATGGAAGTTATGGATTCTGTGATTTTCCAAGCAGCTTGGGCACCCACTATGCCAGCCACGCTGGCCACTGCCGAGGCAGTCTCTGAGCAGCAGCGGAGTTGGATGTGGGAGGAAGCTTGGGAAAGGGACAGGAGGCTGGGGCACAGGAGGCATGAGAGCTGTTGGTGGCACTTATTTGGGGGTGCACACTGGAAGTGGCAACATGTCCCTTGGCTCCTAGGTAGAGCACAGCCAGGTGGCTCTGTGCACTGCCATCTCAACTCTCACTGGCTGCCGTTCCTGGCCAATGGGAACTATGAAGCTGGTTCTCAGGCCAAAGCAGTGTGCAGAGTCTCCCTGACTGCAGCTCTGTCTTGAACCTGAGGGACTTGTTGCTACTTCTGGGGGGCTGTGCAGAGCTAGGTAGGGAGCTTGCCAGCCCCTCAAACCTCCCACCACAGGATTAGTGGGGAACCCTCCCAGAGCATCAATGGCTCCCATGGGCTGCCCCCGCCCCTCCTCCAATTGCCCAAGTTTTAGTTAGGGGTATATAATACAAGCGAGGAACAGGTCACAGGCGATGAATTTTTGCTTACTGCCTGTGACCTCTCCATGGCTTTTACTGAAAATATCTGTGACTACAATGTAGCTTTCCCCCTCTTTTTCTGCTTTAAATTTTTGGGGTTTCTGTGGTCCTCTGTGTCTCTTGCTCTACTCATCATCTGAAGAAGTGGGTTGTGCCCATGATAGCTCATGATATTAGCTATATTTTTTGTTAATATCTAAGGGTATGTCTACACTACCCCGCTAGTTCGAACTAGCGGGGTAATGTATGCATACCGCACTTGCTAATGAAGCCCGGGATTTGAATTTCCCGGGCTTCATTAGCATAAGCGGGGAGCCGCCATTTTTAAATCCCCGCTGCTTCGAACCCCGTGCAGCGCGGCTACACGGGGCTCGAACTAGGTAGTTCGGACTAGGTTCCTATTCCGAACTACCGTTACTCCTCGTGAAACGAGGTGTACCGGTAGTTCGGAATAGGCACCCTAGTCCGAACTACCTAGTTCGAGCCCCGTGTAGCCGCGCTGCACGGGGTTCGAAGCAGCGGGGATTTAAAAATGGCGGCTCCCCGCTTATGCGAATGAAGCCCGGGAAATTCAAATCCCGGGCTTCATTAGCAAGTGCGGTATGCATACATTACCCTCCTAGTTCGAACTAGGAGGGTAGTGTAGACATACCCTAAGTTACTAGAGGACCAACCTTTCTGGAAGATACGCTTTAGTCAGTCACACATTGCAGGGCTTGATATAAGAGTAACTGAAGGAAGCTCTATGGCCTGTGTGATATAGGTCAGGCTAGATCAGTGGTTCTCAGCCAGCGACACATGTACCCTGGAGGTATGCAGAGGTCTTCCATGGAGTACATCAATTCATCTGGATATTTGCCTTACAATAAGCTACATAAAAAGCACTAGTAATGTCAGTACAAACTAAAATTTCATATTTGTTTATGCTACACACTGAAATGTAAGTACAGGTTGAACCTCTCTAGTGCAGCACCCCCAGGACCTGATCGGTGCCAAACCAGAGAATTTGCTGGACCATGGGAGGTCAATATTGTCTACCAGTATTACCAACACTTCCACTGCTTACTGGGCTCCTAGAAGACATTTGGGGGTAAATTAGAACAGCACAGAACATTAAGAGCCAGGACTGCTGGCTGTAAACAAACTTTATGGGACTGAGGGAAATTTGGCCCCGCCTATCATAAGTGAACATCTGGCTAACTAAAATCATGCCAGACCAGAGAGTGCTGGACTAGAGAGATTCAACCTGTATAATATTTATATTCCAATGATTTCTTTTAAAACAATGGTAAAATGAGAAAGTAAGCAATTTTTCTGTAGGGAAGTGTTGTGACACTTTTGTATTTTATATCTGATTTTGTAAGCAAATAGTTTTTAAATTAGGTGAAGTTTGGGGGTACATAAGACAACTCTGACTCCTGAAAGGGGTATAGTAGTCTGGAAAGCTAGAGAGTCACTGAACTATATAATTTAATTGATCTTTCTAGCCTCAGAAATCTATGAATCTGTATTCAAATTCCGTAACGTCTACTGTCTGTAAATTCAATTTCACAGCAGAGTTAAGCATATATATCAATGTGCAGTACCTCTGGACAGTACCAGGAATTGGAGTTTTCTTGGAAGTCACATGTAGCTAAGACAGAAAAATTCTGGATTCGCTTCAGCCATTGCACATTGATTCGATTATCTGTTACCCAAGTAAGCCAAGTGAAATAGTGATCACTAAAAACAAAGAATGAAAGCTGGTTATTATAATATAGAAGTAGACTATTACTATCACATCCATTATGGCCCCAATCTTGCTTTATTGAAGGCAATGGAAAAATACCCATTGACATCAATGGGATTGGATTCAGTCCTATGTGAATGAGGACTGTAAACTGCATACTATATGAATCAGTAAAGGCAGTATCTAAAACTTCAGGTTAGCTCCAGATCCATACGGTAGATAAGTATGAAGCTGCAGCATACAGAAAAGAACCTCCAGAAAAGAAATTAAGAGGTCCCATCATTCAGCACAAAACAGAAAAGGAAAAGAAGATGAATTTGAGAACACACTACCTTGATGCTATCACTGCAGGAACAGGTACTTCCTTAGGACCTAAACCTTCAGGGTTAGTAGTGTCTACAATAAACACTCTAACGGTAGGATTTTTAGCCCCAGCCTTCAAAGGAAATGTATTACCAGGTTATTCAAATCAAGCTCTGGAGGATTAGTTACCAGTTTAAAAAAATAACATTTTTTCTTGCAAGAAAGAAATAAGTTTCTAAAAATAATAATAATACTATGGAACATAATGGAGCAAATTCTTAATCTAGTATAAATCTAGAGTAATTCATTGTGGCAATTTGCTACTTCACTTATCATTAGTTTATGCATCAAGACAAATTATCTAGTTCAAAGTCCATCCGCAAAAAAGCATAGTGCTTGGGGGTAGAAAACATGAAATTAGGCGGAAGTTCTTCTCTTCTCTGTGCAGTGTATATCTCTGGAATATATACTGCCCTAGTTTTGGGCAGAAGACTTCTGTTAGAGCATGTCTACACAGCAGGACTAAAGCCGAAATAAGCTACACAATTTGAGCTTCAGCCATAGCTTATTTATGCTTTTGGCACTGTCTACACAGCAGTAAGTCTGAGTAGGAGCTCTCTTCCTCCAACTTCCCTTACTCCTTGTAAAATGAGGGTTACAGGAGTCAGAGTGAGAAGTCCTCCAGCTCGACATTATTTTGACATTATGTCAAAGGAACTGCTTGAAGTGTAGATGCAGACTGTCTTATTTCACAATAACGTCTGTTATTCCGAAATAACACTGCTGTGTAGATGTACCCTTGGGTTCCTAGGAGATCTCTAATACAAAACAAACAACTTTGCTTTATATTGGGAACTCCCATTTAAGGCCTGAACCTAGCCCATTGAAGTCATCTATGTCCTGACTACCTAAAGTCAATGGACTTTGGATCAGGTCTCTGAAGGATTTGAATATATATGAGATCTCACATCCTCTTATTTCTCAGTGCAACATAGGCCTTGATTTTTTTTAAAAAATACAGTATATTATAATGAAAACATTGTTAAGCAACACAATAAGTACAATAGGTAAGAAAGCAAAGTAAGGCCCAGAACCTCCTTATATTTGTAAGCTTAACTGCACTTTCATGAGTAGTTTCATCTATTTCATTGGGACTACTCCTGTGCATGTAAAGGTATAATACACATGTTTATATCTTTTCTTTCTTAAATAAATTCTAAGCTAGAGCAGAATTAAACTCTGCTACACAGGAGTATAAACATTCTTCATGTACATTTGAGGTATCTCGATTTAAAAGACATTGCAACCCATTTACAAACCAAGAGGAATAAAATGGCACCCATTGAAAATAATCAACATACCTTGGGATATGGAATAGACATTTTTCTAGGATACTGGTCCTCACCATAATATGAATATTCAATAATTGGTATGTCAGTATCATTAAATTCTACATATGCTATAAACTTTCCATTTGGAGACCACCACAGAGCATATTTCACAGCAAGCATTTCCTCTAAAAAAATATACATATCAGTTGCAGGTCCTCATTTATAACCTAACAAGGCAATATAACCTAAAATTACATCTTTGCCATCAGTGTACACATCACTTCTCAACTAGAAAACTCTTCTATATAAAAAAGATCTTGACTCTTCAAAAGCACTTAGGAATATGAATAACTTTATTCATGCTGTAGTCTATATTAAAAGGAATTTTGTTCTAGTTTAAATGAGCTTAAATTTAGAGGAGTAGAGGAAACTGAGATGACTAGTGTGAGATAAGTTAGAGGTAAGTTGGAGGTAGTATAATGGAAAAATTGAAGTCAGAGAAGACATGACCCATAGTTATATTGTTGTTATGTTTCTGTTATAACTGGTTTTAGCATGGATTTTTATGAGTGTTTTTAAAATTTGTGAATCTTTTATTAAAATGCTATCTGTGTTGATAGTATGGGAAGAACATTGGTGCATATGTTAATTTAAATAATGTCTAATGTAAAGAACCAATAAGGAGCCTGCAGAATTATGAAGGTTGTAATGAGTAGGCTTAATATTAATTACTATTATAAAAATAGTTGTGTTACTGGTGCGGAGAGATCCACTTAACATCAAACAGGTATTGTAAGGTTCCAGGAATAGAAGGCCATACTCCACTCTGTTTTCAGGAGACTGATCACTTATTAATGGACTACTGAGTGTATAATACTCAAAGAAGTACACACTAAAGAATGCTCATTATAGCTCGAATGCTTCAAGGACTGCTTTTAGAAGTGGACTTGGAAGAAAATGAAGGATGGAACCTAGTGATCAGTAATTGTGAGGCTGTCCCAACTTCTTGGAGTAGCATAAAGGCAATCACCATGTCTGAAGGGTACAAAGAATGAAGGGGGTGATCAGGAGAATGGAAAGGGCAGAAGCTTGGGAAGTAGGTGGACACTGACTGGAAAATATCCTCCCTTTATTCAGAGCACTGCTCTGAGGAAAAATAAATTATGTACAGTACATTAAAAGCTCATGTTTCCTATCAGAAAAATACCTTAACAAATTGGTGCATCATTGACTTTTAAAGCTAGTTCTTTCTATTCCTAAACACCAAAAAGGATTTTCATTCTGCATCAGTCCACTGGCTTATCTGCTCAGGTACTGGGATTAGCCAGAAGAATGCAGAAACTAACAATATACCTTTGTGCAATGCCATGCATGAGGTCAAGGGAGGAGGAAGATAGGATCTTTCTTCTTCATTTGGACAGGTAAATGGTTTATGCCTCAAAACAATAAGTCTGGTTACTCATATCATTATCATCACTTGTACACCTACAGATATTAACTGTCATAACATTTTCCCACACTGAATAAAGCTACTGAATGCATTTCCATCACCTACTGTAGCAGTGAGTTCCATAGATTGATTATATGATGTGTAAAAATACATGTCCTTTCACTGATTCTATTCTTTAATTTTGGGTGCCCCCTTGCTCTATTGCAACAGAAAAAAAGAGGCAATTATTAATTATCATGTCCCCAAATATAGGATCTCTTATGAAGTGCTGGGACTCATAAAACCAGGCACCTTCCCAGCACTCTAAAGCTTTCTCCTGTATATTGATAGGATTTTGCAATAATAATATGCTCTTCTGTAGTTTTCAACCTTATTTTTAAACTTCTCTAAGGAGTGGTTCCCATCTTTTGCCTGTACTTGTTTTTATGTAATGGACAACATAAGGTAGGGTGTGATGATGTAGTGAGACATCAGAACATCATAGGCATGTAGTGAAATTAGAAACTGAAAAATAATATATATACACTGATGAATAGGTCAGTCCAATTGCTTTGTAGAAGTAAATCAAGCTATTTTACGCTGTATTGAGTCTGAATCTTGACCTTAGTTTAAGTCACCACAAGACATGAAGACAAGACATGAAGTGGAGATGTTGTTTTACACATTCTCTGCTATCTACCCTCTTAGTCAGTTCAAAGAGAAACCAATGCTCTGAAGGACATCTGGTTCTTGTCCTTCACAGGAGGATGGCTCTAAGGAAAGATTAGCCTATCTAGTAGGGATCTGTGTGTGAAAGAGAGAGGGGAGGAGGAGAAGGAACTGTAAAAATGAGGATAAAAAGGTATGGCATGGAGTTAGAAAATAAGACCTGTTTTCTGGCATTGATAAGGGCTGGGTAGTTACACCCAACTAAAGCTGCTAACCCAAAACAGCACTATAGAATGAAGTCACATAACAGTGGATGAAAGGAATATTTACAAAGGGCTAAATGTAGCCCATGGTCTAGAGTGGCTTCTGCTGGGACAGCTCCTGCTGAAGGGCACCTAAGGAAGAAAGTCCACTGTGGATCCCCAGTAAAAATTGTCCAAGTACAGATGTCCGAGCCTGACAGAAACTCACAACTGAAATGTAGTAAAATATAGACTCTAAATACAGCACCCACTTGCACAACACCAGAGATCTTAGGAGGGGAAATGAGAAGTAACTTATCTAACTGAAGCTATAGGCAAAATTTAACTGGAGAGAGTGTAGTTTCCTGAGTTGAAATTTAGCCAGGACACAGCACTTAACATTTCTACTCTGATGAAATGTGCCATGTTATCTTGGTTAACCACAGACTCTTGATTTCACATCTCATTTGAAACTGGGACTGTCATTTGGTGATTTATGGGTAATGCTTAGTTACCAAGTTGATAGGCACACCAGGCTTACTATTGCCTTAGAAGATTTCAAAATACTAAACCACTAGCACTGTTTCTTGCTGCACTTTGAGGTTGCTTGGTGTTCTCCCATCTGAGTTCTGACCAAACCCAGACTTTTTTAATGCAGTTTTCAATATTAACTTACCTTCATAGACCCAGTCGGGAATTCCATTAAATATTACATTCTCTTTTCCATTATTAGTTATTTTAATAGGTAGATCTTCAGGATATAGTTTCAGATAGATATTATTCTGATAAACATATGCCTAAAGATGAGAATGTATTTGTTAGGAATATGTACGCTGATATTTAAAAAAAAGATCTGACCAAATTTTCTATAGTCAATGCTATTGTGTATACATTATACATTATAATAGGCCAAATCTTGAAATCTTGAGTCAAGTAAAATTAGAAATGGAGTCTTTGCAAATTTTCCCAGCAACCTAGTATCTCTCTTGGGACTAGGTTTGAATTTGATATAATAAAAGAAAATTATAATATGAAGGCCATATTCTTCTTTCAGTTACACCGGTATAAATCTACAATAACACCACGTAATTTTTTGTCATTATGAAAAAGTACTATATTTAAACTGTTAAACTGTTGATGCAGGTATCTAATTCCCATTAGTTATATTGGAAAGTACACAAAGGCACTGAATGAAAAAATATCTGAGATATTAGTCATAAATGAGTCTCAAAGGATTTAGTTTAGTTTGAATAAGCACCTAAAATTTAGCATCCTCTTTGAAACTCATTCAAACTTTCTGAAATTCTTGTATCTTTTCAACCGAGCTAGAAATTTCAGGTGACCAGGCTTTTTTGTGAGATTTCTGGTATTTCTGCTTCAGGTCCTAGCTCAGACCAGCAAGCATAGGATAAACCATGAGTCTATAATATAAAAATGTTAAAGGAAATCAGACTTTATTGGAACTTCAGAAAAGAATCGATTCAGATTCACTTTGAGATTTGGGCCAAGGTTCTTATTTTACTTGACCACATTTGTCCATTTCTGTTAGAAAAAAGGAGCCTGATCCTGTACCCTTTGCTCATCCCAAACTGTTAGAAAAATCAATGGGCGTTATGGTGTGCTGGGACTGCTAAAATATGAGGATTTTCCTGAAAAAGTGTGTCTCTTAATAGTACCAATGTTCACTTTAATAACATACAAGTAAAATGTCAATTATATGTTAAATGACCAACAAAACAGCACTCAAAATTCCTAGATGGAGCGTGCAGCCTGTTTGACCTCTCTTCTCCCATTGTCAGATATGGAGGTCAGTGAGAGTGCATTTGCTTGTCAGTGTTTTACTAAGAAAATGTCTTAACCATGAGCAATGTGCAAGTTCTTGACAAAAGAAATAATGGGGCAATAGCTAATTAAGTATCACTTACTGTTTACAAGAAGTTAAAACATACGTTTTAGGCTAGAATAAAGTTGTTCTATAATGGTTCTCCCACTTCCACATTGATCAGATAAACTGTTATCTGTATTAAGTATGGTTGATAAACACAGTTTAAAGTCCTGTCAAAATAGGGCTTAAGCAAACATACATAAGCAATAAATCTTTTCTGTTTTTCAAAAAGTAACATTATTTTAGCACATCATTATCTTTACTGACCAATTTGTGTCCAACAGGTGACCAGGATATATATTGAATTGTATGTGGAAGTGGATTTTCTGTTACAAAATTACTAAAAAAAGAAAAAAAAGGAAAAGAAGTTGAAATGACTATTGCCAGCACTGTAAACCGACCATAATATTGTACATATATATATATATATGTGGGACAGATTAAAGAAAAAACACAAAAGCACAATATTTTAACTGCATTTGTTTTGTGAAAAAAGCAAATGTGGTATCAGAAAGGTAGGTAGCATTTGCTGTGCAAACCAGGCAGTTAGGCAGAAAATAATGTGATTCATGCACAAGGGCTTGTATGTGCTAGCAAACTTCTGTGTGCACAACTAAGTCAAGCAGCTCTTTGTCTGACTGCCTGAAATGTCAGTCTTACCCTGTATCCAACTATGGCACACTCAACTAAGACACTTGCTATCCTATAACAGGTGAATTACTATTAGAATCAGCTCAAGCAATGTGTGAATCATGTGATCACATGGAAGTTCCATTGCATCACCTTTGAGGAACCTGCAAAGCATCAGCAGTACCTAGGTACTTCGGGAGAGCAGCCACAGCACCATGTACCATGACATTCCTCAGCACCCAGGCTGCAGTGGCCTCTTCCCTTCACCCCTGGCCAGCACTTTTGCAAGGATGTAAGAGAACAGTCAAAATGGAGAGAAAATCAAATAAAGGAGCTAGATAAAGGACAGAAGGAGGGACTAGAGAATTCTGAGTTGTCAAATATTTAGGCAATCACAGATCAAATGACCCAAGATGCCTAGTGGTGAAATAATAGGAGGATTTTCCCATGGGACATTTTTTCAGGAAAATTTCTGAATTTTGCACCAGCTAATTAAGCAAACATCAGGCAACTTGACAGACTGAAGCAACAACCAGACAGTGAATATCAGAACAGAGCTTTCAAATGGAAATGCTAAGCAAACACATAACTGGAGTATCTGGCCATAGTTATGTGAGAAACAGGTATCAGCTTTTACCTGTATTCAAGATCATAAATGTGGTATGATGCTGTATAAGAATGTCTCCAAAGCTGCAAAAATTGAGTAAGCCAGAAAAAAACATTATCATCTCTGAAGTATAATGCCTCTTAGTGCTCCCCTTGGGCCTACCCACCACTCTACGCAATATAGTACTTTAATTCACCCCTTTAATCTACTGTTAATGCTTCTTGAGCCCATGTTAAGTAATGTTACTTCAACCTATGAAGTATCAGATGTTAAAAAAGCAGAATTTGCAGTCAAGCCATAGAAAAAGGAATTACCTTTGTGTAACTGCTTTCCAGAACTATAAATTTTTTATCAGCTGATAAAACAAAGTTTGTGGCGTTAACTTTTTTCTGAAAGATTGAGAAGTTGATTAGATTCCCGCACTCATGTACTACATATCCAAATATTTAAATCTATTTGTATTTACATGGAAATTTTTAAAGCAACTACCTTTTATTTATTTTTTATATGGAAATGATACATACAAGTGTGTCATTAGTCAAGATGGTATTTGAGCTCTCAGTTTCAACATTATAAAGAATAATGTTATCTTCTGCTGATTGATGAAGATATTCATGGCCTGTTGGAGGGGGAGGGAGAAAATTAATCTTTATACAGAAGATATTGTGAAATAAAAGTGTTCATCTGAGTACAGCCCCTATTTAGCAGTTGAGCAGTTCAAGAGAAAAAGTCTTTTGAAATCAGTATAAAAATAAGTTTTGCCTTATTTTGTAATTCCATAATGGCACAAAATTGTGCAATGATCTGGCCTTTGGACACACAGATACTTGCTGAGATTACACTGCACAACCATGATATGGCAATTACTTTATAGATATAAAACCAATTTCTTCTCTGCATTATGACTGGTCCATTTTAGGCCCCATAACACACACATGGGCCAAATTTTGGCTTAATTATGCATGTGCTACTGATCTCAGGAGCTTAATACTTAACTTCTTATAATTATTCTGTATATTAAAGAACTCACTTAGGGCTTTTCTACACTATGTGGAAGATTGATGCTGCCACAATCTATCTTTCAGGGTTTGAATTAGCTGGTCTATTGAAGAGCTGTTGACGCCAGTAGTCCTGCTCCTTATGAGGAGTAAGGGAAGTTGATGGAAGCGTTTGCTTCTGTTGATCACCCACTGTGTGGACAGTACCAAAACATGATTTAAGCTAAGTTGACTCCATCTACATAATTAACATAGGTGGAGTTGCATAATGTAAGTTGGCTTTCCCTTTTAGTGTAGACCGGGCCGTAGAGCCAAATCCTTGACTTATATGCAAAGTCTGAATAAACAAGCCTCATCCAAAGGCACTCTGTAGTTCTCAAGAGTATAGGATTTTCTAT
The DNA here is from genome assembly GCF_052426305.1 of Pelodiscus sinensis. NCBI lineage: Eukaryota > Metazoa > Chordata > Testudines > Trionychidae > Pelodiscus > Pelodiscus sinensis. The sequence continues at coordinate 36,544,384 of NC_143058.1, forward strand.
CCTAAGGCTACATCTTCACTGAGAGTTCTTCTGACAGAAAATATGCTAATGAGGAACTTGTTGGCATAAGTCGGGTCTCATTAGCAAATTTTCTGGCATTTCTTTTTGCGTAAGGAGTTTTTGCGCAAAAGAGAAGCAGTGAAACGAGGAGTAACGGTAGTTCGGAATAGGCACCCTAGTCCGAACTACCTAGTTCGAGCCCCGTGTAGCCGCACTACACGGGGTTCGAAGCAGCGGGGATTTAAAAATGGCGGCTCCCCGCTTATGCTAATGAAGCCCGGGAAATTCAAATCCCGGGCTTCATTAGCAAGTGCGGTATGCATACATTACCCTCCTAGTTCGAACTAGGAGGGTAGTGTAGACATACCCTGAGGGAAGTGAGAGGTGGGAGAATAAAACTGAGCTCTGGAGAAATGTTTGGCTAGAGTTTCCCCTACAATATGTACCAGTTCCGACTTACATACAAATTCAACTTAAGAACAAACCTACAGTCCCTATCTTGTACGTAACCCGGGGACTGCCTGTATATGAATCCTCTTTCTTCCAATCGGTTAGATACTTGAGGTTTCTGGAATTTCTGCCATAGAAGGGTGAGCTTCGGCTGTGATTTCATACCTTAATTTAGCAATGAGCTGAGCATTCAGTCAGAGCAACAGTCATCCTGGAGAAAATAAGTCTCTGATGGCTCATATACACTTAAATGCTACAATGGTGCTACTCTAATGCTGTAGCACTTCTCTTGTTGTCATAAGTAACCCGTCTCCCTGGGTATGTCTACACTACCCCGCTAGTTCGAACTAGCGGGGTAATGTAGGCATACCGCACTTGCAAATGAAGCCCGGGATTTGAATTTCCCGGGCTTCATTTGCATAAGCGGGGAGCCGCCATTTTTTAAATCCCCGCTTGTTCGAACCCCGTGTAGCGCGGCTACACGGGGCTCGAACTAGGTAGTTCGGACTAGGTTCCTACTCCGAACTACCGGTACACCTCGTGGAACCTAGTCCGAACTACCTGGTTCAAGCCCCGTGTAGCCGCGCTACACGGGGTTCGAACAAGCGGGGATTTAAAAATGGCGGCTCCCCGCTTATGCAAATGAAGCCCGGGAAATTCAAATCCCGGGCTTCATTTGCAAGTGCGGTATGCCTACATTACCCCGCTAGTTCGAACTAGGAGGGTAGTGTAGACATACCCCCTGAGAGGTAGTAGCTAGGCCAACAGGAGAATTCTTCCATTAACCAAGAGCTGTATACAAAGGGCTTAGTCCAGCTTAACTGTGCCACTCAGGGGTGTGGATTTTTCACATCCCTCACTGATGTAGTTAAACCAATCTAATTCTCTAGTGTAGACCAATCCCCAGCATGTATAAATCAACCAGAAAAATATATAAAAAATTAAATATAGCCACAAAAGATATCTTCACTTACTTGAAATCCAGTATGGAAAAAATGTTTTGTACTGAAACTTTCCATTCAAATAATCCTCCAGTGTAAGAGCCCTAGGACTGTCATCTGAGTTGGGAACTTTAGAAATAAGGTGGAGAGAGGAGAGTTAACACTGTGTGGAATAAGCAGTAAAATATGTTCCTTGCTGAGTTTTCCCTCCTTTCCAGAAATGTACAGTACTGAGAAAGGAGTGTTCCAGTTAGACACAGATCAGGCAAAAGCAGAAGCAGCAAAGCTTTCTATCATTGCCCGGTGGCAGCGTCCTTCAACTGTCTTCTGGAAGAACTGCCTCAAGGGAGAAGATGCAAGAAAATGGACAGAGAACAATTCATTTCATATAAACAACTATGTACGTATGTAGCAGCAGACACTTGGAAGGCTGCAGAACCCTTTCCCACACAGTTTCCAAGATCACTCCATATTTAAAGAGAGCATGAGTCCTGTACTTTTGTAGGGTGTGAAGGTGCTTGTAATGTTTACAGGAACCTCCATATCATTTGAAATAAGCCCTAAACCCCAACAAAGAGTCAAATAGCCACTTTAAATAGTTGCTCACCACAGCTAGATTTCAACCAACAACGGAGTAGTGGAAAGCTCAGCATCCCATGACCAGTCCCCCTCTTTACAAACTTTTCAATGTTCTTACCAAGTGTTGGAAAATGGATTTAACACATGAAAAATTATCACATGAACATTTATTATATTTTGCTAATTTCTTAGCATAGCCAAAAGAAAGCAACAATCACCTACAGAGAGCTAGAAATAAAACGGGAAAATTTCATAAATCTAGTGAACTAAATGTTAGAAATCTAGCAAATGTTCAAAGGTCAGTCCCCTTGTCTGATCTCCCTCTACAGCAGTGATCATTCTAGCAACACACTTCTTCTGGATGAGCCATGCATATGACACTTCATAAATGGGCTTCTGACTGGTGCTTAACAGCGTGGACTCTTGGCAGTGCCCAGAGAAGTGCTGGGAAAACCCTACTGACCAGTGCTGGGAAAACCCTACTGGTTGTCTATCAACTTTCTTATCTGGCAGTCAAGGATGTCGGGGAGAACAGGCATGGGCTGAGTGACATGAGTCACAGCACCACTGAGCTCCCAGTGAGACAGGAGGATGGCGTCAGAGGCATAATGGGAATGGAGCAAACAGAACCAAGTCACCTCAGGGTATGTCTACACTACAGCACTAATTCAAACTAACTTAATTCGAATTAGTTAATTCGAACTAAGCTAATTTGAATTAGTGCATCTAGACCTAAAAACTAGTTCGAATTAGCATTTTGCTAATTCGAACTAGCATGTCCACATTGAGTGGACCCTGAACCGAGGTTAAGGATGGCCGGAAGCAGTGCCGGCAGGGCATCAGATTAGGACTTAGACCGTGGAGCTGCTGTCTAAAGCTAGCCGAGGGCTGTGCTTAAAGGGACCCCCGCCCCAGACAGACAGTTATCAGGGGTTCCCCGCTCGCTTGTCTAACTCGATGACGGACAGCAAAGCAGTCCTGGCTTGGAGTGCCCTGAATGCTCTCATTCGGCACATCACAGCACTCGGCCATCGGCCCGGCTGCACTTGCCACAGGCTGCCATCCAAGGGGGATCAATCGGGGGGCTGCAGGAGAGCTTCCACCCCGAGGAGCCCACAGAGCCACTCCAGTCCTCCACATCGGGGGCTCATGCCCCATTCCTCCCTCACCTCCTTCCACTTACTCGTCCCTAGCCCCCCTTCCTGATGTACAAAACAAAGGACAATTGTGTTCAAAAATAGAAACTCTCTTTATTTAACAAAACTCGGGGAGACTGGGAAAAGGAGGTGAGAGAGGGGAAGAGAGGGCAAATAAAATGATGAGAGATTTGGAACAGGTCCCATATGAAGAGAGGCTAAAGAGACTGGGACTTCTCAGTTTAGAAAAGAGGAGACTGAGGGGGGATATGATAGAGGTCTATAAAAGCACGAGTGGTGTGGAGAGGGTGCATAAAGGAAAGTTCTTCATTAGTTCCCATAATAGAAGGACTAGAGGACACCAAAGGAAAGGAATGGGTAGCAGGCTTCAAACTAATAACAGAAAGTTCTTCTTCACAAAGCAGATAGTAAACCTGTGGAACTCCTTGCCACAGGAGGCTGTGAAGGCTAGAACTATTGCAGAGTTTAAAGAGAAGTTAGATAAATTCATGGAGGCTGGGTCCATGGAGTGGTATTAGCCAGGGGATAGAAATGGTGTCCCTGGCCTCTGTTTTGGAAGGCTGGAGATGGATGGCATGAGACAAATGGCTCTGTCATTGTCTTCGATCCATCCCCTCCGGGGTAGCTGGTGTTGGCCGCTGTCGGCAGACAGGCTACTGGGCTAGATGGACCTCTGGTCTGACCCAGTACAGCCATTCTAAGCTCAGGGCTCAGGGTCGGGGGTCTCACTGGACCACCTTGATTTTCATGCAAACCTGCTCCTGGATGGCCAGGCTGGCAGCTCTCCTGCCCTAGACGGCCACTTTCCTGTGCCTAGTGCGGAGATCGTGGATGAGGTCCACCATCTCCGCTCTAGACCAGGTGGGCGCCTGCCTCTTGCAGCCCCGGGCAGACTCCTGGGAGCCGCCAGCCTGGTCCCGGGAAGAGGCGGAGGGCTGGGTGGCAGCGAGTGGCTGGTTCGTGCCGTTCCAGGTGCAGAGTCTGCTGGCTGGGTGCTGGCAGGCTTGCACCTGGCCCGGGCACCGTAGCCAGACCGTGCCCCTTTAAGGGCTCTGGGGCCGGGAGGGGGGCATAGAGTTTCCCTGGTGTTGGCCAGAGTGGCCACCAGGGAAAGCTGGGGAGGGCTACCCTCCCACTAGTTCGAATTAAGTGGCTACACAGCTGTTAATTCAAACTACTTAATTCGAACTAGGCGTTAGTCCTCATAGAATGAGGTTTACCTAGTTCGAATTAAGCGCTCCGCTAGTTCGAATTAAGTTCGAACTAGCGGTTTGTATGTGTAGCGCCTATCAAAGTTAATTTGAACTAAAGTCTGTTAGTTCGAATTAACTTTGTAGTGTAGACATACCCTCAGAGACAGAGGAAACCATGAGACTCAAAGAGCAATAGAAGCAAGCTGCAACTAGATGGTCTAGTTAGCATCCTCTGCATAATTTCATGGGGAGTGGGGAGGAGCTGGAACATTTCTGTATTGAGTGGGGAGTACAAAAGAGATCATCAATGGCACAGGAACAGTTCACTGCTGGATTTTTTGTCTCATCAGGTGGTTCTTTGACAGATATTTCTATAAGAAAGGCTAGAGATTTGTGTTTGAATTGCCAGCCAAACCAGTGCAGCTGTAGTACTGTAAAATGAACAATAATTTGTTTATTTGATGGTAGTGAAAAACACCATTTGTAATGATTTTGGAAGGGAGTCGTCCTCACCAATACTTCATTGCAGCCTGCTGCATTGCAAGCTTGGCTGTTCTGCTGCCACCCAGTTTTATTTGCAAACTACTTCTTGATTTACAAACTATGTATACGTTATTGTAAACCAAGCACAAAAGATGTGGCTGTTTAAAAAACAAAATATGTTGAGAAAGCTAACACACATTAAGCCACCATTTGGGGCTCTGGGTGGTAAAACAAAGAAGTTAGCAGTGTGAATCAAAAGAGAGCACTATTGAAAGCTCTGGGTCTTGTAAATGCAAAGTTAAGGAACAATAGAAACTTAGGTGTATTCATGAGAAGCACAAAAAATAAAATAAAATAAATCATTAGCTCCCTTGCCAGAAAGATCAGGGAAAATTCTTATAATGTGCAGCACATCAGATGCTGTCTGATAAAGGCAGTCGTCCTCTGGTTAGGCTCATCTGTGAGTAAATCCTAGGAATGTCTGTGGTTCTCTTTTTGAAGATAACCACCATACATTTATAGCTTTCTAGTTTTGGGGTGCTCTTTGAACTTAATCCTACTCCCTCTGAATGGGATTTTTGCTATTGCCTTCAATGCAGAAGAAAGCTGTGAAGCTAAATAGAAGTGAATGACAATACACAGACAGAAACCTAGACATGCAAAGAAAAAAACCACACCCCACCCTGAAATCCACTAAGTTGGCGGCAAGCTCAGAAAATAGCCATACAAATTCATGAAGAAGTTAATTCTCCATGATAATATTTTACCGTGAGCCTGAATGTATTCAAGAGAAGAAGGGAAGATTACAAACTTTTATTGAAATGTTGTTAAAAAACTGCTACGAAGAATCAGCTTCTTCATCATTACCTCTTAACACCAGTTGAAGGGACCCTTAAAATGTCTTGAATTACCATATACTTTCCAGATTAAGTTCTTCTACATGAATTATTTAAAATTATTAAAAACCAAGGAATAAGATTTATTTCTATTATGCACTCTAAGGAGCAAAACCTGCAGTCCCATTTGATACCTTTAGTAGGCAAAAATCTCAATCTTTATTTAAAGGTCCTTATAGAATCTAGAATAGAATTCTTAAAAAGGACACCACCGCTATCACTGGTGAAGCTAGTGACCTCCATTTGTCTTAATTTTCACATCAACTGATGAGATTCTTTAAATAGTCTTTTAACCGCATCACTCTGACACACAGTATATCCTCCCATAACTTGGTACAACTGCTACCTTAGCACAACTGCTAAATCTGTCCATTTCTTCTTAAATTTCCAGCTTGCCTCTTTGGGTACGTCTAGACTACATGCCTCTGGCGACAGAGGCATGTAGATTAGACTATCTGGCAAAGGAAAATGAAGCGGCGATTTAAATAATCACCGCTTCATTTAAATTTAGATGGCTGCTGTGCTGAGCCGATCAGCTGTTTGTCAGCTCAGCGCGGTAGTCTGGATGCTCCGCGGTCGACATCAAAGGCATTTGTCGACCTCCCAGGGATAAGGCATACCCAGGAGGTGGACAAATGCCTTTGATGTCGACCACGGAGCGTCCACACTACTGCGCTGAGCTGACAAACAGCTAATCGGCTTAGCGCGGCAGCCATTTAAATTTAAATGAAGCGGCGATTATTTAAATCGCCGCTTCATTTTCCTATGCCGGGTAGTCTAATCTACATGCCTCTGTTGCCAGAGGCATGTAGTCTAGATGTACCCTTTGAGAAAACTGAATGTATGTTTCTTACTTTTTGTTTGCTGGTGACTTATAGTTTTGAATGTTTATTCATAAGCAATTGAAAAGACACTTAAATGCTCCTAATTAAAGCAGCAGCTTTAATTATTTGTGTTTTTCTGACTTTTTTTTGTATAACTAAAGTTAATTTCAATAATTAGTCCTTGAAATCATGTTCCACAAAGAAATACTATGTCTTCATTTCTTCCTCATCTTTCAAATCCTTCCATAACTTTAGTGCCAGTTTTTAATCCTTGCAGAACAATTTGGGTATTGCAGGGTACTGAGAGCCACTGAACCAAACTGTAAGCCCTGTGTGTGGTGGAAACCAATTCAAGCAAGAGGGTGAGATGGTACTCCCAGCTCCAGCACCTCTAAACCCTCATTTTCGATTCTGTTTGTGGGACAGCTCTGATCAGGCCAATAATTTCCTAAAATAATTTCAGTTTTATCTAATTACTACTTCAGTTTTGTTGATATGCAAAATATATACTAACAGACTGGGTCTCCCAAAATAATGTGGCCACTAGATACCCCACTGATATTCATATTATTTGTAGGGAATAAAGTCCCAGATTGTCCAAATTTGAAAACACCAGATCTCCAGAATACCAGGCCGTCATGCACACTAAGAGTATATCGTGAATTGTTGTTTGTGAATGTCCCTCTATGGTTAGAAAGGCTACATAATGATTGAATAGTGTCCTTTCTGGTTTACATAGCCACTTTCACTTTGGGAAGTGGATGTGCAGACATAATGTAAGGGAATGAAGTGTTGGTGGATTGACCTAGCAGTCACTGTTGGGCTGGAGTCCACACATCAGGGATGACAGTCAGTAAGCAGGAGCTGAAAGAATTACTAGAGCCGGGTTCAATAAGCAAGATTTGAAGTCAAAATCAGGCCAGGGGTAGAGACCAGATGTCAGAGGAAATATCAGGCTAGATTCAAGAGGCAAGGATCAAGGCCAGAGATCAGGAGATAAGGTGAGGTCTCAAGTAGGCCCATTTTTGAAGCAAAAAATATATTTTTTTTAAGGATGAGCATTTCTGAGTGAAATTGAGCAGTTTCCAACCCACTGTGAATCAGGAAAGTCAGCTGTCATTGCAAATATGTAATATTCCTATTTTCACAAGTTTTAAGTATTAGATTAGAACAACCATGTAATCAAAATTACAAATGCAGGGAAATCATATAAACTGCAATTGCATATTTATGTAAAATTGAAAGGAAAATTGTGAATTTCTTAGTTCTACATTAGCAAACATGAGGGCAGTTCTCCCATGTCCTCTTCCCCACAGAGTTGTTATAAAATTCTTTCTATAATTCATACTGGATGTACAGAGTATACCTTTTCGTTTATTTTGGAAGAGGGAATTTAGCTGTCTTCCTGTTTAAGCCTCAAGTGGAGTTAATTCTCTTTCAAGAATTCCAGCTTCTCACAGTTAAGCAATATTGTGAAATACAGCATTCTGACTCACCATCTATTTCCTGTTCTTGTCTGACTTGCAAAATTTGCAGACACAAAAACACTCATGTCTGTCTCTGGAAACTGAGCTACAGTTCAGTTGGATTCCAAGACAGATTAGACTTTTATGCAGATAGATATAATACCCACAGTTCCATTAGCTAGAGTACAGATAGGCCAATACCAAACTCTAACTGCTTGGGGTTTAGGAAATATTTACTTATGGACAAGTTAACCCATAATTTTCCTTAACAGAGTTTCTTGAATCTTGTCCCAAAGCATCTGGTACTGCAAACTGTTGGAAACAGGAAACTGGAGTTGATGAGTATAGGAACTGGTCATTAGTTTGACCTGGTTTCAGCAATTCCTGTTTCCTGTCAGTGAGGTTTTGGGCAGAGCATGATGCCAACCGAGCATGTGTTCATGGACAAGGGGAGTACATTACGATCCATTAAGTTGGACCTCTTTGTGATAGCTCATAATTTTTACCATATATTCCTTTCATCTCCACAAGGCCAATGAGCTGAAGGGAAACTATGGAAATTACTCATATCCTTCCACTCTAACCGAACCCAGTAGATTGCTATGGTAATTTTTCCTCCATCTCCAAAGCCCAGAGGTGTATAGTCTCACAAAATTCATACCTCGCCTATTATTATTCACCTGCTATGTGCACAGTAAAATGTTTTGGCTTAAGAATCAGCCTAAAGAAGCCATGGTCCAGCCTCAACTGGGAAGTATTGCAACTATGCCCATTGTGTCCATCAATGATGTTCCACGTCATAGACAAATTTTGCCACTGAGGTCATTTCATGAGATATAATGATTGATGACAACATTTCAAAGTGTATCAGTGCAACCACCAATGCCTTTGGAAAACGTCAGCATCATCTCTAGAATGAATAAAAAATGGTGTTTACATCATCACTACATTCCTCAATGGCTGTGATATGTGGATTATTTAGCAATACCACAGAAAATGCTGGACCAATTCCATCTGCAAGCCCTCTAGCAGATAAAAAGGAATTAAATGGCAGGATTTGGTTCAAAACACTGAGATCCTTCAGTGCTCAGCCATCACAGGCACTGAAGTTTTCACAGTGAGAATGCAGCTGAGATTATGCTGTCCTGTGGACAGTATGTCTGGCAGTAAAATTCCAAAGGCCTTCTTTTACAGAGAATTGCAAATTGGAACATGTCTGGGAGCAGACCAAGAAAACATTCAAAGACTTTGTTGAGGCCATCCTCCAATCCTGCAATGTTGAACTCAGTGTTTCTCAAATGTGGCCACCAGTGATTTTACTCACAGCCTCCTGATAATTGAGGGAAGGGGCAAAGCAGCAGGCCCTCCCCTCCTCCGGGCCCTCAGCAGGAGTTGGGCCTTCCTCCCTCCGATACACAAAAACTGGAGACGCAGGCAGCCTGTGAGTTCCCCAGAGGGAAGCCAACAGCCTCTGGGCAAGATGGGAAGGGGGTTGGCTCCATGTTCCCAGAAGAGGCTGAGCCTTGGGAGGAAGGGGCATCCAACTCTCAGTGCCACTCAGAATGTGGGGCTGGGCCCTCCCCCAGCCCTCAGAGCCATGTGGGGCATGCAGAGTGGCAGTTCAAAGCGGCCTGGGTTCCCAGCTGTCATCACCTTTGAAATCATCAGTCCCAGGGCAACTGTCTCCTTTGCCCCTCTGTTGGTGGGCCTGGTTTTCCACCTTCCTGGGTTTGGTGGGGTTGAGCTCCAGTCATGGGATTTTGGGCTCCATGTGTTTTTTCTTTGGGTGCAGAGCAGTAGGCTCTGTCCCATCTGCACAATAGCAGGCTCTTGTCCCTGGTCCCACAGCAATGGGCTCTGGCACTAGGCTTACATTCCACCACCCCGCCCCCTGCTGCTTCCCCTGGCCCTACATTCATTCCCCTATGGTTCCTGTCCTGCTGCCTCCCTACTCACTTCCCCATTCAGGGCTTAATTTGTTCCCTGGCTTGCCAGGCCTGAGTAAGTCTGCTGTGAAAAGGGGTATTTGTATGTTTGTTAATGTCAGTTTTCACAGCAGACTTAGTAGTTTGTTGGGACGCTGTGAAAAGTGATACTAACATACAGTGTCACATTTCTCAGCAGCAGGCTTACTAGCCAGCAAAACTTAGGAAAAAATAAAAGCAAAAGAAACAAGAACAAAAAAAGAGTAGGTAGCTGCATTCTGCGGCCACCAAAACACTTGTTGTGAGAAACAAAAAGGTTGTGATAAGATCCAATGGCAGCATCTCAGCCATCTTAGACTGAAGAGTTTCAAGACACAGCAGATTGCTGTAGTCAGTACTGCATGGCATAAAGCTAAAAGCACGGCACATTCATCTACAATAGACTTCACCAGTAGCACATGTAGATGACGCTGCAGAACCTCTTTGGTCTTTGATGTCATCTCAGAACCCACAATTACTAACTACAACTCATCCATCAAACTCTCTGAGGCTATGTCTACATTGCATTCTTTTTCTGGAAAAAGATCCACAAACTGCAGTTCTCAATTTGTGTACCTTTTTCCACTTTTTTTTTTCCGAAGAGGCTTTTCCAACATTTGGTCCATCTACAGGGGGCCAAATGTGGAAAAAACTTCCTCTTTCAGAGATCACTTACCCCTCATAAAATGAGGAATACAAGGCTTCCGAAAAAGAGTGACAGCTTTTTCAGAAACTGAGCTGCTCCCTGGATGTGGCAGTGTTTTTCCAGGATATCTCTGGTATCCCAATTACCAGAGTGTATCCTGTACTCTGTAGTGTAGACATAGCTTGAGAGATTCCATCAACATCCTTCTTCAGCCTCTGTATCATAAATGGGCAACTTTGTGGCAGTAGAGGGTCATAAAATCCACTAAGGCCTTAGGCAGGCAAGGGGTATATGACATGATAGCAGAAGCTTGTGTCCTGGCTCTGGGGAGTGTGACATGGGGAGGAGGAAGAGGTCAAGTCTTGACCCACGTCTTGTCACTATGCAGTTGTGGTATCCATCCTATGGGACTGGACTCCCTGTTTCCACCTGTTGGTGCTTTCCACAGGGTCACCTGATACACACATTTGTATGCAAGTGGGACCCTCCCTGCATGATGCCCAGCCCTCTTCCTAGGCCTGGTGCCACTGTATTGCCCGCACTGAGCTGAGTCTGTGGCAGGCCAAATAAAACAATTGGGTGAGCTGGATGCAGGTCCTGGGTTGCCAGTTGCCTTTGGAAGAACTGGTGAGACAATATGGGCTTAAGTGACAGCAGAACATAAAAGACATGCTGTTCTGCACTGCATTGACATTCAACATGGAGAGCACTATCTCCCAGCTTTCACAGTGCTTAGTTGGAGATCCCTAACGCTAAACTTTAAGCAAGACAGGGTGATGCTAGTGGGAAAGTTCTCTGGAGTGTTTGTCTCTTCTGTAGCATCCCCCACTACTGCAGCAGCTACTTTCAGAGATTTAAACCAGTCCTCAATCTTTAGATCCTTTTGGACTCCTCCCTAGAGCTGGGTGATTAACAGATTTTTTGGTTTCCTGGAAGTTCCAAAAAAGTGGTTCAACCCAAACTAAAATTGAAAATGTTCAGATAATTGAAGAGGTCAAACAAAATTTTATTGTAGGCCAAAAGAAATGTGTTTCAATCTGTTTGAAACAGGACGAGCACTCCATACAAGCCCCAAATGGGTTGATGTGGGCCACTTAACTTTACATGCTGCACCCAGCAGGAAGTTAGTGATTGATAAGGTCCAACTACAGAAATCATCAGCCCCCCCATAGGATCAGTCCTAACTACCAGAGAAATCCCTTTTCCCTCCATGAATGTTACTCCGATAAAAACTTCATTCCGCAGACACACTAAAAAGACAAAGTGGTTCATGAGTTGGAAACAGACTTTTCATAGTAGCCAGATCTACACTAAGGAACTCACTCCAAAAAATTCAAGTATAACCATAGACCTCACCACTTCTGGGACTAATTTCAAAACCTCTTCTTTTGACTGGGCTCACCTGCAGCAAACACATTTCTTCCCAGCAAAACATCAATATCCCTGTAAACTAACCAAGCTATTTCCCCTTACACTTAGAAGAAAGAAAATAACCTGCAATTTTTAATATTACTTCTTCTTTTAAAAGCTTGGAAAGAATTAAGATATGGTGAAGGGGGTTGTGCAAATACTTAAATTAGATAAATCCTATGAGACATCTCACCTAGAAAACTGCCTTTGTTAATAGGCCACTGCTACTTAGGTCCTGAATTTAAGACCACATATGTCCCAGTCTTTGTATCAGAAACAATTGTTCTAATAGGGAGCTACAGTAATTAGTTCAGAGAGGAACAGACACCCGCAAACCTCATTGTATGACAAGAGTTTCTCTAGAGCTGGCCAAATAAGGAAACACATTACTGGCTAATATTTCATTGAAAACATGATATGTCGTTGGTAAATAGAGTAGTCATAATCTAATCAAGCCACCTTCCTGCACATAAAAGCAATGCATTGAGCTAATGATTTATTGGAAAAATAGCTTCTACAATTATTATTCAACCATATGTAACTTAATGCAAGTTCTCCAAATCCAAAGCAAATAATAACAGATCATTAGAGTATCAGCGTCCCAAAGGCAAATGCTTTATAATAGAAGTGTGATGAACATTATGTTTGCAGCCCTGTCAAAGCATATTATTTGTCATACACAGTAAAGTTAAAGCATGTGCCTTTCACTTGAAAGAGCTTCCTTCAACATATGTTGGCATCTCCAATTTTTCCGGAACTTTAAACTGTCAGTAAAATGTTCTTATAAGCTGAGAAAGCCATAGCCACACTGGCAGGATAATAATAAAAAACAGTTTTAAATAAATTTTTTAAATTTATTTTATCTAAGACATGTTTTTCAATGGATTACATGATAAATTGCCTTACCTCTTGCTGGAAGTAGTAGAATGCATGTAATTAATAAAGAAAGCAAAAGGCATACAATCACTCCAAATATAATTTTTAGCTGGGTCTGTGGGATAAAAAGCAAATAATAATTATTTTACAGATATATTATGGCTTTGTTTGCACATTAACATCCCCACCACAAAAAAGAAACAGAAAGGTATTCTATTTAATTGCTGACATCAATCCAAGTCAACAAGCATAAATCTTCCTGTAATATATTTAGAACTGTTTTTCTTCCTCTGTCCTGTGAAGCAAATACTTACAGATCGGAACCTGGCCTTGTGCAACAATAGAAAGTTCACAACAATAAATCCAGCAATTTTAAAAGGTTGAATTTTGTTCATCTACTGACCTTCATTTTTCCAGATTTATTCTAAAAGAATACAAATTCTTTCTGCTGGGTGTTGATCAGTGGATCAGTAAGAGGAGTCTGAAATGGCAGGCTCTGCTTTCACAGTTAGTCAAAACTTAGGAAAACTTTTTTTTCCGCATACTTTGAAAAACCTTGCCAAATTTCAAAGGTTTTCTGGAAAATTAGAAACAGATTTTTGGGAGTGTTCTTGGCCCCAAAATGACCTGTGGGCTGCTGTGGGAGTGGTAATTATATTCTCCTTCTCCATGTTAACTGCAACCGACAGCTGATTACAGTAAGTTATGGGTTTAATGACTCAACAGTAACATCAATATATGTTGTTTGCTTCTAAAATGCATAATGTGTGTTGCCAAAACTCAGGGTTTTAGAACTTATTGACAATAATCTTGTTTGTAGTCTCAACGAAGTAACAAATGAGGGAAAAGTAAAGCCTTTCTTATTTCTATATGCTTCTGTGTTTAGTTTTTGGGAGAAAAAAGAAATGCAGAGTGAGGAACAGAATATGTATGCTTTTTAATCTCTTTAAGCCAATAGCTCTTTAGCATAATGAAGAAAATTATTGTATGTACTTCTGAGAAAATGATAATTTGTGAAGCAGACTTTATAGTATACATTTGAATGGGAAACATCTATGGGCCTGCTCCAAAGTCCATTGAAATCAAGGAAAGTTTCTTCATCTACGTCCATGGGCTTTGAGTTTTTCTTTTGCTTAGCCCCATCTCTGATAAGGATTCTTTTAAAAAGTTTGATATTTCAGTGCCAAGAAAAAACATTTTTTTTCAATTTCCCTTATTTTAGTGAGCCAAAATATACACATACAGCTGGTTGTACGAGTGCTCTAAACATGAAATTGCATGTCCCTCTGTCCCCAGTGGCATGTTGCAGCTGAAGTTACTGAAGTTAATGAAGAGAAGTCAAATCATGCTAGTTAGCATACTATAAATATAGTTACACAGGCCTTTCTCAAATTTTCTGATCCTTGCTTTAGCTTTGGTACAGCTCTACCGGTGATAGAAAAAGATGACAGCACTTGCACAGACTGGCCACAGGTGTTTTTACCTTCATGTCATTTAACTTTGCTTAGAGCTGAACCAGGGTAGAAGAGTAGAGAAAATTCTAAATGTAGAAATGTAGACACAACCCTTAGAGATAATGTCATAGGGTATGTCTACACTACAGCATTAATTGGAGTTATCTTAATTCCAAATAGCTATACACACAAAATGTAGCGCGAATTAGCATTTTGCTAATTCGAAATACTGCATCCACACTGACTGGACACAGAATCAGATTTAAGGCCAGTCAGGCACGGCATCAGGTCAGGAGCGTCTGTGTGTGGCTGCTGCCTGAGGCTATCTGATGCCTGTGCTTAAAGGCATCAGATAGCTACCCCTGCCCCCGAGCAGTTGGTTCTCAGGTGTTCCTGCTTGCTTGCCTGCCTTGATGAGGGGCAGCAAAGCATTTGTGTCTCTGAATGCTCTGGTTGCCCTCACTGGGGACACCACAGCACTCTGTAACATGGAGCCAGAGCTGCCCCTGGGCACTCTGGTGCTTCTCCTGGATGTGTTGCTGTGAGTCTGGCTGCACTTTCTGCAGGCTGCCATCCCGAAGGTCCTTTGGGGGGGCTGTCAGTATCCAGGAGGACCTGCAGGAGAGCTTCCACCCTGAGGAGCACTAAGAGCCTCTCTGGTCTGCCCCACTGGGGGCTTGTGCCTCATTCCTCCCTCCTTCCACTTACCCCTCCCTAACCCCCCTTCCTGATGTCAAATAAAAACACATTTCTTGCCAAAAACAAACTCTCTTTATTGACCGAAACTGGGGTGGGAATGAGGGTGGGAGAAGGGAAAGAGAAACCTGGGAGGAAGGAGCTGGAAGGGGGAGGCAAGGGGAGGAAGGGGGAGGAGAAGCTCAGGGTTGGGGGTCTTGCTGGACCAACTTGATTTTCATGCAAACCTGCTCCTGGGTTCGCATGTGGCCTTTAGTGGCCAGGCTGGCAGCTTTCCTGCCATAGACGGCTGCATTCCTGTCTAATGCGGAGATCATGAACGTTGGGGGCATCCCCCCAAACCTGAGTACAGTCCACCCTGATCTCCGCCCTGGACCAGGAAGGCTCCCACCTTCTCTGGGGCCTGGCAGGCTCCTGGGAGCTGGCAGACTGCTCCTGGGGTACAGTGGAGGGCTTGCTGCCAGTGGCTTGCTGGCTCATGTTTTGGGGCCACGGGGTCAGGGCAGTGACTGCTGGCTCTAGGCCAGCAGGCTTGGAGCTGGTACAGGCACTGTGGCCAGAGTCTTCCCCTTTAAGGGCTCCAGGGCTGGGGGGAGGGAGAAGAGTTTTCCTGGTTCGGCCCAGAGTGGCCACCAGGGGAAACTGGGAAGGCTGGAGGCCAGCTAATTCGGACTAAGCAACTAGACAGTGCTTATTCTGAATTAGCTAATTCGAGTTTGGTGTTATTCCTTGTAGAATGAGGTTTATCAAACTCGAATTAAGCGCCCCACTATTTTGAATTTAATTTGAAATAGCGGTTTTCTTGTGTAGACGCTATGGAATTTAATTCGGAATAACGGCTGTTAACTTTGCAGTGTAGACATACACATACTCATGGGCTATGTCTACATTGGCACCCCTTTCTGGAAAAGGGATGCTAATAAGACACTTCGGAATTGCAAATGCCACGGGGGATTTAAATATCCCCTGCGGCATTTGCATGAACATGGCTGCCGCTTTTTTCCGGCTCGGGTTTTTGCCGGAGAAAAGTGCCAGTCTAGACAGGATCTTGCGGAAAATAAAGCCTTTTCCGGAAGTAGGAAAGTAGGAATAAGGGATCTTCCGGAAAAGGCTTTATTTACTCTAGACTGGCGCTTTTCTCCGGCAAAACCCCAAGCTGGAAAAAAGCGGAAAGGGGTGCCAATGTAGACACAGCCATACAGTGTGGTATTGCAAACTGTGCCTTTAAGGACTAAGCTTCTCAGATAAGGGTGTCTACTTGGGTGCTGTGAAGTTCCATCTGTTATTATGTGCAGGCAGTTGGAACAGAGATAGAATAAGTAAGGTGTCTTGCAAGCACCTTAAGTACTGATCACTGAACTCCAGAGAAACAACCCTCCATTTAATCTAATCAAACTAGGGAGCTACTTCAACTTAATGGCAACTCTCCCTGGGCTGCCTTTGGAGAACTCCACAACCCAGAGCTGCCCACAGTATTTCAGAGTTCTGCACTATGGTCCCAGTTCTGCAGGGCCCCTCCTATGTTCTGCTCCAGCCTCAGCATGTCCCATATTCTGGTGTTTCCAAGTGCCCTGTCCCAGAGGGTATCTTGCAGCAATGCAGTGCCTGTCCTGATACATTTCTCTACCAGCCAGCCAAAGGGCACAGCAAATACACAAGATGCTTGTTTTGTTTGTTTGTTTGTTTGTTTTGCTAACATTGATCTTCCTTAGCATCTGCAGATACAGGTTTCCATTTCCCCTTCTCTGCACACAAATACTCTGTAAGGAAAGCTGACACCTCTGGAAAGAATGTAGTGACATTCTCAACTCATTACTTCAGCATGAAAAAACTTGAAAAAATAACAAATAGTCTTGCAGCATGTTAAAGACTAACGAAAAAAATGTAGCTGGTATCATGAACATTTGTGGGCACAACCCACTTCTTCAGATGAATGTAGTTTAAGAGGTCCAAGTTCCAAATAAATAGCAGAGAGAGGGGATGTGGAGGGAAAGGAGAGGAGAAAAAAATGGGAAAAGAATAGTCAATTAGAGTTTCCATGCTAAATGAAGCTGATAGAGAGGGTTCTAAGTGTTCTTAAGTACCTAGTGTTTGGCCTTTTATGTCATTAGGATGTGGAGTGTAGTGGGTAATCCAATTAAGGTCTTTGTTTAAAACTCTGTTGTAGGTATCAAACTTGTAAATTAAATAAAGCCCCGTAGCTTCCCTCTCAAGCTGGTTTTTGGAATTGGCTTGCAATAATACGGTGACTTTGAGATCTATTAATGAGTGCCCAGGCAAGTTAAAGTGTTAAAGTGTTCCCCAACAGGTTTCTGTGTAAACTTAAAAAACAATGAATAGTCTGGTAGCACTTGGCACAGCCCACTCCTTCAGGTGACAGGAGTATTAGATGTGTTACCTTTTGAAATATCTGATTTGTGTCCATTCATCCTTTCTCGCAGAGACTGCCCAGTTTGACCAATATACATGGCAGAGGGGCATAGCTGGCACAGATCACATTGGCGGATGTGCAGTTACATGAGCTTTTGATGTGGTGGTTTATGTGGTGTTTGTCTCTGTGGGATTGGAGCAAATCTGGTTGTATCTTAGGGCCTGGCTGTAAACAATTGATTGGGAAATATGTCTTGGATGGAAGCTAGAGGCTAAGTGTAATCATCAGCAGGTTTCCAGTACAGGGAGGTGGAAATGTGTCCGTCCATCATGTAACTGTACTGTAGTGTCAAGAAAGTGGAGCTCTTGTGTGGACTGGCCCAGGCTAAGGTTGATGGTGGGATGGAAGTTGTTGAATTCCCTGTGGAACTCTTCACAGGTCCCCTTCCTATGGGTCCAGGCTGTTCAAATATGTCTGCAAGACTCCTCGGTCCCTCTTGTGGAGAGAGGCCTTGGAGGAAGCAGTACAGTCCAGGGCAGGGAGGGAGTGGGGTCCAAATCTATGCTCTGAAGCACAGTTGGGATGTTGCAGGGCAGCACAACCTATGGCTCAACTCAGTGCAGCAATAGCACTATAGCCACAGGAGAGCTAGGAACTGACTCAGTTTTAGCAAGCACATCTGAAAGCCCAGGCAGGGGAGGATATAGGACAGGGCGAGCGAGGTGGCCACCCCGGGCCCCGTGCTTCAAGAAGCCCCGTGCATGTGCCATGGCAAAGGGGGGCCCCGTGAAATTTGTGCTGCCCTGGGCCCCGCAAAATGGTCATCTGCACCTGAGCCCAGGACAGCCCCTGAAAACCAGAAGATCCCCAGAACACTTTCCACCCTATTAGTTGCCACCTCTTCCCCATATTGTGTAAGCTTATAAAGTCTCTTTTTTCATTACCTCCTTCAGTTGATCAATTATCTTAGCTGGTATCTGCCTTTCAAACGAAGGCCTTATTTGTGAAGGACTGTGAGTTTTTCTCTGCTTTGTCTCCATACTCAGCCAAACAAGCAACCCACATCCTCAGCTTTATCTCTGTCTCCCCCTTTTGGCAAGGAAGCTTATCTTACAGATCTGAACTGCTGCCAAAGATGGCTTGAGAAAGAGTAGTGACCCAGGACTATCAAACCTATCCTAGATTATTCACATTTCTTTCATGTCATTACAAGATCTAGTGATTAGAGATCTCTTGGACCAGTCAGTCCAGTACTACCAGATTGTTTACTAATGTTTTAAAATACAGGCAATATTTTATTTGTAATCCCACACCAGTAAAGTGGCCCTTTCTTTGTGTATGCTGAGTGCCTTCACTTAACTCACATTAACCATCACCCAGATAACTGACAGCCAATAAATAGAACAATAATTCCCAATTCCCCAGTGCCCCCAACATAAGGCATCTCCTTATTACCCTTCCAAACCATTCCCATCATCTTCTCCTCCAATGCCCCAGAGAATGTATGGGCTTTGAAAGAAGTCCTGAAGCTTAACCAACCCTGAATATATTGGAAAAGTAGGAAAAGGACATTCTTGAGTAGAGGGTCTTATCAGAGAACGCCTTGTTTGCAGCTCGCAGCTATTACAGCAATAAAATGGATCCCAGCTGGGTTCCCTCCTTTCATTGCCATCCCTCAGGACCCAGAACTGTCCAAGGGAACCCTTTCCCACTCTGAGAGCACTAGGACCCCATTGGTAGTGGCCTTGTGGAACAACCACAGAGAGAAACTAGCCAGATATTCCAGGAGAGAAGCAGCCAAACCAGGACCTCTGGACATTCAGAGGACTTCCAACCATTTTAATTGTGCTGAATGCCCATTTGCCTCAAACCACTTCTCTCTGCCTTTCTTAGTTTCTTCTTAGCTTCATACCACACCTCTTCTCCCCTTCCATTGCCTCTCCCCTTCCCTAGCCTCCTAACTAAACCCACTTTGCCCCTAGCCCCCCAAAAATCACAGCACTAACATGACATCTGACATTGCACTATTTGCTTGTGTGTTCTACCACTTTCCCCACCTCGCATCTGTCTTGTCTAATTAGCCTGTAAACTCCCCAAAGCAGAAACTGTCTGCTATTTTGTGTTGGTACAGCACTTGGCAAAAGGGCCCAGCTGTGTCGATTGGCCCTTGGGCACTACCATCATAAATACGATTAATTAGAAATTAATCACTGGGACTCCATATTGAATGACTCTGCTGATAACAACTGTAGTACTGTGGGAGAAGGAGACAAGAGTCACTTACATTGACTCTGCCCAAACCACTGTCTGAATCCATTAGGGATTTAAATGGTCAAAAACAGGACATTGCACTCTGCCCAGAAACTTACAGACATCAGGTATAATTCCTGAAGCATCTGTACTATGTGCTCTCAGCCAATGGTTCTCGACCTTTCTAGACTACTGTATGCCTTTCCAGAATCTGATTTGTTTTGTGTCCCTTCCCCACCTCTACCCCCCGCTTCTGGCTCAAGTTTTGTCTCTCTTAAGAACTACTTGCTTACAAAATCAGATATAGGAATACAAAAGTTTCACAGAACATTATTACTGAAAAATTGCTCACTTTCTCACAGTCACCATATAATTAGAAAATAAATCGTGACCTGCAGGTTGAGAAACACTAATGTAGCAATACAGAGCAGCACAAGCAAATCATTGTCTATGACATTTTAATTTGTACTGACTTTGCTAGTGCCTTTTATGTAGCCTGTTGTAACCCCACACAGGCGAATATCTAGAGTTGATGTGCCCCCTAGAAGACATCTGAGTACCCCGAGGGATATGTGTACCCTGGTTGAGAACCATGGCTAGGCTGCCACATTCTGTATCAGGTTAACTTGCAGAGCACTCTGAGGAGTAGATTTATGTACAGGACTATGTAGCACTTTAAAGACTAACAAGATGGTTTATTAGATGATGAGCTTTCGTGGGCCAGACCCACGAAAGCTCATCATCTAAAAACCATCTTGTTAGTCTTTAAAGTGCTACATAGTCCTGTATTTTGTTTCAGCTACACCAGACTAACACGGCTACATCTCTATCACTATTCTAGATTTATGTAGCGCTCATTGCAGTATTCTGTTCTCAAGGCGACAGAGGCATGGTTACCTTCAGCAAAATCTGTATCTAGTATAAATAATTCTATTCACTTTACCAAGAAATTATGAAAAACAAGATTTTTGGCTACTGCTGCTGCTTCTGTCCAGCCATCACCTTGGTGATCTGGCCACCCAAACTCTGAACCTGCATTACATTTGGCAGCTGCATTCCTTCCTCTGGACTTGCACGTAACCTGTGTCTAATGAGCACTGGCTCTCTTCTAAGGCCCTATAATATTTTTTTTTCAGTTTAGCTTTAAAGGTGCCACTTCCACCACTTCTCTTGGGAGATTATTTCACAGGCATTGTCGGAAAGAGCCTTCAGTATACTGGAAATGGGCATTAGGTTCTTTACCAAAGTGAAAGAATATTGTCATAGCCAGTGTCCTTCTCAAGGGAAGTGAACAGAAAGTAAATAACTGTGCCATCTAACTGAACACTGTGACTCAAACTCAGAAGCTGCTTTTCTGGGTAGTAGTCAAAAGACCAAGAGGTAGTAGTCAAAAGGCCAGAAGTCAAATCTTCTGTGAGCATCTTGCTTTCTTTACCTGTTCCAAACTGCATGGGTTGAATTCATGTAGAATGAGAATGAGGCAGAATAAGAAATGAATCCAGAATACTGATGTATGTTTGTGGTCAGAGTTAATGTATCCCTAATGATTATCTAAGATGTAAAAGAAAGCCAACCATCCTAATTGAATTGAAACTGAATGGGAGTTGATAACCAACTGATATTGTCAGTACAATTTGGAGGGGGAAGGAGGTAATGAAAAATAATAATTCACACCGATTGAAGAATCCAAAAAAAAAGCAACTTCATTTTTTCCCCACAAAGACAACTTTCATCTTTAGTTTTTGACCCGTTCTAGAAGAAAGATGACATCTGACATATTTTAAGAAAAAAATCTTCCATTTAAGATCAGCATTTGTAATAGATATTTGTTCCATACTTTCAGGGTCCTAAATCTTGAGGGACTCTTTAAGCAAAAATGAATTGAGCACCAGAAAATGTATTATTTTATATACAGATTGAACCTCCTAAATCAGGGACTCTCTGGTCTGGCAACATCCTTAGTCCTGCTGGATCACAGATGTTGCTGGACCAGAGAGCCCCAGCGCCCAGGAGTGTGAGCTATTTGGGAGTCCAGTGGGGCAGCTGCAGAGCCCTAACCTGGCACAGCAGCAGAGGGACAGTCACAGAACCCCATTCCTGAGAAGCCCTGACCAGGCAGGACATAAGCGGGCCATGATGGCTAGGGAACTCCATCCCTGGTCAAAGTCAAGTCCAAGTTCTGTAGGAACAGAGCCAATCGGAGGAGTATTTATAATGTAGACTTGTTGATACTGGGTAACATGAAGTGAACATAGAAATGGAGGAACTTATATGAAACTATAAAAAGAATGTGTAGTCCTGTGACACCTTAGAGCAGGGTTTCCCAACCTATGGGTTGAGACCCAAATATGGGTCACCATTACATTTCAAAAGGGTCGCCAGATGTCTCCCCAGGTGGCTCTGTCCCTTCTCCTCCCCCCGTTTTTGAATTGCCGTGGGTCACCAAGTCTTCCTGAATTGTCAGAATAGGTCCTCATCTGGAAAAATCTGGGAATCGCTGCCTTAGGGTATGTCTACACTACAGAGCTAATTCAAACTAACTTAGTTCGAATTAGTTAATTCGAACTAAGCTAATTCGAACTAACGCATCCAGACTAAAAAACTAGTTTGAATTAGCATTTTGCTAATTCGAACTAGCATGTCCACACAGAGTGGACCCTGAACCGGGGTTAAGGATGGCCGGCAGGGCATCAGATGAGGACTTAGAGCGTGGAGCTGCTGCCTCAGGCTAGCCGAGGACTGTGCTTAAAGGGACCCGACCCACACCCCAGACAGACAGTTCTCAGAGGTGCCCCGCTTGCAAAGCAGTCCTGGCTTGGAGTGCCCTGAGTGCCCACACTGGGCACATCACAGCACTCGGCCATCAGACCGGCTGCACTTGCCGCAGGCTGCCATCTGTGGAGAGGGGGCAATTGGGGGGCTGCAGGAAAGCTTCCACCCCCAGAAGCCCGCAGAGCCAGCCTAGTCCTCCCCATCGGGGGCTCGTACCCCATTCCTCCCTCACCTCCTTCCACTTACCCCTCCCTAGCCCCCCTTCCTGATGTACAAAATAAAGGACAATTGTGTTCAAAAATAGAATCTCTCTTTATTGAACAAAACTGGAGGAGACTTGGAAAAGGAGGTGGGAGAGGGGAAGAGAGAGAGTGGGACAGGGGAGGGCAACTACAATGATGAGGGGTTTGGATCAGGTCCCATATGGGCTATGTCTAGACTGCAAGCCTCTTTCGAAAGAGGCTCTTTCGAAAGATGCTTTCGAAAGAGCCTCTTTCGAAAGAGAGCATCTAGACTGCACGTTGAACTTTCGAAAAAGCGGCTTGCTTTTTCGAAAGAAAGCATCCAGTGAGTCTCGATGCTCTCTTTCGAAGAAGCCCTATTTACATTGAAGAACGCCTTCTTTCGAAAGAGGAACTTTCGAAAGAAGGCGTTCTTCCTCGTGAAATGAGGTTTACCGCCATCGAAAGAAAAGCCACGTTCTTTCGATTTAATTTCGAAAGAACGCGGCTTGAGTCTGGACGCAGGTGAGGTTTTTTCGGAAAAAGGCTACTTTTCCCGAAAAAACCCCTGAGTCTGGACACAGCCATGAAGAGAGGCTAAAGAGACTGGGACTTTTCAGCTTAGAAAAGAGGAGATGGAGGGGGGATATGATAGAGGTCTATAAAAGCATGAGTGGGGTGGGGAGGGTGCATCAAGAAAAGTTCTTCATTAGTTCCCATAATAGAAGGACTAGAGGACACCAAAGAAAAGGAATAGGTAGCAGGCTTCAAACAAATAACAGAAAGTTGTTCTTCACAAAGCAAATAGTCAACCTGTGGAACTCCTTGCTGCAGGAGGCTGTGAAGGCTACAACTAGAACAGAGTTTAAAGAGAAGTGAGATTAAGTCATGGAGGTTGGGTCCATGGAGTGGTATTAGCCAGGGGATAGGAGTGGTGTCCCTTCCCGAAGTTTGTGGAAGGCTGGAGAGGGATAGCACGAGACAAATGGCTTGGTTACTGTCTTTGGTCCATCCCCTCCAGGGTCCCTAGGGTTGGCCACTGTCGGCAGACAGGCTACTGGGCTAGATGGACCTTTGGTCTGACCAGTACGGCCATTCTAAGCTCAGGGCTCAGGGGCGAGGGTCTCAGTGGACCACCTTGATTTTCATGCAAACCTGCTCCCGGGTGGCCAGGCTGGCAGCTCCCCTACCTTAGATGGCCACTTTCCTGTGCCTAGTGCGGAGGTCGTGGACGAGGTCCACGATGTCTGCACTGGACCAGGCGGGTGCCCACCTCTTGCGGTCCTGGGCAAGCTCCCGGGAGCTGCCAGCCTGGTCCCGGGAAGAGGGGGAGGGCTGGGGGCATCAGGTGGCTGGCTCGAGCCGTGCCAGGTGCAGGGTCTGCTGGCTGGGTGCTGGCAGGCTTGCACCTGGCACAGGCACCATAGGCAACCCGTGCCCCTTTAAGGGGTCCCGGGCTGGGAGGGGGGCAATAGAGTTTCCCTGGTGTTGGCCAGAGTGGCCACCAGGGAAAGCTGGGGAGGGCTAGCCTCCCACTAGTTCGAATTAAGGGGCTACACACCCCTTAATTCAAACTAGTAAGTTCGAACTAGGCTTAGTCCTCGTGCAATGAGGTTTACCTAGTTCAAACTAAGCGCTCTGCTAGTTCGAATTAAGTTCGAACTAGCGGAGCGCTAGTGTAGCGCCTATCAAAGTTAATTAGAACTAACGGATGTTAGTTCGAATTAACTTTGTAGTGTAGACATACCCTCAGAGACTAAAATATATATATATATATATATATATATATATATTGTATCATGAGCATTCAAGGACAAAACCCAGTTCTTCAGATCAGCTGGAGTGGAAATAATAGGAACCCAGAATTTATAACAGAAAAAGAAGGGAGAAAAAAGGGTACCTGTCAATTGTAGTACTGCTGCTAGTGAGACTAACTGAGTGGGCTGGAAGTGTCCCAGACTTAGCTTTTGATGTAAATGAGGTGTGATGAAACTGTAATTAAACTATCAATCCCTTCCTTTGTGTTTTGGAGAACAAATCACATACTCGCTGTTCTGGAGCAATCAGGATTTGCAGAAGACTGGCTTTTTCCCCAACCATGTTTGGGCATAGGTGACACAGTCTAAAATATCCCAAAACCTCAGGAGGAAGAAACAGCTAATAAACAGAAGAGGGTGAAAAAAACCAAAACCTCAGTGTTTGATCAGAACATCCAGTTCCCAAATATTCATCTGCTTCTAATGGATGGGCATTTACAGAACTTCACAAAGGAAATGATTCAAACTCATATGACACAGACCAATACAACCGTATAAAAAAAGAGCATGATCTCTCATAAATGTGTATTTTTCTGATTTGGAGGTCTAAACATTTTGGCTAGGTCTACACTGTCATGATTTTCTGAAAATGCTTTTAATGGAAAAGTTTTCCATTAAAAGAATTTTCGGAAAAGCGCGTCTAGATTGGCAGGACGCTTTTCCGGAAAAGCACTTTTTGCGGAAAAGCGTCTGTTGCCAATCTAGACGTGCTTTTCCACAAAAAAGCCCCGATTGCCATTTTCACGATCGGGGCTTTTTTGCAGAAAACACTACCGTGCTGTCTATACTAGCCCTTTCGGGCAAAAGTCTTTCGGAAAAAGACTTTTGCCCGAATGGGAGCAGCATAGTTTTTCCGGAAAAGCACTGATGATTTTACATTAGATCGTCAGTGCTCTTCCGGAAATTCAAGCGGCCAGTGTAGACAGCTGGCAAGTTTTCCCGGAAAATGAGATGATTTTCCGGAAAAACCTTGCCAGTGTAGACACAGCCTTTAGGTATATGTTGTAATAAGCAGAGAAGTCAAGCAGCAAGTGTTGCAACATTAAGAGTAACAGCACAAGCTGTAAAGGGGTAGCCAAGTTAGTCTGTAACAGGAAAAACAAGGGAGAAGGGAAAAAAGAGAAAGAACAGGAGAAAAAAAAAGGAAGGGAGGAAGAAAAAAGATAGACACTGAGCAGATAAGCTACTACTAACTGTCTTTCTTTTTTCTTCCTCCCCTCCTTTTTTTCTCCTTTTTCCCCCTTTTTCCCCTCCACCCTCCTGTAGAAGCTATTTTATGTTTAGCTAGAAGCCATCTTGTATATCAGAAACCATTTCAGCTTTTCTCTCAAGCATGTAGACCAGAGTGAACTTTCTGTCACCCCGTGAGAAGAGGCCTACAGGATGGGCTATTGGTACATGTTAATTGGGCTGGTTGGGACAGGAGATGTACTCCCTCGTACCTGTCCACCATCTTGTTGATAAGGCTTTGTTTTTCCAAATTTAATTAAGGATTTCTGTAATTGGATGCCCTGACGTCAGACTGTTTGGTTAAGGGTATAAAGATACTAGGACTGATTGTATTAAGCAGCTTTACTGGGCCCGGCTTTGCTGGGACCACATTTGGCTCACTTTGCTTTACTGATCAATAAAGCAATCAGTTGTTAGCCGCCTAAACAGAGAGGAGCGTGTTTTTGCTTCGACACTCCCCTTATTTATTCTTGGATCTGGAGTTCTAACACTCCAGTCATCTGAAGAAGTGGTCTGTGCCCACGAAAGCTCATGATACCATGTACATGTTTTGTTAGTCTTTAAGGTGCTACTAGTCTATTTGTTGCTTTTTAAGTTTATCACAAGCTATGAAGACCAACAGACCCTTCCAATGTCTCTCTGATGTTGCTTCCAGTACATTAGTCTCAACATCCCATGCTTCAAAATATTGCCCAAGCATGTGATACGGATACACTGAGTAATCATCGCAGAGCAGCCTCTACTTTCCACGTGTGCTAGCATACAGTAGCAGTGAGAAAGGGGTGTAGGAAAGATGGGTCAGAGGAGGAGGAAGCAAATGAGCAAAATGGATAAAAAGTCAAAAATTAGAAATAAAAACAGTTCTCAATGTGAATAAAACCACTATTAGCTGAAAAACTTGAGAGAAACATGGAAAACAGCACTCTTGAGGTTTACAATAAGAAGACAGAATTCAGGAGCATGGAAAGAGGAGAGTGTAAATGGGGTTATGGGTAGCCTGAGGGCACTGACTGAGCTGCTCAGTACCAGGTGGCCAAATCAGGTCAAATACAAAGTCAGAGTCCATTACCAAATTGAGAATATGACCCTTCTGGCACATGGAGCCAGCAACAGCTAGGGCAGAGGTGGGCAACCTGCAGCCCATGGGCCACATGGGGCCCATCAGGGTTCTACGTGAATCCAAGGAGAGGTTTTGTTTACCGCTGCCCACATGCAGAGTTGCCAGATTCCTCTGGTTTCTAGCCACATAGTTTTTTCCTACTGGTATTACTAAAGTGACACACATGTAAAGCAAGGGCACATGAAGGGAGGTGCATGCTTATTGCACACAACATTGACTGTAAAAGTCGTGCGCTCCCTCTGCACCCAATCCAAATGCTGCTACAGTTCATTTGGCTCATTCTGCAAATTCTAGGTATGCAAGCATAGTTAGCAAAACTACCCTAGCCCAGGAGACCGTTTTGGTTACAACCATCTTGTGGTCCACTGAGATGAAGGAGACACACTCATGCAGCCCATTCACTAGCCTAGGTTGCACATCAATGATCTTTAGGTTCTTCTCCACCCATCCAACACAGAACCAGCTCGAGCCCAGACACAATAATCTGGGAAATTCACACACACACCCTAGGCACTGCTGAGAGGCAATACTACCTTTCTCACAAGCTGTCATGGTCATAAGGGATGGCCAGCAGCCTGGGGACTCAGGGGTTAACTATGTCCCTGTACCTAGCCAGGTAGCATTCAGCCAATAGAAATGCAGATAGGGATTTCAAACTGAGACGAAGGAATTTTGGGGTTTTCCCTTTTTTGATTCTGGGTCAGTTGGCTCTCTAGATACTGAGTGAGACAGAATACATGTCTCTCTCCAAGAAAGGACTCTTCACCATCTGAAAGTAGGGCAAAGTCTAGATAAATCCATTAAGTTATATTGTTTTCTGCTTTGGGAATTTGGATCTGAGATCTGTGCTGTTAGAAATGGTTTTTTTCTTCTTCTGTAATTAAGTCCTGAACCCATAAGTATCGCCCATGAGTTTATTAATTTGTGACTCTTATGATACAGTCACCTTAATTATGCTTGCAACAGTAGTATTGTATTGGTAATAAAAGTTCTTTCTTTTTTATCAACCTGGTATTGGTTCAGATCTGTGTCCTGGAAAATCTGTCTGTGGATATCAGCATGCCTCTGACTAGGGGGCAGCTATCACAGACTGCAATTGGTATTTTCTCTTTGCTTTTTCAAGCTCTTTGTGGAAAAGAGCTTAGGGTGCCCTGGGGTTGGTTTCACGTTTCCACCCCTGTTGGTGGGTTTAAAAGCACTTGATGGTGGCAGTGGATTTTTATCCCCAAAATCTAGGTTTTTAGGACTTTGGGGGGAAGTTTTATACCAAAGCCTGGAAATATAAGGTTTTGGGGTACTTTTGCGGGCTCCCACTTCTGTATTCTTTGTGCTAGAGTGGGGAATCAGTCTTGACACAAGCACAGAGTCTCAGTGAAGAAAAGAAAATGTTATTAAAAGGAAGGGAAGTAACTTGGTATTAATTTGGGAAAACACCACTAACAGTGTTCATAAACATAAATCATGAGTAAGAGCTCCACCCCAAGTAGGCTGGGCAGTATCATTTTAGAATCATAGAGCTGAAAGAGACCTCAGAAGGTCATGAAGTCCAGCCCCGGCCCAAAACAGGACCAATCTCAACTAAATAATTCCAGCCAGCACTTTGTCAAGCCGAGACTTAAAAATCTCTAGGGATGGAAATTCTGCCACCTCCCTAGGTAACCCATTCCAGTACTTCACCACCCTCCTAGTGAAATAGTTTTTCCTAATATCCAACCTAGACCTCCCGCACTGTAACTTGAGACCATTTGCTTCTTGTTCTGCCATCCATCACTACTGTGAACAGCTTTCTCCATCTTCTTTGGAATCTCCCTTCAGGAAATTGAAGGCTGCTATCAAATCCCCCCTCACTCTTCTCTTCTGCAAACTAAACAAACCCAAATCCCTCAGTCTCTCCTTATAGGTCATATGCTCCAGCCCCCTAATCATTTTGTTCACCCTCCGCTGAACCCTCTCTAATGCGTCCACATCCTTTCTATAGTGGGGGTCCCAGAATTGGACACAATATTCCAGATGTGGCCTCACCAGAGCCGAATAAAGGGGAATAATCACTTCTCTGGATCTGCTGGCAATGCTCCTAATGCACCCTAATATGCCATTAGCCTTCTTTGCTATGAGGGCACACTGTTGACTCATGTCCAGCTTCTCATCCACTGTAATCCCCAGGTCCTTTTCTGCAGAACTGCTACTTAGCCAGTCAATCCCCAACCTGTAACAATGCTTGGGATTCTTCTGTCCTAAGTGCGGGGTGAGGAGGCTAGAGACCAGGTCAAACCAGCCCAGGCAGAAGAGGGTATGTAGCCTCCAGACCAGAATAACTTCTTGGTGGCAACCCTGCCTGGATCCCTGAAGGCAACAAAGCAGCAGTTCCTGCAAATTCTAAGTCTAGGCCCATGGATTCTAACATAAAAAAATTAGTAAAACCAGAAAATAATGTTTTGCATGTTCACACTGCTGAATAATACACAAAAGAACAACTTTGAAGATCTCAGTACAAAATGCAAAACTTTTTCAGATCAACAAATCTGGACTCTACCATTCAGCGCTCCCAGCATATCCTGTTGAGAGCTGTACATATTTAAGGAGAACACATATCAGTTGAATCAGTGTAGATACTAAGGGAGAATTTTGCCCTTAGAATCACATTTTTTACATGCCATATGTACAGATTGGGAGAAATCTACTTTTTATTTGAGAGCATTTGTCTGTGTGACTGTCTCATGTGTCTGTCTGTTCAAGAACTCTTAAATGGTAACAGTTAGTGCCACCAAATGCGGCATTCAACTTCTTATCATAACTTAGAGCCAGGTAAGGGTTTAGTTGTGCCAGGAAAATGGGATGTGCCCAGAATGGGACTGCTTTTCATGAAATCATATAGAAAAGAGGCAGAATCATCAGACAAATGAAAGGGGCTGGGTGAGGGTGCATTCCTCCCATTAGGGACCGCCCCAGCCACGAGGCTCTAGCCCCAAAGGCGTCTTTAGGAAGGTGGGGACTGAAGCTCCTCCAATTAATATGAGAACATTGCTGGCTGTTCCCCTTTGTCAGGGAACAAGGGGAAAGAGCACAGTTTGCTACATTCCTCACTGTAGCTGGGGAGCACAGGGGGCAGATGAACCTGCCCCAGCCGGAGGACATGTACCCCTTCCCCAGCTATGCCCGCTGCAGTGGCCATGGTGAGGTGCTTCTCACCTGGCTCAAAGCTGCTACAGCGAGAGAGGATTAGGGTTGTACTCTCTCCCTGGTATAGCCTGTACACTGAACCCCTCATCCCCATCCCATCCCAGAGCAATTATGTAAATGAAGCATGTACATTTTCATTTTAAGTAACCCTAACCCTAACACCACCCCCCAAAAAAAATTGAATTAAGGATTCAAGCAACACTGGGTAAATCTTCTAGTGTTATATAAGTACAATGTTATGTAAGCACTCCTCCTTTCCTGAGAGGATCTGAGCCTGGCACTTCCTTGCTGTACCAGAGGAAGAACAAAGGATGGGACCTCACATTGTACAATACAAGCAACAACTTTAACTTCAGTTTCTGGTCACATAAGCCTGCTTGCTGCACACAATGGTAATGTCATATGCTCTGAGCCTAGGAGGTCAAACAGCTTTCAAAGCTTTTATAGCTACTGTAGCATCCTGCTAAAAATGAAAAAAAATCCCAACTATTGAAACTGTCTTTTAAGATATGCCATTATGAAAGATATTTAACTCACAGTAGAGTCACCATACACACAAGTCAGTCAGGTCTTTGTGGGTGGAGTTGGGAATTAAGTGTGAACAGGAGGGAGTAGACAGACAGTACCACTGCCATGCAGCAACAGTGAACTCAAGGAAGATGGTGTCAATACTCTACATAGAGTGAGGTTATATGAAACTTTGGGGAACCAAATGCCATTTGGAAGTGCAGAGGCTCAAATTAGCTCTATAAACACAGACCTTCTTAAATCAGCTGCACATCCCTGTGTATTTAGATGCCTAACATATATACCCATGTTTCAAAATTTTGAGCTTAAACCTGAATCTCTCTTCACATTCTAAATATATTACTAATGTTACCTAATTACTCTTCACGACTGTGACAGTTAGGCAAATAAATTATCTCCATTTTACAGATAAAGAACCTGGGATATATATATGTGTGTGTTGTGTCCATGACACCTGACCAAATGTAGATGGGAAAATACAAAATAGAACTTAGACCAGAAAGAAAGCACTGTGAACCTAACTTACATTTAATCTTACTTGAACTATTGTGTGCTCCTAGGAATCCACAAATGTAGTGATCAATTCCTAGGGTATGTCTACACTGCAAAGTTAATTCGAACTAACGAATGTTAGTTTGAATTAACTTTGATAGGCGCTACACTAGCGCTCCGCTAGTTCGAACTTAATTAGAACTAGCGGAGCACTTAGTTCGAACTAGGTAAACCTCATTGTAGAAGGACGAAGCCTAGTTCGAACTTACTAGTTCGAATTAAGGGGTGTGTAGCCCCTTAATTCGAACTAGTGGGAGGCTAGTCCTCCCCAGCTTTCCCTGGTGGCCACTCTGGCCAACACCAGGGAAACTCTATTGCCCCCCCTCCCAGCCCGGGACCCCTTAAAGGTGCAAGCCTGCCAGCACCCAGCCAGCAGACCCAGCACCTGGCACGGCTCGAGCTGGCCACCTGATGCCCCCCAGCCCTCCCCCTCTTCCCGGGACCAGGCTGGCGGCTCCTGGGAGCTTGCCCGGGACCGCAAGAGGCGGGCACCCGCCTGGTCTAGTGCAGACATCGTGGACTTTGTCCACGACCTCCGCACTAGGCACAGGAAATTGGCCGTCTAGGGTAGGATAGCTGCCAGCCTGGTCACCCAGGAACAGGTTTGCATGAAAATCAAGGTGGTCCACTGAGACCCCCGACCCTGAGCCCTGAGCTTAGAATGGCCGTACTGGGTCAGACCAAAGGTCCATCTAGCCCAGTAGCCTGTCTGCCGACCGCAGCCAACCCTAGGAACCCTGGAGGGGATGGACCGAAGACAGTGACCAAGCCATTTGTCTCGTGCCATCCCTCTCCAGCCTTCCACAAACAGAGGCCAGGGACACCATTCCTACCCCCTGGCTAATACCACTCCATGGATCCAACCTCCATGACTTGATCTCACTTCTCTTTAAACTCTGTTCTAGTTGTAGCCTTCACAGCCTCCTGCAGCAAGGAGTTCCACAGGTTCACTATTTGCTTTGTGAAGAACAACTTTCTGTTACTAGTTTGAAGCCTGCTGCCCATTCCTTTCCTTTGGTGTCCTCTAGTCCTTCTATTATAGGAACTAATGAAGAACTTTTCTTGATGCACCCTCCCCACCCCACTCATGCTTTTATAGACCTCTATCCTATCCCCCCTCAGTCTCCTCTTTTCTAAACTGAAAAGTCCCAGTCTCTTTAGCCTCTCTTCATATGGGACCTGTTCCAAACCTCTGATCATTTTAGTTGCCCTGCCCTCTCCCACCTCCTTTTCCCAGTGTCCCCGAGTTTTGTTCAATAATGAGAGTTTCTATTTTTGACCACACGTTTTCTTTATTTTGTACATCAGGAAGGGGGGCTAGGAAAGGGTAAGTGGAAGGAGGTGAGGGAGGAATGGGATACGAGCCCCCGATAGGGAGGACTGGGCTGGCTCTGCGGGCTTCTGGGGGTGGAACATCTCCTGCAGCCCCCCAATTGCCCTCTCTCCCCAGATGGCAGCCTGCGGCAAGTGCAGCCGGGCTGATGGCCGAGTGCTGTGATGTGCCCAGTGTGGGCACTCAGGGCACTCCAAGCCAGGACTGCTTTGAAGCAGGGTACCCCTGAGAACTGTCTGTCTGGGGTGGGGGTCGGGTCCCTTTAAGCACAGCCCTCGGCTAGCCTGAGGCAGCAGCTCCACGCTCTAAGTCCTCATCTGATGCCCTGCCGGCACTGCTTCCAGCCATCCTTATGCCCAGTTCAGGGTTCACTTAATGTGGACATGCTAGTTCGAATTAGCAAAATGCTAATTCGAACTAGTTTTTAGGTCTAGATGCACTAGTTCGAATTAGCTTAGTTGGAATTAACTAATTCGAACTAAGTTAGTTCGAATTAATGCTGTGGTGTAGACATACCCCTAGAGATTAAAAGTCTGAGGGACTTTCCATGTTAGTCTGTAACTTAAAAAAACAACAACAATGGTCCTGTAGCATTTTAACCAAAATATATAAATAGTATCATGAGTTTTTGTGGGCACGCAACACTTCAGTTTTTTCCTCTCCACATCTGTCAGCGAAACCAGAGTTCGAAGTGCAAAATGCAATCAGGAACCTTATGTGGATTTGTCACTTTCCTGGAGGACTTTGGGTCCATAAGGCAATACATGGAGATGAATCAAGCAGATACAGATATGACAATTTAGCCCCATCTTTACAACTTCACACTTCCTGCATGAGCACTGAGTTTACCACGTTATGTGAACAAATGCACTAGAGTGGAAATTGTCTATCCAATGTGTGAACTGGAACTTCAGTAATCGGGGTTATAAGTTATGCATTATATAAGGAAGCATGCATGCTTGGTTGCCTATGATAGAACACCTAGCAACAAACATACCATAAATCACTAGAACGATAGCACATGAATTACCAGAAGCCAAAGATATATGTATGACCTAACCCCCATTCATTGCCTTGCATAAATGCAATAAAAATAAAGCAACCTTTGCTGTGTAATAGTAGAGATTCCCCTCTTATGGCGCTAAAGAAGCAGAAGAGGTTTGGAAAAAGAACACCCCATTTTGGAACAGGAACCACCAGCAGATAGTATTATAGCTTGTTCTTCAGGATAGCTCTGTGCCTCTCCAAAACACTGCAAAATTGTCTTTTAGAACATGGGATTTATAAAGGAACCCAGAGTCATTATGTAATATGTGAACAGGCACACTGACAGCAATTCCAGGCCCCATGACAGAACAGTCAATGGGCCACCATGCATGCCCAAGCCACAGATGTGGCCTGCCTGACTGTTTGGCAAATGCTACACCTGTGCTGGCTGGTGCCCATCAAGCTGCTGGGCACGCTTTTCTGGCACAGCTGGGGCTTCCTCGTGCCCACCCAGTAGGCTTGCCAATGGTCTGACTGGACAAACCTAAAGACACCTGCCTCACCTCTACCCTTTCCCTGAAGCTCAGCAACCCACTCACTCTGGCCCCTGCTCCCTCCATTTCCCACTCTCCTCCCTTGTTCATTTTCACTAGGCTGGGACAGGGGACTGGGGTGAGGGAGTACGGGATGCAAGTTCTGGGTGGTAGCTGGGGTGGCATCTCTAGACCGTGGAAAGGGATTGGAGTCTGGGTTGAAGTGCAAGCCCTCGGAAGGAATTTGGGAGCAGAAAAGGAACTGAGGCCAATGGACGGTGCTGCGACCTGAGGACAGGACAGTGCTCAGAACTGCCTGGCTGGGAGTCTGCATAGCAGGGACATGCCATAGCCTCTGGGAACCACTTGAGGTAAGAACATGCATCCCTGACCCTCTCCCAGGCTCTCACCACTGCTCTAGCCCTGATTCACCTTCCATGCTCCAAACCCTCATCTCTAGCCCAGCACACCCCCCAGTCTGCACCCCACACCAGAACCTTCAGCCCCCTTACATCTCAACCTCCTCCCCCTGGCCAGAGCCCTTCCCACATCCTAAACCCCTCATTTCTAGCTCCACCCCAGAACCTGCACCCCCATCCCAGAGCACTTACCTTTTCCCATATCTCAGCTCGGAGCCCTCTCCCATACTCTGACCCGCTCAGACCCATCCCCCTGCCTAGAGCCTCCTCCTGTATTGACAACTGGTGACAGGGAAGAAAGGGGGCACCAGTCCCGCCTTTACCCACCTCTTGCTTCATCTCCACCATGCCTTGTCCGACCTCTTCCCATCATTCTCCGGAGCAACACAGCTAGGGAGTGGTGTAGCATGGGCTGGAGTCGCCTAGCTTGTGCCTTCCCCACCACCGCTGCTGGTGAATAATATGGAGGAGAGGGGCTGCATAGTGTGGACTCCTGCTGCCATCCTCTCCTGCCTTTGAGAGGTGACGTGGCCCCACATGCACCCCCACATAGCACCTGTGCCCTTCTGTACCCTAAACTCCTCACCTCTATCCCCACCCCAGAGCCCTCATTCTCTTTCACACCCAAGCCCTGAGTTAGATAAGTGAAAATGAGCAAGCGAGTGATGGTGGGGAGAGTCAGAGAGTGATGGGGAGATGAAGTGCGTGGAGGAGCATTTGGAGAAAGGGCAGAGCATGGGCAAGATCTGAAAGAATGGCAGAGCAGGGTGTTTGGTTTTGTGTGAGTTGAACGTTGGCAACCTTACCTTATAGCATTAGACACTCCGTATATATGAGTTACGGTGTTTTAAAAAAATGAGTAAGAGTTAGGCTCCCATGTTCACGTGTGTTTGGGCTTATAAAATGTGAACTCAGCCACTGCAGAATAACCAACAGCTCCCAGTAGTAGTCAAACTGCTGAAACAGGGTCAGCTTCACTAAAACTGCTAATAATATTACAGTATAACTTAAAAAAAACCTGTTTTTCTAGGGATGACATGTACAAAGCAGCATTGTTTGCAAATTTTTTTTAAAAAGAGGGCAAAAAAGGAATAATAAGGACAAAGACAGTAATAAAAAGAATAACGCTTTCATTTATAAATTCTATCATATTTTACACAAGATGTAAGAGGACGAATATAATCATAAATGAGATATGTTCATATAAAATTCAACCCACATGTGCCATGTTCTGTTTATCTGCCAGTATCCCCTTTTTTTTGTTTTAACAGTATCGTTAAAGGACATGTAAAGTATCCTATTGGAGAACATTTGAGTGGATATAAATCAGTTGGCCTTTGTTCTTTTGACGTCAGAAAGTTTTT
The DNA here is from genome assembly GCF_052426305.1 of Pelodiscus sinensis. Taxonomy (NCBI): domain Eukaryota; kingdom Metazoa; phylum Chordata; order Testudines; family Trionychidae; genus Pelodiscus; species Pelodiscus sinensis. The sequence goes on from NC_143058.1 coordinate 36,580,096, forward strand.
TCCATCCATGAGGTAGTGGTTTATTGGATTATTTATAGATCTAAATTCTCCCACACCAGTTATCTATGCCACAATTTATACAGTTTATGAACATTGTAATCTACAGTCTTCCTGTAGTGGAAAACTTAAAAAGAGATACACATTTATTTTATTACCCTTTTATTCACTGAAAAGTGAGCAGCTATCACTTCAGATAAGCAGAACATCAAGTTTAATTGAAATATGGTAGAGACTGATTGGGGTAAAGTCAAAATCAGCATTTACTTTGAATGACAATAAAAAACATGATATTTGGTGAAGCACAGAACCGCTATTGGCAGGTAGTACAGGTTGGACCTCCCTGGTCTGGCACCCTCGGGGAGGGATTTTGCCAGACCAGGAGAGGTAATTTCTGGATCCCCTGCTGCCAGTTTCCAAACCAGGCCTGTTAGCTTCCTGGCCAACGCCTCACCTCCTGCTGGTGCTGGGACCTTCAGGGTAGCTGCACTCACCAAGGTGGGGCTTTGGGTCTCACTGAACAGCTGCGTGCACCACACTGGGGCTCTGGAACCTGCCTGGAAGCAGTGTGCACCGTGCTAGGGCTCTGGGACCTGCCAGGGAGCCATGCACCACAGAACCCTGCCCCACCAAGCTGCTGTGGCTCTCAGCCCCGCCAGGCAGCCACACACATGTCTCCCAACCCCACTGGCAGACCTGCTGCCATGCGCAGGATGGCCCCACCATCAGCTCATTATGGGCACCTGTAGCCTGATTTAAGATTATGTTTAAATTCCAATTACCCACCTTTAGGATTGACAGGTGCTTTGTCCCAGGATGAGGGCCAGTATTCAATCATACTATGATTGGGAACCCTGATGTGCATGGTTACAACACTTATCCTATAGAAACTCTTGTATATTTACAAATATAGTTTATTAATATGGTTAGCGCAGTCACAAACACCTCAATTTCATGAGACAGGGAATGTCCATCCATATTTCTTTACCATAGACGTACATCATTCCTCCTAGAACAATCTTAGGTGTTAGCTCATCATCTCTCTCATTATCTTCACCTTCCCCATCACAAGGAGCCATTATTCTGGCCTTTCCAAGGACTACACCTTCTCTTTCCTCTCGCTCCTTGGCTGGGGTCCCACTTCTATACTAAGTGACCCTGACGATAACATGTTTGATGCATATTCAATAGGGGATGGTTCTAATGCTGAAGTGTTCTTTTCCTATTGGTCAACATATCATTGCTCTTAACTTATTATCATATATGTCAATTCATTGCTGCGGGCCTTTGTGGTCAACTATCACATCCTGTACCCTGATTACTCAACTCAGCCTGAATCAATTATTTGGGACTTTTATATAATAACTAGCCAATTAGCTCATTATAAGATGTAATTTTCAGGTCTCTCCTCCACGTTAGTCTTCTTTCCTGAGCTTCTGGTTTCTCTCTCTCTTTCTCTTCTCCCGCTCCTGCCTCTCACTCTCTCCTTGCTCTTCTCTGTCTCCGTCGGGGATGCACACTCATCTAGGCCCCGCCCCCCTTCTCCTCCTGCCGTGGCACTCGGTTGACTTCTGCGCCACTCAGACGGGCTGCCACGTGGGAGCAAGCGGTACAAACAGCCTCTCTCTCTCTTCTCCTTCTACTGCCTCGCCCTCTCTCTCTCTCAGCTGTCATCTGCCTCCTGCCTCTCTCTCCATCTCTCTTTCTCTTCTCCCCCTCCCGCCTCTCACTCTGTGTTTCTCTTCTCCTCCTGCTGCGTCTCTCTCACGCTCGCTTGCTGTTCTCCACCTCCTTCACGTCCTCTCCTCTTTTTGAATCTGGCACCCTTTCCTGATGTCAGAGATGCACACTTGATCAGGCCCTGCCCCCTGGCTGTTCTCTCTGGGCGGCACTGTTGCCTCCTGTCGTGGCACTCGGCTGACTTCTGTGCCGCTCAGCTGGGCCGCTGCACGGGAGCAAGCAGCTGTTTGGGGTCTGCACTCCCCATGCAGCATGGGGGTGCTGCATAGGGAGCATGGGGCCCAAACAGCCACTTGTACTGCTTGCTCCCGTGCGGCAGCCCAGCTGAGCGATACAGAAGTCAGCCGAGTGCCACAACAGGAGGCAACAGCGCCGCCCAGAGAGAACAGCCAGCGTTTCAGTATTACAGAGTCATTGGGCTACTATATATATATGATACAGCTGCTGAATCTGAGGATATTTTTCCTACCATCCTGTGTGTGTGAAAGGTCCAGATCTAAGTTCCCCTTTTTCAGTCCTGGGAAAGCATAAATAAGCTACGACTGGTATCTCGGTGAGATCATGTCTCAATCACGGAAGTCTGCTAATCTCAGTTTCTGATCTTGCAAACGGCCTGTTGCAGCATGGACGAAAGATAAAATATAACTCCATATAACCCCATGACCTGGACTGTGAGCTTATGTATGTTCTTACATTCAAGTGTAACACTGCTCTCTAAGGGTATGTCTATACTACAGCACAAATTCGAACTAACTTAGTTCGAATTAGTTAATTCGAACTAAGCTAATTCGAATTAGCGCATCTAGACTTAAAAATTAGTTCGAATTAGCGTTTTGCTAATTCAAACTAGCATGTCCACACTGAGTGGACCCTGAACCGAGGTTAAGGATGGCTGGAAGCAGTGCCGGCAGGGCATCAGATTAGGATTTAGAGTGTGGAGCTGCTGTCTCAGGCTAGCCGAGGGCTGTGCTTAAAGGGACCCGACCCCCACCCCAGACAGACAGTTCTCAGGAGTTCCCCACTTGCAAAGCAGTCCTGGCTTGGAGTGCCCTGAGTGCCCACACGCGGCACATCACAGCACTCAGCCATCAGCCCGGCTACACTTGCCGCAGGCTGCCATCTGGAGCGGGGGTCAATCAAGAGGCTTCAGGAGAGCTTCCACCCCAAGGAGCCCACAGAGCCAGCCTAGTCCTCCCCATCGGGGGATCGTACCCCATTCCTCCCTCACCTCCTTCCACTTACCCCTCCCTAACCCCCCTTCCTGATGTACAAAATAAAGGACACGTGTTCAAAAATAGAAACTCTCTTTATTGAACAAAACTCGGGGAGACTGGGAAAAGGAGGTGGGAGAGGAGAAGAGAGAAGATGGGAGAGGGGAGGGCAACTAAAATGATCAGGGGGTTGGAACAGGTCCCATATGAAGAGAGGCTAAAGAGACTGGGACTTTTCAGCTTAGAAAAGAGGAGACTGAGGGGGGATAGGATAGAGGTCTATAAAAGCACGAGTGGTGTGGAGAGGGTGCATACAGAAAAGTTCTTCATTAGTTCCCATAATAGAAGGACTAGAGGACACCAAATGAAATAAATGGGTAGCAGGCTTCAAACTAATAACAGAAAGTTCTTCTTCACAAAGCAAATAATAAACCTGTAGAACTCCTTGCTGCAGGAGGCTGAGAAGGCTAGACCTATAACAGAGTTTAAAGAGAAGTGAGATAAAGTCATGGAGGTTGGGTCCATGGAGTGGTATTAGCCAGGGGGTAGAAATAGTGTCCCTGGCCTCTGTTTGTGGAAGGCTGGAGATGGATGGCACGAGACAAATGGCTCTGTCATTGTCTTCGGTCCATCTCCTCCAGGGTACCTAGTGTTGGCCGCTGTTGACAGACAGGCTACTGGGCTAGATGGACCTTTAGTCTGACCCAGTACGGCCATTCTAAGCTCAGGGCTCAGGGGTCTCAGTGGACCACCTTGATTTTCATGCAAACCTGCTCCTGGGTGGCCAGGCTGGCAGCTATCCTGCCCTAGACGGCCACTTTCCTGTGCCTAGTGCGGAGGTCGTTGATGAGGTCCACGATATCTGCACTAGACCTGGCGGGCGCCCGCCTCTTGCGGACCTGGGCAGGCTCCCGGGAGCCGCCAGCCTGGTCCCGGGAAGAGGCGGAGGGCTGGGTGGCAGCGGGTGGCTGGCTCGAGCCGTGCCAGGTGCTGGGTCTGCTGGCTGGGTGCTGGCAGGCTTGCACCTGGCACGGGCACCGCAGCCAGCCCGTGCCCCTTTAAGGGCTCCGGGGCCGGGAGGGGGGTCAGAAGAGTTTCCCTGGTGTTGGCCAGAGTGGGTCTGTTAGTTCAAATTAACTTTGTAGTGTAGTCATACCCTAATTGATTGTAATGCAGACATGCACTCATTGGAAAGTGCATTCAGAGGCTGTACTGTCTTGTTATAACCTAGAGTAGGAGCCACTGCACTGCAGGGTTTCCCCCACACACATCTGACTCACCAGACAGCCTACGGCTGGGCTGTACTGCACCCATGTTGCTCCTACGCCTAATTGCATCTGGACTGCCACATAGCCCAGTCAGTGCATGGCAGCAACTGTCTTGTGATCGGATGTTTGTGGGGGAAAGCAAGCAGCATATGCCCACAGACAGGTACAAGCAGTAGGACCACTAATTTGGGGCTCTTGCTAGACTCTTATATACCAACATGTCTTGGCCCCAGCTAGGAAAGGACATGGACCGGTACCCAGGTGGGTTAATGGCAAAGCCCTCACCCAAGGAGTTGAGTGCTGCTGTGTTAGTATTAGAGGGCCTTCACAAACTTGGGCAGACATAAGGCCTAGTGTATTACACCTTGAACCCAGACATCAGTCAAGCTAACACAACAGGCCTATGGGAATGCTGAGAGCAGCTTTTAGAAGATTTCTTGCATTACAGCTTTTTACTATTACCGAATTAATCTAAATTAAAACATACATATTATTAGCATGATAGGAAATTAACTTGATAGCCCACTGCCCTGCTGGCCCTGCAGGGTCTTTGCAACTTGTCTTCCACCGGGACTCTCTGGTCCTGCAAGATGAGCGTTGCTGGATGCGAGAATCCCAGTTAAGAGAGTTTCAGCCTGTACTACATGCTTTCTAACTGCTTTCATAAGAAATACCTGGATATTTCTCCATATCGTGAAATGTAGATTAGTTGTATTTTTAAATGCATTTTAATACCCAATCAAATTAAAGTGGCAAATATTAAAACTGACTCCTGAGCTAATCAGCAAACAGAGATTCCCATGAGTTACCTGAGCAATGGAGGCTAGAATTTAAATAAAATAGTACAGATTTGATATGAGCCTATCAGGATAGATATTGACATGTAAATTAAAATTTAACATAGTCTCATGCCATAGTTTGTTGATAGCCACGTTATGCTACTACTTTCTGCCAATTACAACTTATGTTGATTTTTTATGTAACAAGTTAATGTAATATAATACCTAATGGGTACAGAAGTTCCAACTCAACATATCTGCTTCTTGCAGACACTGATTCTTTAAGAACAAAAACAAGTTCATACTACTTTTTACGCCTGTTAGGGTATGTCTACCCTGAAGAGTTTTTCTGAAAAAACTTCACTTACGTCCACACTACAATAGCGTTCTTTCAAAAAAAATCAGAAGAATAGAGTGGTTTTTCTGACACTGATAACCCTCTTTCTATGAGGAAAAGGTCTTTTTTCGAAAGAGCTCTTTCAGAAAAAGCTGTGTGTGGATGGGGAAGAGTGAGTACTTTCAAAAGAAGAGGAATTAGGAAAAAGCACAGATGCCCTGGTGGCCACTCAGTCCATAGCAATCACAGCTTCCATGTGAGATAGCATCCATTCAGTGTGGATGCGATCTTTCGAAAAAGCACATCACTTTTTTAATGCACTTTTGCGGTGTAAATGCTCTCTTTCTGAAGAAATTTTTTCGGAAGATTTCTTCCGGAAAAGCTTCTTCCGAAAGAAGCGTGCAGTCTAGACATAGCCTCAGAAACATAAAACTAGTATACATGTGAGAGAGACTGCTCTGGATTGCTTTCTATCTTGTGCACAATCAAAAGGAATTTATAGCTATGTTTCAACTGCAGGATCTTCATCTTGAGTTGCAGAAAGGGGAATAATGCAATTGTACCTCAGTTGCACTTTTGACACCTTGTTTGGGCAGGGTTACCAGCAATGATACTCCAAAGAACACAGCTTTACTTTCAGACATTCCAGATTGAGTTTACAAGGCTGATAGTTCAGAAGACAAAACAAAAACACAGTTTTACTTGTAAGTAATCTGTCAGTGAGACAAATATGGAACCACATGATGCCATTTTTGGAGTTACTTTTCAGAGCATTGCTGCACTTTAAATTTCAATTATGGAATCCTGATCCTATTGAAATCTATAGGTGTTTCACCATCAACTTCATATAGGGCCAGGAATTCACACCAAATGTTTAAAAAATATTTCCTGAAGGAAAGCTTCAACAATTACTGTATCTGAATGTCTATGCACTTATGGTTGCAAGAAATAAGGTGCATCACAATGTACAGGGACTACCTTATTTTACCTCAAACATTTTACAGTCTTTTCATCTTACTGCACATGGAAAACTATATTTGTTGCTTAAGTTCTAGGATCTGAGAGGCTGGATATTTAAATGAGTATAAAGACATTATTATTTCAAACCATGTTTTAATACTGGTTTAGTTTTAGTCTGACCATGTAACACATTTGGGAGTCACCAACTGATGGCATAAAGGATGAGAAGCAGGGTATTCTGGAAAACAGCACTAAGTAAATCTATTCCCCTCACCTGACTCCTCTTCCAGGGCATAATGTAGAAATGGAGACAACAAGGTAGTAGCAATGTAAGCATGGAGAAGAAGGGGAGGGAAATGACCAGATTAGTGGCTGTCACCAACTCTTATACTGGCTATTGCTTGCTTACCCTATACTCCACTGTGCCACCGAAAACGTATTCTTGGCCCCTGCTTTCACATGCACATTTGAATAAACAAACAAACAAACAAAATCAAGACATTTTGTAAATAAGTGTCTTTTGAGATAAAACCCCAAAAATATTTGAAGAAAACCACAGCCAGCAAAAGGCACTCATTACAATTAAAAAAAAAGACAGTTGCAATTAAAAAGGTAGACCTTGATAACAGTTGATTGGATTTTGTAGATAGAATAGGTTTGTTCTGTGAACCCAGACTAAAGCCCGGCTGCACTGGGTCTTCTTTTTCCCTCAAGCCACCCGAAACCTCCACTGCACGCTGGAATGCACACAGTTGCCCTATAGCATAATCCTGTCATCTCCACAGCCTTCTTCTTCTCACACAGCAGTCTTACCACATTCAAGGCCTTCCGTAATGTCCAAGATGCAACATTTGGCCTTCTGTGTGCAAAAAACCCCCCTCTGATCACAGAAGTTAAAAAAATGTTGAATATTTGGATTTCTTCACATTCTTGAACAAATTCTTAATCTTCATCACTGGAAACATAATGCTCTGCATAGTCAAAGACTGGGAAGTTGATTGGCAGCTCTCCCCATTTTTTGAAAACTTTGTTTGAGGTTTTCTTACCCTTGAATACAACTACAAAATTTCTGATCTTTAAGCAAGGCAGGTCTACACCTCGATGCACCATCATATTTCCCCACGCCTGAAAAATGTAAGGAAAGTTGTATTTCAGTTCAAATAGTCAGTGTAATTAGACAAATACGTTAGCACAAAATAGAAAAAAGAAACACCCACTTACTTGCCCACAGTCTTTACAGATAATTTCACCATTTGTTTGGTAATCAGCATGTTTTTCTTGCAGTGTCTTATTTTCCCTTATGTTGTAAAGGTCTCTGAAAATGGACAGGAAAGACTAATCAGAGTGTGTTATCCTTTTCATAGCAAAAATAGGGTTACCAGATGGTTTAAAAAAATACCAGACACACTTGATCTCAGATGGGGGGAAAGTCGGGGGGAACTGGCTGGCGGGAAGCAGGGCTGGCTGGGAAGGAATCGGGGGGAGCTGGGCTGACCGGGGGGGAACTGGCTGGTGGGAAGCAGGGCTGGCCGGGAGGGGGTTGGGTGGAACGGGACTGGCCTGGGGGGAACCAGTTGGGAGGGAGCGAGGCTGGCCGAGGTGCACGCAGATCCTGGGGTGCTGCCTGTCCCGCGCACGGTCCTGGCAGTGCGCAAAGGAGAGTCCGGCGCTGGGGATTCCATCCGCCCTCTCTACTGCGTAGTTGCGTACAGGCAGTCCCTGGGTTACATACAAGATAGGGACTATAGGTTTGTTCTTAAGTTGAATTTGTATGTAAGTCGGAACTGGCTCCAGATTCAGCTGCTGCCACTGAAACTGACCAGGGGCTGACTACAGGAAGCCGGAGGCAGAGTTGCTCTGCCCCCAGCTTCCTGGAATCAGCCTGATCAGTTTCAACAGCTGCTGAATCTGGAGCCTGGGACAGAACAGCTGGGGCGCTGCCCGGTAGGTTCCCACAGGACCAACCCGGCAGCACCCCAGCTGCTCTACCCGAGGCGTCCCGCAACAAAAGCCTGGTCTGCTGGGGGGGGGGGGGCGCACTAACTGCGGCCCCTTCCCCCCCCAGCAGACCAGGGAGACCCGAGCAAAGCCGCCCAGGTTTGCTGGACCCCCCCAGCAGACCAGGGGGATAGGAGCAAAGCAGCCCAGGCGGCAGGGGTCCCGTTGCCTGGGCAGCTTTGCTCCCGGGCAAACGAGCAAAGCCGCCCAGGCGGCGGCTTTGCTCGGGTGTCCCTGGTCTGCTGGGGGGGTCCAGCGGCTTTGCTGGACCCCCCCAGCGGACCAGGGAGACCGGAAGAAGCTTTTCTCGCCCCGGAGGACAAGGGTGGCGACCCGCCGCCCGTGAGCTCCGGGGTGAGAAAAGCCCTGTTCGTTAAGTGCGGATCCGACATAAGTCGGAGCCGCGTAAGTCGGGGACTGCCTGTATTGGCTGGCTGGTAGACACGCTCATGCAGTGTGAGTGTATCTACCAGCCAGGCAGTACGCAACTACGTACTGATACTCATGATAATAATAAAAACGTAATTAGAAAATACCGGACATTTATATGTCTGATATTTTCTCAATTTGTTTCCTGGACAAAAGTGCAAATACCGGACTGTTCAAAACCGCACACCTGGCAACCCTTAGCAAAAATGGCCTTAAATACAGTACACAACTGCTGAAGTAAGAGGTGTATGTAAAATGGCTATATTAGAGCTACCACCATAAACTCTGTCTGACCCTTGAGCATGTACAAGTCAATGCAAGGGCAAGTGTGCTCTCTTTGCACCTCTGAGCATAAAGACTACTCTCTGGTGGCTCCTACTTAGGAGACAGGGGAGAAGTGGTGGCATAACTGATCCATCCTTTTCTGCCCACTGGCCATCAGAGCTCACTGTCCTTAGAACGACACCCTCAGAATGTTGTACCCTCAAAAGTAGTGGGATAGCTGGCTTGCTCTGTATGCCATGGAGCTTTAAGAGAAACAGTGCCTAGGAGCGGGTGGCTCTGCTTCTGAATTTCCTCCCAATGTGGAGCTGTGTCTGATTCTGAAAGTACAACGCTACAGAGCATGTGCTTCATTCTGCTAGTTATTCCAGTGAAAGCTTGATGTTCAGAGTTCCTAGGCTATGTGAAAGTGTTAAAAATTTACTAATCTATTGCTTGGGTAGGCAGCTGCCAACATTATGCTAACACAGTGCTCTGCTGCTTATTGAGCTCTGTGTGGGGGCTTCTTATCATTTTGCTACCATAGAAACTAATATTTGCAGCTACTGCTCAATTTTCCTCTAACTCTTCATTTCCACTTTCTCAAAAACATACTCAAAAGCTCTTCTAGATGGAGATCACTTGCCAAAATTTTCAACCAAAAGTAACTTGTGGGGGAGTACTACAGGGTGGGGAGCAATCTGGTACGGACCTTAGTCTCAATGAAGAATAATGGATTGGCAAATTGGACTTGCAACACACACACTCTCTCTCTTTCTCTAGCAATTACAATTTATTTTGTGCAGCTGCAACAAGACATTTCCAGTAGTATTTCAGTTACATTATGATCAGTTGGTGAAATTTTCCTCAACACACCACATGCCTATGCAAAACACCTTAGGATCATTGTCCTACATACAGCACTAAGGATTCAGCAGGGTTTGTAAGGCCTTGTATTAAGAATATAAAATCCTGGATAATCAGTTAACTGGCTAAACGCTATGTTTAAACTGGCTAACTGATTAAGCAGGGATTCTAGTGGGGGACCTCTCCAGCCCGGCCTCCCTGGCCATGGGGGGCTGCCACTGTCTGCTTCTGGCCCCGCCATGCAGGCTGGGGGATGGGAGCAGGTTGCTGGTTCCTGATCCCCATGGGGGGCTGGAGCAGCCCTCCACCTGCAGCGGGCCACGGACAAAGAGCATCCCTACCTTATATAGAACAATTACCCTTTCACATCCCTACCTTGTACTGGCCCCTTCGTATTAGGTTAGTTTCACCTCTTGGTATTATGGAGCTCAGCAACTATAGTGTCACAACCTTAGTTATATAACTGCATGGTACCATGGCTATTTTATTGTCTTCTTAAACATATAAAGCAGTGATGTTTAAAACTGATAAAGCTGCAAAAATAATTGCAACAACTCCAGAGGGCCACAGTCTTTTTCCCTCTAATTTTTCTCTTTTCTCTCTGTTGAAGATGCATGAAGTTAGCTTAACATTAAAATTGGAAGTTTAATCTTTTTAAAAAAACCTAAAACAGAAAACACTGTATTGCCATTTGCAACATACTTTTAAGATCAAAGCAGACTGTGAAGAGCTTCAAAAAGATCTCACCAAACTAAGTGATTGGGCAACAAAATGACAAATGAAATGTAATGTTGATAAATGTAAAGTAATCCACATTGGAAAAAATAACCTCAACTATATAGACAATATGACGGGGACTAATATGGCTACAAATACTCAAGAGAGAGATCTTGAGAGTCATTGTGGATAGTTTTCTGAAAATATCCACTCAGTGTGCAGCAGCAGTCAATAAAGCAAATACAATGTTAGGAATCATTAAAAAAAGGGACAGAGAATAAGACCTCTATAGAAAACCATGGTATGCCCACATCTTAAATACTACATAAAGAAAAAGTTCAGAGAGGACAAAAAAATGATTAGGGGTTTGGAACAGGGCCCATATGAAAAGAGATTAAAAAGACATGGATTTTTCACCTTGGAAAAGAGGAGACTAAGGGGGGGGGGGGAGAGATGATAGAGGTCTATAAAATCATGACTGGTGTGGAAAAAGTGAATAAGGAAAAATTATTTACTTATTCCCACAATATAAGAACTAGGAGTCACCAAATGAAATTAATAGACAGCAGATTTAAAAAAAGGAAGTTTTTCTTCACTCAGCACACAGTCAACCTATGGAACTCCTTGCCACAGGATGTGGTGAAGACTAGGGCTTTAACAGGTTTCAAAAAAGAGCTAGATAGATTCATGGAGGTTAGGTTCATCAATGGCTATTAGCCAGGATGGGTAGGAATGGTGTCCTAGCCTCTGTTTGTCTGGAAATGGGTGACAGGAGAGGGATCATGTGAGGATTACCTGTTGTGTTCCCTCCCTCTGGGGCATCTGGTACTATTGGCAAACAGAATGCTGAGCTAGATGGACCTTTGGTCTGACCCAGTATGGTCATTCTTATGTTCTTAACATATGCAACAATTCCACATATGTAGCATTGTTAGTTACTGGTTGGACTACCAACTACATGCAGTATGAACAAAGTGGCCTAGCTAAAATTACAACTGGAACCTAATCTTTTGCATTTATTGATATTTCATCCTCTAGTCAGCTTAGGGCTGCTTCACCATCTCTTTAAATGCACCAAAACCTTGTGTAGCTGATGACTTTGCTCCACCTCCCCTCCCCCAAATGTTTTTTATATTTTATAGCAGATGTAATGTTGCAGGCTCTTTGCAGACATTCTGAAAGAAAAACAGATTTCTTCCTCAAAGGAAATAAGTAGTTAGGTAGCACTTACTGGAACTCCTTTTTCACATTGACGTGATGCATGTTTTCGATAACTTGTATGTCTTCCCCAGAACATTTCAATTTATGGCAATTTTTGCAAAGGAAAGTTATTAGTGAAGGGTTTTCCTTGTAAGTCTTAAGCTGATCTCTCTTTGCCTTCATTTTTTTTTCCATTATACTTTGCATCTGAAAGCCTTGAATCTAGAAGCAGAACAGAACACTGTCATATTCTACTAAAACTACAGCAGCAGACTTATGGAAATGAAGGATTTATTTCCAAGTTTACTTCCAAAACTCCACCCACTTGAAATGAATACAGATTTGGGAAATACAGATACGGGAAATGGATTCAGTTAGAAAGACACAGTCAACTTTAAAAACTTTTTTTTTTAACCTAACAATTTTTTTCTGGTTGTTTTTGTTACAAGTAACTTCTAAAAATGACTGTCACAAAGATGTGAAAACAATGAGTATTTTTTTCTAATTTTGCAGTTATTTTACTTTAATTTATGTGTTTTTTCTAACTTTATCAACAGGAAAGAAAATGTTATTTTTAAAACATGTAAATGTGGTTGTAAAGCAGTAAATATTGCACAAAGAATTGAGGGCAACAGTCATATTGATTTTCGTTTTGTCTTCAGGAAACAGACCTGTTCCTCATTATAAGACAAAGAATGCGTCAGAAGCAATACCTTATGTAGATATTCCTCCTGTGACATCTTTTGGACACGTTGAATAGCTTTATACATCATTTTCTCGCGAAATATATTAACATTTTCACGTTCAACAGCTCCTGATCCACCTGACGCCACCAGCACATAGGTGCTTTCATCAGCTCGAGCTCGACCCCGGGCCTGCAGTTTGCAAAAAACATTGGCTAAGAAATCCTGCACAACCCTTCACTCGCTCGGCCATATTCATGTAACTAAAGATGTTCTTTTGTTTCTTGAAGTTAAGAGAATGAGAATCTCTGTGTAGCACATCTGCAGTTAAACATTATTTATCTGGCTCTTTGATAAACAGCATTCCAATACCATGTAGTGCCATTAAAAATAAAATAACTAGCACATGGTATTAGGGAGATATAATTTGAAAGGGACCAGGAGACAAAAACTTTGCAACTCAGAACCTAAGTTTTCCCTGAAAAAGAAATGCATGCAATACAAATCCCCATATTAATTCACACGTAACATTCTAGCTTGAATATAGTAGTATTTTGAGATGGAAGTGTTTGCATGTGTTATTTACCACAGGAAATGCCTTCACAATTGTATATTCTGTGCATTACTTCAATTGTAAACTTTTCTGAGCATGAATTTATTTTGTTATGTATTTGTACTGCGTGTAGCACACCAGGGCTGGGGCCTACAGGGGCATAACAATACAAATAATTAATATGGTCAGTGAATGATTTGGGATTTTTTTCACAAAAATCCTGTGTCATTTATCTTTCAGGGGAGAGAAGAACTAGTAAATGAAGGGGTGGATACACATCTTCCTCTGGAGCCCCTTCTCCAACATGGTAAAAGGGAGCTAAGGTCAACCTTTGCCCATCTTCTCTCCTAGCTTCAGGAAGGGCCACCTAAGAGCTTAAGGATTGTGAACAGCTTTGAGCAGGCACTTGCATATGTGTGAATTTCACATTGTACAGAGGGTGCAGCATGGAAATGGGGTTGGTATAAAACATCTCTTTAAGCATTTTCCTCCTTAGTATGTAAGGGTCCCAAGATTTCTTGCAAATATGATACGTACAACAGAAGTTTGAAAACAACTGTCAGAGAGTGTAACGCCTCGTGCATCACCTCCCATGTTTCTCCCTCCAATGCTTCTCCTGACAAAGAAAGGCTGTTTTGGTATATAGACACATCAGTGAGAAATTCTGGCCTTATTTAAAACCACACCCAAAAATACAAATTCCCATACCTGCACCATAGCTATTTCATTGGTGACAAGACCATAGCGGATAACAATGTTGCACTCTTTGATATCCAGGCCTTCTTCAGCCACAGTAGTAGCAATAAGTAGATTTACTTTCCCAGCACGGAATTTACTGATGATTTCCCTTTGTTCATTCTGTAAAAACAAATTTCATTAATTTGATTCACTATATTAACTTTCAGTGTTATCCTCTAGCACTTAAAACTAAGCAATCTTTCCTTTCTTTAAAAGGTTTAGTGAATTATGGCCAAAGTTTTCAAGCTTGGGCGCATTTAAACATTTTTAAGGGGATAAGAAAGTACACCATTGACTTCAGTGTGTGCTGAAAATACACAATACCTTTGAAAAAGAAAAAAACCTCACTTTCATTTGCTTATTAATATTAAGTGCCAAAATATAAAAATATCACTCTATAATCCCAGTGAACTGTGAGGTGTCAGAGAGGCTGGACAACACTGTTTCTTTGTTCTGTCATTAAACCAGCACTGATAGAAACAAAAATAAGGTCCTGATTTTCAAAGATACAACAAACATCTGCCACTATCATTAATTTCAGCTGGAGTGATGGAACTCAGCTGCACCATAATCACGCCCAAAGGTTTTTTAAATTTAATTTCCCTTATAATGTAAAATGCTTCTCTCAAGATAAATAGCACAGTTTTAAAAAAATCCACAACCCCAAAGCACTGATGAGGCTTTTAGAGTAAAACAATCTCACGTGCAAAGATATGTGACACCTTTTGAAATCTTTCTATGTGTTGTGTTTAACTTTAGAATCTAGAAGCTCTCGAATAAAAGCTCAATTTGCTCTTTCATCATTACACCATATCGCAATAAATCTTCATATGAAAGATTCAATTCCTAACATTTTTTAAAGCTGAGAAACCCTGATGTAAATTGGTTCTGTCTAGCATATAAGCCACACTTTTTTAAAGTGCTGAAATGACAGTCTCATTGGGAGCTAGAACAGAAATACAAGGGGGAAATTTAGCCAATTAGAACATTCATTGTTGAAATCTGAATATTTTTTGGCTACAGAAAGCCACAGAGAAGGCACAGTCAACAAACAAAATAATGTGGAGTAAATCAAACTGAGTGATTCATTGTGAATAATATTCATTGTGAATTTTGGCAATTTCTCATTCAATAATTATCCAGCCATGGTGTGAAGCATATGGGCCTATGCAAATTAAGTAAACAGCAAGACAAGGAACAAGCACAGGTCAGTAACATTACAACTCTTTTCAGATTAACAAAGAATATGACAATAGATATTATGTTTGTCTCTTAATACACAATTTTAAAGGATAAAATAATATCCCAGATTTTAATAACTGTAATAGAATATATAAAAAGGGTCCAGGCTGCCTCACTAAATCATAGATTACTAAAACTTGAAGGGACCTTGAGAGATCATCAAGTGAAGTCATCTGCCCTCACAGCAGGACCAAGCACTGTCAGATCATCCCTGATAGATGTCTATCCAATCTGCTCTTAAATATCTCCAGTGATGGAGATTCCACAACCTCCCTAGGTAACTTATTCCAGTGTTTAACCACCCTGACAGTTAGGAAGTTTTTCCTAATGTCCAACTTAAATCTCCCTTACTGCAATTTAAGCCCATTATTTCTTGTCATCTAGCCAAATACAACTTAGATGGGGCTACTGTAAGGTTGGTGCATAAAGTAGCTGGATAACCATATTCAGAGAGTAGTTATTAATGGTTCACAATCCTGCTGGAAAGGTATAACAAGTGGAGTTCCGCAGGGGTCTGTTTTGGGACCGGCTCTGTTCAATATCTTCATCAAAGATTTAGATATTGGTATAGAAAGTACGCTTATCGGCTGTGTCTACATTGGCACCCTTTTCCGGAAAAGGGATGCTAATGAGACAAGTCGGAATTGCAAATGCCGCGGGGGATTTAAATATCCCCTGCGGCATTTGCATGAACATGGCTGTCGCTTTTTTCCGGCTCGGGGCTTTGCCGGAGAAAAGTGCCAGTCTAGACGGGATCTTTCGGAAAATAAAGCCTTTTCCGGAAGATCCCTTATTCCTGATTTTAAGAGGAATAAGGGATCTTCCGGAAAAGGCTTTATTTTCCGAAAGATCCCGTCTAGACTGGCACTTTTCTCCGGCAAAGCCCCGAGCCGGAAAAAAGCGGCAGCCATGTTCATGCAAATGCCACGGGGGATATTTAAATCCCCCGCGGCATTTGCAATTCCGACTTGTCTCATTAGCATCCCTTTTCTGGAAAAGGGTGCCAATGTAGACATAGCCATCAAGTTTGCAGATGATACCAAGCTGGGACGGGTTGTGACTGCTCTGGAAGATAGGGTCATAATTCAAAATGATCTGGACAAATTGGAGAAATGGTCTGAGGTAAACAGGATGAACTTTAATAAAGACATATGCAAAGTGCTCCACTTAGGAAAGAACAATCAGTTTCACACATACAGAATGGGAAGCGACGGTCTGGGAAGGAGTACAGCAGAAAGGGATCTAGGGGTTATAGAGGACGACAAGCTGATTATGAGTCAGCAGTGTGATGCTGTTGCAAAAAAAGCAAACATGATTCTGGGATACATTAACAGGTGTGTTGTGAGCAAGACCTGAGAAGTCATTCTTCCGCTCTACTCTGTGCTGGTTAGGCCTCAGTTGGAGTACTGTGTCCAGTTCTGGGTACCGCATTTCAAGAAAGATGTGGAGAAATTGGAGAGGGTCCAGAGAAGAGCAACAAGAATGATTAAAGGTCTAGAGAACATGACCTATGAAGGAAGGCTGAAAGAATTGGGTTTGTTTAGTTTAGAAAAGAGAAGATTGAGTGGGGACATGATAGCAGTTTTCAGATATCTAAAAGGGTATCATAAGGAGGAGGGAGAAAACTTGTTCATCTTGGCCTCTGAGGATAGAACAAGAAGTAATGGGCTTAAACTGCAGCAAGGGAGGTTTAGGTTGGACATTAGGAAAAAGTTCCAAAGTATCAGGGTAGTCAAACACTGGAATAAATTGCCCAGGGAGGTTATAGAATTCCCATCTCTGGAGATATTTAAGAGTAGGTTAGATAAATGTCTATCAGGGATGGTCTAGAAATTATTTGGTCCTGCCATGAGGGCAGGGGACTGAACTTGATGACCTCTCGAGGTCCCTTCCAGTCCTAGTATTCTATGATTCTCTCTCATCACAGGCCAAGGAGATCATCAACTCAAGGTTCTGTACAGATGTAACCAACGACAGTATAAGCCAACTGACATCAGTGAACTAACTTCTGAGTCAGTCAAAGGGCATTCTGCCCATTATTTGAAAACTCAGTCTTAACGTGAGCTCCATCCTTTAAAACAACGGAGATAGTTCTCATTGCTGTCAGTGAGACCATTAAGTATCACTTGCAATGGTGTTTGCAGGAGAGACCCTTAACACCAAGTTCTGGTGTTCTATGAAAGAAGTGACACTACAAACATGCAAAGCAGACAGCTCCCAACATGCCCTGCTTGTTTGGCCTTTGTAAGATCACCATCTCTTCTAGGGGAACCTTAGTGC
Source organism: Pelodiscus sinensis (assembly GCF_052426305.1). Classification (NCBI taxonomy): domain Eukaryota; kingdom Metazoa; phylum Chordata; order Testudines; family Trionychidae; genus Pelodiscus; species Pelodiscus sinensis. Next base: position 36,597,356 of record NC_143058.1, read on the forward strand.
TCGTCTTCACTGACACAGAGATATCCTGTTATGAGCTAACTAAGAAATTTAGAGTGAAAGAATTAAGAGAAGACAAGGCACTTGTCATTTACATCAGAAAGTAGTCATTTACACCAGAAAGTAGCCAGATCAGCACTATACCTCGATTCAGCTGATGTATTTTAAAATGTGATTAGCACTTGGTGCTAATGTAATGCTTTTCCAAGTGCTTCACAAAAGGAGGATGAGTACCCCCACTCTTCAATGGCAGAAATAAGTCACAAAGCAGTTAAGGGATCTGAACAAGATTGAACAAAATCAGAGATAGATGTGGGACTGAATCCAGGTCTCCAGACTCCCAGTCCTTTTCTCAAACAATTAAGACAAGCTGCCTCCTTTAAATGTAAATACATTTTAAACACCACTCACTAATTTCATTTTCTGTGAGTTTTGTACCTGAGTCATGGGTTTAAATTCACTGTTATGTCCAGCTCCGATTAGATAGTGAGCTTTAACTCCCACTTCTTCGAATTTCGTGTTATCCTGAATCCACTGGAAAAGGGCAAATGCACTTTGCCGAGTCTTTGTGAAGATAATTCCCCTAGCTTCACTAGTCTTTGTGAACTCCTCCATTAAGGTGTTTCGCAACTGTGTGAGCTTCTCATTTTCATACTCTGGCTTTCCAGCCAACTCTTTCAGCTGTTTCTTCTTTGCTATAAATAATAGCAAATACAAAATCAACAAGCTGTCATTATGTAAATAAATGCTTTAGAAAAATCAAGTGAATAGTAGAAACTAATTCATCACCATAGTATGAAATGCTGGGACACACCAATTTATTTTGCAAACTATTTTATGTTAATTAAAAACACAACGGATTAAGAGAAATCCTGATAATTTACCATATACTTCAGCTATGAATAAGCAAGACAAGTGCCTGTATACCATGGGGACCAGTGAATTAAAAAAACATTTATATAGGCGTAAACAAATAAAACAACATCTGTGAAGTGCAAACCATAAACAATATTTTAGCCTTATATTAATCTACCAAAAATCTTGAAAAGTGCTGGCAGGCTCTTATATTAAAAATCCCTATCCCTGGACCTCACCACTGGAATACATTTGTGGAGTAGTGAGTTTGGGAGGATAGAGGTCATGCCCATTAGGCACTCTTGTAGGGATGCCCCCCACTGGACAATTTCCATTGCATGTAATAAAAGCCAGGATTTCTTTTGACTGAAAACAACCACCAAAACAAACAAACAAACAAAAAAAACCTTTTCCTAGTCAGTTCCTTAAAGAGGAATGCAATGAACATTGGGGACAGTTTTGGATGAATATCTTTAAACATTCAGAGGGGTAGCTGAGTTAGTCTGTACAAGATAGATTTAGGATTGCCAGGTGTCCGGTTTTGAACCAGACAGTCCAATATTTGAGCTTTCTGTCTGGGAAATAAATCGAGAAAACGCCGTACATATAAAAGTCTGGTATTTTCTAATTAAGTTAGTTTTATTATTCTGAGTATAAGTACGTAGTTGCATACTGCCTGGCTGGTAGACACTCTCACACTACGTGAGTGTGTCTACCAGCCAGACAGTACACAACTACGCAGTAGAGAGGAGGAGGGGGGCGAGGCTGGGTCTGGGGTGGGATGGAATCCCCAGGGCCAGACTTGCTCGCGGTTCACCGGGACTATATTCAGGACAGGCAGCACCCCGGGATCTGTGTGCACCTAGGTCAGCCCTGCTCCCCGCTGACTGGTTCTCCCCCAGCCAGCCCCACTTTCCCCGACCCCCTCCCGAGCAGCCTTGCTTCCCGCTAGCCGATTCTCTCCCCCTGCTCCCCCTGAACCCTTTCTGGCCAGCCCCACTCCCCTCCCAGGTGGTTCTCCCCTCCTTCCCCCCATCTGAGATCAAGTGTGTCCGGTATTTTTTTTGAAGCCATCTGGTAACCCTAGATAAACTTAAAAAACAACAAATACTATGGTAGCACTTTAAAGACTAATAAAACATGTAGATGGTACTAACAAAACATGTAGCTCATGATACCATCTACATGTTTTGTTAACTTTTAAACATGTACATTATATGCGTTTGCCACAGCATGGAAGGAGTGTGTAGTGAATTTCATTGCACACAACATGCTTATATGAGGGCATAAAAGATATTAATGCTATCTTAGAATGTAAGTTTCTTTTGTCACTCTATTGAGTTAAAACCATTTCACAGTGAAATCTATAGTAAGGACCATGCTCTATTTTTAAAACAGCAGAGAAAAGTGAATGTAAATTAAATTTCCTTTCCTCCCAGTGTCACTAATGCCACCTTCAGTAATAAAATGGAACAGATTTTTAATTTATTTTTCACTGGTTAGGTAGGCTCTTTCAATTTCATTCACTTTAGCTTTCTAGTTCTCAGATATTAACCTGATATAGACATGTTCAGTCTGCAAACACTGGAGGGAATTTCCTTCAAATATAAACCTTTCCATTGGAAGTTTATAAAAATATATAAAATATTTCTACGGTGACTACTATTCCTATTATCAGTTTGAGGCTTATCTATAATAACATCTATATTCTGTAAGGCACCAGGCATATTTAAGAAATATTTTACAAGAACTATTTATTATAAATTGACTTTGCAGCTTGTTTTTACACCACCTAAATTTTGGGCCCTAATTTGACCTGGCACTGTCTCTAGAATACGCCTCAGGTTTTTAGTACGCTTGGTCTTTAGCAAAAGGCCATTTCTATTAGGAAGCTATTTTTTCCTGTCTTTCTATAATATGTGCATATATTCTGGAGAAGACACTGAGGGTTTATACTTAAGCAACAAAGAACCCAACACACTTTTAAAAATCTAGGTGGCAACTGGATTTGGTCCAAATTTTTAAACTGGTCCGATCCTGTTCGCATTGAGGTCTATAATAATTTATATTAACAATAATCAGAAACATTTGGTCACTAATTTCTCCTTTGTTTGAAAGGTAAAATATTCACATTTTTTCCAGTCACAATGGGTTGAATTCAAAGAGCCATAAAAAAATTCAAAGCAAAGCTTGCCTTATTTGTTTTAGTGCAATGAATCTTATAATACTGTCTGTATATCTTTAGCATTAGTAAATTAGATCTATAGTTCTACTGTAATGTGTAATTCAATCTGGAAATAAACTGAGCTAATTTTTTCAAACTATAATTCAGTAGGCCAACATAATTATGTAATATTAATAAAAGATTAAAAGCAGGAACCCAGGAAGTCTATTTCTCAGCAAATCTGTATGATGAGGAATATAACTGATGCATTAAAGTATTGCTTTTCAGAGTAACTGTTTGTAGGAAGCCCTGTATATATTATTTATGGCAATATGTTCAGTACCATAGCTTTGCAAATATTCAAACTATGTTTGTATCTCAGTAATGATAAATGGAACTATAGACATCTAGTTATGAATAAGCATTTCATTATTAGGCCAAATCCTGCAGCCTTTGCTTAGGCAAAGCTCCACTGATTTAATCAGGAGGTTTGCCAGAGTGAGCCTGAAGGTTCTGATCCACAGACCGATGCGAGTGAGTGGGGATGGGGAGGTACACTCCTGACCTTGCTACGCCGTGGTATAAAGCTACAAGTGCCTTGTCTCCTTTTCACCACAAATTCAGAAGTTGCAAATTACTACTAAGTGGCTTGCATGAACTGACTTCCTCACAATATAACACTTCCAGAGTGATCAGCTGGGTTCTTAAGTTCAAACTCTATATTTCAAGTGGATAGGGATAGGTCTCTCAATGGAGAAGCTCTGCTATTTGCTTCCTCCAGCAGAGCCAGAGTTCGTTGATCTTTAGGCCACGGGTACAAAATGTTTCTTTTTCTTCCTGTCATTTGCCTGGCTATTGAGTAATGCACTTTTTATTTAAAGGGACATTTAGGCACTTGGCTAGATTTTAGATTTTCTAAGTGGCTTAGTTCTTATTGTTGTGAACTGGAGATTCTGGGTGCTCTGCACTTTTTGAAAACCTAGCTATTTAATCTTAGGAGCCCAAATGGAACTGAAGTCTACTGAAAAAAAATTGGTCTTTTGGACCTAGTTATGTGAGGGGTTAACAGCTCTCTCTGTGGTTATTTATTTTCCATGATCATTAAATTCTCTGTCCTTCTTCTCAGGCTGTCAATAAGAACAACAATGGCTGCTAATTGTAAGAGTGCTTTTGTCATGTAGACTGTAGTTTCGTGGTCTAAGCCCATTGCAACTAAACTAATCTCATGAAGCCCATCAGCCATTTGACAGAAACAAGTTTCACTCATCAGCCTATGCTGGATTCACACCAGTGACCTAGACATGGGAGACATTGTGTCTCACAATTATCAGTCCCCAGAAGCTTCAAGTACTTGACAGATTCTGATTAACATACAGTAAATGATCTCTTGAGCTTGTATCAAAATATGCAAAATCTTCAATATGAGAATACACTTTTATATAAACATACTATACCATTGGACATGAAAATACCATATAATGCTGCTAGGCTAGTAACTTTTAGACAGTATATTGTGACATACAAACCCTATAGCACTGAATACCATAGAAATACCTGTGAATTAATGAGTACCATGCAAATCACGTATTACAGTGTCAATAGTGTATACTGTCAGCTGTATGGATTTTAGATTTTATTAAGTATCATCATATATTTTATGCTCACCGTAAAATAATTTTATCAGGAACATATCTGTTTCATCTAGATTTGATGATACTGGTTCATCATCCTCATCTTCTTTTACTATTGTTTTCTTGCTTTTCTCCTCTTTATAGAAGTTATTGAGGTTGTTGTATGCATCAATCATTCGGATAGTGTCATTAATTTGTAGGGCATCATTATATTTCTTTAAGTGCTCTGCACAAACACGTTCTTTACGTTTTTCTTCTTTTGCAGCTAAAACCAGAACATATAGAATCACGTTTGTACAGCTGCACACACATACAGCTCTCCAAGTCCAAAGTCATTCAGCATTTATATTAAAGTATTTTTAAATACCGTTCTTCTCTTCTTTAACTGCCCACTGTTCATAGGGCTGAGTTCCAAATTCAAACGTTGGGTTAAACTGACAATAATTTTGAATGTCTGTCATGATTTCTATAATTTTCTCTCTAAATGGATCCTAAAAGCACACGGATAAAAACTAATTAAATTTATAATCATTGTTATGTCAACAAGAAAAATGAAGCAACTTTTTCAATGTGCTGTTGTCTACAGGAATTCCCAGTACAAAAAATTGTTTCAGGAAAACAAGGTTGCTGAAAGTACTTGCTCATTTAACCACTTAAAATCAAGGAAATGAATATCTAGGACAACATAAACTTTAAACTATCCATATAATACATTCCTCATGAGTAAGTAATATAAATTTCCACACAATACAACAACATTAATACTATTCTTTCTGTTATCTCAAAAATATACGAGAACTCCAAAGCCCTTTTGAAAAGGAAACAAAAATTCAACTTGACATTCATCTACAGAGTGTTATTAAAATTCAACATTTGTGTTTCTTTTTCCAAAAACAATTAATTTATTTTTGGAAGAGCAGAAATACTGTAGTACCTGCTATGGAAACTGGAACTTTCCTAGGGCTACAATATCTCCAGAACACTATCGTGGGATCACTATCAATCAGCAGGGATACAGAGTTAGCCTAAAAACCCTTTACTCCAGTCAGTACTCCTTTACAGATTAATATACTTTATTGCTTAGATTTTGTAAAAAACCAAACAAAAAAACCCCTAAAACAAAAACATACCCTTCTTTTGTCATCTGCAATCACAAACTTCTTATATGGTTCCTTCACCTGATCTTTCAGCTGGGAGGCATGTTCTTCAACGGTCATGAGTCTATATGCATCAAGATTAGCACAAATCTGGAAGGAGAAAGATTTTTATTTTATTTTTCATATATTTTATGAGTTTATTCTACATGCAGGTTAGATTTCAAAATGTTATTTTGAGTTGAGGAAACAAAAGTATATCACAATTTAAACATAACAAATCTAGCTCAAAAAGACATTGGATACTTGTAGGATAATGAAGTGGAATATAGGAAATAGGGCTTCAGAAAGTAATTATAAAAGTAAGAGCTGGGCCTGGACCTTTTTTGGGACCATGTTAATTGGACGATTGAGAGATTTTTCACTTCTGATGTTTTCAAAGAAAATATTTTCCCTGTATATTAATTTCAGTGATAATAAAGGAAAACACTTAAATCTTCATGAATATAGAAAAATAAAGAGTTAATGACACCAGGAGTAGCACTCTAGAGTCTTGCAAATAGAAATGTGAATGGCAACATTTATTCCATCAAAAATTAAACTAAAAAACAAACATCCTATTTATAAAATGTTCAATACTGATAAAGAATAGAGAATATGTTTCTGGGTTTTTTAAGACATCGTGGGGCTGTATTTTTACAAGTACTTCTCAATTCTGCCTACTCTAACTGGCTTGAGACAACAAAATTGCTTCTTATAGGGCATGTCTATTCAAAAGTAATTGGCTCGCTTAGAAATTGCACTAAGGCTTTGGGCTAAATTCTGCTTTTTGTTTCACCAGTATAATTCCAATGGAGTACATCTAAAATAGAGTTACATGAGATTAATGACTATTTAAATAAGAGTAGAAGTTAGCCATTGTCTCCAGAATCATTTTATGCAAATTACCTATTCTTCCTTCCTAATTAGCAGTTCTAATTGTTAGAAATTAACATGTTGTTTGATTATTGTTCTATACTTATACACACCACAATTTCTGCCTGTTTAAATATGGTTTCCTGCCTTCTTCAACCCACACAAATGTATGCCTCAGCAACCTTAAAAATATATCTAAGAAGGACATGACAGTTTTGTACAATTTTCAGAGCACTGATGGGATTCACAGGTTTCAAGTAATAAAGTGCCACTGCTTTGGTTCGACCAATACTTAATTTGACAATTCACAAATTTATCGCTCTTTTCAACTGACACCAATCCTATTTATCAGATCCTGCAAATCTTTACTCAAATGAATTCACTAACTTCAAAGGGATAAATTACTTACGAAGTTTACAGAATCAGGCCCTATCTACCCACAAAAAAATAGGGGATTAAATTTAGGGGGAAAATAATAGTGGCTTCACTAAGCACTTTGCTTGAATAAGACATTTCCTTGGTGATTTGATCTTTAAGGGCTACTTGCTTTCAAAATATGTTCTTCAGCTTTCTGTTGACTTCTTGCCCCTCCCACACCAGGTGAAGCAGTCAGTCCCAGGATCTGAGGCTGTGGAATCAGGGGTTTGTTTTCTTTTCTCAATCGCTTGTTTTTTATCTTTTCTTTCAAATAACGTCGCATTATATTGTTGTAGACGCCTTCCTTCTGGGTGTGATGACATTCGTCAATTATGATGAGAGAAAAGTCTGTAAAACATACCCAATACAAAATGGTTAAGATTTCCTTTCAATGCAGTATGGAGTAAATTGGTCCTCTTACAGCAAAGGATAGAGGGACTCTTGGTAATCTGTTTTGGCTCTAAAATATATCTGCTTTAAAAGAAAATAAATGTACAGGTAGTCCCCGGGTTACGTACAAGATAGGGACTGTAGGTTTGTTCTTAAGTTGAATTTGTATGTAAGTCGGAACTGTCCAGATTCAGCTGCTGCTGAAACTGACCAGCGGCTGAGCACCATTAAATTACGAAGTATTAGGTAAGCTGCCTTTTGATTTTGCAAAAATGAACTCCAGAAACACACATTTGAATCACCTTCAAACTCTGCTTTATTATTTAACACACATGATGTGTTAAATGTTTTCCAGACATTCAGAAATGACTGGCCTTACACATGAGTGCACAGAGGTTTTTTTTTCTCCCCCTAAGAAAAAAAAAGGGGGGGAGCTATATCTAGAAGAAATAGCTTCCCAAAAGCCATTAGAAAGAATACAGAAATGTTAAGCTACTGTATTGCTACCTGTGTCTTGTAACTGAGATAATTAGGTATTGTTTTCTTGTTTTTCAGAATATGTTAATTTAAACAAGATATACTGACTACTTTAGACCAGAGATGTCTGAAAGACCCAGTTCCAGAGACACTAGAATAAACAAAGGCTGGGACAAGAAGCTCTGTGATGTAGGATAGGGGCTGGGCTACTTGCTCAGCTAGCAAATGGGGAGAAGCTCTCTGAAGAAGGGCAGTATACACGTTGCCATCTCCTTCAGAACAGAGAATGCACTGACCATGAGAAGGATGCCAGAGATGCTGAGATCCTGCTAGGAAGGACATGTCAGCTCCAAGAAGAACAGTAGGGGCAGGAAAAGAACTCTACTTGTGGCAAATGAACTGGAGTGGAGTGTGAACTTTCGTTTTGTTGTAATGAACTTTATATTTGGAACAACGAGGACCATTTTGAACTCAGCCTCAGGAGGTTGTTGGTCAATGTCCTGCTAAAGACTGTGGGGCTATGTCTAGACTACACAGTTTTTCTGGGATACATAAAGGTATCCCAGAAAAACGCTGTAGCATCCAGGGAACGTGTCTGCTCTTCCGCTTTTTTTTGCGGAAGAGCAGACGCGCTCTTTCGGAAGCCATGTCTTCCTCCTTTCATGAGGAAGAAAGGCTCTTCCGAAAGAGGAGGTTTTTCCGGTAAAAAGCAGCAATGTAGACATAGACTGTGGGGAGATTCACAAGGAACCCAAAGAGAGGGAACAGAGTGAAGATGCTACAAAGGCACTCTGGACACTTTCAGAAAGGAACCACATGTTAAGTCCCCCAAAGAAAACCTAGAGTGAAAAACTTGCCTGATAACTGGACACCTTCTTCATCTTCTTTGGTTGCATTTAGCAGAGCATTCTCAAGGATCTGAGCAGTACTGATAATTACATCATTTTTTCTTACAACTTCAGGAAATGAGATTTTCAGCTGAGAATCACCACTTAATCCTGTAACCCGATACCAATGCTTCAGGAATGGGTTGAACTCTTTTCTGAAATGCTGCTCCACTAATGGCACCTGAATAAATGTTTCCAGAAAAGAATATGAACTACATAGGACATACAAAATTCAACACGTCATTCATAGAATGATTGTTGACTAAAACAACAATTCTGCGTAGGCCAGTATTTATCCTACAATAGTATCCCTGGGTCTTTTATAAGCATGTCATACCAAATAAGTATGTCCCACTCCAGGACCCACCCAACCTCCCTACCTTCAAGCATGTCCTTTTATCTTGCCTTCCTAATGCAGGATCCCACGCCATCCCTGGAGCACCCTGTGTTGGCTGTCCAGGCTGCTCCCAGGGTGGGCGGGACTTGAGCTGAAAAGGGCGGGCAGGACTCATACTCCTAATTAAATATTTTGGGATAAATTTTATTCTCCAAGCACACAAAATACCCATTGGCATTAATGGAATACAGAACACATGCACTGGGAGGAAATATATCTCAATCTTGACAGAATTATTAATGCTCATAATTCTATATACATTGGGTATTTTGTGTTACAGAGATGATGGACTGCCCAATAGCAAAGTACAAAAGTCTGTACTGTATTTTTATGAGAGTAGGTTTACTGCATTTTTATGTTAAGAATGGAAAAAATTTCTAAAAGATTCAGTAATTAGTTATTTAGGCACATGTTTCCTTCCTTTTATCCCCCCATATAATGTGGTTAAAAACCATATCTATCAATAATACAAATATCTATGTTAAAATTTAACTCTAGAGAAATATTTAAATTTTTAAGTTAATGGTATGGGCTGTACTTTTTATTTGCAAAATTCTAAGGGGAATAGTATTTTAAAATTTCAATGAGAACAGTATTACTTTATACATTTAAATGCGGTGCTGTGAACTTAAGCTATAGCACAGTTATTCCCCAACAGAACCACTCAGAAAACTGGCTAAAATGTGTCTACAAAGAAAAGTGAAATGGTGCAAATGGCTTTCAATATCACACTCGTGTATCAAAAATATAAGGATGAAATAGGCACTTTGATTTTTTTAAATATATTTTCCATTTTAATAACCTTAACTGTCATTAGTAACTACTATTAGTAAAACAGATAATAGTAATTTTTCTCTATATAATTGATAGGGCAGATTAGTTTCTCTGTTGTACTGATGTAAATGGCAGTCCCTTGGATTTATACCAGTGTAATGAAGATCAAAATCTGGAATCAGGACCCTCTTTCATATAGCTTGATTTAGTGAGTTTATTGGCATATTGATTTATGCTCAATTTAAAAGATCAATATTAACATGGTATACAAGACCGTGTCTCAGCTCAGGGGCTGGAATAAATGCTATTTTGGGGTCCCTTCCAGCCCCCATTTCTATGATAATACTATTCCTGTCGTAATGGCACAGGATACCTTATTCACAAGTACTATAACTTTTCCAGGCTCTGATGCTCTTCTCTTCTTATCCAAATGTTCTTTGGTAATGTAAACAGCCACCCTGGTTTTACCACTGCCTGTAGGGAGACATATTATAACATTCTGTCCATTCAGTGCTGGTTTTGAAACCTCCATTTGATAATCTCGGAGAATCAGCTCTGGTTCTGGGGAAGCTCTTTTGTCCATATCATCTTCATCTAAGAGGAAGGAAAATACAACAGTTCAATAGAGGAAATCACCAGCAAGTTCTACAAATAACATGTGCACAGTTTAAATGTAATGCAAGTTTAACCATGACATAAGTTTTCTGAGGAAAATGAAGGCCTCTCCATGTAACTGCTTTTGTCCTATGCAATTCTGCAGAATTTTCCTTTTACTAAATATAAAAATCTGGTTTAGATGAATAAAGTCAAATTTTTGACCATGTCTAGTTATCTAAGGAACTTCCTGGGTTGAAAGCTACCCAGTCAGAGACTTATTCAGAATAAACATAATTAGGGGATAGGCCAGGGGTGGGCAATAACACCAGTGGTTAGCCAGGGTTAGGCCCTGGCAGGCCTCTGCTGTTATATTTATCTACAGGGCCACAGGTACCAATGATCACAGATCATGTTGGCTGCGGATTGCCATTCCTGGCCAGTGGGAATGGCAGAAAGTGGCGTGAACCAGGTCACTGCTTCTCGCAGCTCCCACTGGCCGGGAATGGCGATTCATGGCCAACATAAGCTGCATTCACCAGTATCAGCAGCCATGCAGGTAAATATAGCAGCAGGGGCCAGCCAGAACTAATCCTGGTGGACCGGATCTGGCCCGCAGGCAGGTATTTGCCCATCCCTGGAATAGGCAAAACTAGTTATATATGTTACTTTATTACTTAACACTTGTAGAGCCAAATCCTCCAAATAGGGGCAGCAAAATTAAGTCCTCAAATGCTGTAAAACAGTATGATTCTACTTGAGGGAATTTAAAAGAAACAATCTCTGCATACCACAGGACTCTATGAGGACACTATCCGTCTAAGCATGCAGCAAAGTTTTTTGGTGTATTACCCACCAATTAAGAATCCACCCCCACAATCTCTGTGTGAGGAGGGAATATAGTAACCAGAGTTGCTAAGGCAGCTGGGATGAAGTAGTAGCCTTTGTACAGCTCTATTGCTGCTCTGTATTCAGCCAGCCATCACAGTATTCCCTGTCTCCCCACCACCCCAAATCCCATTTATCTGGGCTTTGTACGGGACCAAAAATTTGGTCCATAATAAGTATGCAAGATTCTGGAAATTTACATATCCAGAATTACTGCTAAACTTTCATTGATGGGTATAATCCCACATTAATTACATTACTGCCATGCCTTTACTGCTGTTCCCCATGCTAGCTAGATGAAAGCTGGCAGGGAAATATCTACCCATGCATCAATCCCACCTTCACTTGCCTCCCAAGGCTATGTCTATAATGCAGTCTGACGTGTGATTGTAGCACAGGCAGGCATATCCATTAGCATGGCTGGAAAATCATCACAGATGCTGCATCAAGGGCTAGCAATGTGAGTATATACCCTGTGTCTCAGTGTACTTCTACCTGGAATGTTAGTCCATGCTGATGCCTATGCCACCTAATCAATACTACTATTTTTAGCCATTGTAATAGGAGTATCTCAATCGATGCTGTAACTACACTTCAGTTTGAAGTATAGACATAATCTGAATGATATTACGGGTTTAATGCTAATTTCACAAGACAAAGACAGAGGGGAACAGGACCAAGCCTATTAAGTACTACATTTTAAAAGGCAGAATTTTTATACTATTATATACACATTTAAGAATTATTATTTTATTTTCAACCAGAGTTTTATTGCATTCTGTAAATGTTCTCAAAGAGCTTACATCAAAGATAATGACAATATTCCACTAGACAAAAAAAAACCAAACTCAGCCCCTGCTCTCACATTATGATGAAATCACTAAGGGTACTTCTAGACAGTGGAGCTATTTTGGGATACCAGCTACCCTACGTCTTTTAAACACACCCGTTATTTTGAAATATTTTTCAAAATGTCAGGCGTGCTATTTCAGCATCCTTGTAACCCTAGTTCCACGAGGGCTAAGAGATGTGTCAAAATAGCATGTTATTTCAAAATACAATTGAAATAAGATAAGCAAAATTTGTGTAGTGTGTAGAGTTTTGGGTGTTGTGTAGATGCACCCTAGAAGAAGAACTGCAAGGCTTTTAACATCACAGTTACATTTCACATAAAATAAGTGTCCCATTTTTTGTATTTGATTCCATTAAATAAAACTAAACTAACAGAACTTAATGAACCTTGAGAAAAGACTGCTGATGGAAACATCCAGGTTCCATTTCTAAGTGTTTTTCGCTTGTTTTATCTTTTAGTGTGAGTGCAGACCTATCTGAGCAAAGGAAAATTCACACCAGAGAGTGCTTGGCAATAGTCATCTAACTACTACTACTGCTCCATTTTGAGGAAGTGCATTTGTTTGCTTTCTGCTTGGCTAAATCCAATAGATTAATCATATTGAAACTAGCATCGTATCACCTGTCTGTTTGGTTAACTTTCAATATCTCGAAATCCTCAAACTTAACCACTTTAGAAAAATATTCCTCTTTCTTCTGTGTCTTTTTTCTTCTTTTTTGATAAATATATAGATTTTAAAACATTAAAGAATGTTCTTAATGCTATGTCCTGTTTCTCTGAAAGGCTCATATAAATTGCTGTGCTGGGTTTATTCACACAATCAGTATTCCTTGCTTTGCATTCTTTGCCTAGCCTCCATTTATTTTATTTTTATCTTTTAAAGAAAAATTATCTTTGAATATCCATCAAAATGAAGTGAAGGATACAAACTTGACTGCTGTAAGACACTATTAGTAAACCACTGATGACAGTATTATAGCACCTTGATGCTCATTTAAAATACCAAATGTTGTCATAAGCAGCAGATTTCTCTCTTTGTGCTCTTATTGGTCTTCACTGTGGCTACGTCTACACTGGCCCCTTCTTCGGAATAGCCATGCTAATTTAGAACTTTGGAATAGGGAAATGCGCGGGGGATTTAAATATCCCCTGCGGGATTAAAAATACGGCTTGATCTATCTACAGTAGGATTTTTAAAAGATCTTAATTAAAATATGTTTGCTAATACAATTCTCATTTAAAAAAACATAATTTATCTTCACCTAACAAATATAGGCTGTGTCTACACTCGCCCCTTCTTCGGAATAGCCATGCTAATTTAGAACTTTGGAATAGGGAAATGCACGGGGGATTTAAATATCCCCCGCGGGATTTAAATAAACATGGCCGCCGCTTTTTTTCCGGCTTGGGGAAAAGCCGGAAAAGAGCGTCCAGACTGGCGCGATCCTCCAGAATAAAGCCCTATTCCGGAGGATCTCTTATTCCTACTTGAAACTGGGTCAAATTTCAAAAAAAACCTCCTCTTTCAGAAGAGCCCTTTTTCCTTGTGGAAGGAGGAAGATAGGGCTTCCGAAAGATTGTGTCTGCTCTTCTGCTAAAAAAAAGTGGAAGAGCAGACGCATTCCCTGGACGTGGCAGAGTTTTTCAGTTTACCTCTAGAGATGTAGTCTGGTCTTGCTGAAACAAAAGACAGGACTATGCAGCATTTTAAAGACTAACAAGACGGTTTATTAGATGATGAGCTTTTGTGGGCCAGACCTGAGGAAGTGGATCTGGCCCACGAAAGCTCTTCACCTAATAAACCGTCTTGTTAGTCTTTAAAATGCTGCATAGTCCTGTCTTTTGTTTCAGTATATCTATGGTATCCCAGAAAAACCCTGTAGTCTAGACATAGCCTGAGTGATTAGTTTGTACATTTTGAACATATACAACATGATGGCCTGACCTGCTGAAGTGAATGGGAATCTTTTCATAGACTTCATTGATGTTGGATCAGGCCCCATTTGAAGGTTTCCTGTTACCAATACTTGTTTCATGACTCCTTTATATGGCTTTATTAGATAGATTATGACAGTTGGTCCTATTTGGACACCCAGACTGTTCCCAGCCTCCATACAAAGGGGAGCCAGGGACAATATTTATTAGGGCTAGATCCCTGAAGACAAAAGGGTTCCTTTTGATGTGACAGAGCTCTGCACAGTCATGTCCATTTGCAAGATCCAGGGAGCGATTTTCAGAAGTGACTAAGGATGTGATCCACAAAGGAACTTAGGCATTGCTCGGCTCATGCTGTAACCTGCGCTTAACCCCAAGGTACCCTCTGCCTTGTAGAATTCTCAGCCCTGCGTTAGGTGCCTAGATCACGTATTGTACTGGAAGAGTTAGACACTGAAAGCGGTGATCCTTCAAAGCTAGCAAGCTGAGCAGGGAGCCACCTAAGCTAGCTGGGAGTGAAATGCAGAGGAAGGGAACAAGACCTAAGGCCTCAAAATTATTTAGCTGCCTAATACCTAACAATCCAGGCCTTAAGTTCCTTACTAATAGGCCAAAGGTTGGTGCCTCCCTCAAAACAGAACAGTTTCTCACAAAAAGTCTGGGGCGGGGGAAGAGCAAAGGAAGAGAGAGTGAAAGCACACATGTGAACAAGGAGAGCCAAATGGTTGGGGCGCAAAGATATAGGAGACCCAAGTTCAAATCTCTGCTCTGTCTGATTTTCAGCAGACCTGATCCTGTCTCCCCTACCTCTTAACCAGAGAGCTTTAGAATCAGTCCCTCACTGGCCCAGTCAATATTTAGTAATTTATACTAAATGTAACAATCCCAGGAGGAAGATTAAGAGAGTCAGTCCCCAAAATATTTGATAGCCTGATAGGTAGGGCACTCAGCTGGGATGTTGCAGATGTTGATACAAGTCCCTGCATAAGGCATTCCTCCTCTTAAATTGAAAATCTTGCTCTGGGTCCTTTGAAGGGCTATGAAGATCTGGCTAGTAAGGGGATGGTATTGACAATTAAGCTGCTTTGCCTCATAGTTGTTTCCATAAACTATCTGAATAGAGGACCTAACGAATGAGAAATAGGGAGTGAATGTGGGTCAGTGCTTCTACATCTAACTTCTCAGAGACATTTTGCACAGGATTGACAAGCAGAAAAGAATGAGCAAATGCTGGAGATGACCTCTCTAGGCTATCACATTAGTTTAGTTATTGAGACATGGATAGCACTGGCTTGTGAGAGGCATGGTATAAGAACGGAAAAAGTGGGTTGTGCCCACAAAATCTCATGATACTATCTATATTTTTTTGTTTGGGACATAGGTGGCAGCTGATCAGTGAGTTTGTGAATGTCAGTAGTTCCTAAACATTGGCTAGAAGTGCCTAAATACCTTTGTGTAACTGGCTCTCAGTGATTTAGGAACACAGGTCCCTCTAATTTGCAGTGTCAATAGTCATCTACTACACTAAGTCACACAGCTGCTCCTGAAATCTCATTCCTAGCCCTTAGATCCCTCAAAACATAACTTATCAACTTGCTGCTAAAATTCATTCCCTCGCACTGCCTTCCTCGGGGGCTGAGCAAGGACTGGCTCTCTTTGCACTTTATTTTGAGGGCTGCTGTAGAAAAGGCAACTGATGAAATATTTTATGGCACAGTATCACATATTATTAGCCATTTATATTATAGAAGAGTCCAAAGGCTCCAGTCAGGATCCCACAGTTACATGAAAATAGAGCCTTTGTCCCATATAGCTGATGAACTAAGCTGGAGCTCACAATGAAACTTCATTCATAGTACAATGTGCTCATCTTCACGCTTACTAGGGTACAGAAAGAAATCATACCTGAATCACCACTAGTGGTGCTACTGTGTCCCAGGCTTTCATTTAAGCTACTGACACTTGCATCTGGCAAACTGACTTCAGATTCTGTAAAAGATAACATTAACATAAATCTAAGTGTTTTATGACACAAGAATATTTCCATATTTGCTTGCAGTTAACACTGTATTTCAACAAAAGCATGTCAAAAATCAGAGGAACAGAGGGATGCTCTAAGACAAGTTGCCTGCAGCAACAGGCTATGGTGGCTGGCAATCTAAAGGAGAATCAAGAATTCTGCCTGCCCCAGCTTTTCCTTCTCCCTATACCAAAGTTGTGGTGTGCAGGGGGAGAGTTGCAGATGTCATGGAATCAGCAATGTCATTGGAAGATTCCCTGCTGCCTATCCCTAACAGGACAATTTTCCAGTTGTAAGGGTACGTCTACACTGCAGAGCTATTTTGGGATTCCGGAAGTTTCCGGAAATAGTTATTCCATGTCTATTGAAGCGGATTTCAAAATAACAGGCTGCTTATTCCAAAGTCCTGGTAACCCTTGTTCCATGAGGATTATGGGGCATTTCAGAATAGCGAGTTATTCTGAAATGTGGCACCAAATTACAAAACAAGTTATTTTGAAATAGCATAAAAATAAGCTGCCTAACAGAGGCAGCAAGGGGGAGGCAGGAGCTAGTGCTGGGGGAGCCAGCTTAAAAGCCAGTTTCCCCGAGCACCATCTCTCCAGGTGGCAGGGAAGGCAGTGAGGTAGCGGGGACCGGGAGCGAGCCACGAATCAGTTGATTCCCAGCTTGCGCCTAGTTCCAGACGTGCCTCTGCTTTTTAAATGTATTCCCAGCTCGAGCAGGGCCCCCCTTGCTGTGCACCAGCCTTTTAATGTATTAAGAGCCATAGCCTGTCAGGATGGGAGCTAACCCCACTCCCTACAGCAAACAACACTACCACAGGTTAGGTCACTTTCCAGAAAGTGAAAAATGTCACATTCAACTGACTGTAGTGTTATTGTAGCAGTGCTAGTTCTAGGATATTTAAGAGGCAACGTGGAGGAGGAAATATCTTTTAGTGGACCAAATTCTGTTAGTGAGGGAAACAAGCTTTTGAGATTAAACAAAGCTCTTCTTCAGGTGTGGGAAATATTCAACTGAAGTTACAAGAGACATTAAGGAAGGTAAAATAAAATTTTACTTTTGATATTTTTTCATACTACTTTTCAGTTACTAAAACTACAGACAAGGACTGTTGATAGTACAAATTATTTTCTTACAGAAAAAGAATACAAGGTCAATTATAAAAAGATAAGGAAACACAGTAGAGGTGAAGCAGTTATAACTTACAGTTATAGCATAGCATAGCATGCTCTTCCTGGTTGTAATGACCTAACAACTTCAGGCAATACAACCTTCTTTCTATAAACTTCGGCTTGCTTGTAGTAAATTAGTGAATTTTCTCAAAAATGTTAAAAAGACTCCTCTTTGAAATCTAAGTTTTTGAAACTGTGTTTAACTTATTTTTTTGCTACATGTGCCCCTGAATCTCCCTTTTTAAAATTTAATTTTAACAATAATATTTCATACCTAACTGTTTCAGTATGGAAGATTAGGAATACTGACTAAGGCTATGTCTACACTG
The DNA here is from genome assembly GCF_052426305.1 of Pelodiscus sinensis. Classification (NCBI taxonomy): domain Eukaryota; kingdom Metazoa; phylum Chordata; order Testudines; family Trionychidae; genus Pelodiscus; species Pelodiscus sinensis. Next base: position 36,615,151 of record NC_143058.1, read on the forward strand.
CAGAGCTTTTCTGGGATACTGCAGATATACCAGAAAAGCTCTGCCGCGTCCAAGGAATGCTTTTCCGAAAAAAATATTAGGAAAAGTAGACACATTTTTTCAGCATCCCTGTAAATCTCATTCTACAAGGAAGAAGGGATGTTCCAAAAGAGGGTTTTTTCCAAACTTTTGGCCCTATGTTGATGGGTCAAATGCTTGAAAAGCCTCTTTCAGAAGAAAAGCGGAAAAAGATACGCAAATTGCAAACCACAGCAGACCTAGACTAACTGTAGGAAGGAAAAAAAGTGAAAATGACTTACACTGAGGCTGTGTCTACACTACAAAGAAAAGTCGGAAAAAGATATACAAATTATGAACCGCAATTGGCGTACCTTTTTCGGCTTTTTTTTTTTTTTTTTGCAAGAGCCTCTTCCAAAATTTGGCGTGTCTACACAGCACCAAATTTCTGAAAAAAATCTCCTCTTTCGCCACATCCCTTTTTCCTCATACAGTGAGGTTTACAAGGATGGCAAAAGAACGTGTCCGCTTATCCGAATTTTTTTTCTGAAAAGCAGGCGTGTTCCTTGGACACGGCAAAGCTTTTCTGAGATACTGGAGATATCCCAGAAAAGATCTGCAGCATAGGCGTAGCCTACGTGCTGCCAAATGAACAAATTATGAAAACTGAAGAAAGAAATCCGTTCCCCCTTGTTCTCTTTTTCATCCAGCATAATCTTAGGTATTATTTGTGTCTATAGTAGATTTAAAAACAAGCAAGCAAAGCAGACCAAAGTGTGACTTTTACATTGGTGTCTTATAAGTCTTCTCATATAGTTTAAAAGCAAAGAGGTAACATTTAACCTACTAAACAATTTGAAAATAAAACTAGAAAGTGACAATTATGTTATACCTATTAGAAGATTTAAACACTACAATGAAAATCTCTGGTATGACAGGCTTATTTCAATGTTAAGCACTCCCTCTGCTGGAGGACAATAATATGGCAGAATAAAATTGTAAGCTTGACAGTATGGTTTATTTAAAAAAATGCATGGCTATTTTGGTGTCTAAATGGACAAAGAACTACCCCACATAACCTGAGTTCCCACTGTCCTGCAGCTTATTTATGCAATTTCTATCTGTACAAAATAAGTGCAAAGTAAGTGTAGCAAAGTACCAAGTCAGGAGAGTAGTGTTGGCATCCACTTTGCACACGTTTAAATGACTACACAAAGATACAAGGCAGTCACCTGATCAATAATACTTATTATTTGAATAAATAATCCATTATTACTCATAGGCATCTGTTCTTCTGTGGTCAATAAATAATCCACATAACAAAATGCCCATTATATTAAAAAAAAGCTTTTGTTAAAAAATTAATTCTAGATCTTCCTGGTAAAGAAAAATTACACTTTCTTCTTAGAATTCTACTTTTAAAAACATACAGTACAAGCATACTGGTAATACGTGTGTGTGTGTGGCAGGGGAGACATAATCTGCTTCATGGTCAACATGTCCCAGGGCAGGGGACTGCATGACAGCTTGGTTTTGTTCTCTTTTAAGATGATTATCAGAAATTAATCCCTCTTATTTGTCCACAAAACAAATAAAATAGAGGCAACTAGAGCAAGCTTTAACTTTGTCCTGGACAGCCACCATCAATGCCTAGTCCTGATTTGTCTTCTCTGATGAGACCACCAACCAAGGACACAAGTACTGATTGCAGCTTTGTGACGTGAACACTTGTTCACTAAGGCCTGGAATGAATCTGCTAACCACTCAATGAAAGCCTTTAGAATGGCCACTATCATCTGGTCTAACTTCTAGTTAGTGACCATATAAAAAAGACTCTTTATTCCCAGTGAAGAGATCTGCTGTTCCACTATGTCATGGATGGGTGTAGGTTTTCAGGCACAGCCCTAAGGGCACCACCATAATCTGACCTTAAGAAACCTAAACATATTCTCTGTGCTAACATTTAAATCACAAGCTACAATATACAATACAAAGTCCTCCCTCAAGATAACCCATTAGAAGAAAAATTAAAGAGAACTTATGTTCCTAAGTGAAAGATGGTTTTTCAGGTAAATGAACATTCTCAATTTTTTAATGTTGGTACTTTTCATAAATTATTTTTTAAAAAGTAAACCTTTTCTGACAGTTTTCCTCAGCCTTATTCTCTTTCCCTCATAATGCTTTTTGTCTCCTACTCTTCACTACACCTTACATTGCCTTTTTATACCCACTTTGCAGACATAAATGTTTGTACATGTAGTACAAGAGAATGGAGAATAAGGCCTCCCTTATGTTTTTGATAACATGGGTATTGAAAAATACATTTGTGGAACACATGGACAAACATACAAGGAGAAAGTACTGGAATCAAAATGTAACAAGCTTCTTAACCCAAACAGCTGGACTGCCACAATAAAACAATGTGAGGTGCTTCTAAGACAAGGGAATCAGAGAATCATTTGTAAGAAAAATTTGAAACCTTCCTTTTAAAAGGAATACAGTGGAATCAATTTATAATGGTCAGGTTGGATTTCAAAAGAAAGCAACATTCAATGGCCATAAGTCACAAAGGGACCATGTCACAAAGGGAGTAGCTGAGTGAAAAGTACTTTTGAAAATCTGGTCCATAGTGCAAAACATAAATCAATAGGCTCCAATCCATGTATGGAGAACAGCATACAACAGCTACTTCTTCTCTCAATCCCTACAGCAGTATTTTACAGAATTTATAATCTATTTATAGCACAATTAACCACCTAACTGTATGGAAAACAGATCTTGTCAAACACAATTGAAATTGTTTTTAAGGAGACTGGGTGAGAGATAGCACAATGGAAAAGTTCTACCCAACGTTACTGGGTCCTCACTGAAGTTGCATTCACCAATGAGAGTCACTAGGAAGTCTAGGGCACATCCCATGTTCTCTGTACTGCATGAAACTGAGCTGCTCTATGATACTTGCCCAATTAATTATAGGAAAACTTGTCTATAGATTCATGGAGGTTAGGACCATCAATGGCTATTAGCCAGGATGGATAGGAATGGTGTTCCTAGCCTCTGTTTATCTGGAGGTGGGTGACAGGGGAGGGATCATGTGAGAATTATCTGTTGTGATCCCTCCCTCTGGGGCATCTGGTATTGGCCACTATCAGCAGACAGGATACTACTCTAGATGGACCTTTGGTCTGACCCAGTATGACCGTTCTAATGCCAGTCTTTCCGGGAACATAGAAGGGAACCATTGCAGACACTGGAAAACTATCACCACTCAAGTGGTTCAGCCTGTGTCCTCACTACAATCTGGATAGTTTACAATCCTGAGTGAAAATGAAACCCTTGCTCTAGCCCACAGTCTCATCTTGGCCAGACAGCCCAGGTTAAAATCACCATAAAAGGAAACAGTTATTGTGGATGGAAAGTAGGTTAGGAGCAACACCCAGGGAAAGATTCCAGGGTAACTCTGCATGAAAACATAGCAACTCTCAGGGTATGTCCCTGTGTCTGAGCCCTGTTCTAGAAGGATGCATTCTAAAAGTGAAAGGAAGTGCAATATGTTCAGTTCAGTAGGACGATTATGTACTTGGGCATCTCTGCGAGACTACCTATACATGTTTTTTATGTGGGTATCAATCCACCAGTTACTTTAAAACACTTGGTGACATGTTTTTTGCACTCCTTTGGAGCTGTCTTGTCATCTTTGTTGAAGATAGGGATGTAAAATTATGATTAACTGGCTAATTGAACAGTCGAGGCAATTTGCATCGATTATTTGATTAGTTGATAAGGACACTTCTGCCTCTCAAGTGTAGCAACAACACTTGCTTCAAAGGCAAAAATGCTGCAGGAGGCATGAGGCGAGTGGGGGATTCAAGCAGTCCCCCACTGGCCCCGTGCTCCCTGTGCTCCATGCTGTGCTGCCGCTTTGAAACGCTGCAGGGAGACCAGTATCAGGTTCCACGCGGTGTTTCAAAGTGGCAGCGCAGCATGTACCCTGTGATTAGCAGGGGAGCCCCCAGCTGGCCTCGGGCTCCATGCACCGCTGCTGCTTTGAAGCATCCCCTCTTCTTCCCCCACCTTGCTGCCTCTTTCTGATAGTCAACACGCTAGTCGACTAGTCGCTCTATTTGATAAGCATTTGCTTATCAGACAGTCGACTAGTCATTCACATCCCTAGTTTAAGGGTTAGTTTTCAGACCCAAATCTTACTTTGCCTTATTCACATGAGGAAATCCATTAAAATCCCCAATTGGATCAGCATATATGGAGGCAGTTATCTTGACCATTATCATTACTCTCAACTGCAGCTCTATTTGAACCTATAACAGGTGGGAAACACTTCTCAGCTCACAAACATATGTATGAATCACTGAATCCCATATGGACCTGTATTGCTGCTATTTATGGTTCCAGACACATTTTTCAAAAGTTAATTCACATAAACAATGGGGATAGAAGTAATTAAAAATGTTACTCATCTGTGTTTTTATATGATTTAGTAAGTTAAGTTTGATGCTGCTGTTTATTTTATACCAAAAACATTTACCCTTAAAAAGTTAAAACATTTTTCACTTGTTAAACAATTACTGGCAAAAGCCCTTAGTGGAGACACAGTTATACTGGCATAAACGTCCTTTTGCTAGTACAAGCTGCATCTGCACCAGCTATAGTAGTGTAACTATACAAGCAAACATTTTCTAACATAGAGCTGGGCTGATTTAACCTGTAATTTGTGATAATTGTTGAACCTACATGAGAATTATACATTTATTCAAACAACATCTTGGAGCTGGTTTTCAAATACCTTTTAAATATTTTATTACAAACAGGAGGAAGACAAAACTAATGCTCTTTTTCTTAAATCAGACATGAGAAAATCATGAAGACCAAGCTAAAGTAGCAAATGTTCACTCTAAATGTGCACAGGTTCCATGGACTGATTCTCCCGGGAAAGAGTATCAGGAGAAGTGCAGATTGGCTCAGGTGGGCCTGTTCCAAAGCATTCTACCTTGTGTCAACAAAACTGCTCCTGGACCCCCGACTGCTGCCTCAAAAGGAGATTTTTTTCTAGTTGCATTTATTTAATCAGTTCAAGTGTGGCAGTTTTTAATCATGCCTTATCGTGCTGGATCTCTCATTATATTAAAGTGATAATTTTACCTAAGGACAGAACAAAGGCTGAAGAATTTGCCCCCAAATGCATAAGTTGTTTATATTACTGTAAATATGCATTGGGGAGTGGGATGGGAATTTACTACTTCCACCAGAGGGGCATACTTTCTCTTTTTCATTTATGCCATTAGCACTGCTAGAGTTCATTGGAAACAAATTTATATCTGATGTTTGACATATCTTGGTTTCAAGCTACTTCTAATGCCAGAAGTTTGTCAAGTTATGTGAAATGCTAAAACAAAAAGTACCAATTATTCAATTACCTGAAACTACAGAAGTGTCTTCAAAAGATGTTTTTAATATAATGCTCTCATTGGCCAGACTATCATTCATTTCATCTCTCTGCTTCAACTCCTCCCCTACTGCAGAGGCCAGTGGCTCTTCAGCCTCCACATCCTCATCTGTAGTTGCTGGCAGCTTGATCTCATTTTCCTTATTTTCAGTTTCTAGAAAAGTAACACAATTTGAACTGCATTACAAAATAAGCTGTTTTCATTGAAACATGGAGCCCACTCTCCAAACGCAAGCAACTAAATAGAAATCCTAATCTCATATTTCCATGTCTGAGTCAGCACGTAGGGAAGTAAATGTGTTGACTTAGGGTCCAAATTAGGGATGTTAAATATCGGGTCCAAATTAGGGATGTTAAATATCGGTTAATTGAATAGTTGATTAACCTCATGAATTATCGGTTACTCGACTGTTCTATAGTCCCTGAGGGTGGGGCCAGCAGACAGTGTGCTCCGGCCCCACTCCCGAGGAGACCCCTGCCACTCCGTGCTGCTGCCTCTGATACAGAGGCAGCAGCACGGGGTGCCAGGTGGGAGCTGTCCTCTAGCTCTCCTCATGGACCAGCTGCCTGTCACCCTGTGCTTCTGCCTATCGGGGGGGGGGGGGGGGGGAGGAGGGAGAATGGTGCAGCTGAGCTTCCAGACCCAGTGCGAGCCAGAACTGATCAGGGCTACCTGCTCACCTGGCTCCTAATACATTTTAAATGCAGAGATGCAGTGGGAGTAGGTCCCGGACCCAGCGAGAGCCAGGACTGAGCCAGGCTGCTGGCCAGCCTGCTAAAAAATTTACTGGCAGGGTGGTGGTGGAGGGGGAGGGGGAGAAATGCATGTAGCCTAGAGCATTAACCTATAAGCTTTTGCTTATCAGTTAATCGACTACACTATTACATCCTTAGTCCAAATATAGGATTTAGAATAGATGATATTTTCAGATACGTACACTGAAAAATTGCACTCACTATGTTTATAATACTTACTGTCACCATTTCTAGAAAGTATTTGATGTATTGAGGTCTGTAAATAAAGTAACACACCAGATTCTGCTTTCCATTACACTTGTATACACTTGCTAAAGTGAAAGGGGTGGCATGGACATAAAGGTGAGCAGGATTCAGCCAGTATTATAACGTGGGTCATAAATACAGAAAACATAATAGTCAGTTTAGTCTAATAATGTTCTGTCATTGATCTGCATTCATTTCAATGAAAAGACCATGCCTCTTTGAGACACATCCCTTGCGGTACTTTTAGTTTTCAGTGTGGGTACACCAAGAGCATAAATGTCAGAATACTCATCAGTAACAACAAAGCAGTTTGTGAATTACATATGAGTAATCTAAACAGAAACACAGGAGAAAACTACACTCTGGAGTTTTCCACACTAGTAATCCAATAATCCTACAAACCAAGCCCACTTTTTAAAAACAAAAATGTAAATAAATGAATAAAGTTTCTCTTATTTTCCCTACACTGGTCCTTGTCTGCATACAATTTCAATAAGCCGTTTTCCATTAAAAAGTCATTTGGGAACAGAGGGTGGAGATACAAAATTTTATCACCTCTCTTTTTCTAACAATGTTCTTGACTACTCATCAATAATGGAGAGTCTTTTAGAGTACTGGTTGTCCTTACAATTGTGGAGCCATAGGCTATGTCTACAAAAAACTTTCCAAAAAACTTCACTTACGTCCACACTGAAATCATGTTCTTTCAAAAAAAAAAAAAAAAAAAACCAAAGAACAGAGGGTTTTTTCTGACATTGGTAAACCTCCTTCTATGAGGAAGAAGCCTTTTTCCAAAAGAACACTTTTGGAAAAAGGCGTGTGTGGACGGGGAAGAGGGAGTTCTTTTGAAAGAAGAGGAAAGAGGAAAAAGCACAGGTGCCCAGGTGGCTACTTCGTCCATAGTAATCACAGCTTAAAAGTGAGATAGCTAGAAAAAGCAGATCGCTTTTTCTATGCGTTTTGGCAGTGTGGATGCTCTCTTTCAGAAGAAGTTTTTTCAGAAGATCTCTTCCAGAAAAGCTTCTGAAAGAAGCTTGCTGTCTAGATGTAGCCATATAGAAAAAGTGGGCAAGTCAGCCTCAGTGGTAAGGATTTTTCACACTATTAAATGATGTCATTTTACTAAAGTGTGTAGTGTAGATCTGGCCTCACCAGTGCACCAAATAAACGCCTTATTGCATTTTTCATCCTGCACAGTATCTGCATAGACTAACATTAAAGCTGAATGTTCAAAAATCTGGAGTTTGTACACTGAATAATGCAATACCTGAATTTACATATGAGGAATATGCATTATACTGTTTACATAAATGACAGCAAGTGTCCTGGTTACTAGAACTTACATCTGAGAAAGCTGCTGTATGGAATGAACTTTAGGAACAAATATGCTATTAGCTGGCTCTGGCATCATTCTGGGGTGACTCCTTGATGCTCTACCTAGCTGCTCACTGTCCTGCACTGGGCATAGGGTGGTGGTTGGGTTGCTAATCCCTGCAACCAGTGGCTGCTTGCCCAGGGTTGCTGGGATCTGGCTGATCCTGCTACTAGCAGGGAGATGCCCCATTAGAAGCCTGGACTATTCTAATCAGAGCCATAGAAATTCACCAGGTGAGGCTAACTACATACATTTCCTTAGAGCTAGTGTTTCCTCAGATGTTCAAACTGGGAAGATGGGGATGGGGAGACAGTTCAGAAAACTGATGGAAAAAAATTTGGACCTTCCTGGACAAGTAGATTTAACAAATCTGGCCGTGAACTTCTAAAAGCCCTAAAAACTTCTAAAATGTCCCAGTATGTGCTTGGTACAGTCTAAATCTTAGAAGAGACATCTGGGTTGCTGCTGCTGTTTTAGCTGTTGCAGAATCCCAGTCAGCAATATGGAAAGGATGATCCTAAAACATTACAGTCGTTCTGTGGTTATATAGTTACTAGCAGCTGAAACACTAAGGCTCTTTCAATTTTGTCAATTACAAGAATGAACTAAGTATTTGTTTCCTCTATTGTATTAAATATTTGAGACCTCTGATTATCTTACCTATACAGGAGAGCTTCAAGAGTACATGCATTTGTAACTAGTAGTTCTTAGGAAGACATGAACCTTTCTAATGTGCAAGAAACCTGAAACTGTTATTTTGTTTCAGAGAGGTATCCATGTTAGCCTGTAACTGCAAAAACTATGAGGAGACCTATGGCACTTTAGAGAGTAATAGATTTTTTAGGGCATAAACTTTTGTGGATAAAACTCTGTCATTTTGTGTTGATAAAAAACAATTTCCAGAACGCCTTTGTGCTGAAAATTGTATGGATTTAAAAAATACTGTATTCAAAACAAAGTTAATAAAGGTTGGGTAAAAATATGCAACTGAATTATAATTTTAAATCGTTACTCTTCACTAAATTTGTTATTTGTCTGGTTATGTGTTTAAAAGTCTCTTGAATAAGAAATAAGAGCCCTATCCTGACACCCTTATATGAGTAATCCTTAAATAAGTATTCCCACTGAAGTCAATTTTGGAATTAGGCACAAGAACTCAGTACAGACACAAAAAGCAAACTGGTCAACAGTCATAATTTAAACAGTCATAATTACCAGTACCTTGTATATTTCCACATAGTTCATCTGCAAGGTGTCCATGTTTAGTTTCACGCAGGGCATCCAAAAATGGAGAGAACCAGTCTTTCTTCTTTATTATTCTACTTAACAACTCCCGTGCACCATCTCTCTTCCCATGATTTGCAATTACAGCTAAGATCTAGTTAAAATAAAAGGGGAAATCAAATCCTCAAAATAAGATTAAAACCTCAAAACATTTTTTAAAAGGCTCAAACAGCATAGTAAAGACAAAAGGTACAGAACTCTGGTAGAAGATTTTCCCCCCTGAAGTCTGAATACACACAGATATAGATAAAAATACAAAAGAGGCGAGACAATTGTTTGTTAATAAGGTGAGATTTATTGCATTGTCACCTTGTCCATCTTCACACACATGCTTCTTACAGGATAAAGCTTTAAATCCTATTCAAAATCTGAATAATATATTGTCACCTCTCTTACTTTGTGAGTTTCAGCATCACTGATTTCTTTGCAACAGTCTGACCAGTGGTATATATTAAAATATGTGGTAGGCAGCCCTGAAAAAAGAGGTACTGAAGTTGAAGAGCCTAGCTGGTTGCAGACTAAACCCAAGGCATGACCACACTCTGGGTGTGTCTAGACTACATGCCTCCTTCGACGGAGGCATGTAGATTAGCCAGATCGGAAGAGGGAAATGAAGCCGCGATTAAAATAATCGCGGCTTCATTTAAATTTAAATGGCTGCCCCGATCTGCCGATCAGCTGTTTGTCGGCAGATCGGGGCAGTCGGGACGCGACGCGCCGACAAAGAAGCCTTTCTTCATCGGCACAGGTAAGCCTCGTGAAACCAGGTTTACCTGTGCCGATGAAGAAAGGCTTCTTTGTCGGCGCATCGCGTCCAGACTGCCCCGATCTGCTGACAAACAGCTGATCGGCAGATCGGGGCAGCCATTTAAATTTAAATGAAGCCGCGATTATTTTAATCGCGGCTTCATTTCCCTCTTCCGATCTGGCTAATCTACATGCCTCCGTCGAAGGAGGCATGTAGTCTAGACACACCCTCTGTGGTGTGCCTGTGTGCACAAACATACCCTTCCCCTGAACTGAGAGATGGACCACATGGTCTATCTCCCCTCTTTCACAGTTGGGGGATGGGCATATCTTTTCCCATTTACAATTGTATAATATCTCCATGGCAACTAAAGCAACTGTTTCCATGGAACAACTTATGAATTTTAGCTTGGTGGATGGTTTCCTTTTTTTAGAATGTTAATTGCAGTGTCTAATGTTACTTTTCTCATGTCCTTTTCCAGCCCCTTCTGTTCCATTTCTATCTTCTCCTGTTTCCCTTCATACATTTCTCCACCACTTTGTCCCCTTTCCTTCCTATTCCTTTGCCAATGCTTCCCTGTCGCCTGATCATCCTCTACTCTTGAACGTACTTTCTGTGTTCTTGGAAGGCAGTTCCTATTTCTTCTCCTCTTCTTATTCAAAAATGGACCCCAGAAGACACAGCTAGCTAGGTTGGCTCCTCCTGGTTTCCAGGTATATAGTTTTCTACAGTGAAGAACCAGGATGTTTGGAGGAGCAACCAGCTCCATGTGGCCAGTTCTCCACAGCCCATTGTTTGAGAACCACTGAATTAATGTATTCACTGTTCTACCTGTAGTGTTAAAAAAGTACATAACGGTAAACCAGATTTTCAAAGTCTTTCACTTTTCATCACCTTCACAGTAATGATAAAATAGATAAGATATTAGCTTTGATACAGGATCTTTTTGTTTTCCAGAAAAATATTCAGCATTGAAGTTATATGAAAAAAGCTATTGAAGTCATTTGTTGCAGAGTGGTTAGTTAGTTGGTTTATTTTACCATTTTACTTGTAGACATATATTATAAATTCCAGCAGCCATCTCCATTTTAAAAATAGGAAAAATACCCGCTCACACCAATTATAGCTTCTCTATGACTAATTATTTGAATTACAGTGGCACTTTTAGAGCCTTTCTGCTTGTAACAATATAAACACATAATAAGAATAAGAGACCAAAGTGCTTACAATCCAAGTTTTTTATTCAGGGAAGCATGTGAAGACATGTTCAAAATTAAACATGATTAAATCACATTGAAATCAACAGGACTTAAGCACATGATTGAGGCTAAACATGGGACTTGAGCATGTCAAGCACATACTTCAGTTTTGTCCTATTCCCTCTCCCCTCACTCCCATCTTGGTGTATGTTCCAGAGATTCAGGTGTGAAGACTGCCGTCTTCCAACTTCCTTGCTGGAATTCAAAGACAATGTTCTAGAGATGCTCAACCCCCCCTAGAAAATCCACAATCACTACCAGAGAGCAAAAGTAGGCTGACATGGATATAGACACTCTCTCTCAGACCAAACGAGGAGATACATCTTCTCTCTGCAAAATACAGGACAGCATGTGGCATGGAAAAAGCCAACAAGAATGCCATGAACATAGGGAGTGTTTAGCAGTCAGAAACTTACTAGCATTCAAGGCTGGATCTGTTGCAGCATCAGAATGTAACATATCTGTACAATATCTACCACAGGTAGCTTTGCTGTCATCATTGGCATATAAGTCTGTCACATTTCTCGCCTCCTATTGGATGGGTATTGAAAAGTTCTTAGGGCACTCTGTCTGCCTAAGGAGTCCCTATGACACAAATTGTGTTAGAAATCTTTCTATGTTGATGGGGTTTTTGGCTTACTCTCCACTAGTCTTTTGTTTATTCTTCAATATTCTAATGCAGAAAGAAGTAGAAGGGAGCAGCACCAGCCACCTAATCAACGTGTGTCAGAGCTTCCCACAGCTGTCTTATCTGGCTAGTACACTAGAGTCACTGTCTCTGTCAACACAGTGAGCTGAAGTTATGAAAGCAAAATACACAGTGTATCTCCACCATCAAAGAAGCGCTAAACTCAGAGTGGCCAACAGCACATTGCAACAAAGAGCAAGGCAGATTAGTTCACTCAGACTAGCTACATCTGGCTGAATAGATGCAAAGGTCCTTTAATGGACATCTAAGAGGTATGTATGATGGAATCAAAAGCACAACAGTCTTTCAGCCAAGATGACCGCCTCACTCAAATGTCTCAATGGAGATATCAGTACAGACAGGAGCAAACAGATGCAATATTATCACAAACAGTCACATGAAACCACTTTTTCTGAAAAAGTACCCCAGCCTCCAGACTATCAAAGAACTCAATATAGAACCATCTATAAATGAGTCTGAAAATTTCCCTATCACCAAGAAAGACTATAGGAAAAGAGGAACTCAGCTAACCACTAAAACAAATAGGACAGACTATCTTAAACATATGGATGATATCTTGTTTCCTGCCCAAGGGATGAAGAGTACCACAAGCCATGAAGAATGCAAGCACCACAACACTGTATATAAACAAAGAAAATAAGAGTGAGTGTGGCATCTACAGAGGAAGTCCTTGTTGCTGTTGGAAAGGCATTCACACAGGTCATTCTAACAAGACTGAAAGCTCTTGCTGAATGTGTATTTACAAAGCGTCAGTGTGATTTCTGTCCTAGTAGGTATATCAACTATTGAAATGGTCTTCATGCACAGACCTTTGCAAGAAAAGCCTCAAGAACTAGAAAAACTTGGTCTGGCCTTAGTAGTTCTTACAAAGACTTTTCAGCTAGCCAGCAGAAAGGATCTTTTCCAGCTGAAGTCCCTTTTGCTTATTCTTCCATGCTCAAATACAGAAAAAAGGCAGAATTTAGCAGCACCAGCCACCTAATCAGCATGTGTCAAAGATTCCCACAGCTATCTTACCTGGCCAGTACATCAGGAACACTGTCTCTTTGTCAACAGAGTGGGGGCTGAAGTTATGGAAGCAAAATACACAGTATATCTCCACCATCAGAGGAGAATTCTCTAAAGAGAATTGGTCCCCCTCCCCACCGAAATCTCTCTAAGGCTACAGTTTAATATGATGGTGATCACTCTAACACCTCTGAAAGCCCCAAAGCACAGGACCATCTCCATGAACCATTCTATGGGTGGGACACTGGGTGATCCCACTTCGGGGTGCTCTCTCTGCACTGGATGCTTCCCTTATCGTTATATAAGGTTCAAAGCAAATGAAATGTATTAAACAGCAATTTTTTAAAAATAAAGAAAAAATGGGAAAGGTTAAAAGGAAAACACATAACTCTACTCTGAGGCAGAGGACATCATGAGTGGCAGTCTCTGGAATGTAAGGGAAGTTCACACTCTGTTCCTTAGACATCCAAGGCCCCCTTCTCAGGCCCAGACTGCTGCAGGGATGCTGTGGGTTGGATACTTGCTCTGATCATGGTCACACATCTTCAGGCTCTAGGTGGCAGGACTCTTCTTACTAGAATCGGCTTCTCCATCAGGGATATGATTCCCTTCCCAGTCTAGCCTGAAAGAACTCTTGGCTAAGGGTGTCTCTGCATTGGGCCCTCTCTTCAGGGCCTCTCCCTCCAGGAGTGACGTGAGTGGGGCACAAAGGGTCATATGTCTCCCCCCAAATGCTGGGGGGAGAGGAGACAAGCAAGGGACTGGCAGGCAGAGCTGTCCTCTCCTATGGATGGTTTGTCCAACTGTCCCATGCCCTGTGCGTTGCAGCTAGCAGTAGGGGTCAGCCCTCAGTGGAATGACCTGGCCCCACCCCACTCTGCTCCCCTGGTTCCCAGCTGCATCACTTTTACTTCCTGCCACTGGTGATTGCAGGGGGCGGTTCCGCCCCTTTCACAAATCTCCTCCCTCAGCAACAGACCAGAAGATTAGCAGGGTCCTGGCTTCAGGGGTCAGAACTACCCCACACTCACAGGCCACAACAGGAAGTAGAGTGAACAAGACCCAGCACACTCTGCTTCTCTGACTCCCAGCTGTATCGCTCAGTGGAGGAGGCTTGTGGAAGGAGTGGAATCACTCCCCCGTCCTCCACACTCACCAGTGGCAAGAAGCAGAGCAATGCTGCAGGGAGCAGAGAAGGTTGCAGGCGGGTCACTCTGCTTGCCATCTCTGATGCCTGTGAGTACAGGGAGGGAGGGGCTGACCCCTGCTGCAGATGCCAGGTCTCCGTTAGTTCTCCCCATCAACATCATTTGTGGGAAGGGATTTGGGGAAAGGGATGGAATAGGACAGGGAGGGAGCAGATAGGGACAGGAGAGGTTGGAAGGGGCAGAGTTTGGGGGAGGAGGTGGAGTAGGGGCAGGGCAAGAAAAGGCAGGGACTTCCCCTTAGGGTTGCCAGATGATTTCAACAAAAATACCAGACACACTTGACATTATATTGCAATCTACATTCCATCTTATTTAGAAAATACCGGACACTTAAATTTGCTCATTTACGTTTTCTCAATTTGTTTCCTGGGACAGAAAGCTCAAATACTGGACTGTCTGGTTCAAAACTGGATACCTGGCAACCCTACTTCCCCTGGGCTAGAGGTTGCATGGGGAGGAGTCTCATGGAGGAAGTCACATGACCAGTGCCTTCCTTGCATCCTTCCCCAGTACTCACCATTGCCCTCCCCCCACTCCCTGCTGGCCCCAGTTGTTCACCACATCCCACTCCAGTGGGCTCCAGCCCCAGCTCCACCCTCCTCAGCATGGGTCCTGTTCTACCTTCAGCCCAGAGCTGCTTCTCTCACCCCAGTTGCTGCAGCCCTGCTCCCAGCATGGATCTTCTCCCTGGTGCTCTCTGATTGGCTCCGTTTTGCTCCTCAGCTCAGTTTGGGCCCCTGGTCTCTCCTTAGCTCGGCCCCACTCTCTGACCAGGCAATTCCAGCTCACACAAAGGATGGCCCCCTCCCACTCCCTCATTAGCCGGTTTTCCCGTCAATCACGCTGACTTGGAATGTTGGCTTCTCCCTATTGCCCCTGGGGACTGTCCCTCTCAGGGTCCTGATTTCTCATTGACCCTTCCTTTTGCTACTGGCAGCTAATCAGCCCCCAACCCTATTGAGCTGTAGCAAGGGGCCAAACCGTCCTTTACTGGAAGGGGCAATTAGGGGAAACTGGGGGCGGAGGGAGAAGAGGGCAGCAGGAAATGAGGGCGCAGAGGAATGGGGAGACCCTTGGGAACACTGTGACGGGGAGATGTACAAGTTAGGGCAATCATCCAGGGCAGTCCTCGCCCAGCACTGGGAGGAAGCACAGTTCTGCAGAAGCGTGGTGGCCACCGAAGTCACCACACAGCTGGCGGGAGGCTAGGAAGGCCAGGGTCGGCTGCCCGGGCTGCAGGGAAGGAATCCCAGAGCCAGCGCTTCTCCGGGGGCGGGGCGGGAAACAGAAGGGCTCGGCCTGGGTGCAGCTTTCCTGGGGCAGCCTGGAGGGGGGCAGAGCGACCTACCCGTTCATGGTCCTCATCCTGCAAGAGTCCCTTCTCCACACACTTGTTAGTGACCTCCGGGCTCATCAGCTTGTCCACCAGGGTGCCATAGAGCAGCTGCACCATTTTCACGCACATGTCGTGGTCGGCCTCCTCCGCCGGCGAGGGCAGCTGGCTCAGGCTGGGGTTCACGTAGCAGACGGCCATATCGCTGCCCCCCTGCTGCAGCGCGGTGACGAACTGCTGGATCCAGCCCGGCTCCTTGCAGCCCCGCTCCACGACCTCCAGCAGCTCCCCAGCCGCCTGCTGCTCGCCCCCCTGCCGAGCGACCGCCCGGATCCGCTCCTTTTCCTGCACGCTCAGCGTGTCCAGACAGTCCAGCACCGGCACCACCCGTATGTACTGCGTGAGCCGGGTCCTAAAGCAGGAGATCAGATAAATAAACTCCTCTTCGCGGGAGGGGGCCGACATCTTCTCTGCGTCCAGGTTCAGTGGCACAGCTGGGGCAGTTAGGAGTCGCTTCCGGGAGTCTCCAGTGCCCAGGGAGGAGGGAGGGTCCCGAGCTTCTCCGGCACTCAGCTCCTAGCTGCTTGGAGCGGGCAGGTGGCTGCGGTTCTTCTTGGGCGCCAGTGCAGCCACACAAACAGCTTGGTGGACGGGTGAAACTGCTGGCTGGGCACGTCTCTCCGAGGTACCCCGCTCCGTGCCTCCGAGGTTTTGCTGAGCTGGAGCTGACCACAGCGCTTTTAAGCTTCCCCAACCGGCCGCTTTCGGTTTCGATTCCTGCGGGCTGTTCGGTTTCCAAACGAAAAGGACTGAGCCATCTTCCTGAGTCCGCAGGCGGCCAGTCCCATGCTTCACTTTTTAATCTTTTCTGTGCACCCCCATGACCAGTTCTGTATAGATTCCTATCCCACCCACATCCCAACAACCTCTGCAAAGATTAAAAAGACAAGGACTGTTCAACTTAGAAAAGAGACATTTAGGGAGTTATTGATTGGGGGGGGTCTATAAAATCAGGAATGATGTGGAAAAAGTGAATAGAGAAGTTTTATTTTTTTACCCTTTCACACAATACACAAAAATTCAATGATATTAATAAGTAGCAGATTTAAGGCAACAAGAGGAAGTACTTTTTCACACAATGCACAGCACAACTAGCCTGTGGAACTTGTCATGGGAGGTTGTTATGGACAAAAGTACAGTTGTGTTCATAAAATAATAAGTTCATGGAGGATATGTCTATATGCAGGGCTGGATGGAGGCATGGGCAAGCCGGGCAGCTGCTCAGGGCGCCAACCCAGATGGCAGCTGTAAGGGACCCACGGCATCCCTTGCAGCTGCCATTAGGAGCTGCGCGCCCGGCTCCCACAGTGGCTGGACAGCAGCGCCCTTGCCCCTACGGTTGCAGGGCCATGCATGCGTGCACTAGCAGCACTGGCCGGGTTGGGCAGCGCATGCGCCGTGTGCCCCACGGGCGGGCCTGTGCATGAGCCCAGCGCCCGGGGGCAGCGCCCAACGTGCCAAAAGGGCTCAGGCCAGCCCTGTCTATAAGTGACTATTAGTTAAAATGATCATGGGCACAACCCCATGCTCTGGCTTTCCCTAAACTTCTAGAAGCTGGGACTAGGCAATAGGAGATGAATCACTCAATAATAGACCTGTTCTGTTAATTCTCTCTGAATTATCTGCTACTGGCCACTATGGGAAAACAGCACACTGGCCTAGATGGACTATTGGT
The DNA here is from genome assembly GCF_052426305.1 of Pelodiscus sinensis. Classification (NCBI taxonomy): domain Eukaryota; kingdom Metazoa; phylum Chordata; order Testudines; family Trionychidae; genus Pelodiscus; species Pelodiscus sinensis. The sequence continues at coordinate 36,632,270 of NC_143058.1, forward strand.
CTGACCCAGTATGGTCATTCCTATGTTCTTACATAGAGCTGTAACTAGATATGAACACAGAAACTCTCCTCTGTTTATTTTCTCTTCTAACACTGTTTGTTTTCTGTTTCCCTTTTTTTGTACTTCCATTCTGGGTTTTGGTTTCAATTCACTCTGTGCAATTTAGTTTCATTGTTGTCTCTTATCATTCCTTTTTTATTTCTGGTTTGTTCTATGTCCCTTCTGAAGCTCCTTCTGTCTCTAAGATTTCATATTCATCCCCCTCTGACTTTCCTCTTATACTTCTCTCCAAAACATCGTCACTATCATCAGTCACTGCACTTTCCTTGTATTTTTACATTTTCTGATTTTGGCTGTCATTTTTCTTCACAATTTGGAACAGAGTTTTCCAACCTAAAGATCCTTGTTGCTAAGTAACATGGTTATTCACCCTTACTTTTTCTGAGCATCCTAGTTGCCATGGCACCCTTGGTTAGCACAAGCACAGGGTTATAGATAAATAGATTATAGGAATGATAGTCAGATCTGTAAAGGTATTTAGGTACCTACAGATTCAGATAGGTGCCTAACCTTAGGTACCTCATGGGATTTTTGTTTAAAAATCTTTACCTTTGAGTAAGAGGGTGAGTTTCTTTCTGTAAAAATTTCTACACCAAGACATGCAGGAATCCATTCTATATACTGTATGTGGAGTTTTATAAAAGTATCCTTACAGTCACATCTGACAGCAAAGCTATACTTCCCAACAATAATGCTTCTATTATAACCCTGTTAAGGGTTGGGTTAAGATACTTTTGTTTTAATTTGGCTAAAACCAGGAATAAGCATGGTGGCTTGTCTCCCCAGGTAAGAAAAGACTGATACTACACACAGGGACTAGGAAAGTGAACAGGTAACCAGTTAACCGTTATCAAGTAAGCATCACTCTTCCTGGGTGATGCTTACCCAGTAATGGTTAACTGACTCCCAAGAGTAGTCCCCCGCCTGTGGCCCACCACAGGCAGAGGGCTGCTCCAGCCCTCCTGTGCCCACTGCACCACAGGGCAGGATGGGAGCTTGCAGCCCTACATTGAGCCAGGAGCTCTGTGCGGGATGGGGGTGGGGAGAGAAGGCTGGGCCCAAAGGGGACAGCAGAGGCAGCACTGCTGGGTTTGCGTCCCCCCCCATTTAATTGGTTAACTGATTAATCCTAAGGTTTAAGCAGTTAACTGATATTACATCTCTACTGGGGACTAGATTCACAAGGGGATTCATGCATTGTGACATTCAGCATTACCACACTTAAAAGTTGCAGTTAGTTTGCTGAGGGCTTGGCTACCCTTACAGTGCTGCAGCCGAATGTTTCAAGCTTGGTGCAAATAGGCACACAGGCAAGACTGGGGACTTTGAGGCAGGAATGTTTTTACACAATCATGCATATTCAGCATAGTACACCCTGATCACGCCAAAAGGAGGAGTAAAATGGTAATTTTATTTCTGATCATCAAAAAGCAGATGCAGCCATAACATTGTTAACTACTAACATAGTTTTGCAACATCCTGAGTATCAGGGTGTTCTCCAAATAAGGGTGTGTTAGGTATATTACACAATGGCTGTGTCTACATTGGCAAGCGCCTGCTTTTGTGCAAAATCTTGCCGCCTGTCTACACTGGCCGCGAGTATTTGCGCAAGAACACTGACGTGGTAATGTACAAAATCAGTGCTTCTTGCACAAATACTCTGACGCTCCCACTCAGGGATAAGTCCTCTTGCGCAAATATTCTTGCGCAAGAGGTCAGTGTAGACAGGCAACCTTAATTTCTTGCGCAAGAAAGCCCGATGGCTAAAATGGCCGTTGGAGCTTTCTTGAGCAAGAGAGCGTCTACACTGGCACGGATGCTTTTGTGCAGAGGCACATGCCAGTATAGACGCTCTCTTGCGCAAATACTTTTAATGGAAAAACTCTTCCGTTAAAAGTGTTTGCACAAAATCATGCCAGTGTAGACGCAGCCAATATGTAATCAATTGTAGATATTATTAGAATGACCACGTTGAGTATAAATATAGGAGTATAAAGAATAAGCAGTAGGGGGGACTGAGCAAGGTATTCCCACATATCTTGCTTGCAGCAACTAGAAGCTGAACCATTCATTTCGGTAGATGCATTGTGGGTGCCTCTATGCTTGGGGAAAGAGTGAGGCCACGACCTCCTGTCTGGCAGTTGTAAGGCTGCTTACAGTTGAACTGCGTGTGATTTATAGAAATAAGTACATGTACATCTATATCCTTAAAGCTTCAGAGGGGTAGCAGAGTTAGTCTATAGCTGGAAAAACATTGAATAGTCTATCAGCACCTTCAAAACTAACAAAACATGTAGACGGTATCATGAGCTTTCGTGGGTACACAGATGAAGAAGTAGGTTGTACTCACGAAAGCTCTTGATACCAGCTACATGTTTTGTTAGTCTAGAAGGTGTTGCTAAACTATTTGTTGTTTTTCAAGTATATCCTTAAAGTTGCATACCTTGTGTATTGTCCAGCTGGTTTTGGAACCCACAAGGGGAAAGGCTATTCTTGATTTAGTCTGGATCTGGTTCAAGAGGTAAATATAACTGGACCGCTTGGAAATAGCAACCATATTGTAATAAAATTGAACATCCCTGTGGTGTGAAAAACACCTCAGCAGCCTAACACACTAGAATTTAATTTCAGAAAGGGGAATTATACAAAAATGAGGAAGTTAGTTAAACAGAAATTAAAAGGTCCTGGGACAAAAGTAAAATCTCTGCAAACTGCATGGAAACTTTTCAAAGACACCATAAGGCATAAGGATCCTGTGCAAAACAGGGTTTTTGCGCAAAAAACCCCCTAGCCACATTACTTTTTCCCCCAAAGAAACCCTTTGTGCAAAACCGGCGTGCAAAGATTATGCAAATGAGGCATGGTGATATGCTAATCCATGTCTCATTTGCATACACACTGCCAGCAAAACCGGCAGTGTAGACGAAGCCCTATCGGATAGTAACTTAAAAGTAAAACACCCAGAATACAGCATAACTGCAGCTACTGTAGGAAAAGACCTTATGTTATCTTTTCCCCAGTGAGACTGTTTGCGTAAGGATGAAAGAATCTGGCTCATAAAGAGATGTTTGCAAGTCTATAGTGCCTTTCATCAGAATATCTCTATACCATTTACAAACCTTTAACCTGAAAAACAAGTAGTCCTGAAAAAGTAGGTTTTGAACATGAAAGCTCATACTTTATATATATAATTTCCAAATAACTCCCCTCATTTCAAAATAACAAGCACAGCGTCCACACTACCAAGCCTGTTGTTTCAAAATAACTCCTGCTTGTCATGAGGAATAACACTTATTTCAAAATAGCTATTTCCAAGTAGCATTAGTGTAGAAGCTCCACTGCTGCTATTTTGAAATAACTATATACCCTAGTGTTTCCTGGGGCTCTAAGTCGAAGTAACACATCCACATTAAGGGTAAGTCTACACTGCAAAGTTATTTCGGAATAAGCTATTCTGGAATAGCTATTCTGAAATATCTTATTTCAAAATAGCACATCTACACTGCAGGGAAGCCTCAAAATTAGTCTGAGGCAGACTTCCCTAATGTAGACATGCTATCTTGATTTAGAGCCCTAGGAGGAATAACTTAGAATGACCCTGGTGAGGGGCTATTTCGAAGTAGCAGAAGTGGAGCTACACACGCCTTATTTTGAAATAGCTATTTCAGAAGTAGCGTTGTTCTTCGTAGAATGAGGCTTATAGAAGTCGGAATAAGCTGTCTTTTATTTCAAAATTATTTCAAAATAATAAAACTGCTGTGTAGACTCTCGCATAGTTATTTCAGAATAACAGCCATTATTCTGAAATAACTTTGCTGTGTAGACACACCATAAGGGAGCCTGCCTCAGACTAATTTCAGGCTTCCCTGTAGTGTGGACACGCTATTTCAAAAGTTATTTTGGGAATTATTATTCTGAAATAAGTTATTTTGAAATAGTTTCCTAAGGTGCCACAGGACTACTCATTTTTAAAGTTACAGACTAAAACAGCTATCTATCCCTCTGAGACCTTTAACCTGAAGGCACTCTTGCTTGATAAGGGGAAAATTGATATGTTTTTCACGAAATATTGTAGGCTATCTCCTGGCATCTCAGCAAATTGTGGGAAAAGAGGCCAATCACCTATCATTCCTTCTACCATATCTCAGAATTCAGCTGTTCCCCATTCCCTTTCCAAACTGCTCACACCCAGCATGGTGTAAGGGCAGAGGAATGCACTAGTCCATTATTGGAAAAGCAAGAAAGCAGGTGCTGTTATACTGGACAGAATTCTCACTGATTGATCCAAACGTGCTGACTATATGAATCAAAAGGAGGAAGGTATTGACTGAGAACTCCATGTTTGATGTTATTCAGGTATTTGTGTTTTATTTATTTTCAGAGCAGTTACACTCAGTACACTGATGCTTCTGCGTGCTGCCACCAAGACTGAATGTTGAGATTGACTCATTATAGATACCTAGGACAAACCTCAGTGGTTGGGGAGGGTTCTTTAGCCAAGAGTGGGCTTATGCCTCCCCAGTTCCTGGAACCAAATAGGACAATCAGCAGTGGCTCCAGAATGTCAGGACCTGAAAGGCCACTTTCCTGAGTGATGCTTGCCCTGATACTATGTTGCTATAACACTACAGTGAGATCTGCTTTCAGAGCTGAAAAGTGAATGTCAATGGCAATAAAGAAGCCTGCCACCCCACTTTGCCACAGGTCAAGAAAGTGGGCCCTCAGTTCCAAGCAGGGAAATCAACAGTGGGAAGCAATTGTGATGGGGATATGCATGGCAATTGTGTCCTTTTGCACTGTCTGGGAAGTGTGCAGGAGTAGGGAATTAAATTGCTACAACCTGTGCATGTAGACCAGGTTTATGCCTATTTTGCATAGATAGTGTCTATTGCACAGAGCAGTAGTGAATCAGTCCAAGAACATTTGACTTGTAGAATATAGGTATACATGTACAGGTATTAGATGCTTGAAAATATTAAAGGTACACACGAAATCCAGTCAGTTAAAAAAAAAAGTTAGTTTCTGTTATTAAACAGGTTTCGGAATCCCTGGTTTTAGAAACATGTTTCCATTTTTTTAAAAAAACATATTTTCCCTCTTCCCTATTACTGATTGAAAGGCCAGTACAAACAGCAGGGATCTCTGCTGAAGTTCTTTGTGTTGTTTTCTCTCATGGCTTCAGTAATGAGCATAGGTAGAAGTTACTTGAAACAATAGGAGGGAAAACACTTCCAGACGAACAATGATTTTGAAATTGAGGGTTAGGTTATGTATTACATAACTTATACAGCCCCTAATGCTTCAAAGGATGTCTCTGAACAGAAGGGTTGGACACCGAGCCCCTGTCCATGTTTAAATACCCTCTTCCCCCTCCAACCCATTAGTTCTGTTATTACTCACCGTGGAAACCCCCCAGCCCAGCCTCCCCCTCTGCCTAACATTGGAGCTATGGCTCAGCCCCAAGCCGCCTACTTTCTCTACGCAGCCCGGCTCGAGCGTGACTCAGTTCCTGTAACTCAGTAACTGAGCAGGCCAAGAATCCTGCCCCCACTCCGCTTGCCCGCCCCTCCCCCACGCACATCCCCATTCTCGCCCCTCCCCGCTTTTCTGCTCCCGGCCGCGAGTCCCGCCCAAACGAGGGGGGGAGGGGGAGAGTTGTTCGCTCACGAACCCGACGACAGAGGAGGCGGGGAGCCCGCTAGCCAATGGCAGGGCGCAGAGACTCCGGGCTTCCGCGGTCGGTGGGGCTCCGGGGTGACTGGGCGGCGGCAGGTTCCTTGCCGGGCTGTGCGAAGTGTGTCTCCGCCATGGCCTACCCGGGGTTCGGAGCGGTGAGTGTCTGCGAGCGGGGGACAAAGCCGGGCGGGGAGAGGCGCTATCGCCTGGGCCCCGCACCGGACACAGGCCCGAGCCTGGGCGGGGCCCTCCAGACCCGGCCGATCCCAGGCCCCGGGGCTGCCGTGCGGCGCAGCGGTGTCGGGGAGCGAGCGCTCGAGCCGTCACGGGCAGGGCCCGCCCCGCCGGCCGGGCGTAGCAGGCCCCCAGCGGTGGCCCGTTTTGCGCGGGCGGGGAGCTGGGCGAGCCCGGCCGCCGCGCGTAGGCCCGTGAGGGCGCAGGCCCGGGCCTCTTGCGACGCGCCGGGCCGTGGTACGGGAAGCCAGGCAGGCGATTGCGTAGGGCGGCAGCTCGCCTCACTCGGGGCGCGCGGGAGGCCGGGCAGGTGCGAAACGGGGGACGTGGCGCTTCCCGAACAAACCTGCCCCCACGTTTCCAAGCAGAGCCCGTCTCGGGGAGGAGCTGCCGGGGAACTGGGGCCCTGGCGCCTCTGGCCTTTGCGTCACGCACAGGCCCCGTTCTCCTCGGAAGCAGTTGGGGCCCTGCTGCTCCGGCAGGGAACGTCCTTCTCGCAGTCCTGGGTGGTGTTGGGCTGGAATAATTATGGAGCCCGGACTGTCGTTACAAACCACCCCGGAAGCGTGGGGATGTACAACAGGAGGCACACCGTGCTATAAACCCACGTTGTACTTATATAGGAAGCCACTTGTGAATAGGATCGTACGCAGTAGTTTTTCCCGAAGTAGGGGGGTGGGCAACCATTTCAGACCAAAGAGCCATGTAAGAATGCCCATTTGCATGACTGAAAATACATAACTTAGTATTATTGATCATTGACATGATGATTAATAATAGCAGAAATGAAACATTGTATTCACAGACTTTATTTAATGGGAATTCTGTATCTTTTCACACATTTCTGTGAAGTTTACATCATAACTGGTCAAATCCAGCTTCATGCATACATTCAGGTGGACTTCTGTCAATCTTATGGCAGGGGGCTGGGGATGTGGGGGTGCAGGAGTCATGGGGAGGGTGCAGGAGGCAGGGAGCTGGGGATGGGAAGTAGAGTATGTGGGGAAGCCCAGAGGCCAGATGGGGTCGGACTGTGGGGCCTGCCCCAGGATCGGGGTCAAGGACAGGATGCTTTAGCTAGATGGGTGCTGGGCCAGGCTGCCATGGGAGCAGCTGCACCACAGCCACAGGTCTGGCTCATGGAGCAAGCCACCCACCATGAAGCATAGCCCAGGAACTGCCAGGCAGCTGCCATATCGCCTGCCCCGGCCACCGCGCCAGGGTTGGGGAAGGGCTGAAGCTGGGGCCAGAGCCACTGTGGGGCTGTATGATGGGCAGTCACCCTATGTGCTGGGACTGGAGCTGGGGTTATGGTGCAACTGCACCTCAGCCCTGGCCCTAGGAGCAGCCACACTGTGGTCCAGCTCTGGCATACAGGATAGCAGTCTCCTGCGCAGCTCGAGTGGGTCATGTGGTGATCACCAGAGCTGGAACCGGGCGGGGTCCCAGTAGGGACAGTTGCACTGCAGCCCAGCTCTGGCACACAGGGGAGCCAAATATCGCTAAAAGAACCATATTTGGTGCCTTGCTGAGCCATAGGTTACAGGTCCCTGCCATAGTATGTGCTATAAAACTGTGAAGACATTTCCACTAGCTGCTGACCCCAGTGTCTTGCCTTATTCCACCCCCACCTCTCAATCTGGAGCATTGCCGTTCCCCATTTCTGAGGGGACAGCCATTACTCCCAAGTGGGGCAAGGCAGGACTATGCAGGTAGTTCCAATCTAGGAACCACTGCAGCCTGAGGTTTGGTTGACAAAACCCTCTGGTGTGTTTAGTAGAGCCTTGCAGATCCATGGATATCCACTTTATATCCGCAGGTATCTGCATCTGTGGATGTGCGTATTTGCAGCTCATTTCTGTGGATATAGATGTGGATACAAAATTTTGTATCTGTGCAGTGCTCTAGTGATGAAGGAGTGGGGGTGTTAGTGTGTAATTGAATAGTTGAGTAACTACATCAAATTTTAGCGGTTACATGACTATTGGATAGTCGCTGGGAGTGGGCCTGGCTGACAGTGCACTCCTGGCCCCAATTCTGGGAAGCCCTCTGCCACCAGTGTTCCCTCTAAGCTGTGGGGCAGCACAACTTCACAGGTGATTAATCAGCCCTGCCAAGTCAGAGGTTCAGGGCTCCTATAAAGCTGTGCTGCCGTGTAGCTTAGAGGGAACACTGCCTGCCACCCCTCGCTGCTGCCTATGATCTAGAGCAGGGCTACTCAACTTTGAAAGCCCCGGGGGCCACAATGATATTCATAGCACATGCTGAGGGCTGCAACTTAAGTATGGTTGCATATAATATGTAAATATATATATGCAAATAGCTTTTCACACAAACAGGTATGAATACAAAGATTAAGGCAAGACTACACAACACACAGGCCCCATTTAAGTCAGTTCTGCTGATATTAATAAAATGCAATATTTACCTGATTTCTATCCAATATGACAGCACTTTTAATGAACAATGACAGTCCAGGAATTTAACTACTAAAATGCATATGAACAGAAGACCATTATACTGACTCCTTTTTTGTTTTGGCTCCTGCCCATGGACTGTATGTTGAGCCCTGCATAAACCCAAATTGTGGGCTGCTTGGTGAGCAGCCCTGATATAGAGGCAGCAGCTCAGGATGGCAGTGGGGGCTCCCTGGGAGTGCACTATCTACTGGCCCTGCCTCTGGGGGGGAGCATTTTAGTAACCATGTAACCGCTAAAAGTTGTTGTGGCTACACGATTACTAAAATAAATTATATCTAATATCCTTAGTAGAGACTCTATTCTTGTATTTTTAACCAGGGCTCGACAAATCGCTGTTCTACTTGCCCGTGGCGAGTAGATTTCAGCCAGTCACCCTGTTCACCGGCAGCGCGCGCATGCGCAATGCGGGTCTTGCGCATGCGCGGTGCAGGGCTGGCGAGTAGATTTTGCCGCCGTTTGTCAAGCCCTGATTATAACTATGGCATGACAGAAGGAAAATAAACTCAGTGCCTTGACCTACTAAAATGTTTTCAGCCAATCAAATTAAAGCAAAACCAATACAAAGCTTTTGTCAGTTTGAATCCACAGCCAGGTATTTACTAACTTTGAAAACAGGCTTCTATATCTCTCCCAACTTCCATGACTCTCCACTGAGATTATCCTTTAGTACAGCACTTCTCAAATTTTTTGGGCTCCAGAGCCCTTTACAGGGATAAAAATTTATGCGGAGCACCAACAGTCTACTGATTGTATGTACCTATTCATGTTTCCAGTTTTTCAACCTCCTGGAGCCCCTGGAGATGTTTCAGGGCGCCTGGGTGGAGCACAGTTTGAGAAACACTGCTTTAGTAAACCCCTAAATATAAATCAATGCTCAGTTGCCCAGATTGGCTCAGGGTGTACTTAGGTGCTGGGTTTTTCAGCTTTACTTAGTTAACAATAGCTACTAGGAATGTAAATTACCTTTTAAATTGTTAACTGGTTAAATGACTAAAATAACATTTAACTGGTTAACCATTGACAGGTAGGCGAAGCCTCACCTGCCTGCCTGGGCTGCTGTAACACAGCGGGGACTGGAGTCCTGCCTGCCCACCACAGTGGGGGCCGTCTAGCCCGCTGCATATGCTGGATCCTGTTGGCCAGCCTTCATACTAGGGATGTTAAATTACAGATAGCTAATTGAATAGTTAATGGAATTTCCATTGACTACTTGATCAGTTGATGGGGGAGGGAAGGTGCTCACTACCCCTCCTGTGGCTATGCAGTTTAAATACACCTACTCCATTTAAACTGCAGAGCTGCAGCGGGATTAGCTCCCAGGGGTGATGTGAGCCGGGGCTAAGCTATCCCTTCTTGCGCCACCTCTGGACCAATCCAGCTGCAGCTCTGCCTTTTAAATGTAGTAAGAGCTGCCTGGCTCTTATTACGGGTTAGACCTTTCTTAATCAGGACTCTCTGATTCAGCAGCATTCCTGGTTTGGAAGCACCAAAAATGTTCCAGGACCAGAGAGTCCTAAGGAGGGCTGGTGGCTGGGAGCCCTGTAGTAGGGCTGGAGCCCAGTAGCAGGACTTCCTGTGGCAGTGAAACCAGGAGCTCAGCAGTAGGGCTGCTGCCCATTGGTGACACTGCAGGGGAAGGGTGCTGGGGTGGGGGAAGGGGGGAGAGGAGTAGGGGAATTGTGGGGCTGTTGCCTGCCAGAAAAACTGCCTGGCAAGACCGGGAGGCAGTGGGCTTGCCCACCTGTGGGGCTGGGAACCTAGCAAAGGGGCTGCCCCAACAGCACAACCAGAACTCCTGCATCCCTGCTGCTTACCAGTGGCTTGGCTGCGTGGCAGGATTAGGAGGCAGCGGGGCTGCCCCATGGGGCTAGGATCCTGACCATGGAGTTGAGTGGTGGCAGGGCCAGGAACCTGGGAGTGGAGCTGCAGCAAAGAGCTTGGCAACCCTGCTGCCTCCCTGCAGAGCTGCCAGGTGAGACTGGGAGGCAGCAGGGCTGCCCAACAAGGCTGAAGCTCAAGTGGGGCTGCCACCCAGAGGCACACCTGAACTCCAGCGGGGGGGCTGCCCTGTAAAGCCGAAAGCCCGGCAGTGGGGCTGCTACAGTGGGGCTGGGAGACCTGGCCTGATGGCAGGGGGAAGCTGGCTGGGAGGTGGGTAGCGAGGTCATGACTGGGAGGCTGGTGGCAGGGGTCTCAGAAATTACCTTCTCTGGTCCAGCAAAATCCCTCATCCGGGCCTGGCCAGGTCCTGAGGGTACAGGACCAGGGAGGTCTAACCTGTACATTTAAAAGGCAAAGGCATAGCGTGGGACCCAGCACAAGGCGGCACTGCTTCAGTCCCGGCTTACACCACATCCAGACTGCTGTGGCTCTGCTTTTTAAATGTAGTGAGAGGACCACTGTGCCTCTGCCTCCCCTACAATATTTCTCCCCACTGCGGAGACGGTGCTAGGGGGAACCAGCTTTTAAGCCAGCTCCCCCCAGCACCATCTCCTTCCCACAACCCTTGCTGCTTCTGATATAGAGGCAGACAGGGGGCGGGAAATTCGGGTAGTCGACTAGTCTACTTGTCTTTTACATCCCTACTCCATACTGCGGGGAATCCCACCAGCCCGACGCAGGCACGGCCTTATCTGCCACCTGCACACAGCTGGATGGACTCAGCCAAGGCTGCTCCAGCCTCCTGCAGTTGGCAGTCCAGCTGGTTACCTGTTAAGCATTCCAGTAAGCCTAATGCTGACTGGTTAACTTTTATCCCTGATAGCTACATGAATCCCAGCCTAAATTCCCTGTAAGCTACTAGGCTGCTCTGTGCATTGGCTATTAAGCCCCGTTCAAGGCTGCAGCAGGGAGAGATGCCTCTCCCCAAGTCCCAAAGCTGCTGGGGGAAAAGGGCTCCTTTTTTCTGGCCCCAAGATGGGGCTGCTGCGGCTGGGGAAAAGAGGCCCCTCTCTGCCAGCCCCAGCAGGAAGCAGCCAACAGCATGTCTGCTGCCTGTGCGTGTGCGCGCGCGCGCTAGTAAGCAAGAGCAGTGGATGTGGCATGCCACAGAACCTCATGCCTCTGCCTGTCCTCCAGAAGCTTGACCTTCTGGCTGCTTCCAGGGTGCAGTGCAGAGCCTCAGGACAGGCAGGCACAAGGCAGCCTGCCTTAGGGTCACTCATCAGGAGCTGCCCAGGTAAACCTGAGCCCACCCATACCTCAAATCCCTCATTCCCCAGTTTATACCCCCAATCCAGAACCTTTACCCCGTTCTGCATTCCAGCCCCTAGCCCAGAGTTCCCTACTGCACCAGCCCTGAGCCCCTCTCTAAACCCATATCCCCTCTCTCATCCCCAACACCTCATCCTACCCCAGACACATAAGAATGGCCATACTGGGTCTAGCCCAGTATCCTGCGACAGTGGCCAATGCCCAATGGCCCAAAGGGAGTGAACAGAAACAGGTAATCATCAAGTGATCCATGTCCAGCCCCTGACAAACAGGCTAGGAACACTATTCTTATTAGGCAGAATGAATAAATATGGATCGACCTAACCTTCATGCATTTATCTAGTTCTTTTTTGAATCCTGGTCTTAACATCCTCTGGTAAGGAGTTCCACAGGTTGACCGTGCACTGCATGAAGAAAAACTTTCTTTTGTTTGTTTGAAACCACTACCTATTAATTTCATTTCGTGACCCCTACATCTTATGATACTCACACCTTTCTCAAGACACAGCCTTCTCCCACATCAAAGGCTCCATTTCGAATCCTCACTCCAGCCCACCTATGCCACACACTGTTGACGAGTAGAATGCCTTTTTTGTTATGTGATACCTCACCTCCAAATCAGTGCACATAACAAAAGTCATTTGTACATGGATGTAAATATTAGGGGGAACGCTAGAGCATTTGTCACGTAGGACCATTTCTGCTTCCTTAAAGCTATGTTGGAAAGTACTAATTTTTAATACTGTAACAGGTATTATCTTAGCAAGGAGAGCAGCTTTTTGCATTTCTGAAGGGTGCTCTCTTTGGATCTGAGGCTACATTTGAAATATTACAATGGGAGAGAATGGGGCCATTTAAACTGCCTTGAAAAGAAGTATCCAATATTGACAGCTGTCTCTGCAGAGTTTTCTATTTTTATGTCAGAGCTTTCCATTGAAGCATCAATGTGCGAAGTTGATTTAATTCCTTTCTCAGAATGGCTCTGGTTCACCTTCCAGTTCTGTCTCCCACCCACTAGTTCCATTGGCACTGCTATTTGTGTCTGAGCTACTGCTGAATTATTTTGGAAAATACTGTGTTTTTGTTGATGAGCACAAAGTAGTTAGCATGTTCATTATATTTTTTCTCTCATTCTTTAACGCTAGCCAGCAGCTCGTCATAAGATGGATTTTCAGGTCTCTCCTCCACGTGTCTCTCTCGCTCTCTCTCCTCCTCCTCCTGCATCCCCCCCCCTTTCTCTCTCTGTCTCTCAGCTCTCCTCCGCCTCCTGCCACTCTCTCCGTCTCTCTCTTTCTCTTCTCCTCTCCCTCCTGCCTCTCACTTTGAGGAGCACGGAGCCCGAACGATCGCTTGTGCCACTTGCTTCCATGCGGCAGCCCGGCTGAGCAGCGCAGAAGTCAGCTGAGCGCCACTGCGGGAGGCGAAGGGGGCAGTGACATTCACAGCGAGGGATCGGGGCTTGGAGCCATTGTCACACAGCACGTCACCGCCCTGCCCTTCTTTCCCTTCCCGCCGTGGCAGTCGGCTGACTTCTGCGCTGCTCAGCCACAGGGAAGCAACTGGTCGTTTGGGCCCCGCGCTTGCATGGAGGTGCTGCCTGGGGACTGCAGTGCCCAAACCGCCCCTTGCGCTGCTTGCTCCCCCACGGCTGAGCAGCGCAGAAGTCAGCTGAGCGCCACGGCAGGAGGCGAAGGACATGACTCGGGCAACAGCGCCCGCCCAGAGGCAACAGCCAGCATTTCAGTGTTACAGAGTCACAGACATTGGGCTACTATATATATGATGTCAGTGTCAGAACAAAAAAACCCTCCAAGTTGGAAGGCAGTCCTTATGGTAGTAATAAAAATAAATGCTTACTGGAGGATGGGGTCCTCTGCTATGTATCTATAAGTATTATTTTAGTAGTCCAAGTCCATCTTTTTTAGCATCATATCATTTTTCTTCTCAGCCTGTCAAGACTGCTGAAACAGTTTGTGTAACTGATTTAAATAACTGAACTGTTTAACACAGGAACGAAGAGTATAATACATAATAGAAACTGCAGGTCCCATTCAATGATTAGAATTTATTATCCAAATTGGAATTAGGTTACGATAGCCTACTTTGAATGTTTTGCAAGTAAATGTCCAATTTCCCTGTTTTATACCTCATTTAAAAGAGAACTAAACTGCCATTTCTCTTCTGATGGTATATCATAACATTTATTTTATAAGTACAATTTATCCCTTTCCAGTCACAAGGTAAACTATTAGTTTTAAATCTATTCTTAAACTCTGAATTAGCAAGTGTTGAGTGATCACCTTTACCTTTTTTTTTTTAATTTAAACATATGATAATGTGCCAGTTTGTTATGTCTTACCAATGAATTTGAAGTGCTATGATTGAATTAGGCTATGCATTGGACATTTTATTAAAAGTACATCACAAATAAGTTGACTTTTTCAGTGGAAGTCTTTTACTATAGATTGAGCTGGTGAACACACTAAAATATTTCTCTCTTTCACAAAAGTATGGCGGTTACAGTGGTCAGATGCCAGGAATACAACTGAGAATGGGACAGCCAGTGCCAGGAGCAGTACCAAATATGTCTCAAGGAGCATACTCTGGATATTCTGCATATTCTGGTACTTATTCTGCTGCTGCTGACCCTATGTGGACTTTCTTCGCTGCTATTGCTGGACAGGTACGATAATATTTGAAATGTAATTAACTAAGTAAGCTCTGTGAGTTGACCTAGCAAAATCATCTTTTTTTCTGTGAAAGAATACTCAGCTTGTTCAGTACATTGTTATTAAAGCTGTCTTAGAAAGATGTCTCGCCAAGTAAATAAAAATGAATTGCGTTTAACAATAATGGTAACTAAAACTGGCATTTGAGTTTGATGTCCCCCATCTCTTATTGAATAATAGCATAAAGCTTAATATCAGTAGTGAGCTGTAAACAAGCTTTCATCCTTAATTAATACTTCCTTAATCTGAACAAACGTTATAGTTTTAAATACTTGAAGTATAGATGTTTTTTAAAAATACCAGTGATTGCGTAAAGTAAGAACCAATTACTGTCTGTCCCCCATCTCCAAAAACAAGAGCCTGTTAAACTTTTACAGATTTAGTGGACTTACTACTCTGATTAATAAAATAGGTCTTATAAGTATTCCATATTCATGTTTCTTTCCCTCCAGGCCATTTTTATAGTTTTGTGCCACTCGGTGCCATAATTTTTATGTGCACATAGCAAAGGAAAATACTAAAATCCTGTTCAAGTGGTTTCTGAAACCAGGCCAGGATTCTCATTCACTAATTTTAATGCTTTCACATAGCCTAAAAGTAAAGACATGCAAGAACATGGTGTCTAAAAGGAGAGTCCCAAGATACTTAAATCTCTAAAATGAAAGCTGCCTGAATTGTATTCAAGTGTTTTTTTTAACCTGAGGTCTTAAGTCTGATATTTTAAGTTTCTCAGTCACATGTTACTATCCAAACAGAGTCTCTTAGGGTATGTCTACACTACAACGTTAATTCGAACTGACTTAGTTCGAATTAACTAACTAATGGATCCAGACTAAAAAACTAGTTCGAATTAGTGTTTTGCTAATTCAAACTAGCATGTCCACATTAAGTGGACCCTGAACCGGGCTTAAGGATGGCCGGAAGCAGTGCTGGCAGGGCATCAGTGGAGGACTTAGAGCATGGAGATGCTGTCTCAGGCTAGCCGAGGACTGTGCTTAAAGGGTCTCGACCCCCACCCCGGACAGACAGTTCTCAGGGGTGCCCCGCTTCAAAGCAGTCCTGGCTTGGATTGCCCAGACTACCCACACTGGGCACATCACACCACTCAGCCATCAGCCCGGCTGCACTTGCCGCAGGCTGCCATCTGGGGAGAGGAGGCAATTGGGGGGCTGCAGGAGAGCTTCCACCCCTAGAAGCCCGCAGAGCCAGCCCAGTCCTCCCCATCTGGGGCTTGTGCCCCATTCCTCCCTCACCTCCTTCCACTTACCCTTCCCTAGCCCCTCTTCTTGATGTACAAAATAAAGATAACGTGTCTTCCAAAATGGAATCTGTCTTTATTGAACAAAACTGGGGAAGACTGGGAAAAGGAGGTGGGAGAAGGGAAGAGAGAGGCTGGGAGAGGGGAGGGCAACTAAAATGATCAGGGGTTGGGAACAGGTCCCATATGAAGAGAGGCTAAAGAGACTGGGACTTTTCAGCTTAGAAAAAAGAAGACAGAGGGAAGACAGGACAGAGGTCTCTAAAAGCAGGAGTTGGGTGGAGAGGGTGCATAAAGAAAAGTTCTTCATTAGTTCCCATAAAGAAGGACTAGAGGACACCAAAGGAAAGGAATGGGTAGCAGGCTTCAAACTAGTAACAGAAAGTTGTTCTTCACAAAGCAAAGAGTCAACCTGTGGAACTCCTTGCTGCAGGAGGCTGTGAAGGCTAGAACTAGAACAGAGTTTAAAGGGACGTGAGATCAAGTCATGGAGGTTGGGTCCCTGGAGTGGTATTAGCCAGGGGGTAGGAGTGGTGTCCCTGCCCAAGGTTTGTGGAAGGCTGGAGAGGGATGGCACGAGACACATGGCTTGGTCACTGTCTTCGGTCCATTCCCTCCAGGGTCCCTAGGGTTGGCCGCTGTCGGCAGACAGGCTACTGGGCTAGATGGACCTTTGGTCTGACCCAGGATGGCCATTGTAAGCTCAGGGCTCAGGGTCGGGGGTCTCAGTGGATTCTCTTGCACACCTGCTCCTGGGTGGCCAGGCTGGCAGTTCTCCTGCCCTAGCCGGCCACTTTCCTGTGCCTAGTGCGGAGATCGTGGACGAGGTCCACGATGTCTGCACTAGCCCAGGCGGGTGCCCGCCTCTTGCGGTCCCGGGCAAGCTCCCGAGAGCTGCCAGCCTGGTCCCGGGAAGATGGGGAGGGCTGGGGGTCATCGGGTGGGTGGCTCGATCCGTGCCAGGTGCAGGGTCTGCTGGCTGGGTGCTGGCAGGCTTGCACCTGGCACGGGCACCGTAGCCAGCCTATGCCCCTTTAAGGGGTCCGGGGCTGGGAGGGGGGCAGATGAGTTTCCCTGGTGTTGGCCAGAGTGGCCACCAGGGAAAGCTGGGGAGGGCTAGCCTCCCACTAGTTCGAATTAAGGGGCTACACACCCCTTAATTTGAACTAGCTAGTTCGAACTAGGCTTAATCCTCGTAAAATGAGGTTTTCCTAGTTCGAACTAAGCGCACCGCTAGTTCGATTTAAATTCGAACTAGCGGAGCGCTAGTGTAGCGCCTATTAAAGTTAATTCGAACTAACGTCCGTTAGTTCAAATTAACTTTGTAGTGTAGACATACCCTTATTTATTCAGGATCGCATTATCTCTTTTAGTAAGATGTTGATGGAGGATGTACATATAAAAATCTAGTCACTTTTTAAAAAATTGGCTTATTGTGCCACCATGCTACTGCATGGATTTGAAGAGCCATATAGGATATTTAAAAACTGAGGATAATGTATACATAGCTATTGTATTGAGTGGGGGTGAAAATAAAATATCATGCCCCATTCTTCATTATGTTTGTGATGGGAATGGTGGCAACAGTGCAACATATGATCCAATGATGTAAGGAGTAAGAACCAGAAATGTCTACAGTGTGATCTTTGTGGGAGAGGGCGAGGAGTGCGGGAGGAGGGAGAAGGGGAAAGGAAAGACAAGGATTCATAGAGGGCATGTGCATAGCCCCACAGGTTACTGTTCTCTAGATGGTTTGGGATTTGTGCTGCGAACATGCACATTCCTAAGAACGTGGATCTGCAGAGGCAATGTATTTGAAGATCTCCAGTTACAGGTGAGTAATCTTCTCTTCTAGATTACAGGAGCGGCTTTTCTTTTCTTCTAGCATAAGTCATACAGTCATTACAGATTGAGGCTGTGTAGTTCAATTTATCTATTGACTTCTACTTTAAGATGTATTGTGCTGCCTTGACTCTGCTTGCATCTTTTATCCTTTATTTCCTTTTTGGTGCAGAACATCACATATTCTGTTTTGTGATGAGTCTTATCTGCCTTTGTCCCTACTAACCTGTGGAAGCAGAAGCAGGTTGATATACTATAAAATATCTGCAGTGCTTAGAGCAACAGACTTTTTAAATACATTCCTGAATAAAGGGTTAAATTATATTAAAACTGATGCACAGCTGTATGTGATTCCTGAGCAATACTTGATCTGATGGTTCTCAAAACATGCTTGAGACATATTCTAGGAGGATAAAACCTATACAAAAGATATTAGCAAGACCACAGTCAGACTTTATAATTAAATTGCTTCTCATAGGACACTCATGATTTCCCTTGAAAAACTGTTGTCTCATTGATTATAGCCAGAAGGACCCACTTGTTTATCTCTGAATAGCAAACCTGTCTGATATGTGGAGAGATGCATAAATTGCTGCTACTAGGAGAAGTAAAGTAAGGCTAAGCCTACACTTAACAAAGGGCTGTATGGCCATAGCACCAGCACTGGAAAAGTGCTCCTAAATGGTCACCACCTAAACAAGAAGCTTAGCTCCCAGTGCTGGGAGCCTGTTTACACCAGCGGTGTATGGAGCTGTAACTTGCTGCACTCAGGGTGTGCTTTTTCATACCCTTGTGCAAGAAAGATGCAGTTCAGTAAAATGCCACTGTAGACAAATCCTTAAACTCACTCTCTACTTGGACGCTATGGCTACGTCTAAACTACACCCCTCTGTCGGCAGAGGGATGTAAATTAGACATATTGAAAATGCAAATGAAGTGGCGATTTAAATATCCCACGCTTCATTTGCATAATGGCGGCCGCAGCTTTTTTCCCCTAAACGGGGCTTTTTGGGGGGATCCTGCCCCCCCCCCCCGGCAGTTTAGACGGGGCATTTTCAACAGAAATGCCCTGTTTCGAAAGATCATTTTGAGGCGTACAGGATCTTTTGAAAGGGACATTTCTGTCGAAAATGCTCCATCTAAACGGCCTGATTTCCCCCCCCCCCCCCCCCCAAAAGCCCCATTTTGAAAAAAGCAGCAGCTTCCATTATGTAAATGAAGCATGGGATATTTAAATTCCCACTTCATTTGCCTTTTCGATACGTCTAATTTACATCCCTTTGCTGACAGAGGGGTGTAGTTTAGACATAGCCTGTATTAGGACTGAGATGATCTAGGGTATAACTAGGGTGATTTGATTTTAAATCGGCTAGTAGAAGACGTTGATTTACATCAATGGTATTCTTGTTTTGCATTCGTGCTTTTTATGATTATCTTCCTAAAGAAACTTTTTGATTCTCATTGATTGGTAGCCATTTAAAACGTTGATTTGCAACTAAGTATAATACTCTTTTTGCTGAATACGATGATACTCTGTACGTATACAATTAAGCAATTTTGTTGCTTACCATACATTTGTATTCCTAACTGTTCAACTTATGTTAAAAATGGTGAATGACGTATTCACTAGTGATTTGTGTCCGGCTATATTTGGATGGAAATTGGAATTCATTTATAATGTGCAAAAACATTACAATTGTTTGACTAGTTCAGCAAAATTAAACCTTAAATGTGCTGGATACGCAAGGGAAAAATGTATTCAAAACATTTTGCAATTAAAACTTGGAAGTATTATCCTTTCATGTAATTATTTCTGGTCACTATACTTTTCAAGATTTTAGAACTACAGTACAACCTCAGAGTTAATACCAGAGTTACAAACTGGCCAGTGATTCGCATGTCTCATTTGGAACTGGGAGTAAGTCAGGCAGCAACAGAGACCAATCCCTCCCCTCCCCCCCCGCCTTTCCAGGGCGAATAAAGTTCAGTATTAAATGTAAACTGAGATGGGGGAGGAAAAGCAGCCTTCTTCTGCAGAATAAAGTTTTCAAAACTGTATTAAATCAGTGTTTAGTTATGAACTTGAACAACTGTAACATTTTGTTTAGCGTTACGAACAACCTCCATTCTCAATGGTCATAATTGTTAGTCTCTATTGAAGTAGAACTCCTCATACCTAGTTTTTATTCATAAATTGGAAGAGAAAAATAAGTTTTCACTGCTTCTTCAATTCCCAGTTGGTTTTGTAATTTTGAATGAACTAGTCATTGAACTGCGCTATATGAATAAAGTGAAATGATTTAGCACTTGAATAAAATCTGATTCCAGATGCTAAGCTAGTGACTTTCACCAGTTCAATGGCTTGACCGTCTTTTAAAACTTCATAATACTATTTTTAAATTTAATTGAAATAACTTTTACAGTACATTTAAACCTTAATGCAAGTTGACAATGTAAGTACACTTGTTTAAAAATATCTAAATACAAAATCTTAATTATTTTTTCCCTTGTAAACCACTCTGGGTATTGCCCAAAAAGGCCTTCACCATTTTACTCGCCTACGGCTATTAGCCATTTTGCTCAGGCATAAGGATACATAGCTACACAGGTCAAGATGCAGGAGTAATGCCACCGTGCATAGCTCCTGACTTTATAATAGTAATTATTATGAGATGATAGTTTACTTCCGTGAAAGCAGGATCTTCTGCAAGACCACTAGTGACATGAATTAGGATTCTATCATTTTCACAGGCCTGGTTTACACTAGGACCTTAGTGTGAAATTAGGCATCCCCCCAAGTTTGATTTTCTAAGTGATACATCCACACTTCCAGGCCTGTTAGTCTGTGATAAGGGGCCATGGAATTTGAACTCTGTAGTCCTGCTTTTCATGAGGAATAGCCCTATTCCCAAACTTGTGTGTCTGAAATAACAGTGTAGATGTTCTGGTGCCGCTAATTTGAACTAATTGGCCTCCAGGAGGCTTCCTGCAGCTCCCCAGAGTGCTTCCTCGGGCTCTGAGTCCGAGGTAGCGCATCCACATGAACAGAGTCTGCCTCAGACTACATTTGATTCTTCCCCATAGTAAGGACACAGAACTTTGAATTTGTAAAATTAAGTGCCCAGAAGTCAAACTTTACTAAATTTGAAATAATTTTCTAGTGTAGCCATGGCCATACTGTTTCAGAGACATGATACATGATCCCAGGCAGAGGCCCAAAACTGTGGGAGACAATGTGAGAAGGCATAAACAGATTAGAAGAAGCACCAGCATTTTATTTCTCAGTGAGTAATGGTGGGGGTAGTGCAAGGAAGAAAGGAAAAGGTTAAAAAAAGAATATGCTAGTTTGCTCTCTTCTTCTCCCCTAAAAGGGGTTAGGGGAGAGGAGAAAAAGAAAGAGGGACTGGACATTCCTCTCTTCTGGTTAGGCTGTTTCCTTACAGTGACACTATGAGAGTACCAAAAGAAATGCACAAAACCTAAAGAATGAAGGAGAAAAGGTCATTGCTTAATTTTAGAGTGGATAGTGTGTTTTTCAGTTTCCAGTTTAGTTATGCAGCTAAGTGGATTATAAGGTGAGAAACTCAGAATTAAAAGTCTCCTCCATTCCTAGACTTGTGGGTTTCCCTTTATCCTGACACACTAACATGAAATTGTCCAGAGTTCAATTTGTTTTAAACTTTTAGTGTAACGATGACGTCATTCTACTTTTCAGGAATCTGCCTCCATAAGTAACTTTTGCAAAAGATCATTTATTGTTTTGTCAGTCAAGCATATCAATAGTATTATCGTTACTGTCCTCCAGCATGTTAGAGTGAATTTAAATTAGATTAAATCAAGACTTCGGTTTATAGACGTAATAGTCAATTTTGTATCTTGAATGCCTCAGAAGAGGCAAAGATCACACTTAGTCCCTAAACAGAATGGTCAGACTCCAAAATAGAGAGGTTGATGGATGAGTGTATTCCATAAATAAGCATTGTTAGAATCTGGTTGAACTACATACGAGCCACCTGCTTGCCTCCTGGTAGCATGCTTTATTATGAAATTATTAATACCTCCTAGCAAAGTTTGCAGGAGTCATTTCATTTTCCCTTGTTTTCACATTTTAATTTACTCAAATGTGTTAAGCTCAAGTGTCTCTTGGATAGCATTAGCCTAAAAATAGAGTCTTTCAAGTTTCATGATTATTGGATGAGCTAGTTCTGAACTATGGAACTCAATAGATTTGACACATTCCTACGGTTTGGTGTCTGTCTCTGATAATTCTGAAATAGCTTAGTTCATTCAGTTGTCTACCAAGGAATAGTGAGTGAATTTTATAGCAAATATGTGCAAACTTGCATTGTTTTTTCTGTCAAAATCAATTCTGTTCTAAATCTATTGAAATTTTACATCTGTCAATAAAAGTAGATTGCATCTAACAGAGGTCTTTTGTTGTCCACTCTTTTCCACATCTTTGTTTCAAGTGCAGTATGCTTTGCAATATGACAAACCTTGAAACATATTGGTCTGTCTTCCTTGAATGCATGTACATTTGTGTAACTATGTAACAAAAGCCCTTACTGTAAGTTGTGCTTAAGGGGCAGAGTTGCAGTTTTTGTGAGCTCTTTTTGCAATCTTAACTGAGCACTTGCTGACTCTTGGAGGGTTTTTCTTTTTCTTTTAAATTTTCAAATATAATATTATAGTAAATTTAGTTTTTTGTAGGGGGAATGCACATTCACTCCTGAAGTACGAGGCACATAACCACAATCTGTCATCTACCATGTAGCAAGACCAGTGGGGTGATGGAAGCGCTGGCCTTGACTCTCAAAGAACTGAGCAGGTAGAAATTCACAGAAACATGGGGATGAATTGCTTTTTTGGAGGGAGGGCAAAAGGGGGAAAATTGTATTTCTGACTTTTATTGTATAATTAATGACTAGTAAATGAGATTCAGAAATATAATATTCTCCTCACTAAAATTTTAAGCTATTCGGTTCCCTTTTTCTTCACTCTTCTTTTTTTGTGTGAGCTTACCCATTGAAAAAAAACCTTTCCAGGTGGGTGGAAAGGCTCCATACTGTGGAAATTCTTTCACCTTCATAGAGTTGATCATTTTTACTTTAGAGCCTGCCAGTGTTGTTCCTCAGTCAGGCAGATGGGATTGATGAAGAGTATGTGATTAGTTGTACTGTCTACACAGTGTTACTAGCTCCTGCTGTAACACAGTGATGGGTGAAATTCAGTCCTCCATGGAGAGCTGCAAATGGAACGCCTCTTTCTTTTCCCACTCCATTCAAGATAAGAATGTCACCTCTGCTCCTGCATAAAATCCAGTGATCTAAGCGGGAACAAGATCAGTCTTATCAAGATGGGGTAATTTTTGCTTTGCTTCTGGGAGTTTCTCTGAATGTGCTATCCTTGTGGCTTTACCATTAAAGCAGTATAAAGAATGGCAGGGCAAGGAACAAGAAGAATGGGTTTTACAATATTATCTCAGATTTAACTTCTATCTATTCATGGGACAAGCTCACCAAAAATTGGTTCTTCCTATTTTGCAGCTCATGTTTGATTTTATTTGTTTTATAAAACTGAAGTTTACCATTAGTGTAAGATAGAGTAGCAGTTTTAAAAAGTGACTTGCATGCTGGATATCTTTATTTAACTGTTTGTTGGCCAGACATAATATAGTAGAACTGTAATGTGGCTCTTCCAAAACTTAATGTATGTATACTTAAGTACAGTGAAAAGTTCTGTTTACCTGTCAGATGTCATTTCACCTGATATAAGATCTGCTCCATGTGTCAGACATTTTATACCTACTAGCAACAAAATACAGCTTACTGCCATAAGTTTTTAGCTCATGACAGAGTGGAGGCCAAGCTGATTATACCTTTTTACAAAGTTCCCAGTGAAGTCTAGATAATCTTGGTTAAAGTCAATTATCATGTGTTTTGTCATCCTCCCTCTCCGCCCTCCCCCCCCCCCCTCCACTGTCCCTGAAGATGATGTTCCTGTAACACTCATTTGTGCTTCTTGATCTTGGTTTTTGGAATTTCCTTTTTAGAAGATCTGATGTGGAAGTTTGGAGATCTTGTGTTGCCTTTTACTTTTGGGTGTTCAGAGGGCTGATCTGCACATGTCTATATGGGATGTTTAGCTTTCACATTCACTATTTTATGTTCTCTTATTGCATCTCTGTACTTCAGCTATAAGCAGTCCTGGCAGTGAAATAAGCAAGCTTTGGGGGTTATTTTAATATCCTTCTTTTGAAGTGCTCTGTGGAGATGCTTAGAGGACAGAATGTTAAGAACAGAGCAAAGAAGACAAGAGGGAACAGACAAAGTGATACTTGGCTGACAGGAAAAAAAAAACACCTCTGCTATAGTCACATGGCATGTATGTTAAAAAGCCAATCACTGGATGACATTATAACCCTCTTCATTGCCTTTAACTTAAAGGAATCTAGAGCACTGTGCAGCACAGTTGACTCTATTATTTTGGAATCACTTGTCCCATTACTGAAATACTATTACTGCCTTCAGTGTGGAACGTGGCCACTCTTTTTTATTCTTCATCTTTTCAGTTTTTAAAGTTGGTATTCTTCTAAAAAAAGGGAAACCTCTGTAATCTGTTTAAACCTGCACAGCAACACTGTACAATAGTCTAGCACTATGAATGAGGAATATGTATCCAACTGAAATGTAGAAGGATTTAGTTATATTTTATCAGGGCCCTGAAAATAATATCCCTGTTTTTAATAGCACCATGGGTTCTTTGACCATAAAACAGAATGTCAGTTTTATTGTGTGCATCAACCAAAAGGAAAAGTAGCAGAATTGCAGGGAACCCATGAAATATAATATGAGATGTGATGGGCAAAAGAAAAGGATCTGTTTAATTATTTGGTTCAGAACGGAGGCTCTTACACCTAGAATTCTCTTATTTCTATTTTGTTTGTATTAATAAGCTCAGAAAACATCTTAACCAATTAATTGGTAAAATGGTCTAGCTTCATATGAAAATTTTATACTAATTATCAGATGATGTCACTAATTTCATGGCTCATTTTGAATAGGTATTTTATGTTAAGATAGAAATGGATTCCAATTAATTGCTATAAACAAGGAATTCTGTTTAACTTTAGTGCTGCAGATTCTTGATTTAGATAAGACACAATTCTATTGTATTTTTAATTTTTAAATATTAAATACCTTTACATAGTTATAGCATAATGAATTAATTCATTTGTCTTCAGTTAAATGAAGCATCAGTGAATAATCTTTGCTTGATTTTGTATTGATAAGTGTCCATGACCACAACTCTCTGCACTTTTTTCTACAGGATGGTGAAGTGGATGCAGAGGAGCTACAGAGATGCTTAACACAGTCTGGAATCAGTGGAAACTATTCTCGTAAGACTTTGTATTGCTACTGCATGCTCTTTTTTTTAATCTGTGGGTGATATTTTGGAATTTCTATTTTTCAAGGAGCATTCCCTCTCTTTTCATCCCTCTTTCATTTCCTTTTTATCACAGCTTTTCACTTGGTGTAGGCATGTGTCCCTTCAATACACCTTAAATAAATGCCACAGCCCCGCTAATGCCAATTCAAAGCTCACCATTTGTGCTACTTGTGCACAGCACTTCCAGAGCATTTTATTTTGACTTTCTCTCATGCATTTGCTCTTAACACAACAGAGTATGAAAACAGTTGCAACTGCGGGGCCTGGGCTTTGGTGTGTGCTCCTATCCTCTCAAGACTGGATCATATCTTTGATTTTGATACCAACTCTTACTGTTCTTAAAGTATTACTGTGAATTTGACACAAATAGCCTAGTAGTAGAGCAAGTTTTCCTACACTGGCCTGCCAAATGTGGCTTCACTTTGAGATATTAAGTTGAGATTGTTACTTTGTTTCCATGGTCTGTTTAATCCTTGTTCTCCATAATGAAGAGTATTAATTCAGTATCAGTAAGAACATGAGTTGGATCACAAACTGGCTCAGTGAATGATAAAAAACAATCTTATGTCCTGCATTTTGTCCACATCTGATTCTTGGCCTAAATGACTACTAATGTAGAAGCAGATATCTTCATGTCCTTTCAGCCATCTCCTGCCTGATTTTGTTTTTCCTGGTGAGCTTTCAAAATTTCTTGCAAAAGCAAATTAACCCGTGTTGACTATTGTCACTGAAACTGCACTAGTTACTAGAAATTACACAAGTAAAATTAATGTACTTTTGATTCAATCATTGATTGTATTTTTCAGCATTCAGTTTGGAAACCTGCAGAATTATGATCTCCATGATGGATGTATCCTTCAGAAAATCTAGCCTGTAACGTAATCTTAATGTCAGTTTAAACTGATACATTCTGAGAAAAAACTAGGTTTTCAAAACATTTTAACCTGTTTTAGAACACTGTCCTTGGGCTCCATTCATTTTTAATATTTCACTGAAATTGATTGTTTTAGTGTTGTCAGTGTGGTTAGAAGTCAAACTGCCTCAATAATTTGGTATGTGCTGTTAAGTTAGTTAATTTTAATGTATTAACAAAAATAACTTAACAAAACTACCTCAGAGAGATTATACAGGAAAAATGGGATTTAATGAATTCAAAGAACTCTGGGCAGCTCTTAATGCTTGGAAGCAAAATTTCATGATGATTGATCAAGACCGAAGTGGAACTGTGGATCTTCATGAACTGAGTCAGGTCATTACAGCTATGGGTAAGACAGCATTTGAAAAACTTCTGCAACCTCCTGTCAGTTCTGTTTAATGCGATATATTACTGGTTTAATTATAAGGATGCAGCAAGTAGAGTATGGAAGTTTGCAGTGGAGGGAGTTGCTACCTGTGGATCAAAGCATGGGGCTTGTCAGCAGTGTTGTACAGGTGCTATACTTTGTTCCTGGAACTCCTTGATATTAACTAAGTATTTTTTCCACTCTTTGGCTATCCCAGAGTGCTGATATACAGTTATCTTCAGATGGAAAGATAGGTCATCTGGACACACATTTTTGAATATTGAGAAGAGACCTCTTAAAACAAATGCCATATTTAGTACTCAACAGTGTTCATTTTCACAAGTTTACATGCAGCATTTCTTGATATTGGCCTACACAGGGCTGCATCCATTTGGGGTACAGGAGGAAAAGGAAGACTTTCAGTATATTCTGCCCCTGGAGAGTCATGGGTAGCCCAATTTGTTTTGAGGGTACAACATTTCACCAGAATATAAAGATACACACAAGCAGTGATGACTCTAGAGTCTAGACCATCTTATAGGGCGGATGTAAACAAGCCTGTGTGCTTCCCTTTGATGGCAGGTCATTATAGTGACTAAAAGTTGCTCTTCATCTATATTCTAGAAAACCCCATTTAAAGTTATATGAAACTTTCATAGCTGTTGCTAATCAACAATAATAAATCAGGAACCAGTGCCAGAAATTGAACCAGCATAAAAATGCTTTCTGTTAAACTGCATTTCTGGAACCCTGATGTATAGTCAGATATTTCCATTTCCCTCTTGAGGGGGAAGGACTAATGATTTTGTGAATCAAAGTGCTTTTGGTATTTGGAGCAATAGTTATGTTGTATGTGGGCTATCCCATACACAATCTACCCATAAGTCTCTGGGCTGCAGCCATTAGCTGACTCTAAGTTAATAACTAAATAGAGGTAGAAGGTGAAGGTTAGCTTCCTAGTTACTCTCTTGAATCATGTTAGTTGAAAAATGAGCTCAGTACTAGGTGATATGATTGCAGCTCAGGTATTGTCATACAGCATCGTAGATGTAGGGACATGGTCTTCAGCAATGCCAGTAGGTACCTCACCCATACTGAAATTCAATATGGGTGAGTTACTTTGCATAGCTGAAGACCATGCCCCTACATCTACACAGCTATCTATGGCAATTTTCTTGTGTCCTGTGCTGTCTCATCTATGTTTCTGAAGTGTATGCAATTTAGAAAATGTGAAATATCTAAATAAGATTATTTCCCCCCCTCTCCTTCATCTGAGTCTCTGTGTTTTCTGAAGTTATGAGAGGGCATCTAGAGCATCCTGTATTATTCTTGTAACAATTAAATGCAGGTGATGCAGTATTTCATGTTCACAATGCTTCTGGCAGACTGGTTTTGTAGTCCTCACCTTTTCTTCATTTGCCTTTGTGTGTGTTGCTAATTTCCCTTTTCTCTTCAACCTGTCAAAGCAGCATTAAAACACAAACTGCTCTTTGTATAGTGGAGAGTCATGCTGTCTATATATGCTGCACTCTCACTTGTAAAAGGCTATGAGTTCAGATAAGCTTCTCTGTTGCAGAGTATATTCTAAATCCATGTTTCTCAAAGAGTACTGCAAAACCACTTTGAGAAACCTATTAACTGGTTGCTCCTGTTTATTTGCCGGCGCTGTGACCATGGAGCCTCATGTTTGCTCTGTTTTGCTGTTCGCAGCCAAGGGGAGCTTCAGGAAGTGGTGTGGGCCAGGCTGCCGTTTCCCGTGGCTCTCCTTAGTTGCAAATGGCAAAACGGAGCCAATAGTAGCCACAAGGCTCCATGGCTGCAGTGCCAGTAAATAAACAAACCGGCGAAGGTTTCTCAAAGTGGTTTTGTGGACTACTTTGAGAAACACTGTACTAAATAAAGCAATTGACAGATGAACAGAATACTAAACCTTCTTCTACTGCTTAGCCTTGTCCACGAGCTACCCTCTGGCTACTTGTGCTAAGATCATGAAAAAAAGTCAAGGCTGACCTGATTATTCAGAACTAGCATCTCTATTTAGTATGTTTATTTACTTCATTTTTGCCCTAAGTGAAAGATTAAATGTTTTGAGTGTTCTTGATAATGCCTGAAGTCATCCTTTCAAATACATTTCAGGTTGGGTGCATGATGTAAAATGGAATTGTTCTAATGTCAGGAAAATTTGAACTTTTCCACTACTGTATATGAACACTTTTTTCATTATGACCTTTTGTCTATAATGCAGGATGTATGGTAACTTATTTCTGTAGTCTGTATTTTCCAAAGATGATCCAACAATCTGTTGCAAAACTGACATACTGGCTACAACTTCCTATTTTTTGGTCTTCTAGGTTACAGATTAAGCCC
The DNA here is from genome assembly GCF_052426305.1 of Pelodiscus sinensis. Lineage (NCBI taxonomy): Eukaryota > Metazoa > Chordata > Testudines > Trionychidae > Pelodiscus > Pelodiscus sinensis. The sequence continues at coordinate 36,660,861 of NC_143058.1, forward strand.
TCAAACGCTGACTGCTATTGTAAAACGTTATAGCAAGAACGGCAGAATCTTTTTTGATGACTATGTGGCTTGCTGTGTGAAACTACGGGCATTGACAGGTATGGAGATTTTGTAGTTTTTGAAATAGAGTTCATTCTAAATTCTGAACTTCAGCGTTCATTCTATATTTTCCTCATCTAAAAATTGTAATCACAGAGCAAAGATTGTATATCAAGTTGTGCTTAAATCTCTTACAATTCTAAGATATTTGTAACGCTTTATTTTGTGTATAAATGTCTTCTGTATTTTGAGTAACAGTTGTTTGGTATTCAGGATATCCGAGAGAGTCATTTTACTTTTCTACAGATTGAGCCTCTCTAGTCTGGCGCCCTCAGGACCTGACTGGTTCCGATTGAGAGAATTTTCTGGACCATGGAAAGTCAATATTATCTAGCAGTATTACCAACACTTCCACTGCCTACTGTGGTGTTGAAGGGAATTTAGGGGTAAATTAGAACTTAAATAACAGCACAGAACACTGAGAGCTATGACTAGTGGCTGTAAACAAACATTATGGGATGGCGGGAAACTTGGTCTCTCCCTTAAAGTGGACATCTGGCTAGCTAAAATCATTCTGATGATGGATGTTTCTGGACGAGAGAGTTCTGGATTAGAGAGGTTCAACCTGTACTGTAATTTAGATAGAATGTTAAAGGAAATAAATGAAGTGTTTAATTGGTTCAAAAGTGACAAATTTGCCTTGAAAAAAATGAGAAATACTTGACAAAGTATACTACTTCCAACCAAAATTATATTTAGTGTCTACATTAAATACTTGGGAGCTTTTTGCAAAGCTCCAGTTTACTTACTTTATGGTTTTTTATAAGATTTTTTCAGGAGACGAGACAACATGCAACAGGGATACGTGAATTTTGTATATGATGATGTAAGTATCGGTAGACAAAATACTCAAATTTGTCAGAACTATATGAAAATCTTTGTTGAAAATGACTGACTAGAGCTGCATGTTTAAATTTGACTTTAAAACCTAATCTTCTATTATGTGTTTAGTCGTATCAGAAATGTTTCTTTTTATAATACTCTCTGGTTGCATTTACAGCTGTCAATTGATGTGCGTTAGCACCTTCGATTAACACAGGGAAGGATTAATGGGTTAATTTTTTTAACATGTTAATCGCAGATGTTAATACTGCACTGCCCCTTTGAAGCGCCAATCTAGCATGTCAAAGGGACAGCGCATTAGGAGCCAGGGATCAGGTTTTTGCGCAAAAACCTGTGGAGCATCCACACCTCAAGCTTGTTTTTGTGCAAGAAAGTCGACAGAACCAGAGGGCTTTTTGCGGGGTAGGTATATGTCCTTCTACAAGGAATAACTTCTTTTTGCGCTACAGCTCTTGCGCAAAAAGGCATGTGGGGACTCTCTGCAGGGGTTTCTTGCGCAAAAGGAGCCTATCTGAAAAAGCACAGGTCTCTGATGGATATTTGAGGTGTGGATGTGGTTTTGTGCAAGAAGTTTTTGTGCAAGAACTCTTCCGCAAAAGACTTCTTGCACAAAAACCCTGCACTGTATACGTAGCCTCAGAGTAAATTCATTGTCTTAATTGGACTTACCAACCAGTAGGAAGTATTTGTAGAATCACCCTTAGATTGTAACAGTCATCTGTTACCTATGGCACGGACTTTTAAATGTTGAAGATAAAAACAAATCTCTTTACGCTTTATTTCTTTTGTAATCCTTTGAACACTTCTAAGCCTTTTTTCATCCAGTAGACAAGTCCCAACTTGTGTTTTCACACTTCCTTCTAAGCATTTATTGTTCTCTTCATCTCCCCCTTCACCACAACCCCATTTACCCCTCTTCCCTTCTCAAAAAAAAAAAATCTGGCAAAACCAAGACCGAAAATTCCTGAACTCTTTAGATGACCTGAGAATTTGTAGTATTCCAGTTACTGATTACATTTCCAAATGTGGTGGTGTGCTAAGTTAGTGACCTTGATTTTTTTTTTTTCCTTCTAGTTTTTGCAGTGTGCCATGGCAATCTGAGCAGTAGGCTGCTGAAGGATATAGACTCCGACCTGTGAAGTCTTCTGTTGAGAAGAAATTAACTGAACCTGCTGTGAATTTAATCTGTAGCAGGCTTGCCCCATCTTTCTGCCTATTAAGACATCCTCTTTGAATAAATGTTTTGATTTTCGTGCACAGTTGGGAGCAATAAAGACTTTTTTCATTTTTAGTTATTTTTCAGAAGCATACTCTTTATATCTTACATGCATAATTCCAGACAAGTATCCTATTATGCACAAACTTTTTGCTTGTAACTGTTGCAAGCACAGATCATTTTTATATGTATTCAGACTGCATACATGAGTAGAATAACAGACATCCTGGTTCTTAATCTAATATAGTATTTCATGTGACCATCAAAGTGGTGACATACTCAGAGGAATTTTAGCTGCTTGGAGATGCTAGTTCAATTTTCCACTAAAAACACAACTTGTAACAAGTCTAGGGAGCTTTTGCCTAATAACTTGTTTCAGTAGATTTTGAGATAGTCTGTTACAACTTGCTCTTCTAAGGATTTATTTGTGGATTTGATTATACGTTTTCAGTAAAAGTTGAGACCCTCTTTGCTAATCAGCATGCAGACAGCAAAAACAACATCAACAAAAAATCTTTAAGGGACTATTGTGAGTCTTCATAGAGTTCATTTTTCTTTCAGTTTGAAAGCTTTCAAGCTCTCAGCTACTTCGTAAAAATTGACTGCCGGTTGCCCCTCAAATTAATCAACCTGTTCCATTTTGATGTAAAAAAAATCCCTTAAGAAAATACAAATGTCTGACTTAAATCCTATCTTGAGCAATCCCTTGCTAGGATTTTTCAGCAGTGCATCTCTCAGAGAAGTAACCACAATCAACCTGGTTTTGTTTTTTTTTTAGTCCCAAGTTTTGGAACAGACAGGTAGTGTAGGTTCTGAATCCTTACAAGCCTAGCAGGGTTTAAATTTGAAATTATGCTCATGTCAATGTTTGAATTGGAGATTTCCTGTAATTAATTGAGATTGCTCTATGGTTAGGAATTTATGGAAATATTTTTCTCATGCCAAACAAGACACTTTTAAAGTCTTGTTGTTCTGTTGTGTGCATCTGTATGTATACATTTTGCCAATGAGCTGTGTCGTATGTAATTCTGTGCTTCTTATACCTATCTCTATAGTGTCACAAGTATACTACTAAACATAATTTGAGAATGATTTTGCTGAATATTTTTGATACTGAAATGTATTCCACCTTTTTGGATCCTTGTTAATTGTATTTGCATTATAGTAACATGGAAGTAAATTTGCAGATCTGTAGCCAACTAATTATTTGCATATCCTGCTGTTAAAGACTGAAATAGTAAACAGTTTTTGTGCAGGTTTAGACCTATTGCCAATATGTCTTCATGTTGTAAAGAAATGGAATGAATATACTCATTTGTGTACTAGTATTTTTATTTGGAAAATTGCTAACTGTTTACAAGTCATCTTTTGATATTTTTTTTAAAGAAACTAGCATTCAAATGGCTTGCCGTACATTGTTGTACAAAAACCTGTTAATTTACAGGAAATGCTAAAATTGATGGATGATTCATTTCATCTAGGTTTAAAACAATCTGCCAGAATTTTTTTATCAGGCTTTCCAATTCCATATTTAAGTGGCATCAATCCTAGGGGCAGTTTTAATTTAGTCCATCTCACTTCTATTCCAAAGAGTATAGCCACACTTTGTTCATTAAGACAAAAATCCCAAGTGGGCATAGCATTTGCTACTTGGCTTTTTTTTTCTCATGAATAATACAATTTCATCTACTACTCATACATAGTTCTACAGCAAGGAAAGCAACTTCTTCATGGTGATTTCATGTAATAACAGGGTCCAATATATGCTCCTCTTTAATAGTAGAAGTAAAACTTATTGTTATGATCACTTGTATGATTTCACAGTGGATTTTATTTCAGTATGTTATCTTTGCCCTTATTAAAGTAAATTATAAAATATTCAGACAGTATTTTTGTTCCATCTTCCTTTTTCTAACCATTTTTTTTAAACCAATACACACTAAATGGCATGGTTGATTAGTTACATGTAATACACCCAAGACAATTGGGTGGATGAGGAAAATGTGAAATCAGTGTGATCATGGGCCAGGGCCCTCCTGAATAGTCTTATTCAAGATCAGCAAGAAAGTACCTATTTAAAGCATTCATACTTCCAGAAAGTCTCTTCACCTATGTCTAGACTACAGGTTTTTGGTTTTTTTTAAAGTGGCCTTTTTTCAAAAAAACTTCACTTGCATCTAAACTGTTGCTGCATTCTTTCAAAATTAAATTGAAAGAACCTGGTGGTTTTTTCGTCAGCAGTAAACTTCATTTTACATTCTTGAATACAAACAGGGCTTTTTCAAAAGAGAGCATCCAGATTGCCTGGGTGCTCTCTTTCGAAAACGCGGATTGCGTTTTTGAAAAAAGTGGTAGCTGTCTAGACTATCTCTTTTGAACGAATCTTTTTCAAAAGATTATTTTGAAAAAGCGTCTTTCGAAAGCGTATAGTCTAGACATAGCCTTCGTTATATCATGTCTGTTTAAGTCTCAGTATCTTCTTTGACTCCCCCCTTCTTCCACCTGGCATTAGAAAGCTATGCTGGGTTCTTTCCTAGTTCATAATCACAAAGATTCAGTATGGATTAAATAGGCCAAATTCTGACTTCAATTACATTCTTTCCTTTAGCGGGATTTGCTTGGCTGTAAATAAGAATTTAGTTCTGCTAGAGAAATTTAAATAATTGTGTTGCAGCATGAGACATGGTACGTTGCCCACAGCTGTTTTGTTTGCAGTGCTACTTTGTGTAAAGAGTAGCAAAAAGCAAAGTGCATAGATATGACGCACAGACCTGTTCTGAGTGATAATGAAGTGGCCATCATTTGAATACAGAAGTCACAGTTCATAGCAGATTACCACTTTGCTCAGTTTATATGGCAAACTCACTTTAGTCTGTTCACACTGATCAGACAAAATTTGAATCAGGCAATATTTCCTGTTTTGCAAATACTAGTTGTAAGTCTGGGCCAAAATCTTCCCTTGTTAATAAAGTCAAAACTGGGGGATTTCCACCAAGCAGTGGGCTGAGGACTCTTCAACCAATTGTACTATTTGGTATTCCTAATCTAAATTTAGTAGCTAGCTCTGTGTCATGTTGTGGCATTATTTCTGCAAAAGATTAGGGAGGAGAACATTCCTAATATAAATAGCATTGCTACTAATCTATGGCTGTTAGGTCTCAGGCAGCTGGATGACTGGAACCACTGTGGTTTCATACAAGGTAAGGTGAATGCTACACTAACGGAGAAGATCGGCTAGACTCTTCGGTACATTTATGGAAGATACACCCTTTCTGACTACTAGGAAAGTACAGCTGTGGTTAAGGTTTATGGGTGCAAACTCCTCAGCTGCAGGAGGTAGCTGCACTAGGTCTGCTCAAGCTAACATACTAAAAATAGCAGCACAGGTGCCAGCTGCCTGAGTAGATCCTCAGGAGTTCCAGATGGTTTTGTACTCAAGTGGCAACACTACTGTATATTTGTTAAAGTAGAGGTAACGTGTCTATTTGAGGTAGCAGGCACATGCTCCTTTGGAGTATGGGCATACCCCAAGAGCAAAGTTGGGCTAATGGGAAAAAGGTTCCTGGTATGGCAGCCTGATCTTTCTGTTTAGCTAACTCAGGACAATGGAAATCTCTACTGGCAGGGGTGACTTCATTCACTGATTGCCCCACTTGGCTACAGCATTTTATATTCGTGTTTATTTTCTGCTAACACAGTCTAGAAGGGATCACTTCAAAGCAAAGGCTGCACTACCACTGAGATGCTCTAGTTCAGTAATTTGCAGGTGACCTCTGACCTGCCTTCAAATTCTGCCTCCATATCAAAGGACAGAGGGTGATTTACCAGTTTGTGACCCTCACCTCTGCTCCACCTGTTGGATAAATCGTCCCTACTGGAAATGACTGACAGCAGAGACTCAATTCCTCTGTCCTCAATTCCCTGCCCCAGCTCTGATACCTCTTCCACCCTCCAAACCCCTTAGTCCCAGCCTGCAGCACCCTCCTGCACCCTATACCCCCCAACCCCAGTGTCTGCACTCAGCCAGAGCCTCTTCCTATGCCCTGAGTCCCTCATTTCTGGCCCCACCTCAGAATCTACATCGTCAGCCCAGCCAGTGCCTCCCACATCTCAACAGCCTGCCTCTGCCTGGAGTCCCCAAATACTTTACCCTCCAGCCCAGAAGCCTCACTCTCTCCTGCACTCCAATACTCTGAGCCCGCTCAGTGAGTGAGTGAGAGGCTGGGGAGAGTAAGCAACAGAGGGAGGGAGGATGGGAGTGAGCAGGGGCAGAGTCTTAGAGAAGATTGTGGGGCATGGTCAGGGTGTTCAGTTTTGCATAAGTAGAAAGTTGGTAGTCCTAGCTACGATTTTTGCACAGTGGCATTCTCTGTCCCTTTAGTTATTTAAACTAAAAAAAATTAAAGCTTTTATTTTATATTGATCAGATGAATAACTATCCCAGTCTCTCAACCTTCCTCTCTGCAAATATTGACACCCCTGGTACAATAGCATGTCAATGCCATGCTACATGGAAATGTTTTGTAGGAGCCCCTTGATAAATCAGTAAAGCACGTTACCATCCTGTAACACAAAGGCTACGTCTAGACTGGCTTGATTTTCCGCAAATGCTTTTAACGGAAAAGTTTTCTGTTAAAAGCATTTGCGCAAAAGCATATCTAGATTGGTACGGACGCTTTTCCGCAAAAACACTTTTTCGGAAAAGCATCTGTGCCAATCTAGACACGTCATGATTGGGGCTTTTTTGCACAAAACAAATCTTAGCTGTCTACACTGGCCCGAACGGGAGCAGCATAGTAGTTCCGCAAGAAGCACTGATTTCTTACATGAGATCGTCAGTGTTCTTGCGGAAATTCAAGCGGCCAGTGTAGACAGCTGGCAAGTTTTTCCGCAAAAGCAACGGCTTTTGCAGAAAAACTTGTCAGTCTAGACACAGCCTAAGTTTATATCCTCAGTGTTAGACAGTAGTAACATTTTTAATGAAAAAAAACAAAACCTGATTTTTTCTAACTTCTATCTTATTTAGTTGATAGCTCCATACTGGCAAAAACACTTGATTAAATCTTTGAAATTGCCTTATTCTCTCATATACTATTCTATTATAACTAGCCAAACTATCTAAGAAAGATCCGGTTCTTCCCTCCTTAATTTTTGTATGTACTTTATTCTCAATACACCATTTTCAATTATTTATTACATTTTTGCAACCAGTTTTACACTATAGTGTACATTTATTATTTACAGTTATTTTCAGATGTTCTTGCAAAAATGTATTATGTATGCAGATTATATTGCCCTTAACACAATCTTGGAAAAACATCTGTGCATACAAAAGAAATTACTTTATTCACATAACATTGCATACAGGTGATATTTAAAGACTGGAGACTCTCAATCTGCTTTGGTCAATTATGTCATTCCTTGCCTTCAAAAAACCACTGCAGATACTTTCCTACTTCCATTATAAAAGGCAGCAAAGCTTCACACCTGATACGAGTAAAACAATTGAGTGATACCATAAGTATTTGGTGTCAGTAGCATTTCTAAACTGGGTTTTGTTTTCTGCTTTTCAAAATGTCAAAAATACTGTCTTTCCCACTCATTCTTTCTCCAGGGCCAAAACTGTAAGCCATGTCAAATTTTAAATATGTGGCTTTCATTAAAACCAATGTGAAATACTTGATTACACCCTTTTTAAGATTTTTAATGTTTGGTGTATACTAGCCTTAGGGACTATACGTTCTGGGAAATGTAGTTTTGGGGCAACACTTTGTTTTGGTATTAAAGGCTCACTATCAATTTTAAATAATAAAAAAAGCAATTTTAACAATATGCCATTAGTAAAATTAAAAGAATTTTTAAGATTGCAATGTCCCTTTAAGTTAAGAACCACTATATAGCTACTGAAGTCAAATTATTAATCTCCAAATATATATCTAGGTTTGGAGTTATTTTGATTATTTAGTGCATATGAAGAAAGCATATACATTATTCAATGAGGAAAATTAGCATAGAAACTACTTGAGTTTTCATGACTTAAGACATAAAACAAACCTTACAGATATTGAAAAAGTCAGAATATTGTTAAATAATGACATCATAAAGTCCATCAACAAACTGAATGTTTTCTGAAAATAGCAAACTGCCAATGAGTTATAGATTACATAATATGTGCATGAATAGATATAGATGTAAACACAAAATATGTGTTATATTTTGAATACTATGTACATGATGGACCTGATTCACTTCTTACAGCTGGGCTACTCAACATTTGATGGCCCGTTTGTTTGTGGCCCGTAGTGTTGTTTGGCTTTAAGCCGGGCTCAACATGTGGCCCATGGGTGGGATCCTCTGAATATGGCCTCCACTGGGAACACGCTCCACCATGGCAAGGCATCTCCCAGGCTGGGTGAGCATTGAAAGACACAAGCAGACGGACTGGCTGGAACAGATGGGTGTAGAGTGTTGGCATTTCCAGCCCCCAGGGAGGAGGTGCCAGGATCGCTGGAGCATTGTGGGAAGTGTTAGCTGCTTAGCCTTGTGGACAGAGCCTAAGAGGTGCTGACTTGCTCACACGGGCCATCTTTGGGTCCGGCGCCAAGGCTTAATCTTTGTATTCATACCCATCAGTGTGAAATAAGCTATTTGCATATATTTGCATGTATATGTAACCACATTTAAGTTGTGGCCCTTGGCATGTGCTGTGAGTATCATTGTGGATCCCTGGGCATCCAAAGTTGAGTAGCCCTGCCTTATAAGAGCTGTAAGATTTCCCATGTAGCCACTCTTTGCCAGCAAAATAAAACCATGCACAACAAGCAACAGTAGCTTTGTCAATGGGCGCTTTTTGTCAGGAAAATATTGGTCTGATGGTATTTTTTCACACCTCTGACTGAGAGAAGTTTTACCACCAAAAGTGCATTGTAGAATACCCTGAAACTGGTGTAAATTTTGGTATTTGTAACTTCCCTGGAATTACTTATTCCCAATTCAGAGAAAGACAAATCAGGCTAAAAAATAGTTGTATATACTCATGTTCAAGATGGAGGAATATTCAAAATAACTAATATTGTAAATAATTGAAAGTTTATGATGGAGCGTTTACATCCAGATTTCACTGTAGAAGCTGTGCTCCTCTCCTGCCATATTGACGATTCTAAATAATATTCCATCCATATTCCTTAAACAGAGATGGGCTTAATCCAAAATTCTCAAATTTAGATCTCATCCAGATTTGAACTTTGCTGCATAAATTCATCCCTACCAATATGTGTGTTTAACAGAAATTAGCTGACATCAATCGTAGCCAAATAGAAGAAGCCATGCCACCATCTATACTCTAAATAACTAAAATTGAGACATTATTTCTCCTTAATTGGTATCAAAAGCAAAGGAGGAGTACAGGATAAAAGATGGACTGAAAAGGGTGGGCACTGAAATAAGAACAAAAAGAATACAATGGTGTTTCCATGTATTTTTACAGATACACATAAGGCCTAAGAAGGCTGCAAAATTAAGTTTTCCTTCAAGGGGACTGTTAGTTTAATACACCAGCAAGTTTTGCTCTTCCCTTAGGGTATGTCTCCACAGCGAAGTTATTTTGAAATAACTATCCTAGCATCTACACAGCCATTCCATTATTTCAAAATTAAATTGAAATAGCGGATAGCTTATTTTGAAATTGGTAAACCTAATTCCACAAAGAATAATGCCAATTTCGAAATAAGTGTTTATTTCAAAATAGAGGTCCTACAGCCTTCCCAGGGTGCCCTGGTGGCTACTCCAGCCTCAACCAAGAACACTCCCCCCTCCCCAGAACCCTTAAAGGGGTAGACTCTGGCCACAGTGCCTGTGCCAGCTCCAAGCCTGCCAGCCCAGAGCCAGCAGTCACTGCCCCTGACCCAGTGGCCCCAAAACATGAGACAGCAAGCCACTGGCAGCCAGCCCTCCACCGCTCCCCAGGAGCAGTCTGCCAGCTCCTAGGAGCCTGCAAGGGCCCAGAGAAGGTGGGCGCCTTCCTGGTCCAGGGTGGAGATCATGGACCTTATTCAGGTTTGGGGGGGATACCATCTCTGTACTAGATGGAAGAATATGGCCGTCTATGGCAGCATAGCTGCTAGCCTGGCTACCAAAGGCCATATGCGAACCCAGGAGCAGGTTCACATGAAAATCAAGTTGGTCCAGCAAGACCCCCAATCCTGAGTCCTAAGCTTCCCCTCCCCTTTTTTCCCCTTGCTTCCCCATTCTAGCTCCCTCCTCCCAGGTTTCCCTCTCCCCTCTTCCACCCTCTCTCTTCCCTTCTCCTGCCTCCTTTCTCCAGTCTCACCAGAGTTTCATTCCCTCCCCCCAGTTTTGTTAAATAAAGACAGTTTGTGTTCATGAAAATACGTGTATTTTATTTTACATCAGGAAGGGGGGTTAGGGAGGGATAAGTGGAAGGACATGAGGGAAGAATGAGGCACAAGCCCCCAGTGGGGCAGACCAGGGAGGCTCTTAGTGCTCCTCAGGGTGGAAGCTCTCCTGCAGGGCCTCCTGGATACTGACAGACCCCCGATGGACCTCCTGGATGGCAGCCTGCAGAAAGTGCAGTCAGACTCACAGCAACGTGTCCAAGAGAAGCACCAGAGTGCCCAGGGGCAGCTTTAGCTCCATGTTTCAGAGTGCTGTGGTGTTCCGAGTGAGGGCAACCAGAGCACGCAGAGACAAAATGCTTTGCTGTTCCTCATCGAGATAGGCAAGCAAGCAGCGAAACCTGAGAACTGGCTGTGTAGGGGGGGGTGCCTTTAAGCACAGGCCTCAGATAGCCTTAGGCAGCAGCCATACAACATAACTCCTTGTCCTGATGCCCTGCCGGACCTTGTTCTGGCCGGCCTTAAATGCAATTCAGCAAAAAGGTATTTCAAAATGTATTTTGTGTGTAGACACGTTATTTCGAAATAAGCTATTTCAAAATAGATATTTTGAAATAACGCTGTAGTGTAGACATACCCTTAATTTTGAGTAAAACCCTGTTAAATGGATAATCATTATATACAGGGCTCGACAAATAATGCAATCTACTCACCCGTGGCGAGTAGATTGCAACCCGGAAGAGCCGGGTTCGGACAACGCTGCTGGCGAGCAGGGCTCGCTGTGGTTCGACAAGCCCTTTATATATATATATATGCTGTAAAATATTTTAATGTAATAAGAATTCACTAGAGACTCAGAGAAAATGTTCACTGAATGAAAAATGCATCCTGTGAAAAACAAAGGATATGATCATGCAATTAAAGACTGTACCATAATGCATAGGCACAGTTGGGGAGAATTAAGATTGCATGAGAAATTTTAATTCTGATATTTTCTTACTTCTGATTTTGCAACACAAATAATGTTCTTTTAACATAGTTTCCTGTGCCTAGTCTTTAGCACTTGCATGTGAATACAAGCATGAATGATATTTTTAAACTCTGTGTCAGCTTTGTGTCAGATGATGTAAGTCAGTGTAATTTCATGGACAGCTGTGCAGATTTAAACCAGCTGGTCGATTATATTTAAACATTCTTTGATTTAACTTGTATTAGCTATTTGTGAATTTCTAGGATACTTCCTTGCAACTGGTGAATTTTAATTTATTTAAGAAAATAAAATGACAGAGTCTAATTGAAATTTTTACAGAAAATTGTGAAAGATAAATGTGGCCCCAGGAAAGTGCTACTGAAACCATTCTATGGATGGGCTCATTCAAATACAACAAGTGCTGGATCTTCCCCGACCTCCAGTTGCCAGGCAGATTGGAAGATTGGAATTTCAAAAACACTTAGAATTGACCACTTTTTATCTTTGTTTTTTAAGTACATTTGCGACTTCACCTAGATCCCATTAAAGTGAGGGGCAAACTTTCATTGCCTTCAATGTGGGAAGAATAAAACAGGCAATTAGAGTGTAGTTTAAATTAAAGTAAGATTGAAAGGGGGCAAGTAGCAATAAAGGAGCATCCATGAGGTGAATGTTGTAGTAACTAATATTATAACTATGTAAAGTGATTAAAAAAAAATCTGAAAACTGCCCAATCCTGGAGAAATCCTACAGGAGGCTACAGAGTGACATGAAATCTCTCCAAGGGAAACTGGAATTTGTTAGGAATCATCCCATTTAAAAGAGATAGAGGATTGTGGAGCATAGATGAAACTAGCTTAGGTGGAACTTCACAGAGATTGTGGAGTCAGCTGTCCTTTCATGCAGTAAAAGGACTTCTTCCTTTTCATGGATTTCCTCACTTAATACAGCACCACGGTGAGACTAATGACTTTTCAATTCCTACACTGTGACCCAATGGGTCTGTAAAGGACATAGTCATGGCTATCTGTCCCCAGGGAGTCTACTCTGCATACACACGCAGATGGGATGCTCTACACATTTACGGTACATCTACACAGCACCCTAAACTCAAAATAAGATATGCAATTTGAGTTATGCGAATTGTGTATCTTATTTCAAATCTATTTCAAAATAGCTGTATTCCTCTGAGCTGCCCCACACTTGTGTGTTACAGTGGGTCCCTCTACATGATTGTGGAGACTTAAAGTATGAAATGTATTTGCTAAATTCTACCTCCTTTCCATAATTAAATTCTTAATTTAAATCAGTCTATCTTTAATCTACAGAAGCATTTGTGGTTTTGCTAGAAATTGTACTGTTTGTACTCGGTACTAAGTGTTAACATTTAGCAGATGGTTGCCTCATTAAGATAAAGTAGATACCATGAACTCTTATAGCACAAAAAGGTGAAGGTAGAGGATATTTACTCATTGTTCAGCGCCTGTCTCATTTCAGGGACTCTCATGAGCCTGATTCTGAGCTCACTTAGGGTCCAGTCATCGAAGGCACGAAACCATCAACACCACACCTTATGACTACTGTGGGAGGTAAGGACACCCACACCTTTCACTCCTAATATAATACTGAAGTAAGCAAGAGGAGAATCAGATCCCATAGGCAAAGGACCTGATTCTCTTTTCACTTGCAACAGTATAGATTAGTAAATTAAATATGATTTTTGTACACACAGATAAAGTTTAGAACAACCCAATGGAAATCAATAGTGTTACACTAGGATAAGGGGAGAAAGGTGAAGTCTCTTGTGTTTATCTGCTAGCTAGAGATGACTAAAGCAGCCATTAATCACACTATATTTATGGACACAAATCAGATATCCATAAAGGCAATACACAGAAACCTGTTGGAGAACACTTTAACCTGCCTGGATACTCATTAATGGATCTCCAAGTCAACCTGTTGTTTCAGGCCAGCTCCACAAGCCAAATACACAGGGAAAGGTTGGAACTTAACTTCATTTACAAGTTTAATTCTTATGCGAATGGAATGAATAGAGACATTGGCTGGCTCCCACACTACCTTCCACATCCTAATGACTTAACCAACCAACCAAACAATGGAGGTGCTAATTGTTCTCATCAGCCTCTTGTAACTACTTGAACAATCTACTCACTGCCTCTTTTTTTCCCCTCTTGCCCTCTCCCTTCCCTTATTTATTCTTGGTTCTGGATTTCTAATACTCTAGTCATTTGAAGAAGTGGGTTGTAGCTAGGAAAGCTCATGATACCATCTACATGTTTTGTTAGTCTTTAAGGTGCTACTAGAGTATTTGTTGTTTTTTAATTTTTTTCCTGTTACAGACTAACTCGGCTACCCCTCTGAAACGTATACAATCTATGAAGACACTGATATAAGTGCATCAGAACCTGTGCCCAATACCATGAGGGGCAATTGCTGTTGCATTAGTCCTTAGCGTTTCTAGGACCTAGTTTCCCATTGGGTTATAGTTTAAATTATAAACACCCAGGGTATGTCTACACTACCCCGCTAGTTCGAACTAGCGGGGTAATGTATGCATACCGCACTTGCTAATGAAGCCCGGGATTTGAATTTCCCGGGCTTCATTAGCATAAGCGGGGAGCCGCCATTTTTAAATCCCCGCTGCTTCGAACCCCGTGTAGCGCGGCTACACGGGGCTTGAACTAGGTAGTTCGGACTAGGGTCCTATTCCGAACTACCGTTACTCCTTGTGAAACGAGGTGTACCGGTAGTTCGGAATAGGCACCCTAGTCCGAACTACCTAGTTCGAGCCCCGTGTAGCCGCGCTACACGGGGTTCGAAGCAGCGGGGATTTAAAAATGGCGGCTCCCCGCTTATGCTAATGAAGCCCGGGAAATTCAAATCCCGGGCTTCATTAGCAAGTGTGGTATGCATACATTACCCCGCTAGTTCGAACTAGCGGGGTAGTGTAGACATACCCCCACCCAGTAACCTGCCTATGTCTGCTTTTTCAAAAATCAGCAGAGTTCCTCTCCCAGGGGATCTCTACTTTAAAGCTATGTTTAAGATTAGAAAATCATGTGACCATCTTTAGAAAACAGTAAAAAAAAGGTCAGTCCTTTCTAAAACAAACACAATATTTGAAGCAGTATAATATTTTAATAAAATTAAATCTAAGTATTGACAAAGCATTATGCATTTACAGTACATACTGTATTTAAAGCCTATGGACCTTAACTCAATTTATTCTAGTGTAGTCAGCTTTGGACACAAGATTACCTGTTTTGTAATAAGAAAGTTTACAACTGTACCTGAAAGTGACTTTACATATGTACATATGTATATATATATATTTCTATACTCACATATGTGTAGCTATATACACACATATTTGTATGTATATACATATACATTACATATACAGGCAGTCCCCGACTTACGTCGGATCCGCAGTTACGAACGGGGCTCGCCCCAGAGGACACGGACTGCGGGACCTCGCGGTCCTGCCGCCCGTGTACTCCGGGGGTTTCTCCGCGTCTCCCTGGTCTGCAGACCAGGAAGACGCGGAGCAAAGCTGCGGAGGGGCTCGGGGAAGCCGAGCCTTTGCAAAGCCTCGGGAAAGCCGGCAGCGGGACAGCCCAGATGCCCCGCGGCTGTCCCGCTGCTGGCGTCCTCAGAGGCTTTGCTCCCCGTCTCCCTGGTCTGCTGGTCTCCAGGGAGACTGGGAGCAAAGCCATGGAGGACCCAGGCGGCGGGACCGCGGTGCATCTCTGTCCGCCGCCCGCGTCTTCCTGGTCTGCTGGGGTGGGGTGGGGGGGAGGGGGCGCAGCTAGTACGCCCTCCCCCCCCAGCAGACTAGGCTTTTCTCCGGACACCTGTGGCAGAGCAGCTGGGGCGCTGCCGGTTGGTCCCGCAGCGCCGCTCTGGGCGCTACTGGACCAACCCACCAGTACCCCAGCTGCTCTGCCCCAGGTGTCCTGATTCAGCTGCTGCTGGTCAGTTTCAGCAGTGGCTGAATCAGGACGCCTGGGGCAGAGCAGATGGGGTGCTCCTGGGTTGGTCCAGTAGCGCCGAGGAGCGGCGTTACTGGAGCAACCCAACAGCATCCCAGCTGCTCTGCCCCAGGTGTCCCCAAGTCAGCTGCTGCTGAAACTGACCAGCGCTGACTACAGGAAGCCCGAGGCAGAGTTGCTCTGCCCCGGGCTTCCTGGAATCAGCTGCTGATCAGTTTCAGCAGCAGCTGACTTGGGGACGCTTGGGGTTCTTAAGTTGATTCTGTATGTAAGTCGGAACTGGCGGTCAGTTTCAGCAGCGGCTGAATCTGGACGCCAGTTCCGACTTACATACAGATTCAACTTAAGAACAAACCTACAGTCCCTATCTTGTACGTAACCCGGGGACTGCCTGTATGTGTATATGTATACACACATATGCACTAGATATGCATGTGTATATATATATATATATATTCTCTAGCTCTCTATGGAGGGACCAATAGGTAAAAAGAGGTATCACAAACAATTATGATAATTATAAAAAGAAAACTTGTAAATATTTTAATCATACAGGTTGTTTGTAGTTTGCTCTGAACAAAAGGAACACAGTCTTCTCAATTACATAGAAATTATATTTATTGCATTTGATTATGTTTGGGTGACAGATGAGAACTACCTGGCTGTTTACGACAGCCAACCTTTTAAGCATGATGAGGATAAAAATAAAAAAGCCCAAAATATTGAAAACAAATTATTCAGTTGGTATGATCTTGAGGTTGCAATCAGGGATGATACTTTCCCATTGTGTAGTACCATTGTTCTGTTAAAACTGTGACCTACTTCAATTTGCTTTGAAGAGGCTGCTTTCTGTATTATATCTTAATATTTTAGAATCCATTAGACACTGTTCTCTTACTCTTGCTATAAGCAGAATAATGATGACCATTGACTGTATGTATCTTTTCAAAGCGAATAGGAAAAAGATTTCTGCTTGAATTTAGAATACCTCAGTGAAGTATGAGTTATGACTGTGTGAATTACCATCATCACCTGGCCTCTTATTTGATTTGAAGGCAAATCCCCAATAAAGAACCATTTCAGTGAAAGTAGTAAATGATAATTTCCATGCAACATAAATTTCAGAACATGCATGTGTTTTTAAAAAAATTAAAAAATATAAGGTGCCTTGAGAATGCTGGCAGTTTTACATTTGGAACATACAGTATATATATATATTTACATCGTAACTGCTCAACTTTACCGTACAAGCTTCAATTTTAGGAAAATATACAGTACTTTTGCATATAATGGTATATTCTTGTAGCCCCTGAGTCAAGTATAGAGGATTTAAATTAAAAAAAAAAAAAAAAGGAAAAACAGCCATTAAAAGCACTTACATTGTATGTGAAGTAATAGTATAAAAGGATTTACTTCCCAGGAAGACCAGGATCAGAAACATGCCTATGAAGACCCAAGATTCCTATAGTGTTTAGGGAAGAATCTGGCAAGGAAGGATGCCTAATGGAATGGAGGTAAGTTTTACAATGCTGTGGGTGAAACTCTAAAGACTGGTCATGGTCTTGTTCTAAAAAAGCAGCCAAATTATCTTCTGAGGCTGTGTTAAGATGCACTCCACTTGAGAGGGATTCTTTGGATTTAAGTTTCGATTTCTCAAGGTCTAGAAATTCAGGACACTGAGGAAAAAAAGAAAAGAAAGAATGTGACAATATATTTTAAAAAGTCTCATGAGGCTTCCCATTTCTACTGAAAATGAGCAAAATCCAAAACAAAAGCCTAACATTGTTTGCAAACCAAGTCTGACGTGAGCCAAGAAATCAATAATTTTCCTAATTTCGCTAAATACCGTGTTTGATTAATTGCAGTCCAATGCAATTCTGTCCAGGATTTATTTGAGAAACTAGGGAATCCCACCCTCCTTCCTCAGATTAGCAGTTCCTGGCTATAATTCATAAGAAAATTTTCCAATCAGAGGCTGAACTGTCTTGAGATGGACCAACCTTAAGCTCCTGGGATAGTTCAGAATCAAAATCTGTGGCTGAATCAAATTCATAATTTCCGCATCTTTTTAACTTACAGCCTATGATAGAAAGTATGCAGAGATAGGGTCAATGTCCTGACACAAGCATGTTACCTCCAGGAGTGCTGATGGAACATACTCCTCCAGTCCCACATTTCTCTTTCACACACAGACAGCAGATGCTCTCTGATGCATCAACTGAGTTTCTTCATGGCAGGTGCAAGCAAAGTGTGGTTTACGGCTTTAAGGACTTGAATAGTGGCAGACTTTGGGGCCAAATAGTTGATTTGGGCTTGCCTGTGACTCCCCACTTCCTCTATATTTTTCTGTGGGGTCTGCAACCCTTGCTAAATGCATTATGATGACTACATTTGTAGCTTTGAGACCTTTATTTTGGCTTTATCCCAGTAGGAAATTGACCCTGGAGATTCGCATTCAAAATAATATAACTAGATGAATCCTGTGGAGACATTGGGTAAAATTCCAATTTCCTATTCAAAAAAACTACAGAGCAAATGCTGAGTCTTCAGCAATAGGTAAAAATGTTGATTCTGGGCATATCCATACCTGTGATGAAGGACTGAAGCTTCTGTCTGTTTTAATAGATACTACTGGATGAAGGCTTTGCATCACCCGGATAGCTGGCTGTTGATATTCTGCACTTGCAGTCACTATACTATAAGCAGGTGGAATGAGTGTTGACTGTCTCTGCAGTAGCTGCAGGATGGTTTGAATGTCAGCAGTCATTTGGGATTCAAGCCTAGGAAAGGAATATGAAATCAATTAACACATGGTCATGGGTGATTATGTTTTAACACACCGATTACAAATGCATTCAAGAGGGATCTGTAGCTTATTAACAAAGCAAGCCATTAGGTGTAACAATATTGTCATGTTTTGAATAGGAAAGAACCAGAAGGGGGAGCACTGGGCCATTCGATGACTAGTAGCTGGCTGTCTCCTACAGAATGTATGTTCTACTGTTAGCTTCAGACTTTAGCTAGTATAATGTAAGAATAATACATTACCGGTTGAATCTCTCTAGTCTTGCACTCTCGGACCCTGACTGGTGCCAAACTGGAGGTCAATATATAGTTTAGCAGCATTACCAGCATTTCCACTGCTTACTGGCCTCTAAGAAGACATTTGGGGGTAAATTAGAGCTAGATAACAGCACTGAATACTGGGAGCCAGGACTGGTGGTTGCAAACAAACTTTATGGGACTAGTGGAAACTTGGCCGTGCCCATGATAAGTGGACATCTAGCTAACAAAAATCATGGCAGATCACGGATGTTGCCATACAAGAGAGTGCCAGACTAGAGAGGTTCAACCTGTACTATAATTTATGTTTGCAATTAATATGACTACTGGGGGCCAGATTTTCAGCTGACAAACACACATAGCTCACATTAATTTAACTGGAGCTATGTTGGTTTATCCAGGCCAAGGGTCTTGTCCAGGATTTCTAATGCAATAGAAAACTCTGAATGTTCGAAGGCTACTTCTAAGGGGATACCTCAACAAAACAATTTGGCATACTTTATGATTCCCCACAGCAGGAAACTGTTGGGCAATCTGGTTGTTTTTAGTAAAGGTCTCAAAAGTAGGAATCTCTTTAGGACCATAAGGAATTATTAGAATTTAAAGCAGGATTTGGAGGGGTGTATTCTGAATCTCTACAGGCAGTCCCCGGGTTACGTACAAGATAGGGACTGTAGGTTTGTTCTTAAGTTGAATTTGTATGTAAGTCGGAACTGGTACATATTGTAGGGGAAACTCTAGCCAAACATTTCTCCAGAGCTCAGTTTTATTCTCCCACACCTCACTTCCCTCAGTCCTTTATTCTCAAGCTGAGGTGTCTGCTGAGAAAAGCTGCTCCGCGACTCCTTGGTTTGCTGGGGGGGGGGACGCTAGCTTCGCGTCTCCCTGGTCTGCTGGGTGGAAGCAGCTAGTGCGGGGTTGCCTCACCCCGTTTGTAAGTAGGGATCCGATGTAAGTCGGATCCATGTAACCCGGGGACTGCCTGTATTCAAAATTCAGAACTAAACTCAACATATTTAATGTTCAAAGTGGTTTATTTGATTGTTTGATTAATTAACTCTTCATGATTTGGTGCATGAATCCCGCAAGTTTAAATAAACTTTGGTGTAAGTCACAACGTTTGAGTCTGCTTATCTTCTCCCCACTTCCATTGCCATGGCACTGAAATGATTTTCAATATGTCTTGCCAACATAATTAAGAAACTCAGCAATGGGTAATGCCTATTGTGCCTCCCCAGCTGCTAGGAGACCACACAACATGTTCTAACAGATTGCAATCTGGGTAGAAATCCTCCTGTATTGGAACTCATCTCCTGATGGAATCATTTTCACTGTAAACAGATTTTTATGTCAACATCTCTCAGTATTGTGAACATCCATACGATAACTCTACAGCAGCAGCACAATTCCTGCTCTAGTAGATTTTTGCTGTGCAGTAAGCCCTAATCTTGCATGTGATCTCTTTCCTCTAATGGATGCCGAAGATGCCTTTGCAACACTGCAACATTTCTCCTAGCTCAGCTGTGGTTGCCATTGATTCTGTAGCCTCAATGTAAAAAGCAACGTAATACAAGGCTCTAGCCCTGGGGTTATACCCATTCATGTCCTGTGCATCCCTTGCACTGTGTGCTGATAGCCACTATTGACCTCATGGGAAGCATCCTGTCAATGCCACAGGGGAAAACTGCAGCAGCAGAGAGCATGTCTTCTAAAACTAAGTCATCATTCCCTTCTGAATAGAAGAAATGCAAGAATCTGAGAATTTGGTTGATAATTTTGTCCTCTTGTATCACTCTTCCTCTGCTCCTTCTGCTTTTTGTTTAGTTATCTCTAGAATGGCCCTCTTTTTAGTTCCCAACCATTCCAAATCAGACATTGCTAGTTTCTTCTACTCCTCATTCTCTCTCACTCAACCATTGATACTACCCCACAAGAAACCAGCAAAACAAGCAAACCCTTCAAAAATAGAGCCTTATTACACACTCCCAAAGACAAACACAAGGGAGGGCAAAGATTACTCAGGAACTCCTTGGACCAGATTCTCCAGCACACAGTTCCAGTGGCATAAAAGAGACATGTAGTGACAGATGATTACTGGGCTTTCCGAGTTTGTATAAAACTATACCAGTCTACCATGCACCTGAAGTTTAACATCGTATCAGGCATGGCTAAGTGTGGAAGGAGGCAGGGAGTGTGCCCAGGGCACACTGCTAACTTTTCTGGGACAGCACAGCAGTTGTTTAAAGCTGGCATATAGTAGTCCTCTGGTAGCTTGTCTGGCCTGTCAAGGGACTAGCCAGATCCAGAATTCAGGAGGCAAAAGGTACCTTAAAAAGCACCACAAATAATTTGTAACTAAAGTGGGTTGGGGATAAAATCCAGAAAAAGAAATAAAACTTTAAAATCTCAGCAGTTCATCAGAAAACTCCCTTCACTCAAATCTTTCCTTAAAGCATCAATAAACCTAATACTGGCTCTGAGCTCTAGATACATTTAGGATTTCAAAAAAAAAGAAAAGAATAATAAGCAAGACATTATTATGTACAAATTCTCATATGCTGTGATGAGAGCCATGTAAGTGCCTAGTGGCCACAATGGTCACATATGAGAAACATTTGTGTCATATTACATTTGGAGTTAAATTGCGTACTTGTCAAGGCAAAAATGTTGAGAGTAACGGAATTCTGGGGAGAAATAATAAAAACCCATATTTTTTAAGATTCCATATGCTATGCTGTTTAGCCACTGGTGAGAACAGGGTATGTTAGACATTGATCAGGAGTGGGAGAAGAAAGATGAGCGGTATTAGCAAAGGTATCTTACACATGAAGTATTTTGACAAAGAAAATGACTATTTTCTATTGTAGTAGGTGTGTTGTGCACTTGTGATACTCCCGTGGCTATTTATCATAGTGACAGCTGCAAAAGGAGGTTTACATATCAGAAAGTGAAGATTCCTACAATACAAATCCTGCTTCTGCAAGGAAGACAGCTGGTTCGCTCAGTACCTTCCCAGAACAATGCAGTACTTCCTGTTTTCTGGGCACAGGAACTGTGTGTATCAAAAACTAGGAACTGCTTTTGGTGCAAAAGTTCAGGAGAAAGAGGGATGATGGAGAGAATAAAAAACCTGAACCTACCCACCCCAGCATGAGATTTTTAAAGGGCTAAAAGGCCAGATTTCTATTTTGGCACTTAAATATACAGATAGGTGCCTACCCACTGCGATTTTGGCTGTGTACTCATCTGCACCTGAATACTTTAAAAATCTGTCCCTCAGTGACTTAGAAGCACAAGTGCCATTGACTTTCAATGGGATTTGTATTCATGATTCACTTAGATGCTTGTGAAAATCCCCCACTAAATTCATTCTTGTTGTGGCTCCATTGATATCAATGGTGTTATCAAGGCAGTCTGATCCTTTCACATAATTACTTTTACCTGTTGAGTTGTTCTTGAAGTAAATCTAGCCGGTGCTCTACTTCTCCATAGGTCAACTCACTTTCACTTTCACAGATGCCCCATGTAACATGAGGTAATGCTGACTGTCTGGAGATCTCATGGTGCTCCTTGGTATTTTCCCACTCCCAGTTTCTTTTATCACTGATGTCTGCAAAAAACAAACCTCTTGAAGTATAAACTTACATCTCTACTTAGACATGTTTTTGAACTTATGGAATGAATGACAGAATTAAAGCTACAATCTCTACATTTGATTTTTTAAGAGGTAGAATTCTGTTCAATCAAAAATCCCTTAAACAAGTGTTTCATAAACTTTTGAAACCTTTTACCCAATGGGAGGAAATCCCATAGTAAAGAAAGGAACTCCCTCCCCAAAATGTAAGATACAGTGGCTAAAGTAGATTGAATTCCTAAGAGGAGCTCTCACCACATAAACCAAAAAAGGAGGTGTTGTTCTTCATTTCCTTTGAGCAGAGAAGGGACGGATGAGCTTTATTAGATTAATAGATCTTTGAGATTTGTGGTGTTCAAGGGTTTCCTGAGGTTATAGTGAGTCTGTAATGTTACATGACATAACATGCACCCAGTAGCATGAATAGGGCTGAAGGAGGAGGAGGAGATTTCACCTTGGCTCCATGGTGTCCCTTTCAGCTTCTCTACCACTCACTACATGACCCCAGGAGAAAGAAATAGGTGAGAATTGTAATTTTTACTCAGCGTGGACAATATAATTTCCAGTTGTCTGAGGATGCATCTACACTGCACCCGTAGTTCAAAATAAGCTACGCAATTTGAGCCATGCAAGTTGTGTAGCTTATTTCGAGTTAATTTCAAAATAGCTTATTTCAAAATTTGGCACGGTCTACACAGCACTTATTTCAAAATAAATTGCTATTCCAAAATGTCCCTTACTCCTCATGGAATGAGGTTTACAGGGACATCAGAATAGCGAGCCTGTGTACATTTCAAAATAATGGGAGCACTCAAAAGACACAGAATAGCTATTTTGGGATACCTCTGCTCTCCCAAAATAGCACTGCAGTATAGACATAGCCTGAGGAAGCTGGAAAGCTCTTTGAGAGAGGAGGGAGCAAAATTATGACAATTCCAGACCCAGCATAATTGAAATCCATATCTGTTTGTAGAATGCTTTCGGGATATTGGAATAGTAGATGGCTGATTATAGACAATGAATTTAAAGAATGAAATGCAAATAATACATGGTATTTTTTACACTTCTTCTTTACTGCTCTGTAAAACCCCTTAGATTTTACTTATAAAATCTGTACCTCTACCTGACCTTGGTGTTTCTTTGACTCAGCCCTGGGTGAATGACAAGTGTTTGTATCCCAGCACAAATGTTTGTGGAGGTAATGATTACAATCCAATTCTTAATTAGTGTGAATTCAAACTAGGACCATAATAAACTCTATTCTAGACATAATTCTTCAAGGGATAAGTCATTCCTCTTCTTCTATATATCTTCTCAGGTGTTCCCTCCTGTATTAATAGCCACAAAAGCCATAGAGTGGCGAGGAGATAGTAAAAACATTACTATTCAGTGTGGCGTTGGAAGAATGGAGGATTATTTCCAAGATGTGATATAAATTAATATATATATGGACTGGTTAACCTCAACAGCTGAAGAATGAGATCCTATGACCTGAAGGAAGGCCAGGTGAAGTTCCAAAGGGTGGAAATGGCATTATTCTGCTGTGGGGATAGGTGTGTGTGTGTGCGTGTGTGTGTGCGTGTGTGTGTGCATGCATGGGGCGGGGGGGAAGGGGAGCAGCTACAGAGAAGCTACCCATTGTATTGTTAACAGAGGCTTAGGACTGATATAAAATTAATGGTACAGGATTAAATTGGCAACATTTACACTGCCTGTCCCACCCTATTCAATTCAGGGTTAATAGTCTCTTTCTTTTATAGACAATAAATTAATGACTAACATTTAAAACAAAAAATACAGTAAGGCCTAGACTAAAAATATATTTTTTGCAACAGTAATAAGTTATGTAAACGAGTATATAAGTGCATTTATATGTATATTTATAAGATGTATACTTATAGACTCATTAGGTTTACAATTGCCCTTATAAACATAAAATCAATTTCTAATTGATATTAGGCATAACACTTTCTTTAAAATCAATAAAAAACAATCTAACTATGTATAGAAGCTATAAGAAAGCTTTCCAATACATCATTGAAAAGGAAGGATTACAAAGATACCCTTCTCCCTCAAATTCTTGGCTTATATGTGGTCTTTTAGACTTGCTAAATTTAGCGCTGAGTAAAATCTGCACTATGTTGCCTTGGAAAATGTTGCTATAGCTGCAAGGACACATTTCTGGCTACTGGCAGGGACAAGTAAGCTTTGAAACTGCAATATGGACAAAACAAGTTTATATGTGCATTTGACCTTACCCTGAGAAGACCAGATGTCATAAAACTTGGCTTTTTGAGCCAGCAAATATACTGTATGTAATTCTGATGGATTAGTTTTTAGAATAATTTAAAATAATATCTTAGAAACCTGAAGTTGATCCTGAATTTGTGTAGTTAAATTTATTGTAGCAGAAATAAATTATTGAAGAAAAAAAGCAATAAGCACTAAACACAGAAGTAGTCCTTTTAAACAAAAGCAATAGTAAATGCATCTTCAACAACAAAACCTTTAATACCGTATAAACAGACTTTTCATTAGTTCACCCTAACATAGTAAATTAAGGCTTTAGAGAAAGACAAAAAGAATATTTGATGAGATATAAAACAATCATTCCATATTAAGTTAACTGTGATTGCTTACTCACAGTAAACCCCATCTGCATACACTAAGAACCAAATTCTGCTCTCCTTACTCATGTAAATTTGCCAGTGAAATAAAGATGTGTTCCTGTGTGATATTTCTTCACTTTTAATCAAATAATATTACAGAATTGGATAATATGTCTTTCAATCTCATTGATATACATAGCTTTAACACTATTTTAAATGTGTGATAATATAAAATACAAATAGAATAAATTAAGCTGGCTAAAATTTTTGAGCAAAATTGTTCTGGAAAAAATGGAAATTTGATTATATCAAAATATTTCATGAATTCATGTCAATTTCACCCAATTATTTCGATTAAACAAAATCTCAATTTTTAATTTTTTTTTCAATGTTTTCTAAATGAAATATTTATTTTTAAATGTTGAAAAAGATTGAAATAAAAACATAATATTTTCTCTCATTTTTATTTCAAAATTGTCAGCAAACTGAAATATTTGTTATTCATATTGCTCTAACCATAAAATAATAAAGCCAATTTATTACTTTAATTTCCTGAAAACACTTTCCTCCGTTATCTAGACTAGATTTATGAAACTCATAGTACACCTATCTTGTGCTCTAACTAAGGTTTTGTACTTCCATTCAGCACCGTAGCATGATGGGCATTCAACTTTTTTTCATTCCAATCTTCATTTGATGGATTCACCACAACTATGAATCTTGTAGCCTTGTTTGCAGCCTTGCTATTGTTAACTAAGGGAAAATTTAATTCAGAGACATTAAGACCCAACTTTTCATATACCTATTTATTTTAGGCATCAAAAAATAAAGGCATCCAGTAACATTATGAAATTAAATTAAAATATTGGCTTAAATGACTTATCCAGGACAATGCAGTTAATAATTGGCAAAGCCTAGACTTCAATTTAAGAGTCTCTGGATTCCATTTTCATTCTCAGACTACCAAACCATATCACCTCTCAAGGGAAATGCTTCATTGGATAATCCATATTTGACACAAAAGAATATTATTTTGTCAAGGTTTCATGGAAACCTTAAAGGTAAATTAATGTATTATATATCAATGAAGCATTCAAAGAGCACTGGTCATCAGAGCTAAACTAAATAGATCAGCTTTACAAGTTAGTGACATGGAATAGATTACCTCTGCAAGAGTGGCTTCTTCTCTCAATATGGATCCTTTCTGCTGCACGCACCACTTCTTCTAAGTCCAGCCCTGTAGTTTTCCCTATCATCGATGGGTAATTGATTATTTCAGAGAAAAGAGGTTTCTGTTCATTTTCAGTGGATGACACCAAAGATGATGACTCACTTTTCTTCTCTTCAAAGTGTTTCTTGGTACACTGATAATGTCTGGAATTATCCATGGACTCTTCAGGATCATTCTGATTGTTTTCTTTGTGATAGCCTGTCAAATAGAAATAATTATATACAATAACGTGCCATGCTTGAGATCTTGTGCTAATTTATTCTGGGCCTCAGGCAGAGCTGGCATTAATATAAGCCGACTATGCAATTGCTCAGGGCCCTGAGCAGCTCATGGGGCCCACTATTAATTATTAGTATGTGCTGTGTGTGGAGGGGCTCAAAATATTTATGCATAGAGCCACAATGGGCTACACTGGCCTTAGGGGCAGAATAGAAGTTATATCAATTGGCAAATTAAATCTCTCTTAGGGATAACATAACTTTAATGCCTCTTCTAGTAAGGAGATACTGGAGATGTTCCTTCTGATTTCTGTATGAAAAGTGATGCAGGTTCTGCCATTCATTTCTATAACAATCGCAGGTGCTTGTACTGGAGCTCCCTCACTCTACAAGAAGAAGCAGTCTCTGTGAGAGCAACTCAACGTACTGCCCTCAACTTGGTTACAAATAGTCCTAATCTGTGGACGACTGAATGGCCCATCTGTTTACCCAGGCTTTTGGGGAACAAGGTACAAAAAGGCTGATGTGTGTGTGCAGTACAGTAGGTCGTGTCTTGAATTTTATTTTTAGGTTCTGCAGTGAGGAGGAGCTCACTACGTTCAGTACGTCTATGGAGCTCCCTTTTATGGCAGTTATAGCAATGTATTACAAATTGAAACAAATACATAAAATAAGGAAACAAAACCAACATTGATCATCTGTGGAGGACGTAGGCCTCTAGAACTGACTTTAGAGCAGCACTTACAGTGTGTTTTATTTTATCATTTCAAATGCAATATTTGAGCTCTCCTATTTTTAACTGAAATGTCAGGATAATTCCAGTCCTTTAGGTTTATTTAGAACATATTTTAGCAGGGGAGTTTCAATTAGATATAAATACTGTAACTAGTTTGCATTAACTTCCTGGGGAGATAGAATGATTCCCCATCTGCTTTCAGCTAATTACTAATCAACATAATTCTAGAGTGCATATAATCCTCACAGCAATGGTTAATACAGGATTTTGTACATTCCTGGGGTTTCTTCTTTTCCAGCACTGTTTCCAGGTCATAATCTACAATGAAAGAGAACTTTGGGCTTGCGCATACCCCCCCCCCCCATGATCTGCATACAAAGTGAACCCCTCCTGCTCAGAAGGTGAGGCATTCTCCTTTGCAGCATCTCCTTCTATTGCACTGACTCCATGAGTTCAGAGATCTGCAGGTGGTGAGTAGAAGTGATGTTCAAACTGGGGGCAAGGCCAGATCGATGCCCAATACTCCCTCTTGCATTCACTGGAGAGCCTTAAGACAGCATTGAGCGGAGTAAACTTTCTACAGATTCTGTCTCCAGAGTAGGGATTCCCTTTTAATAAGGATCCCTGTCACCATCTGGAGAAACCATGCTGCAAGTGACACAACACAGATGCAGGTGGGCTTACATAGTGTAGCTTTCAGGGGATCCATAGGTTTTGTGGAATGACCCTATCGCCAGCAATTCCTGTCCCCTCACCCTCATGCTTGAACAATGGAGGATAAAGCACCATGAGATAATTCTTGAAGCAATTTCTCCTGTCCTCACCTTTGACCCAAATGTTTTCATGGGAAGTGGGTGATGGAACCCTGTTTTATTGCAGTCCTCCTACAGAGACAATGGGCTTAACTAGTCAAGCCTACATTGACTTGAAACTGAAACATTTTAAATGTCCATATTTTTTAACAATTTTATAGTCTCATGGGAATACATGAATCAAAAATTGAAGTCATAGGCACTTTATAAAAGAAAAATTGATCAATGAACTAGTTTACAAAGAGAGATCACCCAGAAAACATTCTGACATAGGTGAGAAAAGATCACATAATGGCTGAAGTGTAGAGTATTGTTCTATCATATTTACAGAGTGCCAGTCACGTTAATAGCTAGAGGCACAAAACCAAATTCTGCTTTCAGTTACACTTGTGTAAAATGAGAGTAAATCCCTTGACTTTCCTGCAATTAGTCTGGATTTATATTGGTGAAGCTGATAGCACCTTTTGACACAACGTATCTGTACTTATGGTGCAGTGAACACTTCGGCCCCAATATGTTTTATCTGTGTTCCAGATCCAAAGAAAATAACTTTTGCTCATTAGTTTATCAGCTTCAGACATGTATTCAATGCCATTTTTCCATCTGCTAGTCCTCTCCCTGTGGTCAGAAATTTTAACATGTAGCTTTTCCATTATAAGGTTTCTCCAGCAAGGTTTTCATTTTAGTTTGGGAATGAAATCTTCACAGTAAGGAAAAAACATTAGCACTGAGAATAATCCTATGAAGTTGTATGACTAAAATATGAATTAAAAAGGGAAACTGCATTCTTAGTTTGGCTCTGAACTGCAGGAGCTAATGGAGTTCACAGGGCAATTCAGCTGAAATACATTACAAGAAGTCTCTAGATAATGTTTTATTCAGATGGGGAATGGTCATTTCTGCCTTTTCTAATGAATCCATGTTATTGGATTCATTGGACAGCAGAAAAGTAGCAGTTCAGCAGAAAGGGACTAGGGGATTACAGTGGATGAAAAGCTTGATATGAGTCAACAGTGTGCCCTGGTAGCCAAGAAGGCTAATAGCATATTAGGTTACATTACGAGGAGCATTTCCAGCAGATCTAGAGAAGTGATTATTCCCCTTTATTTGGCACTGGTGAGGCCACATCTGGAGTACTGCATCCAGTTCTGGGGCTCCTGCTCTAGAAAGGATGTGGATGCATTGGAGAGGGTCCAGTGGAGGGCAACCAAAATGATTAGGAGACTGGAGCACATGACCTAAAAGGAGAGGCTGAGGGATTTGGGCTTATTTAGTCTGCAGAAGAGAAGAGTGAGGGGGGATTTGATAGCAGCTTTTAACTACCTGAAGGGAGGTTCCAAAGAAGATAGAGAGAGGCTGTTCTCGGCAGTGACAGATGGCAGAACAAGGAGTAATGGTCTCAAATTACGGTGGGGGAGGTCTATGTTTGATATTAGGAAAAACAATTTCACTAGGAAGGGGGTGAAGCACTGGAATGGATTATCTAGGGAGATGGTGGAATCTCTACCCCTAAAGGTTTTTTAAGTCCTGGCTTGACAAAGCTTTAGCTGGGATGATTTAAATGGGATTGGTCCTGTTTTGGGCAGGGGGCTGGACTCGATGACTTCCTGAGGTCTCTTCCAGACCTAGGATTCTATGATTTGATGATTCTAATGAGCATTGCAGATGACAGGAGTGACTTTTTCTCTGACTGGGATTTTTCTGTGCAGGAATACTTTTCTTAATTTCACTGTCTATTATACAGACTGGCAATTCCAAGTAGACTCTTCTCCTTACTTTCCTCTCACTTTCCCTCCCCTGTTTGACAGCAAGGAAAGTGATTTCTGAAGTGATTATTATCTTCACTACAGAATCACCCCTCTTGTGCTTTCCAATGAGAGGGGTTTCACTTTCTGATTCACACTGCTGGAAACAATTTTTCTAAGGCTGAATATTCTGTTACCTCCCACTTTGCCACACATACTTTCAAATATAATTTCTACCTCTTATGGGACTCGTTTTAGTCTGTGATTTTTTTATATGCCTGCTAAAGGGAACAAATGAACATAACAACACTGGGATGTCCTGATTTACAGAGCAACAGTGTCTGACTTTTCAGCCTTGAAAATAATAAATTCTTTCATTTCAAACTAACTACAGTATGGGAAGGATTGTATCCACTCTATGAGGGAGTCAGGCAAGAAGAATTGGTGACAGGATCAGGCCTTTGAAATGGTTTCCTATTCCAGTGCTTTTCTGAGTCTTCCAGGTGTGACAATTACCAGAGATCAAACATATTTTTTGTCATGCTGATTCAGTAAGTTTGGCGCAGTTCAATGAATGGCAGCCTATGTGAACTGTGATTTCTTTGTATTCAATACCATCACAAACACTGACATTAATAAAATTGACATAGTAATATATTATGTGTGGAGCAGTAGTTGCTTTATTATTATTATTATTGGAATTAGGTTAACTCGACGTTGGCTTAAAGAGTATCCTTCCCAACCCTTGCAGAAAATAATTTACATTGCACATCATGAGACAGATAATCCTTATTGTTAACATTGATTGTACAACTATAACTCTGATCACTGGGCATGACATTTTCTAGACCCTTTTGTAAAATCAATTTAAATACCGCCAGGTAAGTCACTGGAGGAGTGGCACATTCAGAGTATGAAGTAAAGCTGATGGAATGCTCTAAAGCCATCTGCAAATTTTCATTCAGATTCCCAATGGTTGTTTGGTTCAATTTGATAGTCACATATCTTCACATGAAGGGAATTTTGTTTGAAGGAGTGTTTGGAGGATGACTGGTTTCTGTACAGACAATCCATTTATTAGGGTCTACATATTGGATAGGATGGCAGAATTTTTGGAGCGCTTCACAATCCATTGCTAATTTTGTGCACTTAGCAGCTGACCTTCTGTGTTCTGCTGCACAGCATCTCCATACTGATTGTTCTTTACTATGATGACCCTTCATCATTTCTGCCATATATTTCTCAAGGTTATCTCCATCTCTTAGCTTATATTTGCATCTGTTCATTTCCAACATCAGGGTCTGATTCTCCCCAATCATAATTTAGCATAGGCATTCATTTTTCTTATCCATGAGTTACACAAGAACCTTTGTCAGAACCCCATTTAAAAAACATATTTTTTTTCTTGTCAGCAGCATTAACCTCCACAATTGATATCCACCAATCACTATAAAAAAGTCAGACTTTAGCTGCACCTTTATAAATTTTGAAATGACAGGATTTCCCCCACACTTTCTTAAGGGATGTCATAGCTAGCAAGACATTAATAGTAGCCTTCTTCCGATCTCTTTGGAAAAGCCTCCTAGGTTGAATATTTGGAATCCCAGATATTACAATTCATTTACTGCTCTTACAGCTTGTCTTTTAATTGTGATGTCCGCTTGCATTCTGTTTTTTGTTAGTCAACATTCATGTATTTTGTTTTCATCACATTCAGGAATAGCCTATGTTCCTCACAAACTATTTTTACAGACTCCAACATTTGTTGTATTGCATTTGTGGTCGTAACCTGTATCGGAGGTTAGTTAAGAGGTACCCACCAAAAGAAATCACAACTCTTTCCCCTTTGTTAAAATCTTCCAACACGAGTCTCATAATAATTTCTGTGCATGTGTTAAAGAAGTCTGAGGAACAAAATACACACTGGTCTCACACCCTGCCTAGTGGAAAACTGTTCATTGTAGCCTACTGCTGTTTTCTCCATGGTCTGTTGGTGGTGGTAGAGACTTACAGTGAGTTTATTGAGATTGAATCCTCCTTTCTGCTCATACCCTCCAAAGACAGAGATGTGGGACAGTGTCAAAAACTTCTGAGTAGTCAATGAAGCAATGTTAGAAACTGAACGGCCGATGGACAAAGACGTTCCTGAGTGCAAACTGGGTCAGCCCATTGGCTGCTAGCTTAAAACATAAACTGCAAATTTAAAGATATCATGTTTGTGAAGTCTACTTTACCCAGAATCAATGATTAAAGTTATCATGTTTATGAAGTCCACTGTGTTTTGACTTACCCAGAATCAATGACAATTATATAACTTCTATTCAGAATGGGTTTGAAGAATTGGTACAGAGGAAAGAGAAGAATAACCGCAATGAACTTTGGAATAACGTGAAAACTGTTACGTTTAAAAGGTCAAAGAACATGTTCCAAAAAGACAGTGTCAGACTACACAATAGTTAACTGAAAAAGTGTTATAGCTGGTATTAAAAATGATGTATAGTAAAAGAGAATGGCTCAGAGATGGAAGAATGTAGGCAAAACTATTCACAACCAGTCTATAAGACAAGGGAAAATGCATGGAACTTGATAAGTATAAAGATATTAATAATATAAAGATTAATCACACTGAAAACTGGTAACAAATCTGACCACTGTGAATCTAACATAATAAAAACAAAAGGAAGTATTTCTTCACACAACATCTAGTCAATCTGTGGAACTCCTTGCTAGAGGATGTTGTAAAGACCAGGACTTAAACAAGGTTTAAATGGACCTTTGATCTGAGCTAGTATGGCCATTCTTATGTTCTTAATTTCACATGCCCAGCTATGTTTCGTCAGATCATACAAACACTTGAACCCTGGGGCAGAGCACACTATTGTGTGTGGTGCTAGTGGGCCCCACATGAGAGAGGATGAGTAAAGGTGAGTACTGGTGCATGTGAGGATGAAAGGTTGCCTTTTCTTATAGATGAAAATGACTCAGTGCAACAGGATTCAATCTGAATTTTATGCTATGATTAAAATGCCTTTAATTGGGACCCTTTTAATATTCAACAATAAGAAATCAGCAAAGGAAAGTTATAAGAAGTAAGTTAGGATCCTTCAGGATACATTATTATAAAGGCCAAATGAGGCCAAACCGTACACAGAGAGTAGTTATTAATGGTTCACAATCCTGTTGGAAAAGCATAACAAGTGGAGTTCCGCAGGGGTCTGTTTTGGGACCGGCTCTGTTCAATATCTTCATCAACGATTTAGATATTGGTATAGAAAGTACGCTTATTAAGTGTGCAGATGATAGCAAGCTGGGAGGGGTTGTGACTAATCTGGAAAATAGGGTCATAATTCAAAATGACCTGGACAAATTGGAGAAATGCTCTGAGGTAAATAGGATGAAGTTTAATAAAGACAAATGCAAAGTGCTCCACTCAGGAAGGAACAATCAGTTTCATACATACAGAATGGGAAGTGACGGTCTGGGAAGGAGTACGGCAGAAAGGGATCTAGGGGTTATAGTGGACCACAAGTTGAATATGAGTCAGCAGTGTGATGCTGTTGCAAAGAAAGCAAACATGATTCTGGGATGCATTAACAGATGTGTTGTGAGCAAGACAAGAGAAGTCATTCTTCCGCTCTACTCTGTGCTGGTTAGGCCTCAGTTGGAGTATTGTGTCCAGTTCTGGGCACCGCATTTCAAGAAAGATGTGGAGAAATTGGAGAGGGTCCAGAGAAGAGCAACGAGAATGATTAAAGGTCTAGAGAATATGACCTATGAGGGAAGGCTGAAGGAACTGGGCTTGTTTAGTTTAGAAAAGAGAAGACTGAAGGGGGACATGATAGCAGTTTTCAGATATCTAAAAGGGTGTCATAAGGAGGAGGGAGAAAACTTGTTCATCTTGGCCTCTAAGGATAGAACAAGAAGCAATGGGCTTAAACTGCAGCAAGGGAGGTTTAGGTTGGACATTAGGAAAAAGTTCCTAACTGTCAGGGTAGTCAAAAACTGGAGTAAATTGCCCAGGGAGGTTGTGGAATCTCCATCTGTGGAGATATTTAAGAGTAGGTTAGATAAATGTCTATCAGGGATGGTCTAGACAGTATTTGGTCCTGCCATGAGGGCAGGGGACTGGATTTGATGACCTCTCGAGGTCCCTTCCAGTCCTAGTATTGTATGATTCTATGATTCAAATCCTACACTGTGCATTCCAGGATCTGCTTCCTGTCCCCATCTCTGCTCTGATTTAGAGAAATGTCTTAACTCACAGTGACTACGTCTACACTTCAAGGTTTTTGCGCAAGTCATCTTTTGTGGAAGAGTTCTTGTGCAAAAACTTCTTGCACAAAAAACACATCCACACCTCAAAGTGCATTGCTTTGGTGATGATGCGCTTTTGCACAAGAGAGCGTCCACACTGCATGGACGCTTTTTCACAAGAAAGCTCTGATGGCCATTCACAGAATGGCCATCAGAGCACCTGTGCTTTTTTGGATAGACTCTATTTGCATAAGAAACCCCTGCAGAGTGTCCACACATGCTTTTTTATACAACAGCTGTAGCACAAAAAGGAGTTATGCCTCGTAAAAGGAGGTTTACCTACACCAGAAAATGCCCTCTGTTCTGCCATTTTACTGCTGATTTACTTGCGCAAAAGCGCATTTGAGATGTGGACGCTCCACAGGTTTTTGCGCAAAAACCTTACAGTGTAGACATAGCCAGTATATCTACATTGCAAATATATGCCCATGCCTGGCCCTGGCCAACTGACTCATGCTTGCAGGGCTCAGGATAAGGGGATGTTTTATTGAAGTGCAGACATTCAGGCTAGCACTGTCCATCAAGCTCTTGGGCCCTCTCAGAGGTCTAGATCTCTAGCCACAGTCTAGACATACCCTCAGTATCTGTTTCATCAGAAATAACTGTACTATCATATAAAATGCACAACAGTGCATGCCTCGTTTACTGGGCTGTTGAATTTTAACACATTCATTTTGGTAAAGAACTTTGAAATCCTCAGATGGAATACACTATGGTAAAGCATTATTATGGAAGATACCATTATTTGAAAGATTCAAGTAGATATATTTTCCAGTGGAAGTAGAATATGCTGGCCTCCACTTTTGCACACATATTTGCAGATGCAAATATCTGCAGTTAAAAACATAAGAACGGCCATACTGGGTCAGACCAAAGGTCCATCTAGCCCAGTTTTCTGTCTACTGACAGTGGCCAATGCCCGATGCCCCAGAGGGAGGGATCACAACAGGCAATCCTCATGTGATCCCTCCCCTGTCACTTAGTTTTTCTGCCAAACCATTTCTGATGACTAATTAGGGAATTTAGATGTGTAAGTACCTGATCTGTGGGGGAGTTTGGTTCTTAGACATCCAAAAGTCCTAGCTGTGAGTGCAAAAATGGAAAAGTAATTATGACCAGGTAGAACATTTGGCTCTGTGGCTCTCAAGCAAGCTGACAAAAGCTGTGAAATTCAGCATTAAGCCTCAAACTTTGTCCTTAACCAACTTTAATGTGATTGAATACTGCAAAGGTCTCTGAACAACAGGTAATTTTATATCTCAGATGTTCCACACTATCTACACCCAGCAGAGTGAGAATTAAGGACAGCGAGGCAACCTCTCTTTGTTTTTGTTGGCTTAAAGCATCTCATATTTTAATGTGGGATTTTGTTGTGCAGAAATTCCTTGTCTTTAAATGATAAAAAGTTATAGACACAATCTCTGGTCATAATGAAAGAGAATGCTAAGTTCAAATGAATGGTGTTAAAGTAATTGCAGAAATAGCTTCAAATTGGGGAACTAAAAGTGATTCCAGATTTTCATGTTTGGTAATAAAAATGAGGAATGTGAAAAATCCTGAAATCATCATGGATTCATTCAGAGATGAATTTCACAATGATACCACATTTATGTTTTTATGACCCATTTAGATGATGAGACCTTGACCTAAGCCTGGCTGTGTTATCTACCTTCCTATGGGGCTGTTCTGTTCTGAGCCATTGCACCTAAGCTTTCAGACGAAATTAATGAGAAATTAAGATAAAACATTCCCAGAAAGAACTGCTTGGCTTTCAGACAATATATTAGAAGAGAGAAAACTAACCATAATCCTTGCCATTTCTAGAATGCATTGCTAGACTCTCCTGTGTTTGCCAAAGCAAACCTACCATAGCAGAAAACAAGAACACACTAACATCTGTGCACACACATATGAACTAGAAAAGTTTCTTGAACTTGAGAGAAGAATCCACTTTGAACTCCACCAGCTAATTTACCTCATTGAGTGACATACTGTATCAATAGGTATCATAGCAATATTTAAAAGATGAGAGATAGGCTTAAAACTTATGTTGGCACAAAATACTTATAATGACTGCTCCCATTAGAAGAGAGAAAAACCTTAAATCCATAAAAAGTTTAACATGTAGATGTTTCAAGCAAAGAAACACTTCCACTCACTTCCACTTCTCTCCAGCTGTCTCCCTGGACCCCAGGAATGCTCAGATATTGTTGGGTGTGGCACCAGATCTGCATTCAGTATAGGCGCATCTACACAGCAGGATTTAACTCAAAATAAGCTATGGAAATTGAGCTACGACAATTGTGTAGCTTATTTTGAAACAGTTTATTTCAAGTTTTGGTGCTATCTACACAGCATTTATTTCGAAATAGAGCACTCTTCCTCCAACTTCCCTTACTTGTACAAAGAGGGTTACAGGAGTTGGAGTAAAAAGTCCTTCAGCTTGACAGTATTTCAACATTATTTCAAAATAACTGCCTGCTGTGTAGATGTGGACTAAGTTATTTCAAAATAATGCTAGTTATTTTGAAATAACGTTGCTATGTAGATGTACCCTATCTGACTTACACTAAGGAAGGAAAGTCAGAAAGACTATTTGGAAACTGATTGCCTGAGAAAGTTGGTTCATACTATTCTCAATAAAAGTTAGTTAAATATTTTTCTTTTCATGGGAGGAAAAAGTATTTTAGATCTTTGCTTTTCTATGGCTAATATTAATGTCAGCAAAATTCTTGGATTTTTAATCTGTCTTTTCCACTGATAACGTGGCACCACCATGCTTGTGATGTAGAACCTATTGCAGAAAGGGGACATTCTTCCTTTATGGGAAGCTAAACATCTTCTCTTTGGGATTCCAGCTCTGTAGCTTGGAGGGATTAAAAAGGGTTAGGGAAACCAGCTAACGTTCTTTCCCTTCTCCCTCCTTCTCAGACCTGCGGGTAAAATAACTACAAGTTTGCATACCTAAAAGCAGTATTAACTGGTGTTGCTTCACCCTCTGGGTTATTAAGATTGTGTTTGTGAACAGCTGCCACAGGAGGCAGTGACTTCAGGAGCTGTGCTGTCCAGGGACCAGTGGGAGGTAAAGAGGTGAAAAGGCAAAGCAGAGGTACAGGGTATTCATGTGGGTCTCCCTTGCCTACTGTAGATCTTGATGTATCTCTACTTTACACCTTTGGGATCCATGCTGCATGAAGGAAGTAGGAAGGCATTTCCTCTCTTTGCTGAACAAAAGCAAATTGGGTCCTTAGCTCATTAATATTTGGTATAATTGCAACCAGCAGTGTGGGTTCACTTACAATTTTTATTATTCAGAGATCTCTATCCTTTTAGGTTAATTGGAAACAAGTTAGCCCTCACCTACACAAATATATTTTAAAATACATAAATATTTTTCTGCAGGGTTGAAAGCTACCATACATTGCATCCACTGAAGCCAATGAGAGTTTACCACTGACTTACAAAGAATGAAGGAATGATGACAAAATACCTCTTTTGGGCTATCAGAGTAAGCCTACTTCATTAATATAGGTGGACAGATAGGGTTGCCTATTATTAAGATTACACAAAACTTCCCATGTGAACATCATATTTTCAGTTACTTATAATGTTGCCAAACTAACTGCTCAAGCTGAAATTTTGCATTCTGGGTGTCTATCTTGGGCTGAATTTATGTGAATAATTTTTGCCAAAACAGTTAATCTGTTTCCAAGAAAGAGGCTGGGGAAAATATGTTGTTTTGCCTGGAATGGAACCAAAGATTTCTGAGTCCTACTATTACTCTGCTGTCAGTAAATATCTGGCAAAGTGTCACATCCCCCTCCAGTGTTGGTCCACACAGAAGAGAACAGCCTACTACTGCTATCAGTTACTCCATTAGCTCAAGTAGCAAAGATCTGTGCGGTGGATTTAAAAGCTGCAACCTTGCTGATGACCCTCTGGGTGTCATTATGGTATTACATGATGGAATTTCTATTTTTTAAGTTTGCTTTTTTTAAACAAAAAGAAAATTATTAAGATTGCAAAGACTAGGACTCAAAAGTTAGGAAATGCTAGATTTAAGGTTGCCTGTTCAATATTAATTCATCCCTGCTTGTGTCTATGCATGATCCTACAATCTTTAATTCCATGATCAAATTTTTTTCCCACAGGATCTGTATGTGCAGGATGGGCATGCTCTAGCAATGAACTGGTGTTCTGTTATAAAGGAGACTTTTATCTTGCCTAAAGTGAAAAGTGTGTAGTGAATGAGACAGGGGATTACAGAAGGAGAAAGGAGGGTCTCATGGATGACAGCTGAATGCTGTTGTGGAGAACTGGATTCTCTCTCTGTCTCTTTCACAGAATTCCTATCTGATGTTAAGCCAACTCTCACCTAAAGCAAACTTTTCACAGGTGATCATTAAATATGTGTTCCTTGTTTTTTTGATGCCTAACTTGATACCAGGCAGCCAGATTTGCAGAGGTGCTGAGCACTCTCTCCGGGTATGTCTACACTACCCCGCTAGTTCGAACTAGCGGGGTAATGTATGCATACCGCACTTGCTAATGAAGCCCGGGATTTGAATTTCCCGGGCTTCATTAGCATAAGCGGGGAGCCGCCATTTTTAAATCCCCGCTGCTTCGAACCCCGTGCAGCGCGGCTACACGGGGCTCGAACTAGGTAGTTCGGACTAGGTGCCTATTCCGAACTACCGTTACTCCTCGTGAAACGAGGTGTACCGGTAGTTCGGAATAGGCACCCTAGTCCGAACTACCTAGTTCGAGCCCCGTGTAGCCGCGCTGCACGGGGTTTGAAGCAGCGGGGATTTAAAAATGGCGGCTCCCCGCTTATGCTAATGAAGCCTGGGAAATTCAAATCCCGGGCTTCATTAGCAAGTGCGGTATGCATACATTACCCTCCTAGTTCGAACTAGGAGGGTAGTGTAGACATACCCTCCTTCAGTTAAATCCATAAGTGCCATTTTTTTGAATATAAAAAGTGCTGTCTACTGCTAAGAACTCCAAACTCTGAGTGAGAGGCATCTCAAATTTGCAGCCAAATTAATGGGGTAACTTTTGATCTTCAATCTCTTTGCTTCAGTTCTCCATTTGTAAAACAAGGATAAAATCTCCCCCCACCACCACCTTTCACAAGGATGTTGTGAAGATAAATTAAAGTTTGTGTAGTACTCCAATACTACAGTAATAAATGCCACAGAAAGACTCATGAAGAAATTAATTATTCTGTCTTCAAAGCAGGGTTTGAAAAGTGTACAGTAAGGGTACGTCTAGACTACATGCCTCCGTCGACGGAGGCATGTAGATTAGCCAGATCGGCAGAGGGAAATGAAGCCGCGATTAAAATAATCGCGGCTTCATTTAAATTTAAATGGCTGCCCCGCTCTGCCGATCAGCTGTTTGTCGGCAGATCAGGGCAGTCTGGACGCGGCGTGCCGACAAAGAAGCCTTTCTTGATCGGCACAGGTAAACCTGGTTTCACGAGGCATACCTGTGCTGATCAAGAAAGGCTTCTTTGTCGGCGCGTCGCGTCCAGACTGCCCCGATCTGCCAACAAACAGCTGATTGGCAGAGCGGGGCAGCCATTTAAATTTAAACGAAGCCGCGATTATTTTAATCGCGGCTTCATTTCCCTTTGCCGATCTGGCTAATCTACATGCCTCCGTCGACGGAGGCATGTAGTCTAGACACACCCTAAATGACGCCTATTGAAGAATAAGGAGAAAACAAAAACTGAGTAGCTACGTAAAGGGGAGCTGAGAGCTATCCCAGGCTGAAGGCCAAGTTGGGGGTCAGCTCCACACTCCTGGAAGGTGTGGGGCCTCAGACTGAAGGGGCGGGGCTGGGAGTTGCCATCTAGACTGCTATGCCTGCCTCAGTACTGCCTGGAGTGAGCTGCACAGTACCCCCACTTCCCCAGGCAGCTCTAAGAGATGTCTGGAATGTGCTGATGACAATTCAAAGGGCTTGGGGTATAGCCATTCCTGCAGCAGTTGGAGTTTAGGTTGCTTTGAATCACCAGGCCCTAAGGCAATTGTCCTTTTTGCCCCTCCTACCCTCCTCCCTCTCCTTCCCCCATCAGCGGGCCTGGCAATTTACTAATGAGCATCATGTATTCTATGCATTGAATAGTCCTGGATAATAGTATGTGATCATGGAACTAAAGTTTGTTATGATGCACAGATACAAGGGGTTTGAATTAAAGTCGCACAGAGAGCCTTAATTTGGTATTTCCTAACTTTTGAGTGCCTGACTTTGCAACCTTACTAGTGCTCTTTCACTACTGCTTTTTGGTGTGTAATTTTATAGCACCCACAGTGTATATACTCAGCAAATGGGACACAGCAGGCAAATATAGGATAGATAACATTTCCATAAAGATTTTCCTTTCTGTAGGGCTGTTGCTACACTTCAAAGGCAGAGGTGCCTACCAACTAATCGAATAGTCAATTACCCAATACTTAACTTCCTCACCACAAACAGGGGCTGGTTCCGGAGCAGCCACTGTTCATGGTGGCCAGCCTCATCCACCGAGAACAGAGACTGCTTGGCAGCAGCCCCCGTCCATGGCCACCCTGGTCACCAGGATCAGAGGCTGCTCCAGCACCAGCCCCTGTTTGTGGCAGACAGGGCCAAGCAGTTCTAGCTTGTTCTGATTGCTGTGCCTCTTGATTTTAAATGTAATAAGAGCCTGGCAGCTGTTTCTACATTTAAAATGCAGAGTCGCAGCGCAGATGGCTCCTGGAGCCAGCACAAGCCTGGACTGCTCAGTTTCAGCTCAAGCTGGCTCCTGGAGCTACAACTGCTATGGCTCTGCAGAGGGGTCCTACTGACTAATAGTATAGTCAATACAAATTGTATCAACTATATGATTAGCCTGATACTTGCATTTTAACATCCTTATCCAGAAGGCTACAGTTCATGGGAGAAGTGCTTCAGTATCAGGCTCTTGAAGGAGATGAGTTAATCTGGCACAGGCTGCAATAGGAGCAGATGGATGTGATGGACTACCTGACTATTAGGGTACGTCTACACAGAGTACTGATGTTATTTCGAAATAACATAGTGTATGTATGCACTACAAACCTTTATTTCAAAATAATGTTGAACTGGGGACTTCTTACTTCCGCTCATGGTAACCCTCATTTCATGAAGAATAAGGGAAGTCGAAGGAAGAGTATTCTTCCTTCAACTTCCTGCTGTGTAAACAGCACCAAAAGCTGAGTTAAGCTATTTTGACATAAGCTACACAATTGACATAGCTGAAGTTGTGTAGCTTAATTTGACTTTAGCCTTGCTGTGTAGACATGCTCTTATAATTTTGCTGTCAGGGATTCTTTGTAAAACATAGGATTTGAGGAACACACTTCTTGCTTCCTATCCAGGTGAATGCAGTCAGTAGGAGTCAGACGGATTTCCTTTGGTGGGCTCTTAAAATGAAACCCAAGACAATAAATATTCCCTGTCAAGAGTTAAGTGCCTCCTCCTGGACTGGTTGCAAATAAGTTGACACAAAAACTATATTAAACTACCTGAATCAAAAGTAATCATAGAGCAATACGACTCTCACTAAATTCTGTTCACTCTAAAGATTAGAGGAATGGGCCAGATTTTGATCTCTCTTACACTGATGAAAATCCAGTGTCAGGGACTGACAGACTTGCTGAGCCCCAGCTCCTTGCTTTTGGTAAGGGTGGGGCTTCAAGCAGAAGGGGCAGGGCTGGGGCTGGTGCCAGCTCTCAGAGCCGCCCGAAGCATGCTGCATGGGCACTCCAGTGTCGATTTAAAGGGCCATGGGCTCCGATTGCTGCCATAGTAGTGGTGGCAGCTGGGAGTCCCAGGCTCTTTTGAATTGCCAGGCCCTGGGCAGTTGCCCACTTGTCCCCTGCTTCACCACATTGGTGGGCCTGGTATAGAGTTATTCTGTTTACATCGAGGATATCAGCATTGCATTCCAGTTACTACATCTAAGAGGGTGTACTTAACATGATCATCCTTCCTGGAGTAATTTTCTGCTTGGAATGCATAGTGTTCACATCTGATTGCCTTTTGGGATTTACCCTATTTCTGGGTGCATGCCTGGTCACAACCAAAGCATCTGATAACTTCAGGTAAGGGCAGAATGAATACCAGGGTAACATGGAGAACATCTCTTCATGGTATAAATGATTAGATGCTGGAATGGACCCAATGAGGTGAAGTTCCTAGAGACACCATCAATGTCAGTGTTAATAAACAAAAGTAACTCACACCAGAGTGAATAATGATGTAGGGATTCTGACTAGTAGACTAGAAGTGTGTTTTTTCAAAGCCCTAATACACATGGATATAAACTGTCAGGTCTAAATTCTTGTCATGACTTCACTGCAGTGACTTTCTTTATGCCACTTATGGCGCAGAGGATTTTCAGGCTGGCTTTATTGAGTCTGAAGATGGCCTGGGCCAGCATAGGTGGGGGGAGTAGAAGGACTCTTCAGCACTTCTGAATCCTGTCCCCTTCTCCTGGCCCAGTAGGCCCTGAGATTGGGATAACGTCAACTAAGCAGTTGAGAGGGAGAGAGAGGAGGAAATGTGAAAAGAAAAAAACCTTCCCCTGTGTGTGGGTCAGGGGATAAAAGGGCAGGGAAGGTACTATACTACCCCACTGCCTCTCACCTGTTTAGGTTGAGGAGAAAGTGTCACCCTGTCTGGCAGCTCTGCTTACAAACTCTCAACCAATAGCACTGTTGGGACATGCAATCTTGGTAAGAATACCTGTGGATGACTGTCAGTCATCTGTAGCAACAGGCTTCTCTGGTGGTGCCTGCATATGCACAGGGACTACAACACTATTCCCAAAGGCTGGGCTGGGATAAGAATCATGGAATCCCCTGGGAAGTCTGAGGGTAAAGCTGCCAGGTAGTGGACATGTGGCAACTCTAGAATGGTCTCTCTCAGGATTCCAATTGCTCTTGGTAACCAGACTCTGGCTGGGCTACAGAATTGCAGGTAGTGCTGCACCACATAGCTCTCTGGGACTGAGGGTGAGCGATTAAGAAATAAACAATGACAGAGCCCATACATAACTAAGATCAGATACATGGTGACTCATCTAGAATATGCTGGAAATGTGTTAGAGGTGGAGTAAGACAGTTTTACTTCACCCACAAGAGAGTAAAGTGCTTGGTTCAGCAAATCATAAACTACCTTGACTGAATTAATTGTCCCATTTCTAGGAAAGGAAGAAAGTACATACTGGAGATAAATCATAAAGAGTTGTGAGATATTGTGTAAATCCCTGATGAAACTATGAAGCTGTTGAAAAAAAGAGTTACCAGGGCAACAAGGTCTAAATCAGACTTACATGAACTGAAGGGAGAGAGAAACACAAATCTATGTTTAGCAGTCCACAGGGG
Source organism: Pelodiscus sinensis (assembly GCF_052426305.1). Classification (NCBI taxonomy): domain Eukaryota; kingdom Metazoa; phylum Chordata; order Testudines; family Trionychidae; genus Pelodiscus; species Pelodiscus sinensis. The sequence goes on from NC_143058.1 coordinate 36,704,113, forward strand.
AGAAGATCTGAAACTACTGTATGCTCACACCAAAGAGGGAAAAGTGCAATTTCAAACAGCATAATTTGCTACTTGGTCAACAGCTAAATGGGAAGCACAAGCATGAGTTCTATATTTCTATTAAAAAGAGCTCCCCCTCATTAAGATAAAGAATCTAAGTTCAGTACCATACTGAAGGGGCAACACAAACAACTGATTGTATAAATCATTAAGACTTTACTGAGATTTATAGCTTCAGAGCCTCATAACAGCATGGATGGATGCTTAGATGTTAGAGTTTATAGTTGTGAAGCTAGAAAATTACCTTTAAAAGTAATCTTTAGGTCACATTTTATCTAGACAGTAATGATATTGATCAGAAATGTGCTATACATCTCCTAAATTACTTCATAGAATCTGTTCCAAACTGATTATGGAGGGCTAAGTTATAATGAGCCAAATTATGTTCTAACATCTTCCCTGAGATGTGGAAGGCCTTGAAATCAGTAGAACTGCCATAGTTCTTCACAGAACAACAAAGGCCCAGGGACAGGCAACAGAATAACAATGTATGTGGATTCCATGTGCACCACTACTCTGTTACAGTTTTGCCACAGGGCAGGGAAAAAGTGTGCTGGTTGAACCAAAACTATACACACTCCCTGGTTACCCTCTCTTCTCTTTTGTGTCCCCTTCTCTAGAGATGGAGTTTCTCTCTCCAGTGTGACTCAGCCAGCCAGATAACAGAATTAACAGAATTGAAGGGTAGGGTACCATTCATTTCTCTTCTCTCCCCATGACATGCTATTTTCATTGACAAAACGGTGGCAAATGACATCCTGTCAAAAGCATTGTGAAAGAATGCCAAGAATCAGGAGACTGCTTAGTGAGACTCATAATTTAGCAGGCAAAGACTACCAGTAAAGCTACCACATATAGGTTTTGCCACCCCCGGCATCTGAGCAGGCTATTCACAATTCCACAGGCGGCATAGTCTGGCACATCACTTGCATATTATGTAGGTGGCAGGGTCGGTTCTCTCATAGGAAACATGAAGGTTATCCAGGTTAGGCACCTCTGTCAATAGATTCTTATAATGAGCAGATAAAATATTTCATGGGGAAATTTTCCTGTCAGAGGTGTCACTGTGGCTTACTGCCTCAAAGATGCTTCTTTGATGACATGGTAACATGATTTTAGCCAGGCACACACTGGGCTAAAGTCCTTCTTCCAGCACTTTACCTGTCCTTTATTTATCATCAGCAAGTCTTTGGCTCCCAAACTAGTGCTGCCCTGCATATAGGATTGGCCTTTAACAATGGAACACGAAAGGCAGAATGGGACAAATGCCAGAAACTTTGATTTCTCAAATAAATAATTGGACACCCACACCAAAATTAAAGATTTGGATTCACCCAGTTCCAAAGAAAGTCATACAAGTCTTAATTTAGCTCCCCTCGTGAGTACTGCTGTTCTAACCAAAGCCCTTGGTATTTGTGATCTCTTCATGTTGGTGACAAGAGTTAATCTTTGGCCAAGTACTCCTCTCCATTATGATTACTCCCATAGCCTTTTATGTTACTTTTAAGTGTAGAAAATGCCACCCTAAGACCTGCCAAGAGACTCATTTGCACATTGCCAGTTGAGGCACAAATTCATCTAGGCCGAGCATAGATACTGTACATTGCAAACTAAATACTATAATTCCCGGGGTATCACAGGAACTGAGAAACACTAGCCTGTATCAAACTCAACATTACTATTTATTGGAAGAAAAAACAATAATGCTACTAATAAAAATCCAGTTGACTAGAATCTAGAATGATATTCTAGGATATGATTATATAGAAATGGGATCTATAGTGATGGTTGAGGAGCCCTGGGAAGGTGGAGCTGATATCCATGTCCGTGTGTGATTATTTTCAGAGCCACTGCAGAGAACTCCCTGCCTGTTGGGCAACAAAACCATGAGTAGCTCACAAGTAATTGCTGCCATGGAACCTTCATGTATCTGGGATACCCAGTGAAAAGGATACCTTAGTAAATATCAATGAATAATGTCCCAGTGCTGTCTATTTAATATAAGACATTAAGTTAATTACCTTGCTCTACTTCACTTTCAAAAGACAATTTCCTTCTTCGAAGTTTGCAGTTATCTCCATCCGAATCATTAGTGGTTTGTGATCTTATTATGAGATCAGCCTTGATTAAATGAAACATGTAATGCAATGACAGATTAGTCCCATTTGAAAACAGCATATTATCAATAGGCGATTGACTGTTAATCATGTTCCAGTTTTAAGGAAGGCAAGATTACACTCCTCAGTCTGGATCAACTGGAAACACTATTGGCATAGACCAATATTAATAATAAAATTATCATCTGGATGGAATAATTCTACAGTGTCACCATCTAATGGGGAAATAATAATGTCCAGACAAATTAGTTTGTTATAATGCATGAGTGTGTTGTCATCAGCTCCTAAGCTTCTTGGAATGGTATTCTAAGTAACAAAGCTTTGTGAAGTTAAATAAGAAAAAAAAAATTAAAATAAGCTCTTACAAAGAATGTGTATTATTGCAGGCAGTAATGTGGTAACTGATTATAATTAGCTGTGATGTTTAATTACATAGTAATGATTAAAAAGGTTACGTTTTACAACAATAAATATCAGGTTGATAAACACCATGTATTTTACTCTATTTTCTGTCCAGACCCTCCCTTCCTCCTTCTCTGATTCAGCTCATTGAAATATTTTTTCTGTAGCTGAAAATTGTGGTGTCTCTTTTTATCTTATGTTGTTGTCTACTTGAAGTTCCAGCTTCTGATTTTTGTGGCAGAAATGGTTTCAAGAAGCATTTAGAACATTTGAAGGGTTTGTTTTTTTTGGTGTCACTAACATGCTGACAATGTATTTAAAAACAAATAATATGTCATGAAGACAGTGCAGTGTGTGAATATGCACAAAGAATGGGCTTTGGATCCACTTTCCTTCCTCGTACTGGAAGGAATGCCTATCAGGTACGTTGCTTGGTCATGTGACTGGGCTGGGACAAAGGGGTGTTGAAACATTTACTGCTATTGCTACCACTGTCACTGTAGTCCTGAAGAATTAAGGTTTAGATGGACTTCACAATGGTACCCATGGTTGGAATAATGGAGGAAAGAAAAGAAGGTAGAACTAGTTCAGGGATAGACAGGCACAGGCATCTCTTGGCCAAATAAAACTGGGACTGCATAGAGTTTCCAAAAGCACATTGGTCACAAACATGCTGATTGCATCATTTACATATTATTTTGAGAATTACCATAATCAGCGAATTACTAGTTAAGACCCTGTTTCCACAAGCTCCTAGGCATGGGTGTCTTCCCACCATGTGGAGCCCCAAAGGTGTCTCTAGTTGAATCTTCACTTGAGGGATGAGGATAAAGCAGTTATAAGCAATAGCTTATGGCAATGGAAACATCTTGAAGAAGCTAATGTGTGTGGGGTGGAGGGAATTGGTGGGAGGGGACTGTCTTTGGGTTCTACATCAAGGATTTTTGACACACATGATTGATAGAATTTCATTTTAACTCTCAATGAGCCTCCAAATAGAAAAATATTTATAAAACATTATAGAGATGGAAGTACAGGAAATAGCTGCTTACTCTGCCTTGTCATTCATAACTAATTTGATCCTCATGAACAGAGGTGGGCAATAATTTTTGATGGGGGCCACTCCATGATTCTGGAAAGTGGTCAAGGGCTGCAATTTTCTCTAGAGGGGGTACGGGGTTTGGGATGGAGGTTGGGAGTAGAAGGGAGCTTGGGGTTGGGGACTGGGCTGTAGGAGACAGTCTGAGAGGGAGTTTGGGTGAAGTAGGGGGTTATGACCAGGAGCAAAAGATTGGGATGCAGGGTCTGGGAGGGAGTAGGGGTGCAGGAGTGAATTTTGAGTTGGGGAAGTAGTGTAGGAGAGGGTGCAGGGTCTGGGAGGGAATTGCAAACCAGGGCAGGATGTGTGTGCATAGGTTTTGAATTGTGACCTAGGGCAGCAGAGGGCAGTGACCTGGGGCAGGGAGCTGGGTTGCGGGAGGCAGGCTCTGGCCAGGAGTCACTTACCTTAGGTGGCTCCCAGCCAGCAGGCCAACAGGGTCCCCGAGGCAGGCTCCCTCCTGCAGCAGCCCTAGGCTGCTCAAGGAGGTTCCCTCTATGTGCTGCTCAGGGCCATGCATCCGGGGGGGGGGGGGGGAAACAAGACACTTTGCACACCACTCTGCCCCCTGGCCAATCATTGCAGCTAGAGCTAGGAGCGGGGGAGTGTGCAAAGTCTCTCACTCCCACCAGGGTCACGCAGCACCTAGAGGAAACCACCACCCATTGTGAATAGTTGGTGGTTCACTCTGTGCACTATGTGTCCCTGGTGGGGGATGGGAGGAGACTTCGCACCCTCCCTCACCCCAGGCCTATTGGAGGCTGGAAGCAGGTCTCTCACCCCCTGCTCTCCTGCCAGGGGCTTGCCTCACTGTTCAAAATGGCTGGCAGCTCCCTCAAGGTGCCCTGCACCCTCAGCAGAGGGAAGCCACCAGCTGTTTTGAACAGCCTCAGGGTCTCAATAGGGCAGGTCGTGGGCTGGATCAAACAGTTTGTCAGACCTGCAGGCCATATCTTGCTCACCTTTGCTCAAGAAGCTCTCAAATATGCCGTTTCAGGTCTAGCTTTGATGTATCAGGAAAGTATGTTACATCTAACATTTAAATAACAGTGATGATCTTTCCAAAGCAGAGATATAATATGCACAAAAAGGAAATTTTGCAAAGAAAATAATACAATTTTGATGAAAGAAGACTCAGCTTCAAAAAGAACATGATTTGTACTATAAAGTGACTTTTAAATATAAATATTTTTTAAACTGGAACATAAGTAACACCTCTCTGGTTTGTATTTTGCTGATCAGCAACCCTCTTGCCCAGCATTTGCATATGAAATCCCAGTGGCCTCTGTTGCCCATATCTCAGCTTGAATTCAGGAATAAAGAACTATGAAGAGGTCTTTGCACACTAAGGCTGTATTAATTCTACTTTAAAATATACTGGAAAACTTGGTATAACTTGACTTATATCCGGAATAATTAAACCTAAACTATTTTTTCGAATACACAACTAAAAAGGGGCCACTGGGCAGTTAGGTCCACGTTTTCTGGACATGGCTAGGTGCACTTCTACAGCATTATGTGGAAAGCAAAGCTATCTGGGTAATAGCTTCTCTCTTGCTTCTCCTGTGTTGTGATAGTGAGGCCTACACATTTTTTCCTAAAAGTGAGCTTAACCATGATAAGTGAATAAAATGTTATAAAATGTCACCATAACCAACAAATGTGGAAGAGACAGAAAGACTGAATTAGTCCAAAGAGAAAGGCCTATTGGTATAATTCAAGTCCTGTGTTTTAAGTCATGCCTGAGAAACAAAAGTAGTATAAGACTGAAAATTAGTTAGCTGAAATTGGTATATTGGAAATTAGACCTAATTAGTGGATAAAACAATGAAAGTATGGGCTATTCTGCCCATCCTGTCCTTTTGGCACCCTTCAAAAGGAACTCAGGTGAGTGAGCTGGCTACCACAGCACTGGCTAGCTGAAATACAAAGAGGAGAAGGAGTAAGGTTCACTATCATGGTTACCACCCCCACTATCTTCTAAATCCCCATCCTAATCCTAAAAGAGTCTTAACCAGACTGGGTCAAAGACCAGCAGCTAGGTGACATTGCCACCTCCATTGCCCCTCTGTAAATCTTAAGCACTACCTAGAATGTAAGGCTTTGATACTCCTTCCTCCCCTCCTCCCCACACCACCGGCATCTTTACTTTCCTTGCCCACTTTACTCCTTTGCTGCCCCCAGAATGCTGCTTTACCATACACCCCTAGGGGACTCTGCGTGTGTGTGTGTGCGTGTGTGCGTGTGTGAGCGAGATGTGGGGGGGAGTAAGGAGCAATATCAGCACTGCCTGAATCCAGGTCATTTTTCCTCACCAAAGCTGTGCAAGATGAGGGCAGAGAGCAGCAATTCCTGAGGCTTGCCTCACAACATAGCCCAGATAGGGAAAATGACCTGGATGCATGGAGTGCTTTGTGTTGCTCCTTGCTGTCAACCTCACAGACCTCTAGGGGATTGTGGAGGAATATTGGGGGGAGGGTGAGTAGTGTCTCAGTGTCACTGCTCTCTCTTCCCCCCCCCCCACTGAGTGCTCCTGCCCCCATCATAGACCCCAGGGAGCAGTTCCTGACATGACACTTGACAGTACTTGCTCTTGTGCTGCTGGATGGTTCCCCCTTGACCATGGGGCAGCTGCCCAGGTAGTGTACCCATAAGGTCAACCCTGAGTGCATCTCAACTCACTTCCTCTCTTTTCCCCCAAAAGGACAGTCTTTACCATTTTTAATACCTTCTAAAAGATGGTCAGATGTGGGAGAGGAGAGAAGGAATGCAGGTTCTAGTAAAGTGATAGAAATGTAGCCGTGTTAGTCTGGTCTAGCCGAAACAAAAAAAAAAGGACTATGTAGCACTTTAAAGACTAACAAGATGGTTTATTAGGTGATGAGCTTTCGTGGGCCAGACCCACTTCCTCAGATCAAATAGTGGAAGAAAATTGGTACTTTAAGGTACTAATAAAGACTCTCCACAATTAAAGGGAAAGGGAACAAGGAAAATCGTTAAAACAAAAGCCTTAATACTTTTCTGTATCTTTAATAAAAAAGTTTAAAAGGTTTTTAATGGTGTGTTTGCCATGACGCAAAGCAGGCTGAGCTTTCTGAATACCAACCTCAAACCTTGTTAAAAAGTATTAAAGGTTGGGCAGTGATAGGGTCCTGTTACAAATTTTGTCTCTTCAGGCCCATTTATTCCATCCAAATGAATTTTTGACAACCCAAGATGTACCTAAGGGGTTAATGCATACTCAGAAGCTGCTGTCTTGGCAAACTGGCTTTTTCTCCCCCACAAAGTTGATTTATATTTATTTACTCCTGGGGGAACTCTGTACCACTCTGCACACGCAGAATTCATGTTCCACACAAACTGCATTTCTCTGCAGAAAATACATTCTGCTGGAGAGGTGCTGCAGTTCTATCCTTCACCCACCAGTGACTGCTGTAGTGCCAGATCAGAGGGCAGTGAGCTCAGAGCCACAGCAGTCAGCAGCCAATAGGGAGAGCAGAGGTTGCTTTTCTCAGAGCAATATGCCTACGGGGCCAGGTAAGGGGGAATGTGGTATGTGGGGAGACACTTGGCACTTGGGACTTCTGGGAGATCAGATAGACTAGGGGTCAGAAAGCCTAGTGGAGAGGAACAGACTGGGAGTGCAGGGACACTGGAGTGTGGTAGGTGCAGGATCAAATGGGGCAAGGTGAGAAACCTCGGCCTTTAACTCTTAAGTCAGAAGGTGGGGAGAGGAAAAAGAAATAAAAGTACAGGCAGTCCCCGGGTTACGTACAAGATAGGGACTGTAGGTTTGTTCTTAAGTTGAATCTGTATGTAAGTCGGAAATGGCATCCAGATTCAGCCGCTGCTGAAACTGATCAGTTTCAACAGCGGCTGAATCTGGACACCAGTTCCGACTTACATACAGATTCAACTTAAGAACCCCAGGCGTCCCCAAGTCAGCTGCTGCTGAAACTGATCAGCAGCTGATTCCAGGAAGCCCGGGGCAGAGCAACTCTGCCTCGGGCTTCCTGTAGTCAGCCGCTGGTCAGTTTCAGCAGCGGCTGACTTGGGGACACCTGGGGCAGAGCAGCTCGGGTGCTGCTGGGTTGGTCCAGTAGCGTGGCCGCTCCTCGGCGCTACTGGACCAACCCAGCAGCACTCCAGCGTCCTGATTCAGCCGCTGCTGAAACTGATCAGCAGCGGCTGAATCAGGACTCCTGGGGCAGAGCAGCTGGGGTGCTGCCGGGTTGGTCCAGTAGCGCCAAGGAGCGGTGCTGCAGGACCAACCGGCAGCACCCCACCTGCTCTACCACAGGCCCCGGGCTTTGCTCCACGTCTCCCTGGTCTGCTGGGAGGGGGGGACACTAGCTGCGTCCCCCCCCAGCAGACCAGGGAGACGCGGAGCAAAGTGGCGGAAGACCCAGGCCGGACCACGGCGCTTCCAGATCAGCGCCGCGGGTCCGGCCCGGGTCCTCCGGAGCTTTGCTCCTCGTCTCCCTGGTCTGCTGGCTCCCCCAGCAGACCAGGGAGACGGGGAGCAGCTTTTCTCGCCCTGGAGGAGGCGGGCGGCGGGACCAGGTGTCCCGCCGCTCCAGTCCTCCGGGGCGAAAAATCCCCGTTCGTAACTGCGGATCCAACATAAGTTGGATCCGCATAACTCGGGGACTGCCTGTATCAGAATGTAGATCAAAAGCATGCAAAACAAACCATTAATGTTTGTACAATTTTCTTAAGAAAAAGGTTAAATGTATTAAAGTTGACCATGACCAATGTTCCCGCTAATCTTTTCCATGTGCAGAATAATTTTTTATGTGAGGAATAATTTTTATGTGCACCAGCACATGTAACAATGTGTACCGCCAGTAGAAACAAAAAACCTGGGTAAGGGCACTCTGCTAATCAACTGGGCAGCATTTGAATCTTTTTTGAGCAGCTGCACACACACACACACACACACACACACACACACACACACACACAGCTTACAGAGAACACTGGTCACGATCCCTCAGAGGGACCCAAGATAGTTAAGTGGGGATTGTGAGCTATCAGCCCTAGGCACCAGCCTTCTAACCTCAGCTGTCTGGGTGGGGTGAACGTATCACCCGTCTGGGGGGCGGGCGGGCGGGAAGTGTATGTTTCACTCATTACTGTTTAAAAGGGGTCACCAATACAAAAAGTTTGAGAACCATTGATTTTGAGGTTTGTAGTTTCTGTAAGTGATAATAATTTGAAAATTTAATACAAAAGCATTAAAAAGTGCCAGAATTAATGGTTTGTATTTGTGAAAATTAAGTTTCTAAAGCAAACTTTTACTGAATTACCTTCATGGGTAATCTCCTCTCCCTCTTGTTAGCAAGATGCTAGCATAATTTCAGGCTGCTACTGCATTAACTATGAATTGAATTGCAAACTAGGTGAACAAAGGACTGTTGTAGCACCAAATTTTTACGATTATCTTGTGTTTTTCTATTTTGTTTGTGATGTCAATTTTTCTTGTTCCACATTTTAGATCCTCATGGCGGGCTAAGCTGTCCCCACAAATGTTGGTGGTGAAAAAGGTGGGCAGTTTGTCAGAGTACTGCTTTGCATTGGGATGTACCAAAGAGCTCAAAATTGATGAACTAATTCCTAAAGAACATCTTATTGCTTCTTTGTAAATGAAGGCAATATGAAGGGCAAAAATGCCATAAGGGATAAAAAAAATTCTCCAGGTGACTAAATTTACAATTTCTTTATAACATTTTCATAGTTTGTGCAAATATGCAGAAAAAAGAAAGAGTTTTTTCCCCAACATTACCTATTCTAGGCGTACATCCAAAGAACAGATAACAGCTGGTTTGTTTTTAAACATCTAATCCTATAACAACAGCTGTTTGAGATTTGTTTTAGCTACAAAAGAAGAAAGTTGTAAGTTCTCAGCTACTGTTAACATCTGGAAGACTTAACTGTAATTTTGGTAACATTTAATCTGATAAGATTTGAAAAATGGCATCTGTGGGATAAATAACCAAGTATCTTTCCCCACTTTTCTCAATAGGCTTAGATTAAAATAAGTTTTTTGTGACATTATGAACAAATATCCAATCCTAGGTAGATCTGGTTAACAAGAGAGAGGGGTTATGTTGTGATAATTAGGGCCACAAATTTACCCTAATTGAGAATGCAACAGCAAAAATGAATGTTTATAAGTTGTCACAATAACCACTAGCAAAAAGGTACTAAAGGGAGACAAAGGCTATGTCTACACTGCAGAGCTTTTCCAGAGGTATCCTGGAAAAGCTCTGCTGCATCCAAGGAACGCATCTGCTTTTCCGAATTTTTTTTTGGAAAAACAGATGCATTTTTTCAGCATCCCTGTAAACCTCATTCTATGAGGAAAAAGGGATGTTTTGAAAGAGGATTTTTTTCTGACATTTGGCCCTGTGTAGATGGGCCAAATGTTGGAAAAGCCTCTTTTGGAAGAAAAATTGCGGTTCGCAATTTGCATATCTTTTTCCGACTTTTCTTTGTAGTGTAGACATAGCCAAAGACTGAATTAGTCCAGGCAAAAAGTAGTACTTAGATAATTCAATTTATATCATGATCGGTAAACAAGAGAAGAATGGGACAGGAAATCAGCTAATCGAAATGGGTATTTGAAATTGGGCGTAATTGACAGATAAAAAAAATGAGTAGAAAGACTATTGTGTTCATCAGTCCCTTTTGGGGTTCTTAAAAAAAAAGAGATCATAGGAGGAAAAAGCTGGGTACCAGAACACTGATAAGAGAAGGGAAAGGAACAAGCTTCATCATCATAGCTGCCACTTCATGGTCTCCAGGGATCCTGGATATTCTTCATCCTAACCCTGAAAGGTGTTTTGACCAGACTGGGCCAAAGAAGAGGGAGTTAGACTATATCACCACCTTTACCTGGCTCCCACTAAATCCCAACCACTGCCTGGGATGTGAGAGTTTATCATACACAGGCTTGGAAGAACAGAGTATAATTTTCCTTCCCCAACTTATTTCTTCTCTTTTCTCTCCCTTGCCTTCTAATGAGAGTCTAATTTAGTCTGCAAAGACTGCATGGTTTGCAACACTGCCGCAAAACCATGACCCGAAAGAGGTAGTTAAAAGCCATGCCCTAAATAACCTGATGAGCATGTCAGGTCGTGGAGTGACTGATAAGACTGTGCATTAAGCTTATATTTTTCCAGCAGTAAGATTGCAAATGAGACTCAACATCAGCGACAGAAGCTGCACTTTCCATCTTCTATCGTGGAATGAGGAGTAACGGTAGTTCGAACTAGGAAGCCTAGTTCGAACTACCTAGTTCGTGCCGCGTGTAGCCATGCGGCATGGGGTTCGAACGAGCGGGGATTTAAAAATTGCGGCGCCCCGCTTATGCAAATGAAGCCCGAGAAATTCAAATCCCGGGCTTCATTTGCAATTGCAGTATGCCTACATTACCCCGCTAGTTCGAACTAGCGGGGTAGTGTAGACATACACACACACACACACACACACTCTGTGTGTGTGTGTGTGTGTGTGTGTGTGTGTGTGTGTGTGTGTGTGTGTGTGTGAGAGAGAGAGAGAGAGAGACACAGACTGTGTGATGTAGTATGTGTGTGGAGGGACACAATACTTGTGTGTGTATGACAATGACTGGATATGTGACACATGTACTAGGTGTGTGACACAGAGGGTGTGTCTACCCAGCAAAGTTATTTCAGAATAATGGCTGTTATTCCAAAATAACTATGTGAGCATCTACACAGCAATTCCATTCTTTTGAAATAATTTCGATTTCTGTAAACCTCATTCTATGAAGAATAACGCCTATTCCAAAATAGCGTGTGTATATGCTCTACTTATGCTAGTTTGAAATAGCTCCTCACCAGGGCCATTCTAAGTTATTCCTCCTGGGGCTCTAAATCGAGATAGCACATCTACATTAGAGAAGCCTGCCTTGCACTAATTTGGGGTCTTCCCTGCAGTGTAGATGTGCTATTTCAAAATAAGCCATTGAAGAATAACTATTCTGAAATAGCTTATTCCAAAATAACCGTGCAGTGAAGATGTAACCAGACTGTGTGTGCTAGTGTGTAAGTTTCTGAGATATGCCATGCATTGTCTCTTTAAGACAGGCAAAGCTGTCATGCTCTGTTGTCTTCTCCCTCCCTTGCTCTGCAGAGCTGACTGTTGGAGAAAGCAACAGTGCACTGTCCCTATAGACTGGTACATGTCTCAGTCACTCACAACACATACTTCAGACAAAAGTAGCTCCACTGTCAGTGTGTCCCTCTCCTTGACCCATGCTCTGCAGAGATAACAGTACACAAACAGGGGGACTCCCTGACTTTAGCAGTCCCTTCCCTCTCACCTTGATACCCTGCTCTGCACAGCAATCACGAAGATCCTGGGAGCAGTTTGGCTGCAGGACAAATCAAGGTGGAGGAAGGGCTGCTGAACCCATTGCTAGATGTATGTATGTTCTGCTAACCAGGTGGGCCGTCCAGATAGAAGTGCTCGGCTGGCCAGATTTAGCCCCCAAGCCGTATTTTGCCTGCTGCAGTTTTAATACCATGGAATAGTCAATTGAGGGGTTTCCTCCTAAAAACTCTTTATGGCTAATAGGAAAGGGAGCAAGGGATAATGTTAACATTAAAGCTTTACTTAATACTTTACATTTCAAATAATGCAAATTCTCTCCATTCTTTTCTGAATCTTTACTAAAAGGCAACACATTTTTAAATTATGTATTTGCCATAGTGCTATGAAGATTGAGGTCTTGCTATACAAAGCCTTGTTTAACCCAGTTTAATGTTGGAGAGCGACAATGTCTCGTTAATCTCTTTGACTCTTTGGGCTCATTTATTCTATCCAAACTAATGTAATACCTCTCGCTCCTGTAGCCAGAAGCACCCTCCCCTTCGATCAGTGGTCAACCCTTTATTTTTTCCCTCCAAATACAGACTGACAAGCTTCCTTGGAGATTTAAACTCTACTGAAGCTACATTTCCTCCTCCTCCTTTCTTGAAGGGGGCACTGTGGACAGGGAGTCCTCTAAAGGAAGCCTTTGGTGGGGGGAGAGACATATGGAGGCACTGCAGGTTCAGGGTAGAGAGACAAACGTGGGATGTCCTAACAAGAGTCCTTCATATGTTTTATTAATTTTAAATATAGGAAATGTAATCCAAGAGGACAGAACTGTGGAACAAGATTTGCAGGACAACTATATTTGTTGGAGTATTAAACAAGTATCAGGCTACCGTGGTTTCATTTATGACTATTTTCTATTTCTGATAAACATATTGTCAGTGTTAAATTTTTCTCATTGTTAAAATATTCATGTTTATTTTAAAACTGTCTTTAATGGGCATATCACAATATTCATAATTCCTCTGATTTAAACTTTTAATGCTATTTGCATATTGAACCACAGCCTGTGAGTTTAACATAATTTATCTCATTCACTTCTGCTATGTCTAGTTGACATTGCTGGACCCACACAGGTAAGTTATTTCTTGAACAGAATTTGGCCTCAATTGTTTTGCTTTTAATTTTGATAACCCTTTCACTTGTTATTTTCCAGTTTTGATCATATGGAACTTTTTCTGCTCTCACACCATTATGGATATGTTAACTTTTGTGTAAGAGGAGAATCAAAACTTATATTATTCAGGGGTGTCTTTCTTTTCTGTGACTTAACATGTATACCATGAGCAGAATCATAGAAAAAATAACACCTATTGTATGTACCTTTGCGGTTTCATGTCTCAGATTAAAAGTCAGTTCTAGATTGGTGAGAAAGAGATCAGAAAATTCAGGATACATATCCAAAACCTCTAGTAGGTCTTCTCGCTGGATCTTATGCAAGTCACAGTAGGTCAAAGCTCTCACATCTGCATTTGATTTCCCTGGTTTTGCATAAAGGTGTACCATCTCTCCAAAAATATCATTTTTACCTGCAGAAACAAAATCAGACAGATATGATTATTTTAACTGAGAAATCCATTAAAATGAATGCACTCAGAAAAAACTTACAATATGGGATATAAGTGATAAAACCTGATTATCCTGTTTTATACCATTGTACAAGTATAAAAAGAGTAATTTATCAAAATCAATGGAGTTACACTGGTATAAAACTAGACTAAGTGAGAGGATAATCTGAAAATTTTTAAAGTCAGTTTTGAATCATTGTTGCATTATTCCTGCCATAACAGAATATGTGCAGATTTCTACCAGCCCCTCCCCTCTTATAACAAAAATATAATCTAGAGTAGTAAATATTATTCTTGGTGATGATGATGAAGTAATTTTATACCACAGTAAACCCAGATTGGGAGCTCTGGCCATGAGGCCACATGCTAGCAAATGTACAAAAATTTATATGATAACATAATCCTTTACCCAAAGATCTAAAGTTGAAGAAAATTGAGTCAACTTCAGCATAGGAATTAATTCTGAACAATAATTCACAACCTCAAAAGATAGCAGCCCTTTCAATAGAGCTGTTTTCATGCGAATACTTTTGTAACTCTACATTTCTTTAAACTTGACACATTTATAGTATTTATTGTTTCCTAAAATTGTCATCAGAAGTGTACATACTGTGACAAAGCTCCTATGAAAACTCAATGAGTCCTGGACTTCCTGGTGGATTTTCCTTGTCTTAGTGTCTCACAGCAGCCCACAGTTTTAGGCACCACACTTAGGGCTTTAGTTTGCTGTTTGTTGAGCACTTTTCATCATTGGCCAGCATGTAGTAAAATGGAGAATAAACTCCACAGTCCTTTTTCCCGAGTGGAAAAGGGGTAGTGGGTGTTGTGGTGGGGGGAGGAACCTGGGCCCACCCTCTACTTCGGGTTCTAGTTGTCCTCATGAATCTCCGACACCTGCGATAAGACCACTCCAAGACCCCTGGGCTATTTCCCCACATATTCCCCAGCACCTTCCTTCTCTCTGGTTCATCCTAGTGTTCAGTTGTTGTCTTCTTTCCTCCTACTCCAAGTGGCACTTTCCTCCATCCTTTCAGCTACATGCATGCCCCAACTGTAGGCAAAGCTTCTTTTGTAGCCATTCTGAACTGGTTTTCTTAATTACCCCCAAGTGTCCTAATTAGCCTACGCTGGCCTGACTCTGCAGGCCTGGACAATTAGCTATAGGTATTCCACTGCCTTTTATTGCCTCTGCTGGTTCTAAAATAACCCCTCCCTTTTACTCTAGGTCAGAGATCTTCTCAGTCTGAGGCTTATATAGTTCCCCTTCCACTACTTTTTATGGCCTTCTCTTCTGACCCTGTTACAATACTTGTTTTTCTAAAATCTGTGTCTGATCTTTCATAGCTTATGTAGTGTGAGGACATAGGCAGAAAGAATAATGCCTTAAGCAGTAACTAGAGAACCTCATGACAAGGAAGTTTTATCATATATTAAGCTCCCTGCTCCATCCTGGTTCTCCGGTAACTGAGGAGGACCAGGGACTCTAATGACGTCTCACCATATTCAGGCAACATTTCCATTGCATGCAGTGAGGTATTTTGTCTGTATACTAGCCTCTACCCTCTGTTTTTCCGATTGGGTTTGATCCTGCTCCTAGTGAAGTAGATGACAAATTTCTATTGAATCCAGTGGGGAAGGTTAAAACTTTTAGTTCAACACAACTTTTTTGTAATTAAAGCTGGGAGACATTTTTGCATGAAACTATTTTTTGTGAATGATGCAGATTTGGCAACATTAACATATTTAATGAATTCCTGTCAATTTTGTTAAATTGCTTCAGTTGACCCTTCCCATACTAATTCCAAAAAATCCAAACATTTAATTTAAATATTTTCTAAATGAAACACTTTTTGGTTCAACATTTCCTTTAAATATGTTAAAAAACAGTACAAATTATCAAAAATTTAAATGAAGAATTTTGTTGGACTTTTCTACTTTTTCAATTTTTCAAAATTTTGTTTTGGCATGAAACAATTTTTCCTCGCAATTCCTTGGAATTGCCAGTTCATGGAAAAATCTATGATTTACCATAAGAATTCTGTCACTTGCCAATGCCATAGGATTCACTCACAGGAGGGGGAAGTGCCCACATTAATGCTGTTTCACATAGTATTAGCTTAGGCAGGGACTATGTTGGAGTTAATCAAGAAAACATTTTAAATGCACAGGCAGCGGGGCTCTTTGGTGCATATGGGTTGCTCCATTCCCTTCAGGGACTCCCCAGATCCTACTCCTTCCTCTATCCAGCAAAGTCGCTTGTGATATAGGCAGACCCCCGTCCCTGACTGTGGGATTAGTATATTATGTAGTCAGTGAGAAGCTTGATTTTAAATTAAAGTGACTGAATCATTCACAGGTTGCATCCAAATACAGCAATACATCTTTGAGACTGCTGTCCCATAGCATGTGCTAGCAGAAAAAGGACATTCTGTTGCCTTAGTTCATAAATACATACCCAAAATGGCAACAACAATGTCATTCTTGAGGATTTCAATAGAGCCTCTTGACAGGAAATAAAGAGCTGTGAGAACATCACCACCGTGGACTAAGGTATCACCAGGAGGAGCATGGGTTGTCTTAAACTTCATAGCTAAAGCTCGAAGACAACCTTTACTGGCCCCCTGGAAAGCTTTGCAGTTCTGAAGCAAGTTTTGGTTGAGGTGCAGACAAATGTCAGCTTGTAAGCATTCCGGAAATCCCTTTAGAACCTGAAGAGAAAAATGAAAGAGTTTCATATCAATACTATGCAAATAATTTTAAATAACTTGTAATGTTTTCTTTGTTCCCAATATGAATGCATTCATGTAAAAAATGGCAGTGGATAGCAAGGTTGGTCAGAATATTTTCAGTTCATCTAGTAGTTTAATGAACATGTAGTTTGATCAAAAAATATGGGATCAAATAGCTGTTCTCTGTACTGATTGAGTTAATTTAATCTGAATCCTAGTGGGATCTCTTGAAAATGTAGTGTCCACACACAATTGTTTTATTTCTTGCATTACAGGAAATTCAATTAGAACATATATGAATATATTGCAACAGGATAACAACATATAACTAGGCTTTGAAGCAGGGGCGAACATAGGGCAGGGCGAACGGGGCGGCCGCCCCGGGCCCCGCGCTTCAGAAAGCCCCGCGCATGCGCCGTGGCAAAGGGGGGGCCCTGCGGAATTATGCTGCCCGGGGCCCCGCAAAACGGTCATCTGCCCCTGTTTTGAAGGACTAGGTTTTTATAAGGATAAATGCCAGTAAATGTTGATTTCACCATACACGCAATGACAAAACTATGTCCATGGATAAAGAAAATTTACAAATAGACAAAGTAAGAAAAATGAGGCTTGAGAACCTATTAGACTTTGGTTTAAGTACACTTTCTTTGTATACCATGACTTGTGATGTTGGCTATTTGTGTTTTAATGATTACAAGGCTTTAATTTTTTAATTCCAAGGGTCTAACAATTATTGTTTTATTGTCCATTATTTTCCAAAACTGAAAATTTTAATAGATCAAAATACAAACAAATGCTTAAAACCTGTAATTCTGCATAACTGTAAAAATTCAAATTGATAAGTGTTGTTAAATATATATATATAATCTAGAAACGTACAGTTCCTCAGTTGGCAAATCCTTGTACTCTATTGAAGCCAGATTTACACAAGCTGAGGATCTGGTCTATAAAAACTGCAGGTACTTGCTCATCTGTTATTCAGGTTCACTGGAATTTACCTGAACTAGAACCTAAGGATTCCCCAAAGATACAATGTTAATTTTTATCAGGGAATGAAGGTAATGCTTACAATTTTGTGACTTGGGGAAGAGATTTGCTAAATTGCTCAGCATTAACCTTTCTGTTTCCTCTGAAGCTAATGGAAGTTTTAGCATTGATTTCAGTTGAAAGAATGCCCACCCACTGTGTAAACCCAGCGTCAGAAATTGGACTTGTAATGAAGTTACTGTGCACGGTCCACTTCTTGGGCCATACTCTGTTTATTTTTCATTTATGTGGCGAGTCCTGTTGAAGTTTATGAGCCAAGTTCTCCTTTATTGCACAGTTTTCTTTAATTTTAAGGAGAGTTGCTTAAATATATCTGAATTCAACCCAACGGGACTAATCAGTATGAATAATGTGAGCAGGATTTGCCTTCTTGCTATTAAACACAGTTTATTGATTCACTACTTTTTTTTTTACAGTGTGCACACACACACATTTTATATGAGTAATAATATCAATAGGTGTTTTGGTAGAGAATGCAATTTAAAATAATTGATGTCATAACAGAATTCAGTCCTCACTGCATATTTTCTTATTTCAGCACAATAAAGGTTTGTGCAGTCATTCCTGTTGCATAAAGGGGGTTCTTAACTACTATCTCTCGCCTTGTTAGAAGAGACGAGGGAGTTGCACATTTCTGACTTGAGGCTGTTTGTCCACCAAAAGCCAAGCTATGATTTACAAATGAAACATTAGTACCTTTAATTGTGTTTGAAATGTTTCTATGATTGTTAAAAGAAATCAGTACAGCTTCTACTGTGAAATAACAGAGAACACAATGTTATAACACACATTTATACAAATAGTTTAACAATTTATGGCCTTAGAACACTATCACACCCATCTATACATCTTCAAAGCAGCTCAAATTCAACAAGAAGCAAAGGAAAACAAAACAAACAAAAAAAGAAAAGTTCTTATTTTATCACTGTTACTAATGTCTAATCAAATATAACTAGATACAATTTAAAATAAAATTGATTCTATTTTAATATGATTTTCTTCAAATGTATTAACAAGTTGCTATCATTTACAAAATTTACCATGTTTTGAATAATATAGCAAAACTGATATCTCAAACATATTAGATAAACAGCTTGAAGAGTAAATAGTTGGAAATATTAGCTTTCAAATTACCTTCATTTCTGTTCATGTGACTGAAGAAAAAAAGATAATATTTTGAAATGTTTAATTATTAATCTCTCTCATTTTGTTATGCTCTCATTTAAATGTAATGTAGAAGAGCCCAAATTTTATGACATGAAATACCAGCATATTTTCATTTCAGCTGTGCTAAAAGTAATTTTTTTTTGGTTAGACACACACAAGCACATCCTTAGGATGAATCAGATTCATTTAAATTTATATTGGTATTAGTGAACAAGGAATTGTACTCTACTATTAAACAAGAACTATACAAAGCACGTTTGCTGGTTTAGTTAATATTTCTGTACATTTTTGGTTTATTTTGAGAAACAAGTGTAAAGGTCATTCATTTATTTTGAATGTGAAGATATAAACCCGGGCTACTCAACACATGGCCTGCAGGCAACATGCAGCCCACGGCCTGTTTGTTTGCAGTCCACGATGCAGTTTGGATTTACACGGGGCTCCACATGCGGCCCACAGGTGGGATCCAAAACAAAAAAGTAGACAATATAATGGTCTTCTGTTGATATGCATTTTAGTAAAATTCCTGGACTATCATTGCTCATTAAAAATGCTGTCATATAGGTAGAAATCAGGTAAATATTGCATTTTATTAATATCAGCAGAACTGACTTAAATGGGGCCTGTGTGTTGTGTAGTCTTGCCTTAATTTTTGTATTCATGCCTGTCAGTGTGAAAATAGCTATTTGTGCTGTGAGTTTCACTGTGGTCCCTGAGGCTTCCAAAGTTGAGTAGCCCTGATATAAACCATTCCCTGTTATGTTAGTTGCTGTATTTATATTTCAATATCACCCAAAATGTACTAGGCACAGTACAAATATATATGAGGAGATAGGCCCTGTTCCAGAGAGATTATACACTACACCAGGGGTGGGCAATAATTTTTGACAGGGGGGCCACTGCAAGATTTTGGAAAGTGGTCGAGGGCCACACTCTTCCATAATATTAATGGAGATGCGGGGTCTGGAATTGAGGTTGGGTGCAGAAGGGAGCTTGAGGTAAGAGACTGTGGTGCAGGAGGGAGACTGGAGTCTGAGAGGGAGTTGGGATGAAGCAGGCAGTTATGACCTAGGTCAGGGGACTGGAGTGTAGGAGTTTGAGATGTTATCTAGGGTACGAGGGAATTGTGATCTGGGGCAGGAGATTGGGGTGCCAGATCTGGGAGGGGGTATGGGTGTAAGAGGGGGACAGAGGGTTTGGGTAGGCTGGGGGAGAGAGGAGAGAGAGTTGGGTCAGGAAAAGGTGGGGGACGGGTGCAGAAGCAGGCTGTGGCCAAGAGACTTACTTGTCAGCTGCCAAACTAGCCTGCCTGCCTGCCGAGCTTAAAATGTTTCCCAGCCAGCCAGCCTGCCTGCTTGCCTGGCCCTGTGCTTCATGAATATCTGAGCCCAGGAGAGGGGGGAGTGATTCTTCTTAGCTGCCTGTTATTCTAACAAGCAGCTCCCATTGGCTGGCCAATGGGAATGTGCTGGGGTGGGGCAGCTCCTAAAACTTCCCCTCTCCCCTCCAGTTACAAAACAGAAATGGGGCCCTGCCGCCGTGTTTCTGCACAGCGCACAGGGCTGTGGGGCAAGCAGGGGAACCTGCCTGGGGCTCCCTGTTGCCTACACAGTCCAGATCTGGTGGCTTGGTGGGCCGGATCCGGCTCGTGGGTCATATTTTGCCCAGGCCTGCCCTACATTTTCATAAATATTCTACCTCAGGTATTCAGCGCATTTATGATTTGAAGTTATGATTATCATTGATCCCCTAAGGAAATTAAGCACCTAAAGTCCACTTATTGTGATGGGAGTTGGGTGATTTACTTCATTAAGACAGCTTTTAGAAATCACAGCTGCAGTTCTTAACTTAAAAAGAATTAAAATGTGTCAGAACATTGAGATATACAGTATTACTGAAAGCAGATTTATATTATATTTGATAATATTGTAAATTTTAGCAAATTATGTTTTGTCAAGCTACCATAAAATTTATTCTTTTCTAATTTCACACCACCATAAATACAAGATAACTGTATGCAAATTAATGGAGTTACCATTCCTGTTAGATTGATGAATTAGGAAAGCAGGCCTTAATATTTATTGAGTGCCTTAATTGCCAATCCAAAATACTCAATAGTCAGAAGTAGGGGTTCTTTTGATCTATCATCCAGTTTCTGAGCCATTAAGTACACTCGTCACATTGACAAGTTTCTCTGTGACCAGGAGGACTAGAACATGCTCTTTTAAAAAATAAAAGCTGAGATTAAATTTACATGGCTGCCGCGCTGAGCCGACAAACAGCTGATCAGCTGTTTGTCCACTCAGCGCGCTAGTCTGGACGCTCCCCTGCCGACATCAAAGCCCTTTGTCGGCAGCCCCATTATTCCTCGTGGGATGAGGTTTACCGGGGCTGCCGAAAAAGGGCTTTGATGTCGACAGGGGAGCGTCCAGACTAGCGCGCTGAGCGGACAAACAGCTGATCAGCTGTTTGTCGGCTCAGCGCGGCAGCCATGTAAATTTAAATGAAGCCGCGATCATTTAAATCGCGGCTTCATTTGCCTTTGCCAAAACAACAAATCTACGTGGCTCCGTCGATGGAGCCATGTAGTTTAGACGTACCCTAAACGTTGGGGCCATGTACCATACCAGAGCTTGGACTCCAGTCAAGACCAAATATCAGTGTTGCAATTAAACAGCCCGTAAGCTTGTAGAAAGTCCTCTCTGAATGTCAAGGGCATGCCACTATATATTTGATCATGTAAGCATCAAAAGAGACAACCTGCCACAGGTGTCTAATGACAGTGTAGATAGAGCCAGAGATGTTTAAAGCTTTTCCAGGAATATTCTATTGGATGACAAACCTCATAAATACCTTGGTGAACAGGGTCTTATTGACAGTAGAATGATCAAAACTGTATCTATGAGGTTTAACCTCAGGCAATCAGCATATTTTTATGTTGTCTACTGATAGATAAAATTAAAAGTTAGGAAAAGCGGTTTTGTATTTTCTATTGAACTACTGAACAGATTTTTACTCCAACAAATTTAAATCAGGATACTGTTACAGCTGTCATTTTCTTCATTGCTTCATTTGTGGGGTTATATTCATGAAAAACCCACAATACAGCAATAAAGTCAAGGATTATTGTGAAGTTAATGATGAATATATCAAGGTAATGACTGTTTCACAATGTCTTTTGCATCCTTAACTAAGTCTTCTTTCCAGATTGGTTCAGATTACTGCATAGTAAAACTTGTGCAACCATGAACACATGCTTGGGCTAGTTTTACAGCTTTTTTGTACTATGCTAACAGGCATTTCATTAATATGTTCTGGCTCATGTGATAGTGAAACAGCCTGTGTCATTTTTCAGCCTTAATTTTTGAGCTGACAGTAGCTGCCAGGACACAGAAGAATTGTACTGGGCATCTTGGTTATATCCAACAGTTAAGATGTTTGTTGTACATAACCAGCAAATGCTATGTGTTTGGGTTTTTTTTAATCTTCACTCTGTTTGCCCCTCAGCGTCATGTACCATGTGCTTTTGCAACCATTTCAAGCTACATTCCTTTTATATGTTGTATGTTGATTAGAGGAAAGCGTGGCACAGGACTGGGGTTTCGTATTCTGTGGAACAGCTTTAAAACTCACTGGAAATTCAGCTTTTCTTTCGGTCAGGCACAGGCTTGCCTTTGGATGGAAATCCTGTGGAATGCAGTGTTCTTTTTTAATGTATATTTTGTTCCTCAAGCCATAATTGTTGAACTACACTGGTCCTAGTGACAATTAGTGGTGCTCCTTGAATGCTGTGTCTGTCTTTCTTCTATTAATTCAAGTTGTCTCTTTTGATACTTACCTGATCAAATATATAATGGCATGCTCTTGACATTCAGAGAGGACTTTCTTCAGAAAAGATGGAACTAACTGTGTTATGAGGACAGCTCACCCAAGCTAATTTTTGATCAGCATCCCTCCTCTAGAGTGAGAGTCAGACATTTTTATGATTACAGGTAGCTATACCAATATTCAAAGAGGCAGGGATAAGTGGAACAGCTTCAAAACTCATTGGAAATATAAGTTTCCAATAGGAAACACACAGTAGGCAGAACACACATACGGCTTAATCCTGCATCATTTAAGTAAATGGGAGTTTTTCCACTGATTTTAATAGGTGCAGAAGTAAGTTGCTGAGGGAATTTCCACATCCTTAGATAAACAATCTAATACTGAAGTACATACCTTCGCATATGTCTACAGTATGCAAAGCTACACCATAACTATTCTGATTTAACCCGTTAGCATGTGTAGAGGCAAATATTTTTCCTCATTCCACAAGGAATACCACCTAACTTGATTTAGGGACTTTATTCCAGAATCCCGTTTCACAGCCACGTGTAGACGTGGGCAGTTACTTCAGGCTAGTCAATTTCTAAAATGGCGACCGGCCGGGAACATGCAAATCAAGCGCAGGATATTTAAATCCCGGGCTTGATTTGCAATTCCGGTTGCCCTCATTAGCCTGCCTAGATCAATCTAGGGGGCTAGTGTAGACATACCCTAAGTATGTATTTGAACTTCATCACTGTTATATTTGAATTTATTTGACTATTTTTCCTGTAAAAACACTCCTATGAGGTAGGAAAGCATAGTTTTATCCTTGTTCCAGTGGGAGATAAGAGGTGTTAATGACTTGCCAAAGGTCACACACGGGAGAGGCAGGAATAAAATTATATATCCTGAGTTCCAGCTGAGTGCCTTTAATCACAAGATCTCCTTATGTCTCTGTGACCTCCATAATGGATCACTGAAATGTCCACTGCTGAAACATCTCAGAAATATCAAGTGTTGTGGAACATAGCTGACCATCTTCGTGGTCAGTTCAGTGGGCAGTCATATCCTGTATTCATTATGGAATGAAGGTAATCAATATTAAAAAGATTAGCAATTCTCCTGTTTGTGAGATTTTAGTCCACAAAATAATGTAATGAGATATTGATACTAGATTAGTTTATTCATATACTCAAGTCTTAGAAGATTCTTCTGTTGGATCACTCAATTAGTTGTAGTTTATTCATTAGCCATTATTTCAATAGACAAGGAAAAGACAACTTCCCAATCTACTCATATTTGGGGTGCTTTTTGAATGTCTGAAGTAAAACTGAGTAGCAAACTCTCCTGCATTTTTAAAAGATTTTTCAGAAAATTTTCATTGCAGCTGTCATGTCCCTGCAAAAAATTTCAATTTCAAACAAATCAACATTTTCAGAAAAAGAAAGTTTTGTTGGAAAATTCCCACCCCGCTCTAATCTCAACCAATAATTTACAAACTCTTGTAATTTGGGTACAGTTCAGATGCGATGGAGAAACTGATGTAGTTTATGGCTCTGGTCAGGATGTTAAATTAACCTCATTCTGGTTTGTGAAATGTGAATTGCTCTCTTATCTTTCTGGAATGTATATAGACAGCGGATGATGATAGCATTACTTCAAGCTTCAGAAGTGATTATATTCTGATGATAAGCAAATGTACATTGTGTTGAAACAGTTGTACTGCACAATATAAAAATGAGAAATCTTGGTAAAAGCAGCCTTTTTGGGTAGTACCATTTATGGCCTTGTTCCTTCATATAGTTATGTATATGCTTGTCTTTACAAACATCTAGCACCATTGCAGCCAACAAGACTAGACAGATGTATCAAAATTAAGCATATTCATAGGAGAAGAAAAATGAACTGTGATCCTCTTTCATAGTACTATATCCAAAAATAAAAAGTAAAACTTCCTCTATTCTATATTTGAAATGTTAATTAAAATACATGTTTGGGTAAACCTTTCCCAGAGCATGGCCCAATTATTTTGGCTTTCTTTTAGGTAAAATAAAATAATACACCTGTTGGGATGGACAGAAAATCCACAGGATGCTAGGAGTTGGAGGAAACATGTGCATAACTGAAAAAAGTGTTTTCGGATATTAAGGCCTTGTCTACACTGGTAAGTTTTGTTGCTAAAAACCCTTTTTTGGTGACAAAACCTGGAGAGCATTCACATTGTGATACAACAAAAGTTGTGACAAATGCCCAATTCTGGAGTTCTTCCACCTCCACATAAGACTTCTCTCCCCCTCTCTTTATTGTCGTCAATCATGTAGAGTATACCACAGTAGGTTTTTTGACCTCCAGCATGTTTCCCACATGCCCAATTAGCCACTCTGGCCAGTGCTTTGAACTCTGCTGCCCTGCAGCCACATAAACAGGTAGACTTATGTGCCCCTCCCAGCTGCAGACCTAGGGAACTTTAAAATCCATTTCCTGATGTCTGGCTCATTGTGTAGTGGTTGTTATGGTGTCTTGTTAGGGAAAGAAGGATGGCTATTGCTCAAAATGCTCTCCCGTTTACAGCTCCACAGAACTTTGGATCTAGTTGGTGAGTGGGGTGAAGAATCAGTGCAATCAAAGCTGTGAGTGACTCATAGGAACAGGAACACGTATGGTCACATTTTTCAAGTCCTATGTGAGAAGGGATATGAGCGAAACACCCTACAATGCAGAGCAAAGATAAAAGAACTCTGTCAAATGTACCAGAAGGTGAAGGAGGTAAACAGCCTGTGAGGTGCAGTGCCCACAACATGTCATCTTCATACAGAGCTGGATTCAATCTTGGGTGGAGACACTCAAGAAGACTGTGGATTCTTCCCATAGCACAGAGTCAGAAACAGTAGCGGACTTGGAGACAGAAGTTATTGATGAAGAGGTGGAAATGGATGAGGAGGTTAGGCTCAGTCTAGGGACAACCAATACACCAGGAAGCAAGGAATTGTTCTCAAGTCCTGTTGTTTGTAAGGACTGTCAGCAAGAGCATGAAGGAATGGAAGAGATGCAGGGTAAGAGGCTGTGCAGGTGAGGAGGGAGATGGTCCGGTTGGCAGCCATGCAGATTGGTAAGTTGTTCTTGTACAGAGGAGTAACGTTAGTTTGAACCAAAGGCTTTGATTCAAACTAATGCGTCCCGGCACGCACTTTCACTTTTGAAACAGCTGTTGAGCGGAGTAACGTGCCTGGTGAGATCATGCTAATGAAGCACAGAATATTTAAATCCCCGCTTCATTGACTATTTCAAATGCCTACATTTGCATCATTAGTTCAAACTAGGGTGCAAGCGTAGACATACCCTTACTGTGTGTTGTAGGGGAAATGGGGTGGCTTGGGAAATTTCTCTTGCAGCTGGGTGTGGGTGTGGTGTGGGGCCACCAGCAGCTGTATTTCTCAGAGCTGATCAAGCCTGCCTGGGTCTGAATTATGTCCAAACAGAACATCGATGTACACAGAGATATCAATAGAATCTTGCTAGGAGATTCTTGCTGGGCCAACCTGATTGCCTTCTATAACATGGCATGGGGAAGGTGGTGGACATGATATACCATGACTTTAGCAAAACTTTTCATATGGTCTCCCACAATATTCTTGCCAGCAAGTTAAGGAAGTATGGATTGGACAAATGGGTTGTAAGGTGGCAGGAAAGCTGTCTAGAGTGTCAGGCTCAATGGGTAGTGATCAATGGCTTGATGTCTAGCTGACAGTAGGTATCAAACAGAGTGCCCCAAGGTTTGGTTCTAGGGCTTGTTTTGATCAACATCTTTATTAATTACCTGTATGAAGGGATGGATGGTACTCTCAGCAAGTTCACAGATGACACTAAGCTAGGGGGAGAGGTAGGTACATTGGAGGGTAAGGATAGCGTCCAGAGTGACCCAGACAAATTTGAAGATTGGGCCAAAAGAATTGTGATGAGGTTCAATAAGGATAATTGCAGAGTCCTGCACTTGGGATGGAAGAATCCCAAACACTGCTACAGGCTGGGAACCAACTGCCTAAGCAAGAGTTTGGCAGAAAAAGACCTGGGGATTACAGTGGATGAGAAGCTAGATATGTCAACAGTGTACCCTTGTAGCCAAGAAAGTTAACAACATATTAGTGTGCATTAGGAAGAGTATTGCTAGCAGATCTGGAGAAGTGATTATTCCCCGTGTTTGGCACTGGTGAGGCCACATCTGGACTACTGCGTACAATTCTGGGGCCCCCATTACAGAAAGGATGTGGATGCATTGGAGAAAGTCCAGAAGAAAGCAACAAAAATGATTAGGGAGGTGGAGCACATGACTTATGAGGAGAGGCTGAAGGATTTGGGCTTATTTAGTCTACAGAAGAGAAGAGTGAGGAGGGATTTGATAGCAGCCTTCAACTACCTGAAGGGGAGTTCCAAAGAGGGTGGAGAGAGGCTTTTCTCAGTGGAGACAAAACAAGGAGCAATGGTCTCAAGTTGCAGTGGGTTGAATATTAGGAAAAATAATTTTACTAGGTGGGTGATGAAGCACTGGAATGGGTTACCTAGAAAGGTGGTAGAATCGCCATCCCTAGAAGTTTTTTATGTCCTGGCTTGACAAAGTCTAGGCTAGTATGTTGGGATTGGATCCTGCTTTGGGCAGGGAGCTGGACTCGATGACCTCCCGAGGTGTCTTCCAGCCCTATGATTCTATGAGATGGTGTCAAAGCTTTGCCTGATGGTCTTATAACTTTCCCCACTGCCATGGTACAACATTATCCCAACCCATTCCTCATACTGTGCTGCTTGAACCAAGGTGGCAACAGAGTTTGGCTGCATAAGGAGTGGGGCACCACATACAGAAGCTGAACCCAGGCTTGCCTGTTAACCTTTAGCAGGAATATGTCAGCCAGAGTAATGGCAGCCTGTGGACAAGTGCCAGACTATTACACATTGTTTCCAGGTACACTTGCTGCACAATCGCAGACTGTACTTTCTTGGAAATCCATGACCAACTCTCCTTCCCCCTCTTTACCTACACCTTTAAAATTCACTACAATCAGAATGACTGGAGAGATCTGTGTTTGCCTCTAGGGTAGCAAGAAAAGTGCCTCTAGGGTAGCAAGTTTTCTTCAGAGACATGCATATTAGTGAAATGTTATAATCTTCATTAAAAGTACAGTCACTCCATTGTTAATGGTTACTTTTCCAGACCAGACCTTGAGAAAAAAGGCAAGTTTGCCAGCAGACAGACTCTGTTAACTAAGGAAAAACCCACAGTGGACAAGGAGGGTATGTCTACACTACAGCGCTAATTCGAACTAACTTAGTTCGAATTAGTTAATTCGAACTAAGCTAATTCGAACTAACGCATCTAGAACTAAAAACTAGTTCGAATTAGCGTTTTGCTAATTCGAACTAGCACGTCCACATTAAGTGGACCCTGAAGCGGAGTTAAGGATGGCCAGAAGCAGTGCCGGCAGGGCATCAGAGGAGGACTTAGAGCGTGGAGATGCTGTCTCAGGCTAGCTGAGCGCTGTGCTGAAAGGGTCCCGACCCCCACCCCGGACAGACAGTTCTCAGGGGTGCCCCTCTTGCAAAGCAGTCCTGGCTTGGAGTGCCCGGAGTACCCACACGGGGCACATCACAGCACTCGGCCATCAGCCCGGCTGCACTTGCCGCAGGCTGCCATCTGGGGAGAGGAGGCAATTGGGGGGCTGCAGGAGAGCTTCCACTCCCAGAAGCCCACAGAGCCAGCCCAGGAGATGGAGGGGGGACAGGATAGAGGTCTCTAAAAGCAGGAGTTGGGTGGAGACGGTGCATACAGAAAAGTTCTTCATTAGTTCCCATAAAGAAGGACTAGAGGACACCAAAGGAAAGGAATGGATAGCAGGCTTCAAACTAGTAACAGAAAGTTCTTCTTCACAAAGCAAAGAGTCAACCTGTGGAACTCCTTGCTGCAGGAGGCTGTGAAGGCTAGAACTGGAACAGAGTTTAAAGAGAAGTGAGATCAAGTCATGGAGGTTGGGTCCATGGAGTGGTCTTAGCCAGGGGGTAGGAGTGGTGTCCCTGCCCAAAGTTTGTGGAAGGCTGGAGAGGGATGTCACGAGACAAATGGCTTGGTCACTGTCTTCGGTCCATCCCCTCCAGGGTCCCTAGGATTGGCCGCTATCGGCAGACAGGCTACTGGGCTAGATGGACCTTTGGTCTGACCCAGGACGGCCAATGTAAGCTCAGGGCTCAGGGTCGGGGGTCTCAGTGGACCCCCTTGAATCTCTTGCACACCTGCTCCTGGGTGGCCAGGCTGGCAGCTATTCTGCCCAAGCCGGCCACTTTCCTGTGCCTAGTGCGGAGATCGTGGACAAGGTCCACGATGTCCGCACTAGCCCAGGCGGGTGCCCGCCTCTTGTGGTCCCGGACAAGCTCCCGGGAGCCGCCAGCCTGGTCCCGGGAATAGGGGGAGGGCTGGGGGTCATCGGGTGGGTGGCTCGAGCCGTGCCAGGTGCAGGGTCTGCTGGCTGGGTGCTGTCAGGCTTGCACCTGGCACGGGCACCGTAGCCAGCCCATGCCCCTTTAAGGGGTCCGGGGCCGGGAGGGGGGCAGTAGAGTTTCCCTGGTGTTGGCCAGAGTGGCCACCAGGGAAACCTGGGGAGGGCTAGCCTCCCACTAGTTCGAATTAAGGGGCTACACACCGCTTAATTCGAACTAGCTAGTTCGAACTAGGCTTAATCCTCGTGGAATGAGGATTACCTAGTTCGAAATAAGCGCTCCGTCAGTTTGAATTAAATTCGAACTAACGGAGCGCTAGTGTAGCACCTATGAAAGTTAGTTCGAACTAACATCCGTTAGTTCGAACTAACTTTGTAGTGTAGACATACCCGGAAGGATATGGTCAAAGATGTGTGGCATTATTCAATGCTTCAAAAAGAGAAAAGGTAGCAAAGAACAGCTAGGGAGATGCAAGTGAGAACATAAACCACTGAGTGCATGCTAAAGCTGATGGAAGAACAAAATGAGAGGCTGAAGTGCAAAGAAAACCAAAGACCTCACTGTCAAAACATGCAGAACTCTTTTCACAGAAAGTGTTCTTTCCACACCCACACATCAGCCTCCATGGCTGCACATGCAAAATTCTTCAGCCAACAATCTTTCCTCTTTGCTCACACACTCATTTTCACAACCACGTAATGGGATTTTTCCCTCAGCACACTCCACTCCCTGTGAAAACAGCTGTGACTTTAACAGTTGGATGTTAACACCATTGTGAGGTTTTCCAATAATCCCTACCATCCCTTTACCACCAACATCCTGGTTGAAAGACATCAATAAAGGCAAAATGTAATGCAAATATCTATGGCTAAGTCTAGACTTCACGCCTTTTTCGATAGAGGCTTTGTCGACAGATACAAAGCCTCTGTTGACAAAGAGCATCTAGACTATGATCAATATTGTTGACAAAACAAGCCACTTTTTTGAAAGAGAGTCTAGATGCTGTCTTTCGAAAAAGCACAGTTTGCATGCAATAGCGCCTTTTTTCGAAAGAGTACTTTTGAAAAAAGGCGTTATTCCTTTTAAAACGAGGTTTACCGCTATCGACAAAACTGCTGCATTCTGTCAACTTACTGTCAACAGAATGCAGTGGTAGTGTAGATGCAGGTATAGTTTTGTTGACAAAAGCCAACTTTTGTCGACAAAACCCTGTAGTCTAGACACACCCATATATCAGTTTATTTTGTGCGACACAACCCACAGTAATCACTCTGGCCCCTGGGGAAGGCTGAAATAGCACTTGGTTTTCATGGTAATGCCTCATTTGGGATGAGCAGTGGGATGAGACAGGAAGCAACTCCAACACACAGAAATGTGAGCGCCCTTCATTGTCCAAGTGGTTTCTCAGAGCCCCCCTGATACTGATGTCCACTCTATGGGCTCCTCTGGCAGCATGAGCATCTTGCTGTTCAAACTGTGCGCCCAGGTGCTGTGTCTCATTGTTCCACCCATGGGCAAAAACTTCACCCTTACTGTCACACAAATTATGTAAGCAACAACATGTGGCCACACCTTAAGGATATAATCCTCCAAAATATCCAGCCTGCCATAGAGACACCTCCATCTTGTTTTCAGTCTGCCAAAGGCACCTTCAACAACCATGTGCAATCGTCTTAGCCTAGTGTTGAACTGCTCTTTACTGCTGTCCAGGTGCCCCGTTTACAGCTTCATGAACTAGAGCTGTAAGGGGTAAGCATCACATCTCCTAGAATCACTATGGGTATTTTCACATCCTCCGCTGTAATTTTCTAATCTAGAAAGAAAGTCCGAGCATGCAGCTTTCTGTACAGGCCATTGCTTATACAAAGCAACCACAACACACTTCTCTACCGGGAGAGCAACTCTTATTCGGGTGTTCTTGTGCTGCTGTTCAGAGGCTAGCTCAGCGCACGCAGCTTCAGGAAGGTTGCTTTACGTGTCCAAAATTTCTGTACCCACAGATCTTCATCTGCATGACAATGCGATCCCACCACTCAAGGCTGGCTTCCCTCGTCCAAAAGTGATGTTCTACTGTGCACAGCTGCTCTGTGACAGCCCAATGCAATGCCAGTTTGGTGTCATTCTTGTTGCTCACATTGTCATCCATATCTGAGTCTTCATCCTCTGCTATTAAGTGCATAAGTAGCTCTGCTGCAATGCATGATGTTCTAAGTGTGTTGAACACAGTGGGATAGAACTGTGGATCCATGATTTCTTACAGCAGATGCTGGAGTTTGCAGAAAGGACTGTCATTCAAGTGGTGCTAAAGTAAGCTAGAAGCCCAGGCAGGACTGGAAAGCAAAGAGTTTGGCTGATGGGAGGTTTTTCATGTTCTCAAAATGCATAGAATTATGTTGCTCATTCCCGCAATGCTTAGCGACTGAAAGTGACATCAGGCACTGTGGGATGTTAACTCCTCTATCAACAGAAAGAGCAAAGCAATGTGGCTATGTAATGTCGACAATGGGTGGAGGAAAAGCAGGTTTAATGAGTTTTCAGTTTTGATGACTTTTGCACGTCGAAAACACTTTCAAAACCAAAACTTTCCAGTGTAGACATAGTCTAAGAGTTGATCTTTCCATTAGGAATAGTATAGTCGTGCTTTTATCAGTGGGTGAGGGATTAGTAATATTGGAAGGAAAAGAAAGGAATATAGGAAAAATAGAATAGCATAGATTGAAAAATTCTAGAAAATCACAATCCTTTTGAATCTTACTTTTACAGTGGCAACTTGCATTATAAATCACCTTTTGTAACTAACTTTGCCAGTGAATAAAGTAACGGCATGATTTAAATTATACTTATTCTGTAGGCTCAAGAATTTATTCCAGATTAAAATAAATCCTAAATACTGTTAATATAATTATGCATGGATTAGATAATCAGTACAACTGTTTCATCAAAATATATTATGCAATGAATCAGAAGCAAAGAGAAGTAGAAGTGAAGCAGAGAGGAACAAATCATGCATGTTCTCAGCATATTTTAACACCAGAGCTTTAAGGTTATGTTTACTTTAACCATCTAAACCAAATATGAAATATTATCTCCTAATTTTCAGTAGAGAATTGCAGGATGTTTTTTTAAGAAAGCAAGTTTATTTATCTAAGTACAGTATTATATCTTAGTTGGAAAGTTAGTTGTTTGCTTTCCCTGAATTATTAGCCTTAAGTACATTTTTGGAAACAAACTTCCTATTATGAATTATGTATATCATGTACATTATTCATAAATTCTATATTTCAAAGAAGGAAAATTATTTTGGAATTTACTCAAGTTTCAGGGATGAGATGTTGGGGGAGGAAGTCAGGAACAAATTCTGCCCTTAGATATTCACTGAAGTTAGCAGGAGTCACACACTTGCCTGAGAACAGAATTGGTCCCTTTGGATATAAATAGAGATTTCATGCAAGTTCTAAGGGTACGTCTAGACTACCGCGTTTTGTCGACGGAAGTTTTGTCGACAGATACTGTCGACAAAACTTACGTCGACAAAGAGCGTCCAGACACATTGAGTTCTGTCGACAAAGCAAGCTGCTTTGTCAACGGAACTCCGTAGTCTGGATGCAGTGTTACAGGCAATAACACCTTCTGTCGACAGAGTTCTGTCGACAGAAGGTGTTATGCCTCGTAAAATGAGGTATACCAGCGTCGACAAAACTGCTGAGTTATATCGACGTTATGTCGACAGAACTCAGCGGTAGTGTAGACGCTGGTATAGTTTTGTCGACAAAAGTCCACTTTTGTCGACAAAACTAGGTAGTCTAGACACACCCTAACTCTCAAAACCACATGCCAGTCCATTTCATATGGACATGGTTTAGAGCCTGGAAAATTTAATCCACACTTGCTGTTAACATGCATATATGTTTATGTGCATATGTAAAAGCATTCACATAAAAAGGAAAATGCAGAATGATCAGCATAGTAAGTTGATCAGAGTGTGACATTTCTGCAGAGCAACTAAGGAATATCATACGCACAAGACTTTTTTGGGGCAGAGAAGTTTGATTAAAGTTGTAGGATAAAACTGTCTAATAAATGTGGCAACCTCAAGCAGTTTTATATGTTTTGCCCGGCATCTGATTCAATTTAGATTCCTTTCTCTTGGTTATCTATCACTTCATCATGCAAGAAAGGTTACAACTAAAAATAGAAAACATTAAACAAGCTCTAAACCCGACAGATAACATGGATATTCTCCACACTTTACACTGGAATTAAATTTGATACAAATACCTCCTGCTCTTACCAGTGGATGGTGTTAGTCCATGTATTTAGGAATGAAGCAGACAGGAAAAAGATAAATCTTTCATAAGTACAACATAAATCAGACAACTGGCATATCAATCTTGAATTGATGTATAATATATCCAAACAAACACACATTAAAAGTAAATTAATTGATCGTCATAGACTTAAGAGATAGAATACATGAGAGAGTAAGAAATAAAATATAACAAAACAAGCCACTAATCTGGATTGTTATTGTTTCATATTTTATTTGAAACAAAATCTTCATACTGCCTCACAATCATCTTCATGTAGGTGGGGATATTTAATCCATTTAATTTGTATTTCACGTAAATGACAAATTGAAGACAACTGCCAATACACCAATTTCTGAATTATGCAAAGTTTAACCAGACAACATCCAATTTGTGGGTACACAAAGAGGTGTGTCTATAGAAGTCACACCCAATAATCCACATTGCTTCCTCTTAAAGGAACTCTAACCCTAACCCTAACCCTAAGGAACTCCCATTATTTAATATCTTCAGAAATACAAGGATTGTCTAGATTCAGACCTATTCCAACTCAAAGGCGTGATCCAGTAGAATGATGAGCATCTCAAACCCCATTGACTTCAATGAGAGTTAGGGCTACTCAGTAACGTACAGGATCAAGCACTGACATTGCCTTTCCAGTAGTGTAACCCCCAAAGGAGGCTTGTTTAACTCCACCAGCCCCATTCTGGGATATGAATTCTTCCCTGATGTGCAGCAATGCCTGCAGAAGTGTGTGTCAGTGTGTGCGCAGGTGAAGGGGAATTGTTTATAGTTTGATCTGCTTTATGTAAGAGTAACCAAAAAGTCAAACTGTCTGCGATTCAGCACTATATGTCTTTTATCAGATCATTGCCGTTACCTACTGAATTAAGATATGCAACTCTTCCAACTTATTGACAAACAACCTCCTCTGCTCTGGAAGATTTTATATTTAAGGCAATACTAGTTAGGGTGAGTCTAGACTACAGAGTTTTGTCGACAAAAATGGACTTTTCTTGACAAAACTATACCTGTATGTACACTGCTGCTGAATTCTGTCGACAGAACACTGACAGAACTTGGCAGTTTTGTCGACGGCGGTAAACCTCATTCTACGAGGAATAATGCCTTTTGTCAACAGAGTTCTGTCAACAGAAGGCGTTATTGCATCTACACTGTCCTTTGCGTCTACACTCTCATGTTGACAAAGCGGCTTGCTTTGTCGACAGAACTGGATGTAGTCTAGACGCTTTTTGTTGACAGAAGCTTTGTTAACAGAATCTGTCGACAAAACTTCTGTCAACAAAAGCCTGTAGTCTAGGGGTACGTCTAGACTACAGGCTTTTGTCGACAGAGGCTTTGTCAACGGATACTGTCGACAAAGCTTCTGTTGACAAAGAGCGTCTAGACTACATCCAGTTCTGTCGACAAAGCAAGCCGCTTTGTCGACATGAGAGTGTAGACGCAAAGGACAGCGTAGATGCAATAACACCTTCTGTTAACAGAACTCTGTTGACAAAAGGTGTTATTCCTCATAGAATGAGGTTTACCGCCGTCGACAAAACTGCCAAGTTCTGTCGACGTTCTGTCGACAGAACTCAGCAGCAGTGTAGACACAGGTATAGTTTTGTCAACAAAACTCTGTAGTCTAGACACACCCTAGACGTACCCCTGGGGTCTAATTTCTATTTGTAAGGTATTGAAACTTGTGGGGTTTCTTTTCTTTCCAAACACTTTGAAAGCTCAGCAAGGACTCAGATCTATCAGTCTTAGAATAGCTTAGGAAGTTGTCTGAGCTTCTATTATGCCATTGATGGCTTCAACGTGAGTGATTCAACTTCTCAGAAAGGAAATTTCTGAGATTTGGAAAAGCAGCAGCAAGTGTATGTCTACTTCCGCTAATGACATTTCCTTTTAGCATGCCATAATCTAAAGCTTGACATATGACTTATTAGCATATTTCGTCTGTCTCTATAATCAAGTGTCAAAGATAAAAAGTATAGATCTTGGATCCTGTCATTTCTTTCTAAATTATTAAGAACTCTGTGACTTGCTTAATGGTTAATATTTTGATGGTTTTTGGCAAAGACCAGGGGTGTGTCTACACTACCCCCCTAGTTCGAACTAGGGGGGTAATGTAGACATACCCATGGAGACTGGTGGGTGGGGCCTGGTTAATATTCAGGCTATTTTCTGATTAGAATTCTTCTCTTGTGGGATGCTAACTAATCCACTTTCCCCATTTTTGAAATACATGATGCACTGTACTAGTGCTGTGTCAGAAGACACTGAAAAGGCCTTCATGCTGTACTGATTTTAAGTGAGTATAATGCTGCATAATCCACTTGAGTTACCCTGGTGTGAAACAGAGGTGTCTGGATCAAGCCAAATTTTAAAAGAAATGTTAAAAAAATGCATTTGGAGAAAGTGTTCTTAAGATTCTCCCCCCCACACACTTTTTTTAGTCCATAGCACCCAGCAGGGGTTCCCATACTGTGCTGTGTTCCAGTTCTGGGAGCTCAAGGATTAGTGCTCTAGGCAAGATTTTCAAAGTGACTAGTGATTTAGAGTGCCTCCAGTTTTGAATGCCCAACTTTGGTGCTGAGCATCCACTTTCTGAAAATCAGATACCTTTAAAACATCTCAAGTCTGGCACCCAAAAATTGAAGCCATCACCACAGTCACTAACCATTATAAAAATATTGGCCATTGTCCCTTCCTCATCATCTGTGCCACATCATAGCCTGCCTCCCAGGTTAACCATGAAACTCCACTAGAGCAATGGAACCTGGGCTCCTCCAAACTTTCAGGTGGTCATGGAATGCTGTAAATATTTATATACAACTTCCTGGGGTTTCAAATGGGCAGATCAATGTAAAAACTGAGGTGTTCTATGTTCCAATGACTGTGACTAGGATGTAGGAAAAGGTCAATGCACAACTAAATTAGAAGAGGTGCAGAACCCCAAGAACTGAGTCTACTGCCTTGATGCAGTTTCACCAAAAGTAAGAAAGTGATGTCTTATGGGTCTAGGACACATTGTATTATATAATAGGATGCTGATATGTGACATCTTGTTTCAACACTGTGTGATGACATAGATAGTGAACCTAGGACTGTCTCTATGGCAAAAAGTAAACCCATAAGAAATAAACATAATTCAGCATTTCAAAAATTATGAGAATTTTTTCATTCTAGACCCCTGTGACTTTGTTAATTTTTAAAAGCAGAATTACATACCATGTTCATGTCAATGCCATTGGTGTAGGTCCATGCATGCTGGAAGTACTCTTCGAGCCGTTGCCGCAAAGGGTTGGGGATTTGATGAAAGCGTATAAACTCTTTAACACGCAGCATCTGCATGTGATACCGGGCAGTTCCTGAATACAGTCTTTGGATTATTGCCGATACATTTCCAAAAATACTTGCATACATTAATGCTATATTAGATAGAAACAAACAATTAGCTAATATTACTGCATTCTGCACATAACACAGCTGATATTAGTGCACAGACTAGTGTGGAAAACAGCACAGGTCAAATCTGGTGACATTTTGGTCTTTTAAACAGAAACTGGATTTGATATTGCCTGCTTATTAGTTGTCCGATTGTGTTAATGGGAAGCTTCACAGAAGAAACAGTCACTGAAAGAAGTTTTAAAATATTAGGCAAACAAGATTGCAATATTTATTTTTGAGAATTTTTAGTTCTGATTCTGGGAAGATTATTCACCTGTGTCTTAAATTTACCAACCAATAGACTTCCACAGGATTGTTCGCAGTGGGCAAAAGTATGTATGTATTTAAGGTTTTGCAAGACTGGCGTCTAAAATTGAAGTAGAGCATGACCTTGGTTATCTAAGAGCACTTGGGAAGTTAGCTGGAGTAACATTATTTTTCTAACTAATTAAAGATTATAAGGCAGTGATCTCCAACCTTTTTAACCATAAGATCACTTTTTCAGTTTAAGTGCAATGTAAGATCTACTGCAAACGTAAATACCATTGCCCTGTTTCCTTCCCACCTCTTCCAAAGCCCCAACCCTGCTCCACCCCTTCTCCAAGGCCTCACCCTGCTCACTCCATCCCCCTTCTTCCCCATCCTTTCTCATTTTCTCCAAGCTGGGGTATGAAGTTGGGGTGTAGGCTCTGGTCTTGGACCAAGGAGTTCAGAGTATGGGAGGGGCTTCAGACTTAGCCCAGGGTGGGAGATTGGGGTTTAGGAAGGATTTCAAGGTACAAGCTCTGGGAAGGAGTTTGGATGCAGAGGGACTCATGTCTGGGGCAGGAGGCTGGGTGTAGAAAGTGGCTCAGGTCTGGGACAAGGGTTCAGGATGCAGGATCTGGCTGGGCACCGTTTAACTGAGATGGATTCTGGGTGGTGGAGAAATGGCTTAAGGCAGGCTTACTCCTGCTCTGACCCTACACCACTCCTGAAAGCAGCTGGCATATACAGCAATGGCTCCATGGCACCATATGCTACCCCTCATTCACAGGCACGGAGACATACTTCCTCGTTATTGATCAATGGGAGCTACAGGAGAGGTGTCTGCAGGCAAGGACAGCATGTGGAGACTCCCTGCTCTGCCTTTCTCAGGGGCCACAAGGACACGCCAGTAATTTCCAGGAGCAGAAATTACCAAGGGCATAATTACTCCAGCCACAACAGTTTAGGCATTTTAGAACTCACAATGCAAAGAATTAAATTTAAGTGCAAGACAGAAATGAAAATTATGAAATGTGCAGAGCAGTCAAAACCCCAAAACAACACACTCTGCAAGCAGTAAAAGTAACAACAACCACCCATGTATGTGTTGGGTCAGGAGATGAGAGTGCAGGACCGTGTATGTTTGTGAGAATGGCAGACACACACACAGTGTGTGAGAATGACAGAGATTTGCATTGCCAGGCTCCCTCCATTCCCTTCTCTCTGTGTGGAGAAAGGGTACAGAAGTGGGGGGAGGAGAGAAACCCTGACATCATGCCCCCCTTCTTCCTCCAGTGCCTGCCTAGCAAGCAGGAGGCTCCCAAGGGGGTAGTTCCAAGGCAGAGGGCAGGAGCAGCATGACAGGGGGTAGAGGGGCAACTGAAGTGCCAGCACTTGATAGCTTCCTGGCCAAACCAGTCAGGATCTCCTGTCAGAGGCTCCAAGATCTACTAGTAGATTGCGATCTACTGGTTGGTGACCACTGCTTAAGGGAGCAAGATCCAGTTTCATATAACCCATAGGTTTAATAACCAAGAGGTTGAAATAATGAAGACTGTTATAATGTGTCGAGCCACTCTAGAAACATGCTCCTGCCATAAATAAGCAGAATCAGATTAAATAGCTCCAATAAAATCATTGCAAACTGTACTGAAATTTGCTCATAAGAACACATGCCCAGGTAAAGCACCACTGACATAAATAGGACTTGGTTGGCCATTCCTTTACAGGTTCAGGCCCTAAGACTGGTTTTAGTGCATTTGGTTTCTACTCCTTAAAATTTCGGTTTTAACAATAGATTTTGTTAAATTTCCAAATCAGACAGACTGTACTACCAGTTTATAATATTCATTTTTCTTTGTTCCCTAGAAAGACAAAGGGAAGTCTCTGTTCCTTTCATCTAAGGGAGAAAAGCTACTGTGATGTTAGTTCCTTTAATGTTACATCAAAGCTCTAAAACTTCAATGAGAATGTCAATTCTGCACCTTGATTACCTCTCCCAAAACTAATCCAATGTGGTTTAGAAATAAGATCTTCTGAAACAATAGCTTTTCATAAAAAGGTGGTTCTGCCTTTAAAGCTGTTATCAAGTTTCAATTTTTGTGCATACCTTAACACTACACATTTTTCCTTTAGCAGTTGTCACTTTGACAGAAGGGGAGACTCTATAATGGGTTAATGAATCAGAAAAGCAAGTCAGAGGTACACAGGAACTGACATGAATCAGACTGATGGTCCATCTGGCCCAGGAGTCTATGTCTTACAAACAGTACTTCTAATAAAATACCGAATACTTTACAGCAGGGGTGGGCAAAAGGGTCTCTGTGGGCAGGATTCGGCCTGCCAAGTTGGTGGATCGGGCCTGCAGAGGCTCTGCTGCTCCTCTGCCCCCAGGTCAGTTAGGGTCTGGGGGGCGGGGGAGCGACCAAAACCTTCTCCACTCTGCCCCCACCCTTAATTGGCTTGGCGGTGGGGTAGTCCCGTCCCTTCCTGTTTAGGCCCCACCCAGGGATACTTTGAACATTTTTGAAATGGCCCAGGGCAAAAGTTATTGCCCACCCCTGCTTTAGAGGAAGGTGAAAGAAAACCCATATTTGACAATCATGGAACAATTTATCCAGTGGGGAAATCTCTTTCTAACCCTCCATCACTCAGGCTATGTCTATAACTGCAGAGTTTTTTTGGAAAAAGATAAGCAAATTGCAAACCGCAATTTGAGCATCTTTTTCCGCCTTTTTTTTTTTTTTTGAAAGAGGCTTTTCTGACATTTGGTCCATCTACATGGGGCCAAATGTCAGAAAAACCTCCTCTTTTGGGACATCTCTTATGCCACATACAATGAGGAATACAGGGATGCTGAAAGAATACATCTGCTTTTTCGGAAACTGTCCCAAAAAAGCGGAAGCGTTCTTTGGATGTAGCAGAGCTTTTCCGGGATACTGGAGATAGCCCAGAAAAGTTCCATAGTGTAGACATAGCCTCAGTGTTTGACTTATGCCCTGATGCAGAAGCACTAATTTACTGTCTGAAAGTTTTTATCATTTTTAACGTAACTTCAGTTGCCATACAAATGTCTAGTCTCATTAAAACTATAGACTTTAAACGTGTGGCCACAGATTTATTATTGGTCAGTAAAGCAAAAGTTATTCCTTTATCAATTCTAAATATAATGCTTTTCTATTTTATTGACTATTCCATTGTTTGTACATTATGAGAAAGGTAAATAGCATACCCAATACACTTTTATACATAATTTGATTTTTGGAATATATCGTGTTGCCCTCCATAAATAAATTGTCCAATCTTTTCACTCTTTTCCCTTATAGAGGTCTACCTAGGCTTCAGATTATTTTAGTTGCCTGTCTCAACTTTATAAGAGCTATCATAGAAACACATAAGCTAAAGTGCTTTGGTCCTACAGAAGTAGGACTTAAAAAAGCCATTTGTTTTAAAATATACATATATATTCAGAAAATATAAAATATAATTATAAATATATTTGTAAAAGCAGCTATGTTATTATGGTTCCTAGAATTCTTTAAAGAGACGACCAAATCTTGGGATTCTTTTAAAACAAACAGCAGAAATTCCTTTCTGCAAGCTACAAAATCATTTAGCTAAGAGACTTCATTTGAATTTTTTTTCCTGAGAGTTTAATTGTCATAACATGTACCATACTTTTCATGTGTTTACCTCAGACTAAATACTATAATTGTTAACCTCTTGCAAGACAAAATTCCCTCTGAAGCCAAAATTGATTTTTTTTTCTAATAAAGAATAGAATAAGGATGGGAGAATTTCAGCACACTCAACAGTATGTATGTGCATTTCCATGACAATTTACAGTAGTAAAGGTCATGAGAAATAAAGTAAGATAAATTCTATACTGCTTACTGCTTTTTGTCTCCAAGTGCTAATAGAACCAGGTGTATGTTTGCCCTCTTTTTCTTGTATTTGATACAAACTTTCCTTACACGTTCCCTGTAGGGAAGTGTGCTGGTTCAGAATGGAGGGAATAAAGAATATAAGAATATTACACGATCAACCATAACACAATGTATGATGTGGTCTATGTAAAGCAACTGTTATGAAGAGGGAACCAGAGAATTTCTGGCAGAATTTGCTGGTGATGACAGAATTCTGTAGACTTTTGCAGGTTTACCAATAAAGGCTTTGATTCTGCATGTGTGATGCACTTACAATGCAAAAAGTGATGAGCAGCACAGAGAACATGTGGAACCTGATTGTGAGTAACTGCAGTAATGTGAGTAACTTTGTTTGGATGCCGAGTTACATGTGCTCTGAAATTTCAGTACAAGAAGAGTGGTCCAAACTTGATGTTTTAAAATTGCCGATTATGCAATTTTACAAATGCAGGTAGGAATGGGGAGAGTAGCTGGGGCTGCATATATAATGAATGCATCGTGCACATTTAGAAATCTCATCTTAGCATAAAAAGTGTTCAAATAATCATTTTCTATCAAAAAAGGTTGTGTTTTATTTTTTAAACATTTTGAGACATTCTCCTTTTGGCCCCAATTCAGCAAGGGACTTCCTGCAGCAGGTATATAAGTGAAGGGTCTACTAATGTGTTTAAGTCAGTCACAGGCTCCAGAAGCCTTTGGAAAGACAAAGGCTTAATTTCCACATCTAAATATATTTCATGGGGACAATTCTATACCCGAGACTCCATGACATACTGCTTCAAAGGCATTTTAACACCAGACTTGAAAGAGAAACCTCTGAACTGTCATTCATGCTTAAATTTGACACTTTATGCTGGGGTCTTAACAAAGAAGCGAATTATCTTACCCATTACAAAGATAGCTTTCCCAATTATCACCTCTAATATCATTAGCACACAGATATTTACCTTCCCCTCCCCTCTTCCCTCCTCTGTTTTGAAATTTGATTTGTCCTTTTTTATGTGTTCACTTTTTTTGATTGTATCTCTTTGGTATATATGGTCATGCCTATTTTCTTCCACTATTTGATCTGAGGAAGTAGGTCTGGCCCACGAAAGCTCATCACCTAATAAACCATCTTGTTAGTCTTTAAAGTGTTACATAGTCCTGTTTTTTATTTCAGCTAGACTAGACTAACACGATTACATCTCTATTACTATCCATGACATAATGTTACATGCTATAAATATGTACTGTATGTACTTGAACGTAAGTCTGTTCATTTATAAACTGACCCCCCAAACTTACACAGAAAAAATGGTTTAAAAATCCCTGACATTTATAAACCGAATCTAGAGTACAGAGGTCCAGTCCCAGCTCCTAAGGTAAGCATCAGCACAGAGGCTCTCAGCTGAGCTTTTAGCACTTCACGTTTTAATACAGATCTTTGGACACTTCTGAGCCACAGGAAGCAATGAAGGCTGAAGGATTTGCTGGCTCATTGAAAGCTCTTTGTTAAAGCGTTAAGTGTTTTCAGGTAAGTGTCTCTCAGCTGAGAGACTCCATGCTAGCAAGTCCTTCAGCTAGCAAGTCCTTGCTGTGGCTTGGGAAGAACCGGTTCATAAGCCGACCCCTGCTCTTCACAGCATGATTTTTTTTAAAAAAGTCGGCTTATGAACGAGAATATATGTTACTTATTTATACTCATATTTTTCCATTTATCTCTCTTCCTCCCTCCATATTTATAATTTAACAAATTCTGTTGCATCAATTGTTCAAATATTGAATTAAAAATACTTACAGCCAATTAACATGACACAAATCGAAAAGATTTTCTCTGAGTTGGTGTTAGGAGATACATTTCCAAATCCTACGCTTGTCAGACTGCTGAAGGTAAAATAAAGTGCTGTGACATATTTGTCCTTGATGGATGGTCCAGAGCTTTGATCACTCACATTGTAGGGTTTTCCTAATTGTTCTCCTAGAGAATCCAACCAGCCAATTTTTTTAATCAAGTAAGGTCTTTCTACATTCCCAATGGCATACCAAATGCAAGCAAGCCAGTGTGCAATTAGTGCAAATATGCACATAAGAAGCATCAGAACTGCAGCACCATATTCTGAATATCTGTCCAATTTTCGTGCAACCCTCACCAAACGCAGCAGCCTAGCTGTCTTCAGAAGACCGATTAATGTTGTAGTCTGTGAAAATAAGACACGGACATTAGAAACTACTTTTCATCACTAATAAGCATACTCTGAAATGGTAAATATGAACAAGCCAGGTTGACGTGGGTAAAGAAAAGACTGTCATTTATTAGAAACAAAAAAGATACTGTTGATTTCATTTCCTTTCAAAGCTTCCTACATAATTATAATGTAAAATATACTGAGAAAAAGGACTGTCTGCTGTTTTATTAAGTTATGATATTTTAACCATTATCACCACTGTGATGTCTAGAATCTCCCACTTTTTAATACTATACCTAATCTATTCTTCTAACTCCATGAGGTGGCAAAATATCAGAATGCTACATCTCACCAATGGTGTGTACCATGAGAAATCTAGTTCTACCTTTGCACAGTAGAAATGCACCAAGTTCAACTGCAGCCTTAATCAAGAGGAATTTGTCCCTCATTACAATGTTACCCATGATTCTACACTTGGCACTTACCATTTGCTATCAACTATTGAGTCATTTTATATGCTCATTGTTAGTGCCCTGTAAAATAGATAATCAAGAACACCATAAAGAGTAACTACAGAATTTCAAAAAGACAACTTAGTAACAAATATTTTGGCTATCCATTAAGTCTGTGCATGTAATATTAAAGCACAGTAAATGTCAGGACTAAGTTTTTTGTATGTATCTATAATATATAACATTTAACAACCGTGGAAGTTCTTAGTTTTATGAAAGGTTATGGTAGGAATACTCTGCACATTAAAATTTCCTTTCATTAAGTACTAAACTAGTTATTAATGTTTTATTAAACCTCTCTATATTTTATGTATTTCCGAGTGAGATCACAACAATAGAGTCAACCCATAAATGAAAAATATGTGGTGAATATGCAAGATTTGTAAAAGGATAGTATAGTATGTTAATGACAACTCTGCTACTCATATATTATCATCCCACACTGTGTTCAGCTGATTAAGAAACCACTGTGAGATAGTAAAAGCTAAAAACTATACTGTTGGCAGCTGAATCAAAGTCCATTGTGGTATAAACAATCAGCGCAAACTGTTTAAGGACATCCTATTTCTTCTAGGTTTATTCCTGGATTAAATAAAATGTGTAATTATTGTGCAGTCTGTTGTTATTCGTGAAGTATAATATAAAGGACAATTGATCTAGAAAATAATGATGCAACAAGCAAAAGAAAACAATTTATGAATTACTGTTTTCTGATTATAGGAATTGGAAGGAAGGTGGTGCAAGGTAATTATTTTTTGCATAAGATTCTGCTGACAGAGAAAATTTCAGAGCCAATACTTCTGCTGTTGCATTAT
Organism: Pelodiscus sinensis; assembly: GCF_052426305.1. Taxonomy (NCBI): domain Eukaryota; kingdom Metazoa; phylum Chordata; order Testudines; family Trionychidae; genus Pelodiscus; species Pelodiscus sinensis. The sequence continues at coordinate 36,748,431 of NC_143058.1, forward strand.
GGTGGATGAAGCTGAATGGAGAGTGATTTCAACATTCTGAGGTCACTAAGACCGGATTTGCTAATTTTGGTTGGATATATTCCTAGAAATTTCATTATATGACAATCTTTAATTAAAGGTTAATCTTTATTCCAGGCCAATCTTGGAGGGTTGGCAACCCTACTAAGGCCCCAGATCCTATGAAGAGTTATACATGTGCTTAACTTTGCACATAAGGAGTTAATTTAACCACATGTGTAAATCGTTGCAAGATCAGGCTAAGGACTCTGTCCTGTCCCACTCACACACATGAGCAATCCTTAGGCAAATAGCATCATTGGTTTCAACAAAATTATTTGTAAGTTTAATCATGGCTTTACCAAAAGCAAGAGACTGTGCCATTGTACTGCCATGGGAACAACAATCCCTCTGTTGGCAGAGGGATGCAGATTAGGTAGGTTGACATTGCAAATGAGGCAGGGATTTAAATATCCCATACCTAATTTGCATAAAAATGGCCACCATGTTTTGCCAACTCAACACTTTGTCGGCAAAAAGCGGAAGTCTAGAGGGGGATCTGTTGAGAAAGAAAGACTTTTTCAACAGATCCCTTATGTCTTCTGCAAGGTTTACAGGAGTGGTCGACAAAGGTTTCCTCTGTTGACCGATCTACGTCTTGACTGTCGTGCTGTGTACTTGATAGTCTTCAAGTACTTTGTGTAGTTACCAAATAGCCATTGGTTTGGATTTCTTTCCATTTTTAAGTATTGTGTTCTCTTTGTATTTTTTATTATATCACAGTAGAGTCAGAATGACTATTTCAAAAAGATGAAAAAATGCACACTTTTGAAATGCCCACGTATAGTACAGGTGGGGCCTCCCTGGTCTGACATACTTGGGACTTGACCAAACGACAGAGTTTTCTGGACCACGGGAGGTCAAGGTTCCCCTGCTGGCTATTGGTCCTGCTCCCCACAGCAGGCCTGCTGCCTCCAGCCATGGTGGTACTGCACTTCCTGCCCAGGGCTGGGGCTATGCTCCCTAATGACCCATGCTGCAATCCCAGGCTCCTATTCAGGATGCACTCCCAGATACCAGCCCTGCTGTGTCTTGCCCAGGTGGGGCTGTGCTCCCTGCTATGCTGGCCTTGCAGCTACTGGGTCTGTGCTCCAAGGCGGGGCTATGCTCCCCGCCACCAGGCTCAGTGGGGATTATGCTCCCTACCACGCTGTCCCTGCTGCCTCCGGGGCTGCGCTCCTCACCACAAGCCCAGCCTCTGAACTTGGCTAGCCAGGGCTCTCTGGTGCAGCAATATCCGTGGTCCTTCCAGACCATAGATGTTGCCAGACTAGAGATTCCCAGATTTTAGAGGCGCAACCCGTAGATAATATCACAGCTACTATAAGACACCCATAAAATCATTGTTTCATCTTGTGCATCAATCTATTGAAAAGTTAGAGATTTTCTTAAATGAATGAACAACACTTCATTCTTCCTATACCATCACTTCACATTAATACAAGTCAGCTTTGTTTAGAAGTTTAATGGACATATTCCAAATACACTATCTATATCAAATGGTTGTATCCCATACTTGTAAATATGCTTTGGTACTCAAAAGGTATGCACAGAAATCATCTATGTATAAAAGATGGTAAAACCCCACATACTTCCTGCAGTGCTTCTGACATTTGGTTAGCAGTAATGACATTGCTTCCTGATTCAGAAAGCTATATGAAAGTTAAAACTTTATTTTTAAAAATGTATAACGGCTCAAATCCATAATTAAAACCATGATCATAACATTCAAGTAATAACTCACAGGACATCTGTGTATGGGTCTGCCTACAACGAAGAGCTTATATGACCTCACCCACAAATTGTAAGGGCCAATGCAGATTGTTAGGAGGGATTATCAGTACTGTTCCTGAAAAGCTTGAGAGAGACAATGTTGATAAAGTTCTACCTACCATCAGTTCAGAAAAAAATACCTGCTTATCACATTAGTTCATTGTTAGTTTCTCTTCTAGGAGTATAATATTGAGTAAATTTCACAGAATCCCTACCTATAAGTTTTAGAGTCTCTGAGGGGTAGCGTGTTAGTCTGTAACTAAAAAAACCTTAAAAGACCACAATGGTCCTATGGCACCTTAGAAACTAACCAAAAATATATACAGGCAGTCCCCGGGTTACATAGATCCGACTTACATCGGATCCCTACTTACAAACGGGGTGAGGAAACCCCGCACTAGCTGCTTCCCCCCAGCAGACCAGGGAGACGCGAAGCTAGCGCCCCCCCACAGCAAACCAAGGAGACGCGGAGCGGCTTTTCTCAGCAGACACCTCAGCTTGAGAATAAAGGACTGAGGGAAGTGAGGTGTGGGAGAATAAAACTGAGCTCTGGAGAAATGTTTGGCTAGAGTTTCTCCTACAATATGTACCAGTTCCGACTTACATACAAATTCAACTTAAGAACAAACCTACAGTCCCTATCTTGTACGTAACTCGGGGACTGCCTGTAAATAGTATCATGAGCTTTCCTGGGCACAACCCCCATCTAAAGCTCATGATACTATGTATATATTTGTGGTTAGTCTCTAAGGTGACACAGGACCATTGTTGTTTAAGTGCCATTAGTTATGGTTTTTCCTCAAGTGTGACTACTGACTCCTTCCTGAATATTGAGATTAGTTTAGATGCTTAATTTCCAGAGCCCTTATGGTAAACTGATTTACAACACAAGGATGTTTTGTTAGAGGCCAATTGATGGTGGAATAACTAGAAACAGGAAGAGCCATTTATCTGTCTGATTGCAGAAGCATTATTTAGAAGGTATTACTGGTATTCAATTGTTTCGATGACTACATTGGGAATAGCTAATTATCTACACATGGAAAACACTGGTGTTCATTCTGAGCTAACAGTCATTAGAATTGAAACATTTTTACTCTTATTTTGGTGGTGCTATTTTCTTCAAAATATTATTATTATTAATACAGATATTTCAATAATACCAGCTCCTATGTGTCTCTTTTTAAAACTATATAAGCCTTGATGTGTATATGTAGCTCAAACTGATCCTTGCAATGTACCTTACCATTATATTTAACTACAATGTATTTCATCTACCACCATGTTCCATAGCTTTCAAGTGTTGTAAGGGCCTTCCAAAGTTCCTCACAATACCCTTTAGACTATCCAAAATTATTTTGAGTTTCCTGCAAATTTTGGTATCTCTGTTCATCTCTTTTCCAGATCATGAACAAATATATAAAATAAAGAGCAACACTACTAGAAATCCTCGAGGAAACCCAATATTAACCTCTTTTTCTCTTATAACCATTTTCTAATCCATAATAGAACTCTGCCTTTCACCCTGTGATTACTAAAATTGCTTATTAGACTAGCCTCTTCTAAAGACTTGGTTATAATTGTCCTTCACACTAAGATCTTCAGTAATAAATGCTTAATATTAATTCACAGTAGGGCATTTGTTCTCAGCCTGAGGTTCATGGACCCTTGCTATAGATTCAGAGAGGACTGACTTGACAGGTGGTACTGGAGCTCCTAGTTTCTAGCAGATAGACTTAAACGAAGTCTATACAGGGTTTGGGGATGCCTTATTCAACAATAACACTGGTCTGTATTGCTATTATTTTTACAAACAACAATAGCACAGGGTCTTACTTCTTTCTGTATCTTTCGGGACAGTGTCTTCCCTCTCTGCCTGATTCAGCAAAACACTTACGCTCATAACTTTAAGTATGTGAGCACTCCTGTTGAAGTGATTAAAGGACACATTTACATCATTTGCTGAACTGGGACCTTTGCGATAAAGAAAAGTTTGCTTATCAACAGGTCTCTCTGCCCTCCTCTCTCCCTGCATCTGGGACACCAAGTGAGAAGATGGTAGGAAAGAAAACTAATTTTTAGTTTAAAAAAAGCATATTTAAAACATAGGTCCCGGTATCATGATCAAAGATGCAATCATTGTAAATGTGCATGCAAATGATCTATTTGTGTATATTTGTGTGAACTTAGCTATGCAACTGCATGCATCTTGTGCTAAAAAACTAGGCCAGATTCTAGCAATAAGATGAAAAATAAATTATCAGAGTAACAGAAGGCAGAAAGAAAACATTTGCCATCCCCTTACTTTCCCAAAGTTTCATGGATGTCACACAACAGTCAAAACACACAGAAAAGGGAACAGCAGATAAACAACTATAATAGTATTTTGTTAAAAATCTATTTAAATCAAAAAGGTTTATTTTATATTATCTAAGTGTCTCACTGTGGAAATGGGAAGGTTAACAACTCTGGGTTTGTCAATACAGGAAACTAAGAAAAGTAAAGCAAAATAGAGGTATTCAAGTAATGCTGCATGTGGTATTTTGATTTTCTCCTGCCCTTTCTAGGCACAGTTGGATATTTAGGTTTGCTAAAGCTGGATAAGCACACATGATGCTCTCTTTAGAGCTGGTGTTGGCTAATAAAAAGGATGTCCAGGCACAATTGTTAGCAGGGGATCTTATCTGAAGAACCCTGAGGTAATGAAAAAAGCTTTTTCAGGGCAAAGGCACCCCTATGACTGAAAGTGACAAGCACATTATTGTAATGGTTTCACATTCACTCGCTCGAACTGGGCTATTAAAAAAGGGTTCACCATAAAAATATTTGACTCGGGTATATAAGAAACTAAACTACAATGAAAGTGAAGTTCATACTTTCACCCAGCAGCTTTTAGAAAGTAGTTTATATAGCCAATGCTATGAATGAGAGAGAGGGGTTTATTGAAAAGATATGCTGAACTGGCCATTAAATCCATAGACTGGTTGTTTCTCAGGGAAAGTTAACTAGATTCTATAGTTAGCTGAAACATTCAATTTGGAAAGATGGGCAAAATGACTAATCACTTTCCTTTTATTCACAATATATGATCTAATTTTTTTTCTGCTGAAATTTGTGCTATTTTGAAAATAAGTTTCTAGAATATTCTTTGCTGCTGTTCTTCAACATTACCTAGCTACCTAGGGTATGTTTATACTACAGGCTTTTATTGACAGAGGATTTGTCGACAGATATTGTCGACAAAGTTTCTGTCAACAAAGAGTGTCTAGACTACATCCAGTTCTGTCGACAAAGCAAGCTGCTTTGTCGACATGAGAGTGTAGACGCAAAGAAGAGAATAGATGCAATAATGCCTTCTGTCGACAGAATTCTGTTGACAAAAGGTGTTATTCCTCGCAGAATGAGGTTTACTGCCATCGACAAAACTGCCGAGTTCTGTTGACATTATGTCAACAGAACTTGGCGGTAGTGTAGACGCAGGTATAGTTTTGTCGACAAAAGTCCACTTTTGTCGACAAAACTCTGTAGTCTAGACACACCCCTAGAGTTTTTCTATAGTGCCAGTCACTAGAGTGTCTAGCACTCTACACCTTTGCCTGCCACACATCTTTAGGAAGGGAGAACAATGACATGAAGGGCCACATTTAAAGAGCACTGGGAGTTTTTATTAACCATATGGGCTTTGGATCAGGCCACTAAAGAGTGGTTCCTTCCTGGCTTTTTCTTCATTCCCTGACTCTATGGACTTTTTTCTCATAGTATAGGGGTCATGTGGATAATTTCCAGAGGGGGAAAAGATAGCAGACCAGTGAGGGAAGCAGCCACTGCACAGGCTCACTTCAGCTTCCTCCCTAGATGTTCTCTTCTGCTCCATACATTGTAGGAATAAATTGGTTCAAGTTAAGAGTATCACCACACAGCTGTGCTTTCAGTGCTTCCTCTTTTCTGCTCTTTTCTTTTCAGGTGCCAGTTAGGAGCTGGTACTAGATTCAGAAGAAATACAGGAGAGTGACCATAGGTAAGTGTGACAAATGCAAAGGATAAGAAGATACTCCAATTGCTGTCTCTGCCTCTGCCTTTTGATCTTCTTTTGCAGAGAAAAGGTTTTGGGTTGGTCCATATTTTTCTCAGTCTTTCAACTTGCTATCTCTTTCTTTTTATTGTATTCCTTTAACAAGACTTTAGGGTCCACTATTTTTGTTCTCCGAACATATCTTCAGATTTCATTTTTAGATCCTTGCACGGATACAAAAGTTTGTGTCCACATCTGCAAAAATGAGCTGAAGCTATCTGCATTCACATCTGCTGAGAGCAGATGCCCATAGCTGTAAAGTGGCTATCCATGAATTTGCAGGTTTCTCCCTATTTTCCCTTCTATAAGTGTCAAGCCCATTGAAATTAACATGGATCTTTCTGTTGACTTCAGTGGGAAACAGAAGGACTCCTATGGACCCAATCTCTCATTCGCCCTCCTCCCCACTCTCTCAATATTTATATGGTCCACATAACCATAGAATCTGTCCATCAAAAAGAAAAGGAAATGGAGGGAAAGGAGGATGGCCTTCTCATTATATATAACTTAAAAAGCAGAAAAAGAGTAATGAAGGTTACTTTATTTATTTATTTATTTATTTTTATAAAACTATATATTATCACTAGTCTGCAGTTCAAATGACTACTAAAGCATTTGTGACATTTATTTTCTATGTGACCTTAAATACTAGTTTGCTTGAATCTCTAAGAACTATCCCTCTGAAAATAGCCATCTTGTTCTAAGAATTCAATTCAGACTGTCAAGAAGAATTGATTTTTCTTCCTTTATGTAATTGCTTTCCTTTAATACACAGTTCTGTAGATGGACTGTATGCTTTTGCTCTTTATATCAGGTACATTGTGGCACTGATGGTAACCAGTGAAATAAGCAAATTTCATGCTAAGATTGGTGCTGATTTGATAACATTCACCTTTCTCTCATCCCTTAGCAATGTATACTCATTATTAACAACACTTCCAGTTTCTCTTATGTCAAAATGTGCAAAATTGCACTGGGGGGAAAAAAGTGGATTATTCCTTTGCGAAACCTACAGATCATGATATTTTGATTGGGTTTACTGCTGCTTTTTCTTTTCAATTGCTCTAATTCTGCATACACCAAAAAGTATTTTCTCCTTGTCAGTTCACCCTTCATCACAAAACACATTATAATAGCCTTTAAAAATATTAAATAAAAACTTTTTGGAAGGAGGCAGAATTGGGTCAGGTATCCACAAAGTGTATTATACACATTTTGGGAGTTTTCAAATGCATATGTTTGAAAACTGCGTATGTCTAGTTTACACTTGCTTTACCTAATCTGTGCACAACACATTTAAGTTTTGTATCTGAGAATAGATACTAAATCAAAATACCATGGTACTAAATTTCTGTGCCAAAACTCCAGCTGGTATATATCAGACTACTTCAAATGAAGCTAATAGAGCTACATTAGTTTATATCAGCTGAGCATCTGACTTGGTTATTTTTGCCAGGATTTGAACTTCTGAAATCATTTTAAAACAAACCAAACCTAGTAATAGTTTTGGTTTAACCTTTCCAGATTGATAGCCCTGAGGAGTGATACCCTCAACCGATCCTCAGAACAGATTAACCATGTATGTGAGTGAAAGACAGGAAGGGAGAAATGTCTTTAGAACACCAAGATTATTCTGAAACTGTGTGTGTGTGTTTAGGTTCTTATTTGTATAGAAGTTTGCATCAACAAATTTGAAATGAAAAAAAAAAAAAAAAAAGAACAAAGAAGAAGTGGATCATCCAGCCTGTTTTTCTGCCTGTGAAGGCTCATCCTCTATCATTTACTGGTGTTTTGTCCAGTTGCATTTAAAGTCCCAAGTGCCAGGAATTTCACCACTTTCTTTGAGATATTACAGAACAGCCCGATCGAGTTTGCTGTCAGAGAAATGTTGTGTGGGGAAATAGCAGTTTATCAAAATCAATACTTCTGAAGAAAAGGCTACTTTTTATTTTAGCTTACCTCATCAGAGCCAGATCCAAAAATCAGCAGGTCAAAAGGTATTGCAGCAACCATGTCAATTAGGAACCAGCCTTTGAAGTAGTGAATTGCTATTTTTGCTGGGTCACTTACCACTTCTTCATTCTGGTTTACATATGTTGTTCTGAAGTTTATTAGAATGTCAATGATAAACATAATATCCACAATTAAGTCTACCACATTCAGTGGGCTGCAAGAATATCCACACACTCGTCTTTTCTGTTCCTCACTGTCATTTAGAAGGAAGGCCGCAGAGTAAGGGGTGAATATGGCAGTATATATTACCAGCAACAAGATGAGCCAGTCCCAGACTGCTTTGAAAGGACTGTAGTGCAATATAGTAAACTTGTTGATGCGGGGTGTCTGGAGCTTATATTCTGGCAGAACATCTGCTCCTAAGGATAGAACCTAGAACAAGAAATATACCATATAAAAATTAACAAATCAGAATAAATGATTCCGTACATATTTTAAAAATATAGCAAATATAGTGAAATAGTTAAACTATCTTTTGGTCTGGAGATAGGCCCTGATTACTCAGTCCCTAGGTAGTCAAAATCTCTGTCTAATACCTCTCTATTGCCACGTAACATTTATTACATTTTTGGAAATTAGATCATAAGAACAGCCATGGTGAGTCAGAACAGTGATATGGATAGCCCAGTGTCCCGTCTTCTAACAGTGGTGAATGCCAGGTGCTTTAGAGGGAATTAATAGAACAGGTAATTATCAAGAGATCCAATCTGTATTGCCTATTTTCAGTGTCTGGAAAACAGAGGCTAAGGACACTTGATAAGAACATAAGAAGAGCCATACTGGGTCAGACCAAATGTCCATCTAGCCCAGTATTCTGTCTTCCAACAGTGGCCAATGCTAAATGCCCCAGAGGAAGTGAACAGAACAAGTAATTATTATGTGATCCCTCTCCTGTCATCCATTTCCAGCCCCTGACAAACAGAAGCTAGGGACACCATTCCTACCCATCCTGGCTAATAGCCATTAACGGACCTAACCTCCATGAATTTATCTAGTTCTTTTTTGAACCCAGTTACATTCCTGGTCTTCATGACATCCTCTGGCAAGGAGTTCCACAGGTTGACTGTGCACTGAGTGAAGTAAAACAAACCTTTTGTTTGTTTTAAACCAGCTACTTAATCATTTAATTTGGTGACCCTTAGTTCTAATGTTATAAGAACAGGTAAATAACTTTTCCTTATTCACTTTCTCCATAACTGTCATGATTTTATAGAACTCTATCACATCCCCCTCGTCTTCTCTTTTATAAGCTGAAAAGTGCCAGTCTTTTTAATCTCTTTTCATATGGGGCCCATTCCAAACCCCTAATCATTTTTGTTGCCCTTTTTGGAACCTTTTCCAATGCAAATATATATTTTTGAGATGAGGTGATCACATCTGTACACAGTGTTCAAGATGTGGGTGTACCATGGTTTTATATATGGGCAAAAAGATATTCTCCATCTTATTCTCTATTCCTTTTTAAATGATTCCTAGCATTCTGTTTGCTTATTTGATGGCTGCTGCACATTGAGTGGATCTTTTTGGAAAACTGACCACAATGACTTCAAGATCTCTCCCTAGGGTGATTATAGCTAAATTAGTCCCCATCATATTATATGTATAGTTGGGATTATTTTTTCACATGCGCATTACTTTACATTTATCAACATTAAATTTCATTTGCCATTTTGTTGTCCAATCACTTACTTTTGTGAGATCTTTTTGAAGCTCTTCACAGTCTGCTTCGGTCTGAACTATCTTGAGTAGTTTAGTATCATCTGCAAATTTTGCCACCTCACTGTTTACCCCTTTGTCCAGATTATTTATAAATAGGTTGAATGGGATTGGTCCCAGTATGGACCCTTGGGGGCAACACCAGTTACAAAGGGATCTCAAGAAAAATGGGTAACTCTTCACAGTCTGCTTTGGAGTTTTTCATCTTGAGTAGTTTTGTATCATCTGACATTGTGCCACCTCACTGTTTACCCATTTTCCCAGATTATTTATGGATGTATTGAACAGCAGAGATGCTATAGAGGTCCTTGATCCTTGCAAGGATGGGAGTAACATTATTTGCCTCTCTCTATTTTGAGAGCAGACTGTATATTCCTACCCTTTGCTTCCTATCTTTTAACCAGTTACCAATCTAGGAAAAGACCTGCCTTCTTATCCTATGACAGCTTATTTTGCCTAAGAGCCATTGGCAAGGGACCTTGTGAAAAGCTTTCTGGAAATCTAAGTACACTATATCCCCTGCATTATCCTTGGCCACATGCTTATTGGCTCCCTCAAAAAATTATAGTAGATTGGTGAGGCATAATTTCCCTTTACGAAAATCATGTTGAGTCTTCCCCTATAGTTTCAATCAATTTCCCTGGTACTGAATCTTTTAAAAATGTACATAAAAGATATGTATTAAAAATGAAAAGATACCTGGTATGAAATTGTAGGGAAAAAGAAATGCCCTGCGTGATAATCATTGGGTGCTTTCATTTTCTTTTGGATTAACTAGTTGAGATTTGAGATTTTAGCTGGTACAAAATCAAAGAGAGTCACCTTGTCCCAATATTATTTAACAAGGATATTTTTGTTTAATTTTCTAGGAGCAAGTGTTTCATGAAACTCAGATCTTCTTTTTAGCCATCTAAACAGCACTAGCTATTCAATGAAGATCTACTATGAAAATGTTGTGAGAACACCAGGGTTAATAACTACTCTTCTTCTTTGAAAAGCAAAGCAGGGAATGATTAAATCATCCACAAGATTATATGGTACTTTCAAGCAGCCACTGAACACCATGCTGAGGTGATGGTAGAGCATGCTCATCTATTATTTTTAGGTGGGACTTGCTGTTAACTAATGGGACTAGTTGTATTTTTTGCACTTGAGGTATTAGTCAAGAGCAAGCTGAATCAGAGACATTATACAGCATCTGAAGCATTCTCACTTTCAGACCCCCACCATGTGATGTGACAAGAATAAATCAGTTAGTTGTTTCCCTAGTATTTGAGAACAATGTGTATGTGTGTGGGAGGAAGAGTGAGGGGAGGAAAAACTGCTATGCACTGTGTAAATAACACAGCCCTCTGCTAGAGATTTTTGAGCCAATGAAAGAATGGATTAGACAACAAGAACAATAAAGCTCACTTCACAATTTTCTGTCAGTTGTATGCAAATTCCAACCAATGTGCTGTATTGCTGGAGAAACAATCAAGCTCTATTCTTTTCTCTCCTATGCTAGTGTAAATCAGGAGCAACTCTCCACTGAAGTCAGGGCCTGACTCTTTTCACTTATATTGGTTTATTTCTGTTAACTTCAATGGAATTGAAGTGTTTGAGAGTGAAGGATCAAGCACAATAAAGATACGATAGCATATACATGATGTAGGATGAGAAGCAGAGCCAGTGTTTTCATAATTTCTTAGACACAGGGAGACTGGATGATTTGTTCAATATAATGCTTTTCATTTCTGTCAGAAGAAGAAAAGTGAGTATTGCCTGAAATTCATTACTGAAGTTTTTTGTTTGATGGCCATGTGGGTTTTTTGTCTTCTCAAACTAGTCAAAATGGTTAGTTGGTTTGACAGCTATTTGTTTTATATATATATAAATAAAAACAACCCCCTGTTTCAGCAACTGTACAGCCGGTCCCCGAGTTGCGAATGATCGACTTACGAGCATTCGCAGTTACGACCAAAACTGTCATAAATGGCGGACCCCGAGTTATGAACAGGATCCACACTTACAAACAGCGCGGTCACGTGTAACTCAATGGGGTCCGACTTACGAACAAACCAAGTTACGACCAATTGCTTGGTCCGTAACTGGTTTGTAAGTCAGAGAGAGGCAGTCTTGACAGTTTCAGTAGACTTTGACTAAGAATGAAGACTAATTTATTCTCTGTCTCCCACAGGCCATCCCTGTGAGGTGGAGGCACTGCTTGGTCCAGTCTGTATTTATTCATTGGAGAACTGGACAGTTAGCACCAGATACTGATCCCTCTAATACTTGCAAGAATGAGTTCCATGTGGAACCCTCAATGTATAAATACCTTTTTCTCCCCCAAGTACACGATGGGTCAGTACTCCCAATTGGCTCATGGCTCTGCTCAGGTCTGGGTAGGGTGACCAGATGGCCCGTATTTAGGCACTCTTAAATGTGTCCTGATTTTTCTTAAAAATGACTGGTCCTGCTGCCTGCCCACCAGTGCTAACTGGCAGTGTCTAGTGGTTGATGATGATTGTGGGTGTGCAAGGCTGGTGGTAGCTGCAGGGTGACACTACATCTACACTGCACAGTTATTTCAGAATAAGTTATTTTGGAATAGTTATTTCAAAATATCTTATTTCAACAAAGCACATCTACAGTGCAGGGAAGCCTCAAAATCAGTCCGAGGCAGGCTTCCCAAATGTAGACATGCTACCTTGATTTAGAGCCCCAGAAGGAATAACTTAGACTGGCCCTGGTGAGGGGCTATTTTGAAATAGCAGAAGTGGAGCGTCTACACATGCCTTATTTCAAAATAGCTATTTCGGAATAGGTGTTACTCTTTGTACAATGAGGTTTACAGAAGTCAGAATAAGCCATCCATTATTGTGAAATTATTTTGAAATAATGTAATTGCTGTGTAGACACACGCATAGTTGTTTTGGAATAATGTCCGTTATTCTGAAATAACTTTGCTGTGTAGACACACCCTGAGAGACTGGTGCTCCCCCTGCTACTCCATCAATACAATCCCCATTATATGCTGGCTCTCAGCTAGGAGAGCCCCACCCTCCATCCTATTTCTAGTTACTGGTGAGCAGTGACAACTGCTGACAGTGGAAGGAGGGTTGCACCGGCCATGTGCCTTACCCCCCCACCCAGGGAAGAGCTGGGATAATCCCCTTCCATTCTGGGCCCTACCCCTGCCCTGCCCCCTTGCTTTGCCCCCAGAGGACTGGTGGGACCAGTGCTGGGGGTCTGCACCGTGCCCCGCCTCCACTCACCAGCAGCAGCAGGAAGGGTGTGGGCCAGGCAGCTTCAGTTCATGTGGTGCTGCTTTCCAGTTGCCCTGCTCCGGGGGAGGGATGGGACCACCCTTGTGTTCCCTGGAAGCAGCACCATAGAACTATGGCATAGGCCACATAACTTCTCCCAAAATATGAGAACACAAATCTAATTATTTAAAACCACCATTTAAATTGAAATGAGATGTCCTTTAAAAATACTTTTATATTTGTCATGAAGCAAAGAAATATAATTTCATTTTTGTGGTTGCTGGGGATAGGAAGGTAATATAGACAAAGAAGGGGATAAAATGTATTCACAATTTCAGCTGACAATTTGCCAGCACTGTTAGCTTTTGTTAAAAATCTATTTAAACCAAAAAGGTTTATTTTACATTATCTTAGTGTCTCATTTTGATTTGGAAGGATACATTTTACTAGATTTTCAGCTACTATAGTAGGGGTGAGGGATAGCTCAGTGGTTTGAGCATTGGCCTGCTAAACCCAGGGTTGTGAGTTCAATCCGTGTGGAGGCTGTCTAGGGATTTGGGGCAAAAATTGTCAGGGATGGTACTTGTTCCTGCTGAGAAGGCAGGGGACTGGACTCGATGACCTTTCAAGGTCCCTTCCAGTTCTAGGAGATAGACAATCTCCATTATTATAAGTACTGTCTCTGGAGTGGACTGACAGCCTAGTAGCTAGAGGAGGTTATTTCCAGCCCCTCTCTGTTCCAAGTATCAGAGGGGTAGATGTGTTAGTCTGAATCTGCAAAAGCAGCAAGGAGTCCTGTGGCACCTTATAGACTAACTGAAGTGTTGGAGCATAAGCTTTCGTGGGCAAAGACCCATTTCGTCAGATACATCTGCAACAGGACTCCTCACCGCTCTCTCAGTTCCATGGCCTCACTCTTTAAGGGTGTACTTGGGAGAGGAAAAGGTATTTTATACCTTAAACAGGGGCTACTCAACATGCGGCCCACAGCCTGTTTGTTTGTGGCCCATGGTGCAATTTGGATTTACGCAGGGCTCAACATGCAGCCCGCAGGTGGAATCCTTTGAAAATGGCCTCCACTAGGAACACACTTCATAATGGCATGTCAATATACTGGTCTTCTGTTGATATGTGTTTTAGTAGTTAAATTCCTGGACTGTCATTGCTCATTAAAAGTGCTGCCATTTGGGTGGAAATTGGGTAAATATTGCATTTTATTAATACCAGCAGAACAGACTTAAATGGGACCTGCGTGTTGTGTAGTCTTGCCTGAATCTTTGTATTCATGCCCGTCAGTATGAAATAAGCTATTTGCATATATTTGCATGTATATGCTACCATACTTAAGCTGCGGCCTATGGCATGTGCTGTGAGTATCATTGTGACCCCCGAGGATTCCGAAGTCGAGTAGCCCTGCCTTAAACATTCCACAAGGCTGTGAGTGAGAGGGATCTGCACTTCCCATTTCCACCAAGTATCAGCCAAGGGCTCTGTGATAATCCCTGAACAGCAGCAGCCCTCCTCGTAGGGAATCTATACCTGCTGTCCTGGGCTGCTGCTCATTAGTGTTTGTTTAGTTTGGGTATGGCTCCTCTTGTTCAATTTAGTTGGGAAGTCTGTTTCCCATAGGGCACTTTTGTAGCTTTTGAGGGGCATCTGGTCATGGTTCCAGGCTACTTTAGACAGGGCACCCATTAGCCAGGGAGACCAAACCTTACAATGTCCCTGGGCTTCACCCACTCAGTTGCCTCCAGGTCCACATGCTCCTAGGACTCCTCCACAGTCTCTCATGACTAGGGAGACAGTGCTTCCTCCCTAATGGCTGTCTTGGTGGTCAGGTTAGTGATTTCTTGCCCCTTCACTAGAGAGCCCAAAACTGAGCCAGACTCCATCCTTTTCTCGTCCCTCCAGGCCCTGCATTGGTTGCAGACATAAAGGGTTACCTGGGACCAAAGTATCTCTTTAACCCCTGCTATGCAGGCTGCCAATTTCTCTGCTTCATCACAATCTGGTCCTGAGTTTTCTCCATGTAAACTTATGCAATTTACGGCTCCTGAAAACCAAACCTGCAGCTTGGGTAAACTGTGTAGTGTCATTAGGGGGGCCAACAGACATTCTGGGTCCATGGGCAGGTTGGGCGGTGGCTCTGCACTCCTGAAAGGAGCAGGCCTGAGTCAGTCATCTGTCAGTGCCACCCAAATCGTGCCATGTCCACCCCCACCAGGCATAGAGCTGCCCAGAGAGCAACACATGGGATTGAGGTGAGGATTTAAAGGGGCTGAGGCTCCAACCACCACTGCTGCCACAGTAGAAGCAGTAGTGGCCAGGAGCCCCAGAACCTTTCGAATTACTGGGCCCTAGGGTAGTTGCCTTTTTTGCCCCCATCACGTCAGTGGGCCTGATTTTTATTGACTCAAATGGATCAAATATATAGAATTGGTTGGATTAATCATCATGTCTGTCTACCTCTTCTTGAGGTATCTCCACCTTATATGTTCAGTCTGGGGTAACAGTAACTGTCAACAATAGTACATGTTACAGAAGTGTAGCCCATCTTGCAGTTGAAATTCCCCAGTGGGAAAGTAATCAGGATCCAAATGCCATCTCTAAAGTCAAGTAAGTGAGCTTATCTCAGAGGTTGAAGTTCTTCTGTGCCTCCTTTCTACCTTTTGTTATGTCTACACTTGCCCCCTAATTCGGACCAGGGAGGCAAATGAAGCATACTGAAGTTGCTAATAAAGCGTGTGGACGCGGTAGTCTGATCCAAAACCGTTCCCTCGAATTAACTGTTACTCCCCATTGCACAAATCTACAATGTCAGACTACTGTATCTACACGCTGCAAGTTAAATCGGGCGACCAGCATTTTAAAATGGCGACCGGCCGCGAATATGCTAATCAAGCGTGGGATATTTAAATCCTGCACTTCATTAGCAACTTTGGTATGCTTCATTTGCCTCCCTTGTTTGAACTAGGGGCAAGTGTAGACATACCCTCTAAGATTAATGCAGTAGTTCCCCTGCTAGTAAAAAAAATGAATCTATTTGAAGGCAATGGAGGACTGGGAGGGATATCAAGGGAATTGTTCAGCACAAAGAAAGCAGACAGCTACTTAGGATATCATAACATATGGGAAAAAAGGGTTCTGTCAGTCTTTACTATTTAAAAGGCAATTTAATTGCTGGAGGAGGAAGTCCTAATAGTGGGCTCAGCCATGGTAAGTCTACTGCTGGCCCTGCTGCACAGGGCTGAAGCCAAAGCTTGAACAACTTAGTTTTGCAGGTTCCCCTGTGGGGTGGGGCCATAGTAGGCAATTCCCCTGCTTGCCTCCCCCTATGCTGGCCCCCATCAGACTGGCAAGCAAGGCAAATGCCTTAGGCCCTGTGCTTTTGGGGCCCCACACTACTGAGTGTTCACCATCCACTGGCTGGGGCCTGGGGCCCTGCTCCCAGAGTCCTGCCTTGGGCCCCACAAATGCTTTGGCTGTGCCTGGCCCCCATTAAAATGAATTGGTGACCCAGTTTGAGAACCACTGCATTAGGTGCATGATCTCTGATTGCCACCGGTCTCTCTCCTCACGTGAGATAACCCCCCTCAGTTCTCCATTACTACAATCACACTATATCTAACAAGGGCAATTTCTTCCCTTTTTGTCTCTATTCATAACATCACTATGAAGCCAGTACCACCTGAATATCCTAAGGAGATGAGTGATTTCAGAAATCACTATCTGAAAATTACTGTATTAGCAAGTGCCACTGAGCAAATGAAAATTAAGCCAACATTTGCCCCCTGATGACAAGCATTAACAATGTCCTCAGGAAATTCTGATTTAGTTTGTGATTATTATGGGCTTTCAATGCCCATATTTCAATCATCTTAGTATCTTCTTTCTTGAAGCTGACAAGGGCACACCAATTCTGAAATGATAAATAACTGAAATCCTTTTGATTTTAATGCTCCAGAAAATGTAATAGTAATCTGCTTTTAAATGTCAGCACAAACCCAATTTTTTATTTGTTTTTCAAAGGCTGGCTATTTAAAGTATAGCTTCCCAATCAGAAAATACTACCACTGAGGATTTAGAGGGAGGATTTACCCCCTTTCACCTTCTCCATTACATTAGAATTATGTAGTAGAATGTTGCTTACATTGATGTTCTCCTATCAGAGAGCATCTGAGGTATCAGAAGATAGTATCGAAAGAGAATCACTTTTAAATAATAAGCTTTCTAATATAATGATTGAAATAGATCTATTGCCACAAGAAAGTGACATCTTTGCATATCTACATATATGCTTCCCATATGCTTCAGATATATGAGGTTTGGTATAAACATTTCTCATTAAAGCATTAAACAATGAACTCAATCTTTCTTTGTTCACTGGACCAGAAATAGCAGTGTTTCTTTTTGAATATACTCACATATTCACCAGACAATGAATGGATATGTGAACCAAAAAGACAATGTTTATCTGAACATGTTTGAATCTCTTTTATTCTAGAAGCCCCACTACTATAGTATCTCACAAAATAAAGGTTCTGTGACTATCCAGCACTCATAGGTTTCAGACATACTGTGAATACCCCATGAACAAGCTTTTGAGTAATTTTTTTACAGTAATTTATTTTCTGGAAAAAGCTGAAACTTGGGAGGTAATGTGAAAATTCAAAGAACCAAATATAAATCAGAATTTTATAAACCTAAAACAGCTAAATGTGGACTATTGGATCAATTTGTATGTTCACAGAATCATAGAATACTAGAACTGGAAGGAACCTCAAGAGGTCAAGTCCAGTCACCTGAACTCATGGCAGGACTAAGCATCATCTAGAACAGGGCTACTCAACTTTGGAAGCCCCTGGGACCACAATAATACTTACAGCACATGCCGAGGGACACAACTTAAGTATGGTTACATATACATGCAAATATATATGCAAATAGCTTATTTCACACTGATGGGCATGAATACAAAGCACTTCCCACAATGTCCCAGTGCTTCTGGCACCTCCTCCCTGGGGCCTAGAAACACCAAAACCCTGTACCCATTTGTTCCAGCCAGCCCATCCACTTGCATCTTTCAGTGCTCACCCCACCCGAGAGATGCCTTGCCATTGTGGAGTGTGTTCCCAGTGGAGGCCATCTTCAAAGGATCCCTCCCACAGGCCGCATGTTGAACCCCATGTAAAACTCAAACTACACCGTGGGCCGCAAACAAATGGGCCGTGGGCCGCATGAGGCCTGCAGGCCGCATGTTAAATAGCCCTGATTTAGATCATCTTTAACAGATGTTTGTTTAACCTGCTTTTACAAATTTCCAGTGAAATTCCACTCCTTGATCTGATTTTGGGTTAACAAGTATGTCTCTACTAAACATACAAACCATTGTATTTATTTCCCACGTTAGCTTTAGTTTATATTGCTGAATTTTTAATCAACACTAAAATCCTTGTATTAGATCTATTTTGGGTTAAAGAGTACAGCACATGAATTGTCACCTTTTTGATTTATTACAACATCAGTGTGATTAATTGCTTAGTGAAACCAACAGTAAGACATGGGCTGAAGTCTATCATCCTCACTGAGGCTGGCTGCTGGAGAATGACCATTCCTGTTTCCCTTAACTGAAAACAATCTGATTATTGGCTAGTTAATGCTCTGAAACTGCTAATTAGCGTTAAACATTTTAAATGACATAGAGTTAATATTTAAGTGACTTGATCAGAACAGCGTGCAATGACAGAGCGGGTAGATCTTTAACAAAAATTGATGTGGTACAGAGGAAAAAAAAGGCCAATTACACCATTTTACCACACAAGTTAAAACAAGGAGGTATGATAAATTGCTATTTGCAAACCCCCAAAGATTAGATATGGAAGCTGATTTTGACCTATTATATACTCTGACTCCATTGCCTTTAATCCAGAGTTATCCCAGTGGAAGTGAAAGCAGCATTTGGTCTAAGATGTATTACTGTTTCCAATACAAGTAGTCTATAATTATTTGTCTGAGCTTCTCATGGTGATTCACAAGAATTAGGTGGATATTTTATTACCTCCACAGTTGCTTATGCTATGCTACTTGGTAACCCTTTGTTCTGCACTATTTTGTACAGTCATGCTTAAACATACTGTGACTTTCAGAACAATGCTACAGCTTTATGGGTTGAGGGATATATTGGTAAAAGGGGATGTGTGTGGGTAGACATGAGCAGCAGGGGAGTTTTTACCTGCATATCTCGATATCAGAATGATCTAAGTTCCTATTTTAGTGTTTTGGTACAAAAGAGAATCTATTTTTATTTCTTTATCCTCTATACTCCAAGCCTTTTTTTAAAAACAACAACAACATGCTTTTATTAAATAATAATCAGTTACATCATCTCCCCAAAAATATATGATGAAGCAGAGAGCAAATTTAAGATCTGAATCCATGCTTTAAACTCACACCCACCACACATGTGTATGCAACCTGACTCATCTGAGGTATGCATATAGTTACTGCAGATGGGTTAGTGACTTGAAATTACAGCAGCTGTACTGAACAATTATTGGGCTCTCTGACTGAGAAAATTTCCCATGGGTGACAAAAGAACCAGCTGGATATTGCTGGTGTTTGCATAGTAGATGTGTATTGGAATCTATGAACATTGAAATCCCCAGAAATATAATCACTAGATCAGAGAATTCATCCAAAAATATACCACAGTGGAAAAGAGATACAAGGCAAGCTGCCTCGTCCAAGCACTTTGATCTTCCATTTGAAGGGAGTTACAAAGCTGTTCTGGATCTTGTTTTTAAAATGGAACATTTAGATCTTAAGCCTTAGGAGTCTTTTCCTGCCAGCCAGTCTACAAATACTTTCATGTTGGTTTGTAATGCATCAACAGAGCAACACCTTTAAGCAGGATAGATTTGTTGAGTATACTTTAATGAACTTTAAATCTTACCATACTAATGTGTGGGTTAATCAATGAAGGTGATATTAACTACAGCTATATTTTTAGCAAATGCTAATGACAGAAAAACATGAAGAGAGAGATGTTACTCAAAAACTTTAGGCTACAAATTGGGAAAGAATCAGCACATTATTGATTGTTCTATCGACCACAAAGCCTCTAAGCTGTTAACAAGCAGTTATAAATCAGCCAGAGAGCCATTAAATACTATATTTGTAACAAAGGCTTAAATAATTATCATTTTTAGTCACTCAAAATGCAGTTACAATCATTAGTTGATGACCTGTCAGTAGAAAGAAGTTCTTGTTGATATCTCCAGGCTGGGTATTTTTAAACTATTTGGCCATTTATGAAAATCCTATATTTATCGAGAGCTATTTGAAACTGGCTTGATGGCTCAAAAATATTCAGATGCTATTAAAACAGAACACAAAATAAAATGCAGAAGGAAATATGCAGTGCTTACGATTGAGGTGGGTAATTGTGGTAATGCTTTAGGCCTATCCATGCAGAATGCACATTGATAACACTGATAGAAGTTTCACACAGTCAGTGAAAGGTGAGGAGACATTTAGGAATCCCCCCTACAATACATTTATGCTAAACAAAAAATATGGCCTAGATTTTCTAGTATGATCTGTGCACTTTGTACTGCTCAAGCAGCTCTCAGTGTAGATTTCCATCAGGAAACAGACAATGGAAGATTACCACTGGCATAAAACTAATGACTGACTTCTGCACCAGCCATCCCCCCCAGTGCCTGTGGCGAGAGAACACTATGGCTGTGTCTACACTGGCATGAATTTCCGGAAATGCTTAAAACAGAATAGTTTTCGTTATAAGTATTTCCGGAAAAAGAGCGTCTACATTGGCAGGCTGCTTTTCCGGAAAAGCCCTTTTTCCGGAAAAGCATCTGTGGCCAATGTAGACGCGCTTTTCCCGAAAAGAGCCCCGATTGTCATTTTCGCGATCGGGGCTTTTTTCCGGAAAAGACTACTGGGCTGTCTACACTGGCACTTTTCCGGAACAGTGTTCTGGAATAAGGACTTATGCCCGAGTGGGAGCAGAATAGTTTCTCCGGAATAGTGGCTGATTTTGTACAATAGAGCATTGTTGCTTTTCTGGAAATTCAAGGGCCAGTGTAGACAGCTCGCAGCTTATTCCGGAAAAGCGGCTGATTTTCTGGAATAAGTGGCCCAGTGTAGACACAGCCTATGGTTACATCTACACTGCAGGCTTTTTGAGCAAGAACAGCCATTCTTGCACAAAATCATGCAGAGCGTCTACATTGCACGCGTGTTCTTGCACAAGTAAATTTACAGTTTTCCGTTAAAAGCGTTTTTGGAACAGAGCGTCTAGATTGGCACGGACACTTTTCCGCAAAAGCACTTTTTGTGGAAAAGCATCCATGCCAATCTAGATGCGCTTTTCCGCAAAAAAGCCCCGATCGCCATTTTTGCAATTGGGGCTTTTTTGCGAAAACAAATCTGAGCTGTCTACACTGGCCCTTTTGCACAAAAGCTTTGCGCAAAAGGGACTTTTGCCCGAACAGGAGTAGCATAGTATTTCCGCAAGAAGCACTGATTTCTTACAGTAGGAAGTCAGTGCTTTTGCGGAAATTCAAGTGGCCAGTGTAGACAGCTGGCAAGTTTTTCCGGAAAAGCGGCTGATTTTCCAGAAAAACTGGCCAGTCTAGACACAGCCACCATGTTATAGTCTTCCCATGCTTACACCCTGACAATCCCAATGAAATTGTACCCTCTGAACTTCAGAAAGTTGTCAGAATATGAGGTTAGAACTTGTACAGTCCCTTTTATTTCAAATAAAGGAATGGGTTACTTCAATATTAAGAGAATGTGGTCCCAAAAAGCTTCTTCTGTATCTCTTGCATATATGTGGCCTAGATCAGTGTTTCTCAACAACTGGTCCATGGACTGCAGTTGATTTCAGAGTTCCCTGACAGTTTAGGAAGGCAGGAAGCTGGTTCTTAATATTAAAAACGACTGAGCTACATTGGGGTCTGTAGTGAGTGGAGGACCTTTCCAATTCTACATTTTTATGATTCTATATGCCCTAGTTATTTTAAAAATGGAGCCTATTACAGGTGCTTGAATTTTAGAGAAGAAAGGTAAGAAATTCAGAAGTGAATAGCTATGTTCTATTTCCTTGCTATTGAGGACTCTCATTTCTTGATATCAGTAATCAGAAGAGGTTCTTCTGAATAATACTGCACTTCTTACGATGCAAACATATCTAGCAGAAGTCATGGAAGTGTGAGTTTCAAACATATCACCTGAGAGGAGTGGCTTTTACCATAGTCTTTCTTCTCTCTTGAAAGAATGCCACTTTTGATTGCATGTCAAATTGACAATTCATTGAATAAAGTCTTATATCTGAGGGTACAGAGTATCTTAGAGACAAATTCAGCCCAGTATTATTCCAGTGTCTAGGAAAGGTAGACTAGGCTGTACAGACTGATCTGAAAGACAATAGCTGATCCAAGGCACCTCTGATTTTGGAAAGAAAAAGCTCCCTTATCAGTTGCCCCAGTATTAGTAATCTTAAACTAAGTATTTATATTACATATTTTGTATCAATTGTGGCTAACTGGGTTTTCACAAATATTGTACATCTCTTAGCTTCTTAGAAAAGCACCATAGCTTTATAGTAACCTTCCTTAATAAATTAATTGTACAGATCTTTTTTGGGTGGGCTCCTGTTTATTCATTAGCTCCCTGAGACCTGCTTCATTCCGCAAATCACAGGAAATACTTTATAACTGTTTTTTGAATGAATCCCTAAAGATTCAATTATATTTAAATAACTGCCAGATAGAGTCAATTTGGAATTTTTTTCCATGTTACACTTTTCACTGATATGCATTTTTGAAAAAATTACTTTCCCCTTCTTTTAAAAAAAATGCTCTTTGCCCTGGTTCTCCAACACTGAATTCTCTTAGTCTCTTAATACTTCTGTCACCTGTAAAATCCTAGGATTAACCACTCCCTGGCAAATGAGATTTATAGTAAAAAGATATGTATTGTTTGCTAGAGCATATTGTATTGAGAAGACACAAGAGAGAGAAAGCAGAAGGCCTTTCCACTATACATTTATATAACCAATTTGCTAGTCCCTGCCCTTTTGTACTGCTTCAGATCCTGGCCTCAATAAAAAAAATAAACAAACTAAACAATCTCCTAGGTTATCCAGGTCAGCCTGTAAGAGTTATTCCTATTCACTATCCACACCAAAAGAAAAATTTCCTTGCTAGTAGCCCAGCTTTTCTTTTATGTGCTTCAGACCAGTTGAAGATAATTGGCTCTCAATTACCATTAATTCCAAATGCCATCACCTGTTCCAACTGCAAATCTCAGGAATTTTTAGCTTGTCCATTTATCATACTCTCAGTTTTTTCTCACCAGGAGTAAATGGGAAGTCAACCCTTTCAGTAAACTATTCAATTTTTGTTCCCACTGACCTTCCTGTTCATATCTTTTCTAGTACTCAACAGTGAAAACCCTCAATCCTTGCAATAAGTGGTGCTAATCTGATACATAAGCTAAACAAGGTGGTTCCCCAAACAGAGTAGATATATGCTCCCATTACAGCACTGCAAAGTTGTAGTGTTTGCAAAGTACTAGTGATCCTGGTCTGGATCCGTAAGAGGATGTAGCCTCACAGAATCACTGAAATCCACCTGAGTTAGATGCCCAAGCTCCCTCTACAATGAATGAGAAGAGAGATTGGTACTTAAAAATGGGATTTACAAAAGCCACTTCCTTGCCTCAACAATTGTAACACAGACAGGTGGAATCAAACCCGGGACCTCTAGAACTCAGTGCACGAGCCTTTACTGAATGAGCTAAAAGCCAGCTGCTGCTTGGTCAAGGCTGTAGAAGAGACCCATTATTCTCTCTGTAAGTAGTCTCAGTGCCACTAGATGGGCCAGTGCACCGGACCCAGAAGGTGTGTGGGTTACACAAAAACAAATGTTAATTAAAGGAGTTTGTCCCAAGTGGGGCTTTATAGGCTTTATATGGAACTACCATCTACTCTGAGACATGGGCTCCCCAACTTGAGGGTGAATCACTGTGACAGGAAAGGGCCATGTACGTCTGTTCGGAGGGTAATTTGGATCGTTACACTATTAAAATGAAACTTTGCAATTCTTAATTTTTAAACTGGAATGTTCGATGCAGATGATTGTGCTTGTACATTTGTCATAATATGCAGCATTCAGAGGAAAAACACTCTCCACCTCCCCCCCAGCCTGGCTGCTCCCTGCTGCGGAGCAGTGAAGCACATCCTCCAGGCACCATCCACGGACCCTTCATTCCTGCCCCCACTGTAGCCCAGGAGGTAAAGGATCCCTGGGAGGCTGCAGGAAAGTTCTGGGGTTAGCTCCCATTCACCAGCCCTGACCTCTATATGCACACACAGCCCCAGGAAATCACAGAGCAGAGAGGAACCAAATGACTGTCCTGCTGGGAGGGAGAGTGGGCAAGATGCTGGAGGTCATCCCTCCTCCAGCTGTGTTGAGCCCAGGGCTCTGCTGCTCCCTCTTCCCAAAGGGCAGTTGCTTAGTCTTCTCTCTACTCTCTTGCTTCCCCGGGACTGCATTTGCAGGAGCACCCAGGCAGCGTGCACCAAAACTTGGCTGTGGTCTTGTGACCAGGAAGCGCCTCTTGTTGCAAAAATCTTCTTCTGATCTGTTTCTATTGGAAATCTTTCCAGTTCTCTGACAGTGTGCTTGCAGATGGGTGTTCAGCAGACAAGGGGTTACTACAGACCTGAGGTGTAGCTTCCATTTGCAATAGATTGCACCACAGATTGGCAGGGTACAGAGAACTAAAGGAAGGTGTCCCAAGAAATTCTGAGATAGATTAGTATCAGAGGGGTAGCCATGTTAGTCTGAATCTGCAAAAGTGGCGAGGAGTCCTGTGGCACCTTATAGACTAACTGAAGTGTAGGAGCATAAGCTTTCGTGGGCAAAGACCCACTTCGTCAGATGCTTATGCTCCTACACTTCAGTTAGTCTATAAGGTGCCACAGGACTCCTCGCCGCTTTTGAGATAGATTAGGAAGACTTTCAGGATCCAAGTCAAACTGGGGACACATGTACACAGGAAATAATAAGTCTCAGATCCTAGGTCCCAGTTTAATGGGCTTGGACACTCCAGTCCCGAGACCTAGGTTCAAGCACTAGGTTAACACAATTGGTGTGGCTGCAAGTAGGGCTGGATTTACATTGCTCTTTAGACCTATCCAGAGTCATTTTCACACTCACTTTCTCTCTGTCCCATTGAGTATTTAAGAGTGGGGAGCATTTTTGGGTGAGGGCCACTACAGAAAAATCAGGCAGGGGCCACACACAAGTGAGAAGTAACCCTCCCCCACAAACCTCACTGTCCTAGCCCACAAGTGAGAAGCAGAAAAATAAAGGTAACACTCCCCTTAACCCCAGCAACATGGAGGGTGGACTTCCAAGACTCAGGGCTTACCCCCAACACCAGGGCTGTGTCTAGACTGGCCAGTTTTTCTGGAAAATCATCTGCTTTTCCGGAAAAACTTGCCAGCTGTCTCCACTGGCCGCTTGCATTTCTGCAAAAGCACTGATTTCCTACTGTAAGAAATCAGTGCTTTTTGCGGAAATACTTTGCTGCTCCCGTTCGGGCCAGTGTAGACAGCTCAGATTTGTTTTCCACAAAAAAGCCCCGATCGCGAAAATGGAGATCGCGGCTCTTTTTGCGGAAAAGCGCGTCTAGATTGGCACGGATGCTTTTCCGCAAAAAGTGCTTTTGCGGAAAAGCGTCCGTGCCAATCTAGACGCTCTGTTCCAAAAACGCTTTTAACGGAAAACTTTTCCGTTAAAAGCATTTCCGGAAAATAATGCCAGTCTAGACGTAGCCCAGATGTATTCTTCTGGGGTGCAGAACCTGGGCAGGTGATAGGGAGCAGGAACAGAGTGGGATGGGAGTGTGGGGTTTGGGGATGTGGACTCTGGGAGGGAGGAAGGCTGCAGGAATGGACTGAAGATGGGGATGTGGTATCTAGATTGGAGGAAGGATGCAGTAGTGGGCTGCGGACGTGGCGTATGGGAGGAAGGGATGGTGCTGGAGCAGGATGGGGGTGCTGGATCTGGTTGGGAGGGAAGTGCAGGAGGAGGTGAGCATTTGGGTACCAACCTGGCTCAGTTCCCTGCTGTCTCACTCCACTCTCAGCCTGCTGGCTTTTACCCTGCCACTGCAATGGGAGTGGAGCCTACAAGTGATCTCAAGGACAGAGTTTCCCTGCGTTGCCATTCCTCCTGCTGGGTGGAAGGGTACCAAGTGCACAGAGCCAATTTCTCCCTCTGCCAGGCATGGCCCTTAGGTTACCTCGAATTAGCCTGTGAGGCTCGGGGATGCCCCTCTGCAGCAGGGAGCCATCATTGGCACTGTAGCCACGTAGAGGGTCACAGAGGCTCAGTGACTCCCCATGTGGCTGGAGCCGGCTTTCCCCACTTGCAGGCTGAATCACTCGAAGCCACTGGCCAGATCTGGCTCATGGGCCATAGGTTCCCCAACCCTGATGTAAATATTTATCCAGAATGGAACTGCTTCAAGAGAAGAGACTAACAGTTGCTCCTGAATATCTCATATCTTAGGGCATGCGTATGCTAAAAAGGGAAGTTGACCTAGATTGGTTCAACTTACAGCCACCCTGGTAATTACTGAAGTGGTTCATGTCCACACTATCCTCCTTTGATCAGTGGCGTGCAATACAGGGAGCTGACAACCCTGACTTTCCGCTCCATGCACTAATGCCTGCTGAGAGCAGAGCTGCTCTACTGGCACCTAGCCCTCACTGACTAGTCCTGCTCTGTTCCCTACTCCACACTGGGAGCCTGGCATATCTCCCCTCAGCTTGATGCTCACCATTGGGAGCAGGGCCGCCACACAGAATCTTGCTTCTCTGCTGGGAGTGACTTCCAGCGGGGAGCCGGGAACTTTGAGGCTGCCAGGATCCCAGTGAGGAGCCCAAGCAATGGGCAATGACCCAGGTGAGAGGATTCTCTTGCCAATGTCATGACTTCATGCTGACAGCTAATAGCTGAACTAAGTAATGCAGTGGCCACATGGGCACTGCATCATTCTTACTCTACCAACGTAAGCCTCTTGTAGAGGTGGAGTGATGGGGCCGTGTTGTATGGTGCTTACATGGGCAGGAGAAATGTTGTAGTGTGTATGCTGACATAAAGCATAACTCTGTAGTATAGACCAGGGCTTAGTGCACTCTCCTCAAAGGTGGGAGAGGTGTGTTCATATCCTTTCCCCCGTCAGGTAGAGGGGGCAAACTGAAGCTGGGTCTGCTGCATCCTACATGAATGCTCTAACTACTGGTCTACAAGTTACCAGGGAAGTGCCTCCTTCTCTGGTGGAATTTCATAGGGGTCTTTTTCAGTGTGCTCAGAACCCAGATTGGGCCCTTCAGATGAGATAGGTGTGGGAACACCTCTCTCTGCCTGGTTTGAGAATCTCACTGCATCTTAGGCAGGCTACGAGATGCCTAGAGTGAGGTTTCATGTGCATAACTAGCAGCAGAAACTTAGGAACCTAGGGGACTTTGACACTTAAAATTTAGCTGTCAAGGGATTTTTGGTGCCTACAAGGTTAGGTTAAGGATTCTGAGGATCTCAGTGATACTTAAATGTTGGACTTGGACACCTAAAGTGCTTAAGTATTTTTTGTGGATCTGGAGCCTTGTGTTTTGTTCTGAAGTGAGAAGATCAGTTCTCATATCTCCAGCATTTTCACTCTAGCAATAAACCATATGCTCAATCCAGATCCCATTGAAGTGAGTAGAAAGACACCCATTCTATGTTTCTTCCTATAGTATGAGAGAGAAATGGGTAATTCTCTGTGGGAGGTGATACAGTATTATCAGTAGCACAAATTTCAATCAAGATCTATCTCAGAGAATAGGTTACTTGCTATGCACTCAAGTATACCAAAGATTATTCAGTTCAGGACAGTTACAATGAATTCCCTTTAAATACAGATGGATTGGTTACACTTAAATTTCACAGAAGACACTAAATACTCCCTACTAAGCCAGCAGGGGGCCCTGATTGGAAAGACTGCAGTGAGGGAAAGGCACTGGCAAATTAAGGATGGATATGCAGATTTGATTCCCAAGCTTTAATACAGCTGGGCTCTCTGATTGCTGCATTTCCACCATATGGTGTGATCTTATGATACAATATTGCAGCAGTTCCATCCCTTTTGGAATTCACCCATCACAAAGAGGATGAGCTAGAAGGAAGGTGTCCTTCTAGCTCTTCAGAGGAAACTTTGAAACATCATTGCTATGGGTCTGTGATTACCAGGCTTATGAAGGTTGAATCATGTGTTATTTTTATACCAGAAGGAAATTTTATACCTTTTTGACCTCATTCCATACCAATTAATTGAAGAGAAAAGCCAAGCCAATTAATTGAAGAGAAAAGCTATTTTTTCTTAAATCCATTAAAAACAATGTGCTTGATTCTTCACAAAGTTGCACCTCACATAGCCATAGAGTTTAAGGCCAGAAGGACCACTAGATCATTCAGACTGACCTTCTATATAGCAGAGACAACCATCATCACCAAGTACTCACACACTAACTTAACAACCAAAATTTCAACATACAGTGGTACCCACCGGGAAATCATTTATCCCTGTGCAAAGTGACTGTATCATTGAGATTTTGTTGCAATTTTGCCCAGGTGTGAGTGATTACAGATGATGAACAGTGGTACACAATCAAGCCCATTGATTTTTACTGTTTTATTATCACTGTGGGGTTCTCTCTCCCATACACAGCTGTTTTCCCACATGCTCATCATATAAATTACATTTTAAATGATCGTAAAGTTACATACACTTATACTATTTATACAATTAGGACAATGTATAGTAATTGTATACTAAATATATGTATGTAGTAATAACTCAGCTAAGTAACTACATAGTACAAAGATGAAATTGCAAAAATTTAGTAATAAAAACAAAACTTTCTGTATCAGTGATAGTAATTGAAGATTAAGATCAGGACAGCTACTGATGAAACCAAGAAAATTCACACTTTAAGGAGAAATAAATAAATAACATGTTCAATACAGTAACTAGATTGATGCCACACTACAAGTATTATTCGTGCTTGAGTAACTGGGGGTATGTCTACACTACCCTCCTAGTTCGAACTAGGAGGGTAATGTATGCATACCGCACTTGCTAATGAAGCCCGGGATTTGAATTTCCCGGGCTTCATTAGCATAAGCGGGGAACCGCCATTTTTAAATCCCGCTGCTTCGAACCCCGTGTAGCGCGGCTACACGGGGCTCGAACTAGGTAGTTCGGACTAGGGTCCTATTCCGAACTACCGGTACTCCTCGTTTCACGAGGAGTAACGGTAGTTCGGAATAGGACCCTAGTCCGAACTACCTAGTTCGAGCCCCGTGTAGCCGCGCTACACGGGGTTCGAAGCAGCGGGGATTTAAAAATGGCGGCTCCCCGCTTATGCTAATGAAGCCCGGGAAATTCAAATCCCGGGCTTCATTAGCAAGTGCGGTATGCATACATTACCCCGCTAGTTCGAACTAGCGGGGAAGTGTAGACATACCCTGAGATATTATATAGAGTTGTAAACAATGGAATGTGTCCGCTGAATCAGAATGCTGAAAATATATAGCTCAATAATTTGGTTTATTTTTAGCTCTTATATTGCCCGTCTGTCCTAGATGCTGGTAAACAGTCTTCTTTTAGCCTGCAAACATGAAGGTTAATTTGAAGTCATGATCATTTCAACAGCTGTGACTGGCCTTGGGAGCTATTATTTCTTATTTCTTGATCTTCAAGGGCTGATAGACCAGAGTCCAGTCAAGACTATGAAAACATGTAGTGAATCTACAGGGTCTACCAGTGCATGCCAGGGAATCTGTGAACTTTGAGAGCCTGGTTTTCAAGCTGTGGGTTTTCAGCATTTCTGGATATCTGACCCAAGTGTCCAGACCTCCAGGAAAACAGAATACATATTTCCTCATCTCCTTCACTGGCAGGTAATGGTGAAATTGTTTGGGAAAGTGTTATTTATAAGTTCTAAACCCAGAAGATTTTGGTCTTATTGCAAATGACTATTGTGATGGAACATCATCCACTTCAAATTCCGATAGGCCCCAATTCAGCAAGGTACTTAAGCACATGACTAACTTTAAGCATGTGAGTAGCCCATGATTTGTGCGGGACTGGCAATCTCTGAGTATTGTTGACTTGGCCCTATTTATGAAAAAAGAGACATGATTAATGGGGTGTCAAGCTTGTATGTTCATTGATTAGTCCTCTGGGTCTGTTACCAAGCTAAGACTGTGGATATTCAGCAGTTACCTCTCTATTTTCTTTGCCTGTTCAATAGATACTGGCTACTATAGTCTCCATAAAGTTCTGACTGTTCACTGTAGAATTAACAGCTTGATTTTGGCTTTCCAATCAGACATTAGTGCAAACTGGATGCCTATCAGCAGTTTGCAATAAAACAAGATAGGGAAAAGATTAAATTGCTCACTGTTGTGCCTCTTCAGGCTGTAATTTTAGGGCTGGAAGCCCCTTTTTTGTATTCATTAGAAACGTTAAAGGACAGATGTCAGATTTTTGCATTGCTGCTTTCTTTAATAAAATCAACTTTTTGTGCCAGTGGGAAGAATTGTCTCATTCTGGCAATCAGTGTCAAGACCCCATCTGAACGTGTCAGTGCAAAAAATGTGTAGAAATGGGGCTGTTCTCTGAACAGCTTGTCAGGAACAATCAAACATAAAAATAAATAAAAAATAAGTTGAATCTGTCTTAAAAGAAAATATTCTCTCGTAGCATGCAGAGAAATTATAATCCAAAAGAAACTGCTGTAAGGGAGAGTATTACCAAACTCTCAAGTGATAGATGTGTACAATGGAACATGACAGCTCCAATTCTTAGGAAGGGCTATCTGACAAAATTGTGGAGATGTCTATTTTTCCCAGGAGGTTTCAAACTGTTATCTGGAAAGAGGCGTCCGGAGGAAAATCTGGTCGGAACATATATAGCTCCAAATGTGCGTTATGCATGAAATCTTTCCTTAGCAGCTGAACATGCCAGAGAGAAGATCACAATGTGGGAGTTCAATGAGATTCTTGGCATCTGCTCATTTGGGGTTAGCTTCTGCCATCGTTCCTCATGCTGAATAGCATATCATTCTAATCCATTGTGATAACCTTTCTCATCTCGGGCAGTACATTACTAGGTAGATATTCCTATTAAGATCTATGGTCCATCACATAAAGAGAGTTTTTCACAATGAGAGTTAGTGTGTCACAACCTGGACCACTCTGAATAGCTCCATTTATTCTGATGGGATTAGTCAAGCAGTAAAATGTTCTTCAATCCTGAGTGATAGGAAATAGCCTGTACTCTCTTCCTTTACAATTCAGAAACATTGGACAATACATAAGGAGAAACAATTCTGCACTGGAATAACCATAGAGTAGGTGAGGCAATTAATGTTTTCCATGGTTCTGTAAGGAAAGACATGCTTTGCATTGACATAAAGGTAATCTGAGAAAAGTGAGATTGCTTTCACCTTTCCACTTTAGGATATTAAAGAATAAAAATGAATGGGAGAGCAGCATGACCAGAGAGAAAATGAACTGATTCACTCATACATTGCCTGGTTTTCTCTGCTCAAAACGTACTGTCCAGTGTGTCATCTACAGAAAGAAGAGATTGTACAGACACCCTTTTTAATGACCTCAGCACAGGTGACTGGACTTGATGACTTCTGAAAGCCTATCATTTCTAAGAGTGTTTGATGCTATCATCTACCTGTGCCTAAACCTACTGTTACTTGTATGGGTTTATTCTCTGGTTTACAGGGCCGGCCCACAACATTTTGGTACCTGAGGCGGGAAGCTCAAATGACGCCACCATGCCCCCATGTCTCCTCGCTTGGGCTAAAACTTTGAAAGGTTTCAATTCTGCCTTCTTCCTGTTCTACTCCTCTCATGGTACTGTGTTTCCATCTCTGTGCATCTAAAGCAGAGAGAATACATATGCACCAGCAGCAGACACAATTTTCTACACTCTGGGTCCTAGTGGCGCCCTCTCTCCCCTCCCTCCCCCCACACAGTCTGGCACCTGAGGTGGCCACCTCAGTTCACCTCATGGTAAGGCCAGCCCTGCTGGTTTATAGGACTCATGGTTTGGGTGCAATGTTCTGGAACTAGCTGTGGTATGGGGGGATTTCCTGGCAGCACAGCCTCTGCAGGAACCATGTTACTAGAAGCCACACGGAACAAGAGGAGTATTGAAGGCAATTGGCAATAGGTTACTTGGCATTAGGGGGCTGTACCATTGATTTAAGGACCTTTACTCTCCCTGACTTTTCCACAGTGAATACAAGACCCATCTTCACCCTGAGTGGAACACTTTGAAGGGAACTCTTGTAACTGTAAGTCTTTCCCAAAATATCTGCACTGCTGCCTCATTTTCTTCCATGTACATTTCAAGGTTCACATTCTCACTTTTATGAAATTGTACTGTTGACATCTCTGCTCTTACCTTTTCCTCAACACCTGTTGTCCTCCCAAGACTCTCTCCTGCAACCTCCTTTTTGCCACTCCCCATGGTATGGTACTTAGAACATGCCAGTATTTCTAGATTCTAGCTTTCCTCCTTCAAAAAATTCCCCAAGTGCATTTGTTCCATGAAATAGCATAACTACAATGATCATTCACCACTCAATGCTTTTTCCCTATCTTATACTTGTTCATATCTTCAGACTCTTTGCAAACCCTTTAGGGCAAGAATTATGCTCTTTGTTCCATATTCTATCAATTATAAAATACTGTTTGTTCTTATTTTTTCTCCTTTTCCCAATTTTGCTTTTCACTTTAATTAGTATTTCTGTTCTGTTGTAATCACTGCTATTCTTTCAGGGATTCTTCCTCCCCCACCTTTTCCTCGGTCAAATCTCTACTTGTTCTTATTAGCTTGCTAGCCTTCTTTATCCTTTACTTCCTCTCTGGCCTTTAAAAATTATAATATTTCCCATCAACACTTGATTGATTTTCCTCTTCTCTGTCTCACCATTTTTGTACCATCCCCTTCTCTTTTACATTCTTTGAATGTCATACCCAAGCTTTAGAATGTGATAAAAGTGATACAAGTGTTTTTCCCTCACCTTGATACTTCCTGAAAAAGGAACCCAACCTGCCTGCTTCCTTATTCTGCTTCTACAATTTCCATGGTCAGTGACACATCACAGAGATCTTAAACTCCGCAGATTGAGGCTCTCCTGCTTTCTAATAACTCTGTGCAGTGCAGGAGCCTCTAGGGCAGTGGATTTCTAACATGGGTTGAGACCCTGTACTGGGTCTTGGAATGTCAGGCACTGGGTCTCAGTGCTGCGGGGTAGTCAGGTGACCAGTGGGTGCGCTAAGGCAGGATACTTGCCTGTCCTAGCATTAAAGACTTCACTGAACCCCAGAAGCGGCCAGAAACAAGGTAGGTGGAGGGGGAAGAGTGAACAAGGCTCCATGCACTGCTCCTGACCTGAGCACTAGCTTCGCACTCCTATTGGCTGGGAACCTGCTGCTGGCTACTTCTGGGGTGCAGCATGGTACGGTGCCAGAAGAGGCAGGAAGTCTACTTTAGCACTCCTGCTGCATTGCTGACCGAGAGCCACTCAAGATAAGCCCCACCTGCCACAGCCCTGACACCCCCAAAGCTGGAGCCCCCTGCTGAACCCCAAAGATCTCATCCTCAGCACCACTCCGAAGCCCACACTATAGCCAAATTACGTTGGGTTGCAGGCATCAATGATTTTCTTCAACTGGGTCATGAGAGAAAAAGTTTGAAAATCATTGTTTTATGGCACTGAGACAGCAACCATCCAGGTTGAGATGCCAGTATGGGAAGTGGCTTTTTCCCCCAATAAAGCTGAGAAATAGAGAAACAAGGAAAGAGAGATGTAGCTCTGGGGGAGGGAAGAAAGAAGTTAAATGGTTAGGGTGTGTTGTGTGTGGGGAATGAAGGAGAGGAACTGTTTGATGCACTCCAACCCAGAAAATAGTGGAACAGAGCTTCAGCCACACTGTGGCACTGATTCATCTTTGCCCCCTGTGTCATTATTTGCATAGCCTGTGGGTTGATCTCTGTGTTGGGTTTTCAGCCCCACAACAGAAACTTATTTGCTATGTTAGAAAGCTAGAAATATGGTGAACTTCCTAGAATACAAATGGGAGGAGGCTTTGGGCCAGATATTCAAAAATATTTAGGCTCCAAGGCATGCAGATAAGTCCCAGTGGGATTTCAAAAGAGCCCAAGTGTTTAACTCCCATTGCACTTAGGTGATTTTGAAAATCCCAGATTCAGTTTTGAAAATTTTACTTTCACAGGTTGGAGTTCCCTGGTCCAGTACCCTTGGGACCTGAGTGGTCCAGAACCAGAGAGTCTGCCAGAATAGGGATGATCAGCTATGCTCAAGAGCCATCAGCTATGCTCAAGAGCACCAGCCCCAGCCACTGGGCTCCGCTCCTAGCTCTGGCCAGGTCTGTGCTGTCTGTCATTCCAGCCTGGGCTGTGCTCCTGGACTATAGCCTGGCAGACACTCCCCACTGGTGGACTTTCTGCCACCAGATGGGGCTTCAGTCCTGACCCTGACTAGCCCCTGCTGCCAACCGGACTGTTTGGTTCAGAAATATCCATGTTCCTGCCAGAGCATGGATGTTGCTGGACCACAGAGTGCCAGATTCCAGAGGTTCAACGTGTAGTTCAATTCACAAGAAAACTACATGTGTCCATTTTTTTGTCACGAGTAGCTGTGGTATCGATACACAGGAAGTGAAATTTAATTTATTCCAGGATAAACTGGATTTATCAGTAATAGGGAATAAAATAGAGAGATCTAGTTTATTGGCAAAAGTCTCAACTGGTCTAAATAGGCATAGTACTATATATACTTCAGTGAAACTACAGCTATTTAAACCAGATGTAGATTTAGCCCTGTACCTACTTATGTAATTTAAGCATCAGAAATAAGGGAAAAAGGTTGAAGGTGAAGGTAATAAGGCAGGAAGCAATATCTTTCTGCTACTTGATATCTCTCTCATTACAGTAAATGTTAAGTTTCCGTAGTTCTGTATCAGAGAGTTTTGTAAAGACACAAAGTTAATAGAGACATAAGATTATGTCAAATTAAATTGGAAGTGTTCCGTGAAGCATTTTTCACACAGCATTTCAAATTTAATTTTAAATTTAGTGAGCATTAATGTTCTCAGCAGGTCAAGCTGATCTGAGACTTTCTGTTGGAGCTTTCATAATATCTAAATTGTTTGGGGAATAAATGTAGATATTAAAAAAAATCTGTCTATAACACAGAATCATTAGCAAATAGGACTTGTGCATTTTGGCATTAATTTAGCCCACTGGAGTTTAGAAAAATACAATCATGCTTGACTGTCTGCATAACTTATAAAACCTAGGCTTTTTAATGAAACTTGACTTTTTGCCATAATCGCTGTAAAAAGATTTCTCTGTAAAACTAATTTGAATAATTTAAAATATATTAAAATAGACCCTGAATAGATTAAATCTTTCATGTTTGACCATGAAGAAAGTACAGTGGTTGAAGACACATGTTAACTATACAAACGGAACAATGAGAAAGATAAGAATCCAATTACATTTTAGGCAGCGCTAACTGATTTTAAGATAGAACTATAGGATGGACAATTTGTTATTTTATATCTGTCAAAGGGCAGAGCAGCATGGAAAATGCCTGGCATGGCAGCTGTGTAAAGAGGCAGTAAGAAGAAATCAGATCTGTGGTAAGTGGAAAGCTGCATTACATGAGATTCTCCTTCTGACATCAATAGCTGCTTGCATGTTTATAAACAGTTCTTCTCATCTTCAGCAATTTGTCATTGACCAAGTATTTAGGGCCTGACCCTATGCCTATTGAGACTGAAAATTCTTTTTTGGGGGGCTAGGGACTGCCATTCTGTATACATTTCAAGTATCTAAATAGGTATTACAAGGAGGAGGGAGAAAAATTGTTCTCCTTGACCTCTGATGACAGGACAAGAAACAATGGCCTTCAATTGCAGCAAGGGAGGTTTCAGCTGGACACTAGGAAAAACTTCCTGTCAGGGTGGTTAAACACTAGAATAAATTGCCTAGAGAGGTTGTGGAATCTCCATCACTGGAGATATTTAAGAGTGGGTTAGATAGACATCTATCAGGAATGGTCTAGATGGTGATTGGTGTTGTCATGAGGGCAGGGGACTAGACTTGATGTCCTCTTGAGGTCCCTTCTAGTTCTATGATTCTATGACTCTACATTTGTACAACGCCATGCACACTGGGACTTTAGGCACCTGACCTTTAGGCACTGGGACAATAAAAAAATAATAGTAACTGCTAGTATTTATGTCAATGGAAAGACATCCATTGTCTTCAGTGGCCATTGGATCGGGCCCTAAATAATGAGCCTATATCTTTTAGGGTGAGATTTTCAAAGCTTCTCGAGTCCCTAAATATACAAACCTTGGTGCATTTGAAAATCCCACCAAACACTTTTCTGCATTTTAGATACCTTTGAAAAACAGCCCCTTAGTCCTTACCTTAGTCTTGCTTATTATGAGTACGAGTGCAAAGCTACACTGCCTCAACAGGAACTCAGTACCACTGGCAGTTCACCAATAGGCATCAGGAGCATGGACATTGCTCCACCCCTTAAACAAATATTCTGGGAAATTCCTTTTAGCTGGCCAGCTTAGTGGTAGTAGGGCTGGTGGTGTTTGGGGAGCCCTGGCCTTGGCTGGGTCAGTGGCAGTGGGGCCAGCAGTGACTAGAGGTCCCCAGACCCAATCAGGCTGGCAACAGCAGGGCCAGTGGAGGCTGGGGAGTCCTGGCCTCAGGGAGCTCTGGTGGCAGTAGGGCCAGCGACAACCAGGGAGCCCCAGGTGGGCTGGGATCAGTAGTGCTACCAGCAGGGCAGGAAGTTCCAGCCCATGGGTCATTTGAGAGTGGGTCTGGCAGCCAGCAGAGGAGCACTGATCTCCCCTGGTCTGGGAAACTCTCAGGTTCAGGATTGGGATGTAAGTGAGTAGTCGAGTAACCTTGACTACTTGACTACTCACATCCCCCTCCTTGTGCCTCTGAATCAGAGGCAATGGGAGGCAGGGAGCAGGAGCTGGCTTAAAAGCTGGTTCCCCCCAATACCGTCTCCATGGTGCTACCTGCTTCTCCTACCCCGTGCTACTGGGAACCCCCACGGACAGGGGCTGCTGGACCCTATGCCAGCTGGGACTGAGCAAGCCTGGCTCAGTTCTGGCTCACGCTGGGTCTGGGAGCTACCCCCACTGAGGCTCTGCATTTTAAATGTATTAAGTGCTGGGCTAGCTCTTATTACTGTACATTTAAAATGGAGAGAAATAGTGGTCCCAACCTGGCATGAGCCAGGACTGATCTGGGCTTGCTCAGTCCTGGCTTGCTCCAGGTCCAGAACCTATCCCCACTGCGACCGTGCAAATTAAATGTGCACCCGGCTCTTACTACATTTAAAATGCAGAACCGCACAATTAGCCATAATTATCTACTACATAATTAGCCAGTTACTCACCTCTTAATATCATTAGTTCTGGACCATTCAGGTCCTGAGGGTGCGTGACCTGAGAGATCCAACATGTACACACAAGGAAGCAAGGGCTGCAGTTATGAGGACCAGAGGGAAAGAGGCTTATTTAAGATTATCTCTAAAAGACTCTTGAAGTTGATTAACTGGGCTAAACTCACAACTGATTTCTGTTTCATGTTGCTTCTTTATCTCTTAGGCTGCTGTTAATGTACCAAGTTTATTCAGATCAAACACGCCTGCTGAATATTTGAGATATACCCTACTATTTCATTGATCTCACAGCAGGTGCAGTGAACTTCCCACAATTAAGCAGTTACTTGTAATGCTTGTAATGGAGGGGAAGAGTTGAAGCTAAAATCACATCTTACCTCTAATATAGATTAATCTGATGTTTCTGGACATATTTTCACTAGAACTGACTGCTTTTGTGTATAAATTACGTGTGACCTACAAATTGTTTTAATACTGATTATCTGAACATTTTATTGGAATGGAGATAAACTAGAAATGCCTTCACATAACATTGAATGGCATGTTTGGGGCAAATGTGCAGTAGAATTTGAAGAAAATATTTTTTCATGGATAGTTATGCCACACATCATGCAATATGTTCTAATGACATCTTCAAAATCCTCCTGGTGTTACCTAAGGCACACTTTACAAACAAGGAGATCTCAGTAGCTGCAGCTATCACGTGTCCTTCTCAGGGCACGTCTACACTACAAAGACAATCGACGCTGCCACGGTCGATCTTCCAGGGTTCAGTTTAGCAGGTATAGGATAGACCTGCTAGATTGAACTCAAAGAATGCTCCATCAGTGCCAGTACTCCTGCTCCTCACAAAGAGTAAGAATGCTCCAATTGGCCTCCCTTCTGTGTGAACGGTGCAGAAACGCGATGTAAGATACATCAACTCCAGGTATGTAATTTATTTACCTGGAGTTGCGTATCTAACTTTGACCTTCCCATGTAGTGTAGATCAAGCCTCAGTGTTTACTTCAGAAAATACCATGAAAGTTGCAAACATGAGGGTTATCAACCTGAAAAAACAGTATTTAACTTTCTAAGACTACTAGAAAATTTTAAGGGCTCCTGCTTTATGAAATCTCAGGCTAGGTTAGAATTAAGAAGGCCACTTTATGCCTTCCAGTTCTAGGGGTATGTCTACACTACCCCGCTAGTTCGAACTAGCGGGGTAATGTATGCATACCGCACTTGCTAATGAAGCCCGGGATTTGAATTTCCCGGGCTTCATTAGCATAAGCGGGGAGCCGCCATTTTTAAATCCCCGCTGCTTCGAACCCCGTGTAGCGCGGCTACACGGGGCTCGAACTAGGTAGTTCGGACTAGGGTCCTATTCCGAACTACCGGTACTCCTCGTGAAACGAGGTGTACCGGTAGTTCGGAATAGGCACCCTAGTCCGAACTACCTAGTTCGAGCCCCGTGTAGCCGCGCTACACGGGGTTCGAAGCAGCGGGGATTTAAAAATGGCGGCTCCCCGCTTATGCTAATGAAGCCCGGGAAATTCAAATCCCGGGCTTCATTAGCAAGTGCGGTATGCATACATTACCCCGCTAGTTCGAACTAGCGGGGTAGTGTAGACATACCCTAGGAGATAGGCAATCTCCATTAATTTAATTTAATTTACTAGCACAGAGCTCTGGGGGCACTGAGAGAAAAATGCAGACACAAAAAGGGGATGTTTTGTCTTCAAAGATGATGTGGCAATGGCAGTAAGGTGACATGAATTCACAAGCCACCCCCACATTAGACTCCTGTGGACCTTCTGAGAGAATGTGAACCTGCTGTCCTCTGGTGGAACTGTCTATTCCCTCATCAGAGAATGATGCCGTGACTGCACCTCCCCTCGATGAATGAAATCTGCAGGATGCAACTTTCATTGGCAGAGAGAACTGCCACTTACATGTTTTGAACCAGTATACATGTGCGGCGAGTTATATGGGCTCATGGTGCCCCTGCTCCAGCAATATTCAGAGCCGGGGCCCCTGCTCCACCAATTTTTGGACCTGGGTCTCTCCCCCAGCCCTGCCTAGAGCAGGCCCCGGTCCCCACTTACTAGTGCCCCCGCGCGTCCTCCCACCCCGGCCGCAGAGCATCTGCCCTGGCCCCATCCCTGCCGTCCGCAGCTTTCAGTCCGGCTCCCCCTTGCCGGCGTGTGCTGCTGGCTGCTGCTGCCATGCACAGCGTTTACAGGTGAGCGGGGAGACACTTGGGCGTGACAGGACGTCACGGCCCGGGACTTTAAAACTGCTTGGTGCGGTGTTGCGCCGCACGGCCTAGCTCTGGGTTCAGAGTCCGGGGACTTCTGGGGCCTGAGCGCAGACTCCGGCCCCGCATAGTGGAAGGCAGAAGGGTGGGGAGGGGTAAAACTAGGGGGAAGGAGTGAGAGAGGAAGGGGCTTGTGCGGGGGGGGGGGGGCGGTGGAGAGGGGGAAGAAAGGGGAAAGCACCAAGGGACAGGGTGGAGGAGAGACAAATGCTAGGGGGCCAAGTGCAGACAATGAGGAAAAGGGCAGGAGGGGAGGTGTCTGTGGGAGGGGGACAGGGTGATGCTGGGAGAGGAGAGAGTAAGGGCATTGGGGGCTAGAGGGGGGAGGGAGAGGTGCTGGGAGAAGGTTTGAAAGACGGGGTGGGCATCAGAAAAGTGGGGATGGAGCAAGTCATGTGTGAGGGCACAGAGGGGCATGAGGGAAATGGGGGTAGAGAGTGGTGAGGGGGTGGGCATCAGGGAAAAAGAGGGCAAAGGGAGCAGGGGCAGTGAGGGAAGGGGGAGGCACCAAGAGGGTGCAGGGGTAAGGGAAGGTGCAGGTGCCAGGGAATTCTGGGGGTGAAGCAGACGGGCAGACACCTGCAGGGGAGGGACCAGCACCAGAGGAGAGAGGCAGGGAAGGTGTGTAGAGGGAGGTGTTAGAAGAGGGGATGAGGAGGGGCAGCTCACATGATCAGAGTGGGGCTACTGGGGGCAGAGAAGGACTGGTGGAGGGGGGCAGGTCGCAGGAGGGCTGAGGGTAGTGAGAAGGGCAGGAGTCAGGAAAGCAGAGGAGGGTGAGGAGTTGGGGGGCAGCAGGCACTAGGGGAGCTGATGGAGCAAGGGGAGGAGACATGGCAGCAGAGAGAAAAGGTAAAGGTTTATAAAATATTTATTAATAACTTGGGTGCCACAGTGGCACATCCAAACAAGCCACATGAACTCAGTACTGGTGCACAACACAAAATTCATTCTGCTCATGGGAGGAAACTCTTAGGCTATGTTTACACTGGTGGCTTCTTGCACAAGAACATCTTGCACAAGGGTTCTTGTGCAAGAAGTCTTGCGCAAGAACACATCCACACTGCCATGTGTGAGCTGTGCTTTTGTGCAAGAGCATCCATGGCAGTGTGGACGCGCTCTTGCGCAAGAAAGCTCCGATGGCCATTTTAGCTATAGGGGTTTCTTGCACAAGAAATCCCCGCTGAGCATCCACATTGCCCTCTTGCGCCATAGAACTTACACCTGTTAGAAAAGAGCATAGCTCTTGCACAAGACACCCTCTCTTACCACGCTATACTGTAAATTTCCTTGCACAAGAGCAGGCGGGCAGTGTGGATACTCTGTGGGTTCTTGTGCAAGAATGGCTGTACTTGCGCAAGAAGCCATGAGTGTAGACATAGCCTTAGAGGGGACACTTCCCCCAGCCTCTTTGCCCCCGAGTTAATGTCACACATATTGGGTTAATGCAATTGCAGGACAGTTGCATGAGGGGGGTTTGGTGGGGGCCAAACTAATCCCTGTTGGTAGGAGGATGGTGGGAAAAGTTCTTTGAGAGGGGTGACATGACACCTTTTATTTCTGGTCATGTGTTCATCTTGCCCTGAGTATGTTACCTCCAGAGGCCTGGTTAACAGGGGTCAGGGGGCGTGCTTAATGGGGGTCAGGGGCGTGGTTAACGGGGGTCAGGGGTGTGGCTAATGGGGTGAGGGCGTGGTTAACAGGGGTCAGGGGTGTGTGGCTAATGGGCCACCACCAAAAATTATACAAACCTGCCGACCCTGCCAGTATAGGCTTAATCTGATCTCTTTGGTAGACTCTAAACATTAAAGTTTGGAATCTAATGGATCATTATATTTTGTGAGACTTCAGATTTCTGGTTTAATATTCTACTCATGTTCCCTATGACTGCAACCCACTATGGAGAATAACCTGATTGGGTCACTGGAGATATGACTGCCACTCTTTTCATACAAAAGTTTGATTGTTCCTCCAAACAAATAAAATAATTTATTATACTCTACAAAATTCAAAAGTATTCTGGTGGTATATGTTCAAAGTGGTTCATGCCAACTGTAGCTATGTGACTCCTATTATGGTTACACCCCACATACATTTTTTATAATAATTCTATAATAATCAGTGCAACTCAGTGGGCCTAGAACATAAAAAGGAGGGAAAGAAAAATAAATTTTTAACTGTTGAAACCCTGGATAATTGAAATGAATTATGTATAAAACAGGAATTAGTCAGGACTTCTACTCTCAGCTAAAATTGAATTCAACTTGATTTTTGTGTATTCTCACACTACAGCACTTGCTATTTTAGCTGGGACTGGAAATATGAGTCACTGAAATGCTAAAAGAAAGGCTGTTCTAGCAGTTTTTCTGTCCCTCTGATGCTAGCAAGCACTGAAACCGCACAAGAAAGCAAAGACTTGTTATATTTCTGATTGAAGAAACTCTGGTAAGCTTTAAATAAGCACCCCCAAATTTATCCACCTTGACTATTTGGACCTCAGAGTTTTATCTATCACTGGTGTCTTAACTCCTGCGGCCATATTCTTCAATCCAGCCAATAATGAGTGTAACAGCTAACATTTTCATGGCCTTTAACTAGCATTGTCAGCTACAAGTACATTTATTTTCTAAGTGTACAATGAAAATGCACTAGTATTGATTAGCTGCTCCTGAGGGCTTAAAAAGAAAACTTATTCCATTTATCTATATTCTATTCTGTTTACCAGTTTGGCAAAGACATCCTATATTGATAAAGTGAATATAGGCCTTATAGAATAATAGATTAAGATTTTTCCACCCTCTCCAATATAGTTTCTATATTTGGACTCTTTAGGGTCTTCCTGCATTCCATAAATTGTTATTGTCCACAACAGCTCTTTGCTGCACAATTTCACAGAACATATAACACGATACTTTCCTAAGTACAGGAAGTATGAATTGTGTGTATGTATTCTCTCTCTCTCTCCCTTAGGGTATGTCTGCACTGCAGGCTTCTTGCACAAGAACTGTTTTGCGCAAGAGTACTTGAGCAAAAGTTATTGTGCAAGAGTGCATCCACAGTGCTCAAAGCACATTGCAAAAGTAAAGCGCTTTTGCATAAGAGAGCATCCACACTGGCGGGATGCCCTTGTGCAAAGACCTCCTCCCCAGAACCACTTTGGACAGGGCAAAAGGGCACCAGTACCTTCTAGGGGTACTTTGGGGCCTCTGGTAGGGACTGAAAGCTGTAGCAGTGCCTGTTGTGGTTGCCCTCAGCCTATTTGGACACCACAGCTTGTGCCCTTGTACCTTTGGGGACTTGTCACTTCTCCTTGCTGTGCCATGGAGCCAGGGATGGCCCTGTACCTACTCTGGCCCCACACAGCCATTTTGGAGTGTGTGCAGCTGCTGCTCCATGCTGCCTTGCTACTCCTGCATGAGCTTGAAGCCGAATGCAATCGGGACTCCCTCTCCCTGGATGCGGCAGCTTCGCTGTGGCATACCTACCTGACCATGGAGAGGCGATACTGGAGACTCAACACCTGTTCCGACTGGTGGGACCGGCTGGTGCCAGAGCAATGGGACGACCAGCAGTGGCTCCAGAACTTTTGGATGCGGAAGTTCCTGGAGCTGTGTGGCTGGCTCTCCTCTGCGCTCCTCAGGCGCGACATCCTGCTGCTGCCCGCCATCGTAGGGTACATCTACACTGCATCCCTAATTCGAACTAGGGATGCAAATGGAGACAACCGAAGTAGTTAATGAAGCGGGGATTTAAATATCCCGCGCTCCATTAACGTGATCTCGCTGGCGCGCTTCGGTTGTCTCCATTTGCATCCCTAGTTCAAACTAGGGATGCAGTGTAGACGTACCCCCAGTGAATAAGAGGGTTGCCATCGCCCTGTGGAAGCTGGTCACCTGAGACAGCTACTGCTCAGTGGCACACCAGTTCGGGGTGGGCAGGTCCACAGTGGGTGCTGTCTTGATGCAGGTAAGGCCCTCAGGGGAAGGAAGGGGGGCTGCAGTCCCTGCCTGGGGAAAGGGAAGACTCCAGGCTGGGGAAGGGGGGGGGTGAGAGAAGAGTGGGGTGAGAGAAGCTGGTGGGCTGGTGGGCTGGTGGGCTGGTGCCATCCCTCCCTCACATAACCCTTCTAGAGGGGGAAAGGGAGGGGGTCTGCAGCAAGGTGGCCCTGGCATAGCTGGGGAGAGAGGGCATCACAGGGGGGCAGGCACCCCCCCAAGGGCTCATGCACCTGCCCGGTCTCATTCTGTGTGTTCTCCTGTGTTTCTGTGTGCCCTTCTGCAGGTTGTCACAGCCATCAACGACATCCTGCTCAAGACGGTCATCTGCCTGCGGGATATGGACGCAACCGTGGCTGGCTTCACTGCCCTGGGGTTCCCCAACTGTGGGGGAGCCATGGATGGGACCCACATCCCCATATGGGCACTGGAGCATCGAGCAGCCCACTTCATCAACTGGAAGGGATATTTCTCAATGGTGCTCCAGGCCCTC
The DNA here is from genome assembly GCF_052426305.1 of Pelodiscus sinensis. Lineage (NCBI taxonomy): Eukaryota > Metazoa > Chordata > Testudines > Trionychidae > Pelodiscus > Pelodiscus sinensis. Next base: position 36,792,737 of record NC_143058.1, read on the forward strand.
ATGGGCCACCGAGGCCGCTTCACAGAGATTTATGTGGGCTGGTCGGGAAGGGCACATGATGCCCACATCCTAAGAAACTCCAGCCTGTGAAACAGGCTGGAGGTGGGCACTTTCTTCCCCCAGTGGGAATTTATGGTTGGGGACATCTGCATGCCACTGTTCATCATGAGGGACGTGGCCTACACCCTCATGCCGTGGCTGATGCGGCCGTACACCAGACACATAGACCCTGGCTGGGAAGGATTCAATCTTTACCTGAACTGGGACCACAACTAGGTGGAGTGCGCCTTCGGACAGCTCAAGGGGAGATTCCATTGTCTGCTCACCTGTCTTGACAAGGGCAAGCAAAACATCACGGAGGTTGTTGCATCATGTTAAGTGCTGTACAACATAGTGGAGTGGAACAGGGAGACCTTCTTCCTGGGGTGGATGGCAATCAAGGGCTGTGTGTTCAAACAGCCCCAGACAGCCTTCATCTGGCAGGCGCACCATGATGGGGTGTGCATCCGAGATGCCCTCAGGGAGATGCTCTCCCACAGTAGGGTAGCTTCTGTCTGGTGTCAACATCTGCCTCCCATCCCCAACCCTTCCCTCTCCACCTTCCCTCACCTCCCAATAAACACAACTGTTTTTGTTTAAACAACAATAAACTGTATTTATTTACATGGGGACAAAGGGTGTGCAGTGAGAGGAGCTCTGAACTGGGAGGGGGAGGAGGAAGGGACTCTCAACTGGGAAGGGGAGTTATTGCTGGGAGGGGTGGCATCTGTGGGTGCAGAGCATCGGCACCCTTCAGCCCAGGTTGGGGCAGGCAGCACGGGGAGGTAGGCAGGACAGGGTGTAGCAGGAGGGGCCATGGGCATGTCAGGGAGGGTGGCAGGATGGGGCAAGGCCTTGCCATAGTGCACAGCATGGCCAATGTGCGAGGTCAGCACAGCGATGCTGTTGCATATACAGTCGCAGCAGTTGAGGAACTGGCCCCACACCTACTGCCGCCACTCCTGGTCAGCCCACAGCTTGATGCTGACCGCCTCCCCCGTCGTCTCCACGGCCTGCACGTGACACCCGAGGAGCTGGTTGCGTTGCTTGGCCTGCTTGCCTGGGTGGTTGGTGACGCCGCTGCAGGGCTGAAGGGTCCCTCACTCCTGGGTGGTCCTGCTGCAGAGAACACAGATAACGGCGAGGCTGTTAGGGGACATCTAAACTACATGCCTTTGTCATCAGAGGCATGTAGATTTGTTGTTTTGGCAAAGGCAAATGAAGCCGCGATTTAAATGATCGCGGCGTCATTTAAATTTACATGGCTGCTGCGCTGAGCCGACAAACAGCTGATCATCTGTTTGTCTTCTCAGCGCGCTAGTCTGGATGCTCCCCTGTCGACATCAAAGCCCTTTGTCGGCAGCCCCAGTAAACCTCATCCCACGAGGAATAACGGGGCTGCTGACAAAGGGCTTTGATGTCAACAGGGGAGCGTCCAGACTAGCGCGCTGAGCAGACAAACAGATGATCAGCTGTTTGTCGGCTCAGCACGGCAGCCATGTAAATTTAAATGAAGCCACGATCATTTAAATCATGGCTTCATTTGACTTTGCCTATGTGTCTAATCTACATGCCTCTGATGACAGAGGCATGTAGTCTAGACACAGCCTTCGTCAGCCATACCCACAGTGTCCCTGAGCCCCATGCCTTCCTCCCTGAGCCTCACGTGACACCACACTCTGTGGCTTGGGCCCAGTCAGTCCCCTGTGTGTGTGTTCACATAAAGGACTAGCTCAAAATCCTGGGACTGAAGTGATCCTCTGTGGATTGTAACCCTTGGGAGACATCACTGTGAATGAAGACCTTGTCTGTGTTCTAGCCACTTGTCATGCTGTGTCTGTCTGCGTAGCACTGTGTACACTCCCTCCCCAAGGTAGAGCACATGGCTTCCACTTTTCTCACTGTCTGTGAGCATACACCATTGATGCTGTAGTCATGTTTGAGTAAACATTCACATTGCATGGGAGCAAGTGTGGCAGACAAGGTTTGGGTTATCGGATTGCTGTCATTGATTTCCTTGGAGACGCAGCCAGGGCTACTTGGGAGTGCACCATCCCTGCAGCAAGACTCAGTGGTCCAGATGCCCGGGCTGCCCACTTCCCTGCTCCCCGTCCCCCAGCCCTCAGGCAAGCAGCCCAGGGAAGTGTGTGGCCACCATGGGGGGATTCCTGTGGGGGGCAGCAGAGGAGTCAGGAGCAGCCTGGAGGCTCCGTAGGGGCCCCGCTCACAGGGCTAGCTTACTGTGCTTTTCCTAGGAGCAGCTGCTGTGTCACACGGGCAGGCATGGCTGTCTGTGTGTGGCACCCTTCGGGATGTGTGGGGTATGGCCTGTGCCCTTGGGGCTTGGCTGCTTCCAGCTGGCATCCTCCCTTCCCTGGGCAGGACGTGTGTGAGCAGCAGGGTCACAGGCATGCCTTGGATCTGCCTGCCACATCCACATGCCACACAGTCAGGCTGCACGAGGTTGCAAGTTCTGCGTACTGCTGCACAGTGTGCAGCTTGAACTGCCTGAGTGACACTCCCCCCCTTGCCGGGCACCCGGCTCCCCTGCCCTTGTGAGTGAGAACCGCAACACTCACCGGAGGATCTGTCACTGCTCTCCGACAAGTTCCAGGAAACGTCCCAGCTGCTGGGCACTGGCTCAAGGTGGAGGGTGATGGTGCTGGTGTGGTCCTCTCCCTTGTCCTCTGATGCAGTGGTCAGGTTGCCCTCCTCCTCCAGGTCAGGTGGCTTGACCACTGGGGTGTGCAGTCTGGTATCAACCACCAGTGAGGGCCCTTGGACCACTATCTCCCCCAGGGTGGCATGCAACCAGTTGTAGTGGAGCAGGTGTCGGCTCCTGCCCCCCTGCCCTCAAAGGCCCTGACATAGCCAAGGCGCAACTCCTTGAGCTTGGCCCGGATCAGTTCAAGGGTCCGGGCCAGGTGCCCCTGCTCAGCCAGTGCCTGGGCCACATGGCTGAAGATGCTCGTGTTGTGTTGCCAGGGCAGGGGGTTGTGGAAGGATTCCTCCTGCACCCTAAGATCCAGGAGGGCCTCCACCTCAGCCCTGGACCAGCATGGGGCTCGCCGCTTGCTGCTCCTCTGGGCCTGCAGGGAGCCCTGGGGTGGCAGCTGCAGGCCCAGAGGGTGCAGGTTCATGGGTTGGCTCTGGAGCAGACATATGGGGTCTCCTGGGTGCAGCAGGCAGAGCCATGGGGTGGACAGCTGCCAGCTATGCTGCTGCTGCCACGCAGCATCTGCAATGTGCCTGTGCCTTTAAGGGGGGGAGGGAGTCCGGCAAGCAGGAAGTAGCACGCTGTGAGTGTGGGTACAGAGTGTCCAAATGGCCATCTGCTTTTTTTCCTGGGAAGCCAGTTCTTTCGCACAAACTCCCTGCTGCCTGTCCACACTGCCCTCTTCTGCAAGAAGCCCTCTGTTCCGATGCTTTACTGTAAATTTACTTGTGCAAGAATGCACATGCAGTGTAGACACTCCACACGTTTTTGCTCAAGAACAATTGTTCTTGCTCAAGAAGCCTGCAGTGTAGATGTAGCCCTACTGTATATTTTTATGCAGGGACACACACACACACACACACACACACACACACACACACACAGACTCTGTGCTCGGGCACAGGAGTGGAGGGACACTGGCCACTTCTATAGTTCCTGTAACATCTCCCAAATTCCAGGGAACACATAGACTGCTTTTTCTTGCTTTCCTCCTCCTTCCCGCAGATCATGGGCCAATCCCCACTCTGCACCGAAGGGTATGTCCACTGAAGGACCAATATATTTATCCTGTTCTGATGAGATTATGTTCACTCCAGGCAAAATCTCTCTAGTCACACTCCTGAACTTGTGCACTCCTCAGTTTCACATACAAAAGGCTAGGGTACAAAAGCAATGAATGTTTATCCTATGATTTGCCAGACTTTCAATCTACCGTACACAATGCTCTTAAGAGTCTGGCTCATCCTGCCCCAGGCAGATTTGCTTTGTATATATATTTCAGCAGATTAAAGCAAATGTCCTTCAAAGTGGGCCAAATTTGCAGAGTGCTCAGCTTGGCTTCAGTTACACAATATGTACCCAGTGCTGGCAGAAGTTAGCACAGGCATACACAGATGCTTACAAACAAAAGGAGCCAGCATATATTTATATGTATGCAGATGGAAACCACGTTTGGAAAAGCAGTAGATACCAAAGACAATGTTTGCTTCTGCCCAAATTGTAAAAATAAAGTCAAAGGTCCTTCATATCTCACTTTGACATTTTGTATATATGTGTGAAAAAGTTGCCACAGAGAAAGGCAATATGAAAAGATAAGGACCTGGAACATAAATTAGTGGGTACTTAGTAGCATAATCACATATAATTTACCACTCCATGTATTTTGCACCGGCCAGCAATTCAGAGAGTTTGTTGAGGAATGAAAAGCTACACAAAATAAGTCATTGCCAGGAATCACTAATGTAGAGTCATTGTGGTCACTGGGCTGAAATTAAGTAAAGCCCCAGCCATGATAAAATAAAAGACTTCATCCCACCATTGCTAAATGGTAAAAGTTTGGAGTATAATATGGCATTTTAGGAGAAGCTTAGCAGTATCAATACAACTATGACTTTTACACCTAGCACATGGATAATAATAGAATTACAAAGCACAAACCTGATATTGGAAATATCGAAATCATTTATGATGTACAAGGTTTCAGAATAAATAATGTGGAAAATGAATGTAATAGAATTATAACATAGACTAGGAATTCAGAAAACAAAGAGTATTGGATTGTAAACAAGTATTGGATTGAAATCCTACCTGGGTAACCTTTTCTGTTACATTGTGCGTTCGATCTTTCACTTTGGGTGCAATAATTGTTTTCTCTGAAGAAGGAGGCGATGAAGATTTTTTTTCACTTTTGATATCTGAAAAGTTCAGGGTGAGTTGAGGAATTTTGTTGATGGTGCTATATTTGTTGAGGTTTGAATCTGATGTGGATCCCAAAAGACTTGACTTGATATGATTGAAAGGCCCTAAAAATTGAAAAGCATACTTAATATTTGACAAATGGAGGGAACTAAAGAAGATGTCCATTAATTTGCTCTTGGATGTGCATAGACAGTTTCCTTTGTCCATTACCTACAGTACTGTACACAAAATCAATAGATAAACCATGTAAATAGATGCTGTGTACATCTAGCTCTAAAACTTCGGAGCCACTTAGGTTTTCTACTCACAATATAAGTTGGAAATATAGGCTAATCTATACTGTTTGTTTTTTGCAGAAGAGGAAATGCAAATGAAGTGCTCATTTGCAAATCTTGCACTCTCATTTACATATTCTCTTCTGATCCTTTTTGCATAAGAGGTTTTTGCAAAGAAAACTGCAGTGTAGATGGGGCCATTTTTCGGAAAAAAACCCTTTTGCGTAAGATCCCTTATTCCTCAAAAAATAAGGTTTATAGGATCTTGCACAAAAGGGTTTTTTTTTTCAGAAAAATGGCCCCGTCTACACTGTGGTTTTTTTTTTTGCAAAAACCTCTTCTGCAAAAAGAATCGGAAGAGAATATGCAAATGAGAGCACAAGATTTGCAAATGAGCGTTTCATTTGCATTTCCTCTTCCACAAAAAATAAACAGTGTAGACATTCCCATAGTGTCCTTACTTTACATATAAAAGTGAAAGAAGGACACAGAAACTGATTTTATACAGGAATGGCTATTCTGTGTGGGTGTTTAAGAGCGTTAGTCTTCAGCCTTGTGATTCACTGGACAGCCAAGTCACAAGGTTATTTTGCTATTACTAGGTAAACATCTGTGAGGTTTATGTCTGTAAAATGATAAATTATAAAAGCGGAGCATATTTTTGTAAATCAAGTAATTTTGAATACTTTCTCAAAATCCTGCTTATTAAATTATTTCAGGTATTTTAGACAAGAGTCAATTATCCTAGTGCAGATATGATGTAAAATTATTTGACATCCATCAGCAAAATAATTACAGTGGAGATGGAGAAAAGGTAGCAATTTGAATGCCAAAAGCTGAAGTGATTTTACTAAAAACAAGTATTTATTTACCTCTCTACAATATTTTATAACGTGTCTCAATTCATTCCCTTCATTTAATTAATCAGTTTGACATCCAGGTCCCTTACCATGATGCATCTATTGTGATGTCCTAATACTTAATGCCTGTGGTGTTTTTATTTGCATATAGATTGTAAATCTCTTTTTTTTTCATTCATGGGACCAGGACTACAACAGGGAGAGAAAATGGTACTAGTTTTCAATCACTACTCTCAGTCTTAATTGTTTTCATTTAAGTCTATTCCATAGAGGCTCAATTTACTATTACAGCATTCTCAACACACTGTGTCTTACTTATATAATTTGTTTTTTGGTCATTTGGCCAATGTTATAATCTGATCTGCTTCAATAGTGCTTCATTATCAGATGGCAATGGCCCAGTATACAGAGATTCTAAATAAAATGAGATTCATAACTGATTCTATGGAATAATTTTAAATATATACAATTAGTTAAAATCATCCATGATAAATCACTACTAGAGACAAAAAGAAATATACCTGGGGTGAATTTGATCAAATAAACCATAAGTATAACTACTAAAATAATTTTAGAACTGTTGATTGAATTGAAGTATTCATTAATATATGGTCTACATTTTGTTTTTTAGGCACCCAACAATGGCCTCAAATCTGAAATACTTTCTGTATTTTTACTCAGACATGATACAGGCCATGTCTACACTAAGGGTGTGTCTACAGGGTTTTGTTGACAAAAGTGGACTTTTGTTGACAAAACTATACTGTATCTACACTACCGCCGAGTTCTGTTGACAGTAATGCGGCAGTTTTGTCGATGGCGTTAAACCTCATTCTACAAGGAATAACGCCTTTTATCGACAGAGTTCTGTCGACAAAAAGCACTATTGCATCCACACTGTGCTTTTTCAAAAGAGAGCATCTAGACTCTCTGTCGAAAAAGCTGCTTGCTTTATTGACAGAACTGGCTGTAGTCTAGACGCTCTTTGTCGATAGAGGCTTTGTCGACAGTATCTGTCAACAAAGTCTCTGTCAACAAAAGCCTGTAGTCTAGATGTACCCTAAGGCAGAAGGTCGAATTAAGATTCACAACTCTAGCTGTGTTAATTATGTAATTGGAGTCGATATAATTTGATTGAAGTTTCTGCACCATCCCCACAGCAGAAGGCCGACAAGAACAAATACTCCCGTCAGTTTTCCTTACTCCTCACAGGAGTACTGGAGGCTGATGGGGGCACTCTCTGAGTTCAGTTTGGTGAGTCTTTACCAGATCAGCTAAATCGAACTGCGGAAGATCAATTATGGTAGTGCTGATTTTCTCTGGAGTGAAGACTTGTCCTTAGACAAAGATACTATTGACTTCCACCGAATAAGGGGCTTAGGACTTGACCCATATGAATATTATGAAATATTCCTGTAAAACCTCTTATATCCGTGAACTGCTTTTCAAGAAGTATTATTACAATTGTCATTCTCTACAAATGACTGGGAAAAATAAGACTTCCTGTCAAATTCCATATACCTTTCAGAGTCTTGTGTTATTTTAGTAAGATTCATAATAGCTGTTCAGAAATAACTACAGTAAAAGTCAAATGCTTCATGAAATGGATGTCCATTATAGTACTTTATAGTGTCTTTACAGTACTACTGCATAGAGGCAGTTGAGTCCATATAGCTGACCATTACTCTACATTCATCTTGTAAAAATGTGCTCGGTACACAATATTTTTTTAAAGAGGGGAACTTTAAAGAAGTCTAGAGATCAAATTCATTATCCCTTACTGAGACATGGCTTTATTTCTTTGATTAGCTCTTTGATTATTGATTTACTAGAGACTTAGTGATTCCTCTCTAAAGTATTACAGCCTATGATAAATACAACACTACCTTTTCCCCTTTGGCTTCAAAAAAGATAGTTCAGAGTTTAAAATATCTTATTGACAATGAGTTAATAATGTTACTTCTTTAAAAGACATTAGTGGGTTAATCCCAAATCTCTGGTTTGTAGTGACTGAAAATTATTCCCAACTGTGAGTTGCTCTGTGCTTATTTCCTAGTAGACAGATGTCCGTACCAGGGAGAGGAAAAAAACAAAAGAAAAAAAACCCAAAATACCAACACAACTGACACTAATTGGCCCCTTGTTGACAGTTTCAGCAGAGAGGCGAGGGATTGAATAAACATGGAGAATGAAATATCCCTCCACCCCGCCCCAAAGGAAATCCCTCTAGATCGGGTGTAAGGCTCATTGGTGTTGCACTGTCACTGCTTATGCTGTACCTGTTCTGTAGATTAATTGAGGACTTCATTCTCCTGTGATGTCAATCCATCATATTTTACCAGCAATAAATTCACGTACAAAACTTGTTTTACAGAAAAAGACACTGCACTATATTTAAAACTCTACTGACATACACAAAAAGCAAATGTAGTGACTTTGTTATCCACTGGTGATGAATTGCTTACAGAATTTAGCTCATGCACTACATGCAGTTTAGTAAGGAGACATTTTATTAGGTACACAAACTTTTCCAGCATGCATGAAATCATGAACCAAAGAGTTCCCAAATTTAGCTACAAATATTACAATTAAATTCAGTTTTCTGATGCATTGTTCAAGAAGTGTTTTCCAGAACTGGAGGAAAGAAATATGGAATTAAATTTAAATGGCATATAGGCACAGCTCAGCCACCTTTTCCTGTCATTGTTCTGGTGAATAGAAATTATTTCTGAATACTAGTGTCCATGATTCAGATTTATTTCAATGTGAAATTGGCAATGAACTTCATGCATGCCCATTTGGATACTACAGTAAGCTTGAAACCATACCCCCTGCCATCCAGGAGCGTGAAACTAGTTTTAAGGAGACAAAAGAGGAATAAATGAAGAGACTGCCACATGGGTCCTGATGACTATTTAATGTTCTTTACTTGTAAGTTGGTAACTGAAATAGAACTAAATGCCTCCTAACTATTGATTGTTCATTAAAGATCCAATTCTACACTCATTTAATAGACAAAATTCGCAGGGACTTTTTGCCTGTTTAAAGACAGCATCACTAAATCAGCTAAATCTCTCTTTCTCTTTCACTCTCTTTCTGTTAACAAACATTTAAGAAGAACAGGCATAATTATTATTTAACCATTCCTTCACGTCTTCCAATGGGTGGAAGCTAATGCAGTGGCTTTAGCTGGGGGACTAATTATGTCTCCAACAAACTAAAACAAAGATCATTTCAGTAATGTACCTGGCCCTATAGAGGTCAGCATGAGAATGTTGCATTTATACATTTCATACAGCAGGCAAGTTAACATGCCAAACAGTGTGGCAGCTGAAGAACTAGGTGATACCTTTTATACCCATACATTACCTTTGACATTGCGACCATTGTCTGGTTTTCAGCATAATAAGAATAAAGAAGAAAAGAGAAAAGAAGAAAACTAAAATCTGCATCAGAGAATGCATAGTATATTGGTTACAATATATAATTGACTGGAATTACAATACTTTTGCATCAAATTAATTTCTTATTAAGATGAGATCATTTTGATAATTCAGTGATTATGATCAATAACCTTTAAAACACCAGGGGTAGATGCTTTGCTGTTGTAAACTATCATAGCCCCATAGTGGAACTGTGAAAATTTATAGCAGTGAAAAAATCTCCACCATATGTCTTACCTCAGTACAAAAAATCTAATACCTTTCCCCCAGAATATGCTAATGTTGACGTTGTTCCTCCAACACTGCACTTTGAAGACAAATACTATCATTCCATGAAAAGAAAAAATAGTAAATTTTAATTAAATTAGTACTGGAAGGCCAGATTTGCAACGATATTTAGGACCTAAAGATGCAGAAAGGCACATAGGGTGAGATTCACAAGGGGAAGATAGGCATCCCACTGTTTCTTTTGGCTCCTGAATCAACATTTAGGTACCACCAGCATTCATAAAATCCCTGCTGAAGTGCCGCTGAACCCTTCAGGTGCCTAAAACTCTAGACACCTAAGTTTCCATTGTTAATGTTCCTGGGGCACCTACATTTTGGCAGCTGGATAGGCACATAGTCCTAACGCACCAAGACTATGTCTACACTGGCGGCTTCTTGCACAAGAAAATCATGCACAAGGGTTCTTGTGCAAGAATTCTTGCACAAGAAAACGTCCACACGGCCATACAGGAGATGTGCTTTTGCGCAAGAGCATCCATGGCAGTGTGGATGCTCTCTTGTGCAAAAAAGCTATGATGCCCATTTTAGCCATAGGGCTTTCTTGCACAAGAAATCCCTGCCGAGCATCCACACTGCCCTCTTGCACAAGAGCTCCTGCGCAAGAGGGCTTACCCCTGTTAAAAAAGAGTGTAGCTTTTGCACAAGAAGCCCCCTCTTACCACACCATACTGTAAATGTCCTTGCGCAAGAGCAGGTAGGCAGTGTGAAAGAGCTGCAGATTCTTGCGCAAGAATGGCCATACTTGCGCAAGAAGCCACGACTGTAGACATAGCCCAAATGTCTAGGCACCTCAATCATGCCTAAGCCCCATCAAGATTCACAAATTGCCACTTGGGCTGGATACAGTGTGTGGGCTCTAGACATGCCTAAATCCACATAAAACAGCCAGAGATTGTGGTGCTTGTGCTTCTCTCTTTCTATGTCCCCCATCCTTTTATAACTTCTAGCCCACAGGTTAGAACATTCACATGGGAGGTGAGAGACCCAGGTTCCACTGGTGATACTTAGATCACATTTCTCCTCTCAGCATTTCCTTCTGGCTAGTTTGGGGGGAGGAGGGAATCCCTGCTCAGAATTTTGGGCTTTTATGATTCCTGTTCTTAGGCACTTCATTCTCTCCTTGTGTTGTACAGGAGCCTAACACTTTCCTCAAGGTGTAGAGTGTTGTAATTTCTAAGTACCCCTTGTGAATCCCAGTCTAACCTCCTCTGATCTCAGTGTGAGTTTGTTAGTTAGTGGTTTTGAAATTTCTACTGGGAGCCTTGGTGCTTAACTCAGTCTTGTGTATCATATTGCTGTTCCTGTGATTTTCTATATAAATAAAAGTGAGGCACTATATAAATAATAGTGGGGAGGAGGGATACCTCAGTGGATTGAGTATTGGTCTGCAAAACCCAGGGTTGTGAGCTCAATGCTTGAAGAGGCCATTTAGGGATGTGGGGCAAAATCTGTCAGGGATGGTACTTGGTCCTGCTGTGGAGGCAGGGGACTGGACTCAATGACCTTTCAAAGTCCTTTCTAGCTCTAGGAGATAGGCATCTCCATTCACTTTAAAATTTAGATGCTCAATCTCACAATGCCCAAATCCCTTATAGATCTGGGTCTAAGTGCCCATGTACATCTTTAGGTGCCTACAAATATCTTTAAGAATGTGGCTCATAGGACCTAATCCAAATCCATTAAAGTGAATGAAAATATTCCTACAGACTTCCTTTGGATCAGCCCTTTAGTGCAATCAGTTCTCCAAACTGAATGAATATAATATCAGAGATAAAATTAGTATTGTTATATTTTGTCCCTGATCCTTTAGTCTGGCAAAATATCCATTCACTTCAATGGCAGTTTTCTTTGCCTAATACAGAGGTGAGCAATAAAACAGTGGTGGTTAGGCAAAGTTAGCCCCTGGGAGTTGTTGGAAGTGGCACAGACTGGGACACCACATTCTGTAGCTCCCATTGGCTGGGAACGGCGATCTGCAGCCAACAGGAGTTGCAATTGTCTGTACCTGTGGAGGTGTAGGTAAATATAGCAGCAGCACCTGTCAGGGGCTAAATCTGATGGACTGGATCCAGCCCATGAGCCAGTATTTGTCCACCCTTAGCCTAATGATTAAAGAAAAACAATCTACTATATTACAGAAAAAAATGTTTTAAAAGTAGATTAGTAGTTACAGTTCAGAATTAAAATATTAGTGCTGAAATAAGACTGGATTCTTTCAAGACTTACAGAAAAATATATCTAATGCTTTAAGTTTTTATTGGGGCTGAAAGAAAGGCCAATTTTTATCATTGCATTTTAAAATTTCAGGTTTCATGTGTGCAAAATTTCACATTTTAGTGACATTTGCTATTTGGGATTTTCATGTCAAAATGTGTAGAATCTAAAAATTTCACAGTGGGACTGGACTTTGACCATATGACATTTTGAATGCCAAAATTCTAAATTTTACTAATCTGGAAGTTTTGTTTAAAAATACGAGTTCTATTTTCATAATTAAAAATGACCTATTTTTTTCTGAGAAAAGTCTGATTGTTGGAAGCAAAATCTCAATACTGAGCAGTGAGAACATTTTCAAAGGATTACAATGAAGGTAAATTATCCCTTACCCCCATACAGAGGTTATTTTAATATATTATTTTAAAATTTTTATTTAAAAATATTTATTTTAATTTTTTAAAAATATTTGTTTAAAAATTTTGCAGTTCCTAAGGGCTTAATCTTGGTATCCTGGTAAATAAGCCTCATTCATCTAAGAAGCTGCATTGATTTCACTGCATAATGGAACCCCACCATTTCTAAACTGTTAGTTGCTGTAGTAGAAACAACATTCTTAAAAAAAAAAAGAGTGCAGTTGTGTAACATAAACATGAGGCGATAGTCATACATGGCAGTTCTCCACTAAAACACTGCTTCATAAAAGTGGGGTTCCATATTCTGTGAGTGTCATTGATTTCCATATCAAAGTGATTTCATCAGCAAGTGAAATTGGGTCAGGTCATGAACCCTTGATCCAACTCCATTAGGCCACTGGAACAGTGCAAGGGATGGAAAACTACCAAGCCAGACACCTGAATGGAGACTGGCTTTGCAGTCCCCTGGATATAGGTATCACACCTAGATCATAGTGAAGTGCACTCAAATTAATTTTGAAAGCCACACTGCCATTTTTACAGAATTACCTTTCAGCACAGAATTGCATTTTAAAGCAAGGTTACAACTGTAGTGTCCATATTTTGACATATATACTGATAAATAGCTGAATCACATGAAATAATGGTTGGTACTCTCAATGACCCTTGCCATCTCTTGGGGTATGTCTACACTGCAAAGTTTTTCTGGAAAAACACCTGTTTTTCCAGAAAAACTACACTTATGTCCACACCGCTATTACATTCTTTTGACAGAAAGTCAAATGGAGGGTATTTCCAACAGTGATAAATCTCTTTCTGTGAGGAAGAAGCCTTTTTCCAAAAAAGCTTTTTCAGAAAAAGGTGTGTGGATGCAGAAGAGAATGGTTTTTTGAAAGAAGAGGCCTCTAGGAAAAAAGCCACTCTGTCCACAGTAATTGCAATTGAAATGTGAGATAGCATCCAATCAATGTGGACACTATCTTTTGAAAAAGCAGATCGCTTTTTGGTTGTGCTTTTGCTGTGTAGATGCTTTCTTTTGAAAAAGTTTTTCTGGAAGATCGCTTCCGGAAAAGCTTCTTCTGAAAGAAGCTTGCAGCCTAGATGTAGTCTTGTAAAAAAATTTGAACCAAGGTGAATTAGTGCAGTTCCCACCAAACTAAATTACCTTATTCTACTTCTCTTGGAATCCTATTAAACAGGTTCTATTAATAGTTTTCAGATTGAGGAAATGTGAACATTTTTTAATCTGAAGGCAATTTCAATCAGGATTTCTATAAAAAATACTTCATTATTAAGGATTTATAAACACACGGAATAGAGAAAAGCAATGTATTAGCCCATGGCTTCGTCTACACAGCTTCCCTCTTCTGCAAAAACCTATGCAAATGAAGCGCATATTTGCATATTGCCACGCGTTATTTGCATAATTAATTAGGAGCTGTTTTGTGAGAGGTTTTTGCGCAAGAGCCATTCTTCCTGAAAAAATGAGGAAGAACGGCTCTTGCACAAGAGGGGATTTTTGCACAAAAAGGCGCCGTGTAGATGGCACCTTTTTGTGCAAAAACATATTGCGTAAAAAAAGGCTCCTAATTAATTATGCAAATGAAGTTCAACAATATGCTAATCCACACTTCATTTGCATAGGCTTTTGCAGAAGAGGGAAGCTGTGTAGACATAACTTATGTTATGTACCTCCTGTGGGCCAGATATTTTGTTTGAGTAGGAACCCCCAGTTTTGTCATTTTATTATTGAAGATTATCTTTATTTAGGATTTCATATGCTGCACCTACAGTACTTGCAGGAAGTGCCAAAACATCTGATTTGGGTGCCCTGAAAAAATGTGTTTGGTCAAAAGAAATCCTGCTTGCCTTACTTGCATGAATAAGGTGAGTAGGATTTTGACTCATTGGCTAAAAATTTAACAAAGCCTTACTAGTAAGTTTCATAATACATGGCAGCAGTGAAGGTTGTCATTGCGAATACAATCTTCTGACTCATCCCACTGTTGGAACTATTCTACAGAACATATTTAACATATACATGTACCATATAAAGGTATAGGATCTGATTTCCGCATTGCCCTGTGTAACCCACTGGTGACTGTGTTACAGGTTCCTCTCTCTGCCAGTTTCAAAGGATACAAGTTGTTACAACCCTTACAGATAGGTGCTTAGATCTTTATCTCATGAGTAGCAGCCATTGTATTTATCTCTGGAGATCCTGGTGTGCTGGCCATTACAGCATCTGTTGCACTTGTGCCTTATATCATCATTTACATTTATGTCAAGTGCAATAACTGTGATGGTGGCAATAATACATAACTCTTTTATGTACTTTTCATCAATAGATCTTATGGTGCTTCATACAGAAGGTCAGTTGTATATTCATTTTGCACTGGCATGGATATAAATGTACAAGGTAATGGAGAATCAGGCTCATAATTTGCAGCTGTGATCAGGTAAAAATGTATGGTGTGCGTGTATGCACACACACACACACATGGAGATTTCTAAGATTTCTTTTGCTTTATATTTTAAACAGATAAATTAATTATTCTGTGAAATCTAGCTTCTCCACAGAATGCCAAGGACTAATTTATATCAATATTTTTGCAAGAACTTTTTATCATTCACAACCAAAGAAAAGAAATGTATCATTAAACTTGATTTAACATATTTATACCATAATATTAATGCCAGCTGAGCATTATTTCAATCAGACAAAGCTCTGAAAATAAAAAAGTGACAAAATATTTGCTTTCCAAAATGGGCCAAACTAATTAAAATTTACACACCTCCATAATTTTGGAGTTGTTTGGGTCAAGATCCTGAACTGATCTTTGTGTCTTGACTTGCATTGTAATTTGAAACCCAGCAGGATGTTTTAGTTTCAGGGGAATTACATTAAATTTTCAGGTTCTTTCAGACACAAAGCTCAGTGTAAGTCCACAAGAAACAAACATGAAAAAGGAAGGTTAATATGAACATTTCAATACATTTAATAAATTAATTTTTTTAATTTTGAAAGAAATAATGAATTTCTAATTTTTTTCTTTACTTCTTTTCTCAAGTGTAGTAGATGGATTTGATCTGGATTTATGCTGGTCAGAATAAGACCAGAATTTGCTTCTTAATCATATACTTATTTGTTAGTTCTTGGCTTAGAACCTCATACAGAAGTCTATTTCCATCCATAAAATGCCCAATGGGCAGTCTCTGTTTGGAAAGACTCATGGCTTAACCTCAGGGTCTTAGGGTATAATCCATGATGGTATGTAGGCACCTACATCCCATTTTTAGGTACCACTGCTATCCACCTTACTGGTAGGTGCCCATGTTTTTGCCACTGGACATGTGCCCTGCATCTTCACTGTAAGCCTTCAGGGGCCTATTTCCTGTCTAAGCCCCAGAGTAATTCACCAGGAAAGATTAGTGTATGTCTACACTACAGAGTTTAGTTGGAAAAATGGCCATTTTTCTGACAAAACCTGAATTACGTCCACACTGCAATTGCATTCGTCCGAAAGTAAATCGAAAGAACAGAGGGTTTTTTCCAGCATTGTTAATCCTCTTTCTACAAGGAAGAAGCCTTTTTCTGAAAGAGCTCTTTCAGAAAAAGGCATGTGTGGACGGGGAACGGGGAGTACTTTCAAAAGAAGAGGCAAGAGGAAAAAGCACAGGTGCCTTGGTGGCCATTCCGTCCATAGTAATCATACCTTAAATGCGAGATAGTGTCCATTCAGTGTGGACACTATCTTTCGAAAAAGCAGATCACTTTTTCAATGTACTTTTGTGTGTAGACGCTCTCTTTTGGAAGAAGTTTTTTTTTTTGGAAAATCTCTTCCAAAAAAAGGTTCTTCCGAAAGAAGCCTGCAGTCTAGACATAGCCTAGGTGTTATTGCCACTAAGTCACATGCAGGAGCTTGATCCCACAGGCATACTCAGATGCTGTCTATTAGATTGGACTTCTCATGGAACCCTATACCAAACAGCAGCCGAGAATCCTCCTTTATCCTACTCCAGAGAGTGCCCCAACCACTAGGCCACAGAGTCATTCCAGCTCTTTCACTGGCCCAATTAATATTTAATTATTCAATTATTTAATTAAGTGCAACTACTTCAACAGAAAAGACTGAAGGAGCCCTAAATCAAATATCTCATAGCCTAGTGATCAGGGAAATCACTTGAGAGGTGGGAGATTCCTATGCAATTTTTTTCTTTCTTAGGGTGTGGGTAGGCCTTGAGCCAGGAGTCACTTGGGTGAGTATCTTGTTCACTATGCTGAAAGTTATAAGTGAAAGTTGTTTGGTCCTACATGCCACTTGGGCAGCCAAATACCTTTGTTCCCTCATGAATTGAAATCAGAGCTAGATGCTTTCTAGAAGTCCAAACTAAGTTAATAGAGGGAGGTGGGACTTTGTAGCTGGCATCTCCTATTGGTTAACTTAGGAGACTCCCTGATTAATTTGTTGGCTTTGCAAATTGTGGCACACAGTACCTCTTTGGCTGCATTTTTATATTGGAGCCTCGTGCTCTGATTCCATAGCTGATAACATATAAATAGCTGTGAATTCATGGCAAGGGCTGTTTGACCTTATTTAACGCAGGAGAAGTAATTAGAAGAAATAATGTCAACATTCTGTTCAACTTATTGTTAATCCAGTGCATGGTTCAGAGTACTAATTTCTCAGGAGGTGCACAGAATCAACGTTTCATTCCTGAAGAACTGCTAAGATTCACAGAAGAGGGAGAAAAAGAGCCATAGAAGCTTGAAGTTGTGGAAGTTTTGGGTTAGGAGATTAGTGGGTCAGGAAATTGAAAATGAATTTTCATAATAAGTTTTATGCACCTGCACATAATATTATCCATGACATTCAAAAATTCCTGAGCTGAGTGTATAAAAGTTTCCACATAAATTAGTAGTTGAAATTTAAAACTACATTCACAAATGCATAAGAATGCCAGAGTCATTGAAAACTTTATGCATGGGTCTTTGTGTTTTCAATGCAAATGCATTTTCTATTTTCCTCAGCTCCCTGGGCCTCCAAACTTCTGTTTCTCCAAGATCATCTGGCTCCAGGTCTCCCAGCGTTCATCCCTCCTGTAACTGGAAACCATACAGCTAACTCCTCAGAAACTCTTTCAGGGTATGTCTACACTACCCCGCTAGTTCAAACTAACGGGGTAATGTAGGCATACCGCAATTGCAAATGAAGCCCGGGATTTGAATTTCCCGGGCTTCATTTGCATAATCCGGGTGCCACCATTTTTAAATCCCGGCTGGTTCGAACCCCGTGCCGCGCGGCTACATGCAGCAAGAACTAGGTAGTTCGAACTAGGCTCCCTAGTTCGAACTACCGTTACTCCTCATTCCACGAGGAGTAATGGTAGTTCGAACTAGGAAGCCTAGTTTGAACTACCTAGTTCGTGCCCCGTGTAGCCGCGCAGCACAGGGTTCGAACCAGCCAGGATTTAAAAATGGCGGCACCCGGCTTATGCAAATGAAGCCCGGGAAATTCAAATCCTGGGCTTCATTTGCAATTGCGGTATGCCTACATTACCCTCCTATTTCGAAATAGGAGGGTAGTGTAGACATACCCTCAGTGATTAGGAGAGACAAGCTCAGGAGAATGGGAAGAAAGGCCTATGGAAAATTCTTTGAGGTGGAAGAGAATTTGTATAATATAAAAAGTTAAATGTCCTGATTAATTTCCCATTTACTTCAATTTTACACTGGTGTAACTCCATAGATACCAATGGCATTACTACTGACTTGTACCAGTATCAGTAGCCCCTCTAACCTGTACTGACATTGGACAATGAGAGTACTACACATGTCAAAGGTTGTAACAGAAATTGCATGATATAATACTGCATTATCTGAGAAATAGCATTTCATATCTTTCAAGACCATATTGTAATACATGTGACCAAAAGTGGCAGAATTAAGGTTACAGATGCAATTTTAACTAGGTCATTTCCTGGCTTGTAAATGTTTATAGAACACTTCCATTAAGAACTAAGATGTAAGCTAACACTCTAGGAGAAAAGTATTACTTGACATAAATACAAGTGAGAACATTGCACCCTTACTGATTTCGTAGTATCATTTTAAATGAAATTTATAACATCTCTTATAAGTTGTAAGAAGTAATGATAACTTAAACAGCAATGCAACAATCCCTCTTCAGATATATCACAGAATATTGATTCATTCTCAATCCTACCTTCACTTGCATGACGGTCCCTAAAAGCGTTTTTGGGATGGACGTTAAATCCTTCTATATCATGCACTGAAGATGCTCTTCTTATACTACAAATGCTTTCCTTTGATCTGGAATGAGTTAGTGGTGTACTCGTCTGCAGTGTATCTGGGTATAGTCGGTCCCATTGCCGTTTAGGTGATGAATGGTCAAGAGGTCCTGATATATTAACCAAAGGAGAACATTTGCTGGGCTGTATCAGTGCTTTTGTGTCATCCACTTCAGAAGGGCTGCAGCTTTCTTTTGTGGGGGATTTAAAGCGCTTCATAGCCACTGAGTCATCACTGTGCTTAGATGAATCGACTACAACTGCATCAGGGTCTTCCTGCGGTAAGGACTGCTTTCTGTATGTTAAGAGTCTTAATCCAGGTAACTTGAATCCGAAAAGTCTGCCTAGATACAAATTAAATAAAAAATATAAATTACTAAAATGAATTGCTTGCGATAAAAAAATCTTTGCTCTTTTACAATGCCAGTTTGGTATACAGAAGCACCTTTCATAAGTAATATGTTAACAGAAATCTAATAGCGTATGCTGATTAGCAACAGAATGCATAACTAAGAAATATTATATACAAGTAATATTGCTTTAGTTATCTTTGGTTTATGCCTTAGTTAAACAAAAGTTTTGGAAAACTTCGTGGCAGACGATATCCTATGTTTCAGAAGAGGTCAGACTAGTTTACTTAATGGTTTCTTCTGTCTTGAAAAATCTATGAATCCATGAAAGTCATAAAATAATATGTAACTGTCACATTACTAGGCAACCATGTTCTTAACTACTTAGTTGTGTTTTTTTGTTGTCAGTTAAACTTCATACACTTAAAAATGAACCTTTGCTATTTCACTGAAATCCATTTATTTATTCTATAATTTAAATAAGAATGTACACACCCTATTTCTCCAAACAGGGAAACTAAAGTTGAGTTTAAATTTTACCATCATCCCAGTCCAACAGAACCATATTCCATATTTGTACATTTAAATTGTATAATTTGTCTCTAGACATTTACAAACAGAAAGGAAAATAACCACATTTTACCCTCACTTACATCCATGCAACATAAATCCTTTCAGTTCATTTGCACATAAGTAAGCATAACACATTGCATCTCACGGTGGCCTATATAATGATGAATTGATGAGGATGCACCACAATAAGAAGTACATATAGCGGAGGAAGTACACAAAATGGAGTAATTAAAGAAAATGTGGAGAAGGGGTGGGAATGGGAACTGCAAAAAGAAACCAAACAGCAAATCCTTCAAGTATAATGTATCCCAACTAGCAAATGGCAACACTAATGCTTTTGACATACAGAGAACACAGTAACAGAAATTACATAGAAGCTAGTTGAATAATGTAAAAACCCTCATCAAATAATTTAAATGATGAAAAATGCCACATTTAATTGAATAAGCATTGTGATTAATATTTATTTTAGGATTTTCTATGACCATCTATCACACAACATTTGAGTGCCTCCTCGATTAAATCAATAGTGATAGTGAAATCCCTAGTGGGTGTCCTGGAGTCTCTAAGGGTTATTTTGAGGGAAGGGTTTTCTCTTGAAATAATCCCACAGGGACTGAGTTTTTATGTCCTGAAATAGCGCTACTGCGGAAAAGCGGAAGTCCGCTATTATGCAAATGAAGTATGGGATATTTAAATCCCCGCTTCATTTGTAATTTTGGATGTCTACATTTGCATTCTTCCCTCGAAGGAAGAATCAAGTGTAGACATACCTAACACTTCTCCCTATAGGTGGGAAATACTCCTTATGGGATTGGATTTGGTTTTTGGTTGTTTGCAGGCAGTTTTGATTAGTAGTGTTTGTTGCTAGTTAATGTTCATGAATCTGTAACACTGAGATTAAACTGCTCATGCTTTGACTCATCAAAAGACAGAATACTGAAATGTTTTGAAATAGTATGTCTTTCAGGGAAGCATATGCACAATAGCTAATGCATAGCAAATGATAGCACAGCTTAGCCTATTTAAATTTGAAAACGAAAGTACTAGACTGTCAGTATGTAACTTCTGAATTTAATACTAAATAAATGTATGTGAGATTTACATACTGTACTCCATAGGAAACCTCCATTCATATTCAGTGTAATGTACACATAAAAATCTCCATTACATAAATCAAGAGAGAAATGTGAGGTGGACAACCGCTGGAGACGCTAGTTTTCAATCTGTGCAATCAGGATTCAATAACAGTACATCTTGGGAGCTGTTCTGAAAACTTTTTATCTATTTCCCCTAACAAACTATGAATACTTGAGTAAATTGCCCACAGTTGTAAATTAGTGAAGTACATAAAAATCATTTTATAGGTTTTTTTAATGCCCATGAAATTGAGTTACAAAGCAGTTTATAAATCACTTTTGCAGGCTTATTACATTGAGGGTCAAATAATTACTATAATACTTCTTTCATCAATTACATTGTACTGCTTTAAAATACCATTCATAAGATTTTCTTGCATTAGATACTGTTAAAGGCTTTTTGCTGGCATGTTCTCTTTTAGTCATATTCATGGTGGTGCAGATGTTTTTTTCTGCTTCACTGGGTTAATATGACCATGTTAGACTGCATTACTGATTTAGCTGTCTAGCTGTAGTTCAGCTGGAAAGAATACATAGTGAGAATTTTGCTCATTGTTAAGACTTTCAGGCATGAAATAGAAAATACATATGACTATCTCTTTCCTATTCTTCTTTAAACTGAAATAAATTCTTTAAAAGTTAAAGTCCCCATTTTCTGCTTTTTAACCTGAATATCCTTTAAAATGTGAGGATTGTGGTTTATGTTCAAAGTAAGGACAACGAGCCTTATAATGTGCTGAGTATTTGTCAGATCCCTTCTGCGGTATTGTAGCTGAGGCTTGCAAAATGCCCATCTACAATTTGTCTGAGTTGCACAGTACATTCTCACTTAGTGCAATAATATAACATAGCCTGAAGCAAACATTCATGGCCCCAGGCTAAAAGTCCCAATGTCGACAAAAGTGTCAATGGGAGTTTTCCGTACATAAAGACTACAGGGATCTGGTGCATTTTTTAAAATCTGTTTTAGAAATATATGCTCACTGAGGTAATTTTGCTTAGGCTATGTCTACATTGGCATTTTCATCAGTAAAACTTTAGTTGGTCAGGCACATGAACATCCCCATTCCCAGACCAAAACTTTCACTGACAGAAGTGCCAATGTGAATATAAAAGATCTCGGTAACCTTTTTCCTCCAAACCTCATTCCCCAGAGGCTCCTACAACAGGACTGCAGGGGGAGCATGAGAACTGAATCACTGTAACCCAGACTGTCCCCTCCTTTCCTAGTAAGGCAGTCAGGCTTTCTATCACAGTACAATCTCCTCTGATGCTGTATATCCTGCCTTTATGAATGATCTCCCCTTAGTGCTTGTGTAATTTCATCAAAGGCTGCTCCTGGCTTCAGCCTAGGAGATCTTTGTGTAACTCTCCAATGTACGATGGTGAAAATTTTTCATGCTTTCCAAGCTTTTGAACACCAATCCTTAACAGTCCACTGGGTGCTTGGAATGGGCTGAATAATTATTGTTGAGGAATCTTTTTTTCATTAAAGGAAAAGATGGACTCCAGTTGAACATGGACTATCTTCCATAGTCCTGTGTTGAAGCTTCATGAAAAAAGCTCTGACAGTTAGTGGAGAGCCCTAACTTAGCTTGTTTCCACCTTGGAAAATTTTCATATATGCCTAAGAAGCAGTTATCACAGAGAGAGTCAGTATAGCACTGTATTCAGATCTGGAAAGGCTGAACTTCCAGTTATCGGACCTGACATGGGTGTGGTTAAAATAGTTTTTCAGTTGTGATTTTGTGCAAAAGGTAAAGTGGGCTAAGAGAGACATAACATAGCCTTCCTTTGGTAGGAAACTATAGAGGGCAAACAGTCATAGGCCTCAGGTGGGGTATTGAATGGAAAAATGTAGAGGCATCTGGAAAAGTTCTCTTTTCATGTCACTAATGTGATGGTGTTAATGCCATGATTTAAAACTACAACTCCTACATAATTGTATGGCTTTCCAGGTGTTTCTTCTGGGTAGAGTTAAAGAGGCAAGTGACTGTAAAGTAGACATTTCAGCAAAAAATGATCTGAACAAGAGTTTCCATGGTAACCCTATGCTTCTAAGTTACAAGAAATTCCTAAGCCTGGCCTACATTTACAGTTCCATATCAATGGAAGATAATGGTGTTTGGCCTGAAAACTGCCCCAAGGGTCTTTACTGTGCGGTTGGCATCAGTTATACATCTCCCAAATTCTCCAGAATTCACGCAGAGCATATTTGCTTACACAACATCTTCATTGCAGCAGAGTCAGAGATGCGCCTAAGGCTGAATATCTCAATTTCAGTACACTTGCTGAAGGCACTGGGATTTCCGGTAAATGCAGAAAGCTCTACTTTAATTCATACTCTTTCTTTAGTATTTCTCAGTACATAGTGGATTCCAGGTCTCTTACCTTAACATTACCTTCTCCAAACTGGCCAATGGTAGCTCCAAGAGCTGAGGCTCTTGCTGTGCCCATGGGCCAGATCTGGCTGCTTGGTAGGCTGGATCCAGCCTGCGGGCCATATTTTGCCCACCCCTGTACTAGACAGATACCTCAAAGGAGCCAAAATGCCTCCTTTGCACAACGAAGAGTCAAATATGAGAGTTGTCAGAGTTTTTAATTAGCATAAGCCATAGCTTCTTCCAGCTAGAGAGACCTAAAACCCTGCTGCAGATACCCATGGGGTCCTGATATCCATGTGTTGTCAGGTAACAATAGTATGGCAACCAAACTTCTGCAAAGTAGATCAGAATGAATAACTAGTCTATCTGCATAGCTTTGGGATGTTATGTCAGAACAAAGAAAACAGCTTGGCTGGCTTTTGTGTAATCACAGTAACTGCCTCCTTGTAAGCAGACAGATAGGATTTCTAGACAAAGGATGTGAAACTATGTGTACTGTATTATCCACAGCTGGATCTGTTCACCAGCTCTTACAATCACAACAATTCAAAATTCGTACTATTTTCCAGTACTTCAGTAAGTACCAATGTAAGTAAGTAAGTAATGTAAGTACCAATGTAAGTAATGGTCAGGCTAGAGAGTCCCCTGACAGACATCCCACACTTACTGTCCAGACCATGGATTTACTCAATAATGCAGGTCTTCTCAGACTTTCCCTGAAACTGAGCCGAGTGACCTATTTGTAGGAGCAGCAAAGGGACTGCTCTTTGGTGACAGACTGATGATTGCATGTTATCAAAAATGCAGAGGCAGGCTATTGCTGAATTCCAGCTTTCAGGCTGGAGGAAAACATCTAACCACTTGTACAACAAAGTGTACAGAGGTTTTGTTATGTGGGTCTCATTAGACTCAGAATCAAGAGGAACTAATTTCTTTTCAGGAAGAAAATCTCTAAACATTGAGTCCTGGCCCAAGTAATAGCAGATGTTCAAATGCACTTGTGTGCCTTTGGTTTCCCTGGGATTATCAGACCAAGGAATAATGCATCATAGCTATGATCACCAATATGGTTGTTCCACCTCTTTTTATACATGCTCTCAAATATACAAGCATATACACGTGAGTCATTTTCTTGCCCCTCCCCCAATCATCTCATCTGCTTGCTTTGTTGTTCTCTTCTTCTTTACAGAAAGAGGAAAGCATCTCCAGGTGCCAAAGTGGGAGCTGGAGCAAGATAAAGGAGCCCCTAACTGTCACTAGTTCTCAGCTACCTCCTCTGAGTATTTCTTCATCCATTGTAACTCAGTAACATGGACTTTTAGTTCTGGTATTTCAGTTACTCTACTTCCCATTTTATGGAAAAGTTTAACTTTTATTTCACTTTAAATTCTTCTGCAGCACCCACGTTTCTGGGACAATCATTTCGGGTATGTCTACACTATAGCGCTAATTCGAACTAACTCATCCAGACTAAAAAACTAGTTCAAATTAGCGTTTTTCTAATTTGAACTAGCATGTCCACACTGAGTGGACCCTGAACCGGGGTTAAGGATGGCCGGAAGCAGTGCCAGCAGGGCATCAGAGTAGGACTTAGAGCGTGGACCTGCTGTCTCAGCCTAGCCAAGGGCTGTGCTTAAAGGGACCCGACCCCCACCCCGGACAGACAGTTCTCAGGGGTGCCCCGCTTGCAAAGCAGTCCTGGCTTGGATTGCCTGGAGTACCCACACTGGGCACATCACAGCACTTGGCCATCAGACCGGCTGCACTTGCCGCAGGCTGCCATCTGGGGAGAGGGGGCAATTGGGGGGCTGCAAGAGAGCTTCCACCCCCAGAAGCCCGCAGAGCCAGCCCAGTCCTCCCCATCGGAGGCTCATACCCCATTCCTCCCTCACCTCCTTCCACTTACCCCTCCCTAGCCCCCCTTCCTGATGTACAAAATAAAGGACAATTGTGTTCAAAAATAGAATCTCTATTGAACAAAACTGGGGGAGACTGGGAAAAGGAGGTGGGAGAGGGGAAGAGAGAGGGTGGGAGAGGGGAGGGCAACTACAATGATGAGGGGTTTGGAACAGGTCCCATATGAAGAGAGGCTAAAGAGACTGGGACTTTTCAGCTTAGAAAAGAGGAGATGGAGGGGGGATAGGATAGAGGTCTATAAAAGCATGAGTGGGGTGGAGAGGGTGCATAAAAAAGTTCTTCATTAGTTCCCATAATAGAAGGACTAGAGGACACCAAAGGAAAGGAATGGGTAGCAGGCGTCAAACTAATAACAGAAAGTTCTTCTTCACAAAGCAAATAGTCAACCTGTGGAACTCCTTGCTGCAGGAGGCTGTGAAGGCTAGAACTAGAACAGACTTTAAAGGGAAGTGAGATCAATTCATGGAGGTTGGGTCCATGGAGTGGTATTAGCCAGGGAGTAGCAGTGGTGTCCCTGCCCGAAGTTTGTGGATGGCTGGAGAGGGATGGCATGAGACAAATGGCTTGATCACTGTCTTTGGTCCATCCCCTCCAGGGTCCCTAGTGTTGGCTGCTGTCGGCAGACAGGCTACTGGGCCATTCTAAGTCAGGGCTCAGGGTCAGGGGTCTCAGTGGACCACCTTGATTTTCATGCACACCTGCTCCTGAGTGGCGAGGCTGGCAGCTCTCCTGCCCTAGACGGCTACTTTCCTGTGCCTAGTGCGGAGGTCATGGACGAGGTCCACGATGTCCGCACTAGACCAGGCGGGTGCCCGCCTCTTGCGGTCCTGGGCAAGCTCCCGGGAGCCGCCAGCCTGGTCCCGGGAAGAGGGGGAGGGCTGGGGGGCATTGGGTGGTTGGATCGAGCCATGCCAGGTGCAGGGTCTGCTAGCTGGGTGCTGGCAGGCTTGCACCTGGCACGGGCATCGTAGCCAGCCTGTGCCCCTTTAAGGGGTCCGGGGCCGGGAGGGGGGCAATAGAGTTTCCCTGGTGTTGGCCAGAGTGTCCACCAGGGAAAGCTGGGGAGGGCTAGCCTCCCACTAGTTCAAATTAAGGGGCTACACACTCCTTAATTCGAACTAGTAAGTTCGAAATAGGCTTAATCCTCGTACAATGAGGTTTACCTAGTTCGAACTAAGCACTCCGCTAGTTCGAATTAAGTTTGAACTGGCGGAGCGCTAGTATAGCGCCTATCAAAGTTAATTCAAACTAACGTTCGTTAGTTCGAATTAACTTTGTAGTGTAGACATACCCTGCTTTGTTTATTCCTCCTTTTATGTTGGAATGTTATTTTATCTCTCTGGTTGTCTGAACACATTGACAATATGTTTATTTTATCTCTTACCTATCTATCCGGATTTTATTACATAGTTCCTTTTTGCTTATATTAAAAGTCTAGGCATATTAGAGGTTTTTGTTCTGTTTTGTTATATCTGGTTCAAAATCAATGAAAAGGAAAGTAAGCCATGTTTATAGGAGACTCCAATTATAGTAGGTGTCAACTTTTGCTCCATCTATCTCATGTCATTTAAAGTTTTAGGCAGAAAAGAATGTGTTTTATTCCCTTAAACCAAAAATATTGTTTCTTATGGTAATCTTTTTTGTCACATAGTAATTTAAAAAATGAACACATTTATTTGTAAATAATTATTCAAAAAAATGTCAATCAATCACAATAAATAAATATGATATACAATGAATTATTCAGCCAGTATTATCCATGTCTTCTGCCACAAAATATAATAGTCTTGAAATCTGAGAAAGAATGTATCCTATTCATCATTTTGGACTGGCAAGAAGTTGCCAGCCTTTATCATTACTAGATCACCAGACTTTATCAAGTAGATAGCATTTGTTGCAAGATCAGGAAGTGGAAACCCGAGAAGAAGTCATATTCCAAACACTAATTCATACAGCTGGTCAGCTTTCCATCATATAGTTTATTTCATCTTTAGGTAAATAGATTCGTATACTCGGTGTATTCAGGACTTACAGTCAGAATAAGCTGAAAACCTTCACTGCAATTGGGCTTTATCTTCATATAGGTTAACTTAGATTTAACAATTCAGGGTACATCTACACAGCAGGCCTAAAGTCAAATTAAGCTATGCAACTTCAGCTACGTCAACTGCGTAGCTTATTTCAAAACATCTTAACTTGGCTTTTTGCTCTATCTACACAGCAGGAAGTCGAAGGAAGAACACTTTTTATTTGACTTCCCTTACTCCTTGTGAAATGAGGTTTACCATGAGTCAGAGTGAGAAGTTCTCCAGCTTGACATTATTTTGAAATAAAGGCTTCTAGTGTAGATGTGCATTATATTATTTTGGAATAATGTTAATTATTCCGAAATAACACTGCTGTATAGACATACCCTCAAGTGTTATAGTTACAGTTTTGCAGAAAAGATTATTCAGAGCGCTATGGCATGAGCTGAGCTGCTCTCTGACAGAGTAATGTAAAACTCAGAAATAATAGACACAGAAGACAAGAAGCAAGAGGGTAACAACAGATTGATTTACCTGAAGAAGAGCCACTTGAAAGGTTGTTGCCATCTGAAATACAATTAAACTAGATTTACAGACAGCATTAGATTTTTTAAAAACCTATTAAGAAAATAAACATTTAACAGGTGCTTTAAAAATATGAGTACTGAGATTGTTTACAGAGGAAAACAAGGGAGAATATAACTTTTCTGTACATTGTCTAAGCAAATTATTATAATAGATTGTATATGTGAATTGCAAAAGAACTGTTCTGAAACATAATTTTTTCTCTTTGCAAAATTTCAGAACTGCTCAGCTTGTTGCATAAAATAGGGTCAATTTCCTATTTAAGAAGTTAATTAATAGAATGGCTCTGGTATAAAATTGAAATAAATGAGATCACAGTTGAGCTCATATTCGGTAAAATTGAGCTATTTATATTCATTTACTGACCTTCATCAAGCACTTTAAGAACTCTAAGTGAAAAAGTGCAATGGACATACTATTTATGATTGTTATTCAATTTTAAAGAGAGGAAAGATTGGATGCTGAAAATCTGAGTGATTTGTTTGGCATCTTCATGGGGTAGGCAGTAAGGCTTTGCCTTCTGGGTTTGACACGTATTTAACATGTAACTTTGGAAACGTCACATAACCTCTTTGTATCTGTAGAAGTGCTTGAGATCTGCAGATTGAATGACCAAGAGGTGAGGAACTTCTAACATGTGTATACAAAGTTGGGAAACAATTCTAGAATTACAACTTGGAAAACTAAGAAGTGATTATAATAACCCTTGTTTAATTAAGTAGTACATTTATTTAATTTAAAATCAGACCTGTCCAGCAGACTGGGACTGTGTAAAAAATAAATAATCATAAAATTGTAGGACTGGAAGGGCCCTTGAGATGTCTTCTGGTTTAACCCTGTGCACTCAAGTATTATCTAGACCAGAGGTAGCCAAACTCTTTGAGGGTATGTCTACACTAAAAAGAATAGTGTAGTTATTTCGAAATAATGTGTTTAAACACAAAATGCATTTCAAAATAGCATTTTGCTGTTTTGAAATAGCTCATCCACACTGATAGGACGCTGAATCGCATTTAAGGCCGCTGGAAATGGTCCTGGCAGGGCATCAGGTCAGGTGTTACCTTGTGTGGCTGCTGCCTGAGGCTATCTGAGACCTGTGTTTAAAGGGATCCCCACCCCTCGACAGCCAGCTCTCAAGTTTCCCTGCTTGCTTGCTTACCTCGCTGAGGGACAGCAAAGCATTTGTTTCTCTGCGTGCTCTGGTTGCCCTCACTCAGGACACCACAGCAGTCTGAAGCATGGAGCCGAAGCCACCTCTGGACACTGGTACTTCTCCTGGACATCTTGCTGCGAGCCTGGCAGCATGTTCTGCAGGCAGTAACAGTCTCCCTAGTGTGCCCCACTGGGGGCTTGTGCCCCATTCCTCCCTTACGTCCTTTCACTTATCCCTCCCTAACCCTCCTTCCTGCTGTACAATAAAAGATACATGTGTTCATTACAACAAAACTGGGGTGGTGGAGGGGAATGAAACTGAGGTGAGACTGGGGAAAGAAGGTGGGAGAGAGGAGGGGGAAACCTGGGAGGAGGGAGCTGGCAGGGGGAGGCAAGGGAAGTAAAGGGGAAAGCTCAAGGTTGGGGGTCTTGCTGGCCCAACTGTCTCCAGCACCATGGATGCGGGGGTCTTGGCATCCCGGGGGAGGGGGGTTGGGAGGGTGTGGAGGAAGTAGCAGGAGGGGGAGAAGGAGTGGGAGGAAGAGTGGTAGATGGGGAGGCAGCAGGGGCTGGAGCGGCAGGAGGCAGCAAGCACTGAACCAGGGTATGCACGTGCTCACAGATGGCACGGCCCTGGGAAAGCTGCTCCTGCCAGAGCTGCGGGTCTTCCTGCACCCAGTGGTCAAGGATGCAGTGCAGGGCTCACAGTGCCCCCAGCAGCTCCTGATAGTACCCCTCCACTGCATGAGTGGGCCTGCGGAATCCTTGGGTGCGGGAGGCTGTCCTGGGTGGTGTGGTGCGCCCTGCACTCGCAGCTTGTGCGGCTGTGGACACACAAGAGAAGTGGTCAGTTATCCCTGGGGATACAGTGAGTGAAGCCCAGCCTCCCTCTGCAAGCGAGGATGACAGGTCTCCGCACCAGCAGAGCCGATGTGCTTGTACATAGGCCGTGTTCAGAATGTCCTGCTCTCCCCAGGAGTGGGAGCTGCCCAGGGACGCACCCATGCCCCTGTGCTGTATATATTGTGTGAGTGTGTGGTGGGGAGGAAGATGTCCTCTGCCTCTTTGTAGAGGGGGCTTGTGGAGGGAGGGCGTCCTGCTGTGTCCCATCCCGGGATCAGGAGCATGTCATGTCTCTTCACACGCACGTGTGGCTAACAGGCCAATGCCCCTGTATGGCAGCCAGCTGGGGCCATGTGCCCAGAGGTGACACGGCACGTGCTCGCACATGCGCAGGTTGCTGCATGATCCGTAGTCAGCAAGGCCTACTCGCATGGTCCCTGGTCTCCCTCCCCCCCCCCCCAGCCCGCCATAAGGGGACAGTGATGGCACTCACATATTGTTGCCTTCCCAGATGACACTGATGACAGGTCCACTGGGATGACTCGGGGGTCCTAGCTGTGTGGTACACTCCCTCCGGGCTCCTGTAGCTGCTGGCCCTCCTCCACCTCTTCTGTGCCCTGGTCAGGGCCCTCTGCTCCAGGGTCAATGACCACCTGGGGGGCACAGACTGTCCCACCCCCCCCAGGATGTGGTCTAGGGTGTCAAAATAGGGGCAGCTCTCTGTTTTGGAGCTGCTCCCTGTGGCCTTGCCATAGGCTTGCCTCAGCTCCTTAATTTTCATCTGAATCTGCTCTTGGGTTCAGATGTGGTCTTTGATGGCCAGGTTGGCAGCCTTCCTGCCATAGATGGCCACGTTCTTTCATCTAGTGCGGAGGTTATGGACCTTGGAAGCATCCCCCAAAACCTGAACC
This sequence comes from Pelodiscus sinensis, assembly GCF_052426305.1. NCBI lineage: Eukaryota > Metazoa > Chordata > Testudines > Trionychidae > Pelodiscus > Pelodiscus sinensis. Next base: position 36,823,380 of record NC_143058.1, read on the forward strand.
AGGTCATGATCTCCGCACTGGACCAGGATGGTGCTTGCCTTCTCCAGCCCCAGGCAGAGTCCTGGGAGCTGGGGGACTGGGCACAGGGAGTGGTGGAGGGCTGGCACTGACTGCCTGGCTCATGGTGGGACCACTGGGTCAGGGGCAGTGAATATTTGCTCTTGGCTGGCAGGCCTGGAGCTGGTACAGACACTGTGGCCAGACTCTACCCCTTTAAGGGCTCCAGGAAGGAGGGGAGGAGAGGAGTTTTCCTGGTTGGGGCCAGAGTGGCCATCAGGGCATCCTGGGAAGGACTGGAGGCCCCCTATTTCAAATTAGCCTCTATTCCATGTCTACACAGTGATTATTTCAAAATAGCAATTTCGAAATTGGCACTATTCCTTGTGGGATGAGGTTTACCAAGTTCAAAATAAGCCCTCCACTATTTCAAATTAATTTCGAAATAGCGGTTGGCTTGTGTAGATGCTAGTACAATTATTTAGAAATAACGGCTATTATTTCGAAATAACTTTTCTGTGTAGACATACCCTGAGCTACAAATGACAGTTTTCAAAAGTTCAAGAGCTAGAGTGAATCTGTTGGGGTTGGGGGCTTCAGCCCTGCAGGTAGAGGGTGTTGAAAATTTCAACCCCATGAGAGGGGCCTGCCAGGGCTAAGGGCTGAAGCCCTGCTCCTGGTGAAGCTCTGGGCCCCAGCATATGTGAAGTCCTGAGACTTCTTTCCCAGCTGGTCAGAAATCAGAAGTGATGCTTGGGGTCACATACTCCCCAGATTTTTGCCAGTGTTTTCTGGCCCCACGTGGTAACATGGTGCCACCGGACCTCTTCCCTGCATAGTAGCTCTGGAGTCAGCAAGTTGGGAGCTATGGCGGTGGGAAGAGACAGTGGCAAACAGCTGGGAGCTGAAGGGAGGGGCTGCTGAAGTTAAGATCAGGTGTGCCTAGGGGGCCAAAACTTTGAATTGTGCCCTCCCATTCTCAGCAGGCACCAATCATCTCAAATAGAAGCTGTAGCCCCACCATCCCACCACAGAACAGAGCCCTGAGCTCTCCTTCCAGGATAGTAGGCATAGGAAAGGGAGAAGGGCTTACAGGGTTTCACAAGCCAACTTTGACCATAAAAGAGCCACATGTGGCTTTCCAGACTTAATTTGACCAGTCATGATCTAGACCAATGTTTGCTTAACTTGCTCCTGAACATCTTCAGTGAATGAGATCCCATAATCTCCCTAGGCAATTTATTCCAGTGCTTAACCACCCTGTAGGTGTACCATTTCAGATTTTGGTGTGTGGGGTGGTGGGGGGGTGAGACCTGTGCATGCCATGATGGGGGGAGAGGGGGAGAGCATATGAGAGTGGACTGAGGACAGAGACTTCAGCAGTGTTACTGAGCATGTTCAGTATAAGCCGAGCACTAAGTGTGTGTGTGTGGGGGGACGGACACCAATCCCTTCCACCTCCCCCCCCCCCCGATAGATCACCTCTACCCAGGGGCACCTAAGGCATGGGGAAACTACTATTTTGGCAGCCCACTTAGCAGTTAGCTGACAGGAGCACTGTATCTAATTCATATATAAAAGAAAGAAAATTAAATACATAATAGACCCACTCAGCTCTACCACTAACATATTCTGACATATTGTGGCAGATCACTTAAGGGATACTGTTTAGCCTTAAAATTTTAATGTATATTCTTATTTTGTTACTAACTCTGTGGAGAGACACAGATCCTGTCAGGATTCCTGGACTCTATCTCAGCTCTGGAAGAGGAGTCGGATCTAGTGGGTTCCAGCAAGGGGCCAGATTAATTTTAGATCTATATTTGAACATTAGAATGGCCATACTGGCTCATACCAAAGGTCCTCCTAGCCCTGTTTCCTGTCTTCCAACAGTGGCCAGTGCCAGATGCTTCAGAAGGAATAAAAAGAAGAGGCATTCATCATGGTCCATCCCGTCACCTAGTTTGTTTTTTAATTGGGTCAGCTTCTTGTGTTATGTTAGTGAAGGAATGAATAACATTTCCTTATTTCATTCTTCCACACCATTCATGAGTTTCGAGACCTCTAACATATCCTCCTCCCCACTCTTTAATCATTTCTTTTCCAAGTCCCAGTCTTGTTAATCTCTTCTTATATGGAAGCTGTTCCTTATCCCCAGGGCTCACTGAACCGTGGCGAGCCCCACTCGCTAGCTGCACTATCCGGAGATCTGCGCATGCGCAGACAGTTCTGCACATGCGCAGATTGCCTGAACCCAGCTCTTCTGGGTTGCAATCTACTCGCCATGGGCGAGTAGATTGCATTATTTGTCGAGCCCTGCCTATCCCTAATTATTTCTGGTTTCCTTTCAGTACCTTTTCCACATATAATGCTGGTTTTTTTAGAGGTGGTGACCAGATCTGCATACAATATTCAAGCTGTGGATGTACCATGACTTTATGTAGAGGCAACATGATATTTTGTCTCATTATCTTTCCTTTTCCTATTGATTCACATTATTGGGTTAGCTTTTTTTTTTAACTGCCACTGTATATTGAACAGATATTTTCAGATAACTACCCACAATGATTCCAGAATCTCTTTCTTGAGTGGTAAGAGCTATTTTAGACCCCATAATTTTTGTATCTAAATAGAATTATATTTTTCCATGTGCGTGATCTTGCACTTATCAACACTGAATTCTATCTGCCCTTGTGTTGCCCAATCACTGGTTTTGTGAGTCCCTTTGCAGCTCTTTGCAGTCAGCTTTGGATTAGTCACTATTTACCCCTTTTTCAAGAACCTTTAAAAGTTTAAGGGCAGTGGTCCATATGCAAATCCCAGCAGCACAACACTCATTCCTATTCTTTCCCCCTATCTTTTAAATGGCAATATTTTCATAATGATCTAATGATCTTTCCATTACTTGAATGTCCAGTCTTTTGTTATTCTTAATCACCCTTTTCCCCTCTTTTTACAACAAATTCCCTGCCCAAAAGGCAAAGCTGCAAGCAGCTCAAACTCTGTTCCATTTAAGAACTGTCTCTGAAGACAGGGCATAGGTTTGAAATAGACCTCAATTATGAAATCCAGGGGTTCAAACTCAGGAGGGGTTCAAACACTGCCCTGTACCACCCCATAAATGCTGCTTTTGCCACCTTGACAGAAAGTTTTTCCTAAGGGCCAGCCTAAACTGCCATCACAGCAATTTAGACCCACTGCTTCTTGTCCTATCCTCACAGATTAGGGAGAGCAAATTTCCCCCCTCTTTCTAGTGTGGTCCCCTTACTATAGGAGCCTCTGACTGGGAGAATCCGTTGTGCTGAAATCTAGTCTTAGAGACTACAAGTCCCATGAGCCCTTGGGGAAAAGGAGGGAATGGTGGCTCTGCCAGGCACGGACAGGGAGGGAATCCCCAACTTACAACATCACCACTGGGGTACTCTGGATCTCTTTTTATGTTAAAAACATCAGGTGCCCAGGCACACAGTTGAGCATGGCTTTGTCCTGAGTAACTGAGAGAGGAAAGAGGGGATTACACTTGTACCAATCTTTTATGTACGTGAAAACTGTTATGTCCTCCCTCAGTCTTCTCTTCTCCAGCCTAAATAAATCCTAAATGGAGTATTTTTTCATTTGTCATTATTGAATTTTATCCTATTTATTTCAGACCATTTCTCCAATTTGTGTAAATCATTTGAATTTTAATTGTTTCCTCCAAAGCACTTGCAACTTTTCCTAGCTCACAGACTTTATAAGTGTGATCTTTATGCCATTATGTAAATCACTAACAAAGATCTTCCCCGAACTGGACCTGGAGATGATCCTTTTGGGACCCCACTTGACTGTGAACCACTGATGATTACTCTCTGAGAATGTTTTTCCAACTTGTTTGCACCCACCATATTGTCACTCCATCTATGCTCGTTTCCCTAGTTTGTGTATGATAAAGTTATGTGAAACAGTACCAAAAGCCTTACTAACTCAAGATCTAACACATTTACTCTTTTGGCCTACTTACAATGCTTGTTACACTATCAAAGAAAGCTATTAAGTTGCTTTAACTTGATTTTTTCTTTTTTAAGTGGAGATTGCCTATTTCCTAGAACAAACCTTGAAAAGTCATCATCAAGTCTAGTCCCCTACCCTCACAGCAAGACCAAGTACCAGATTTTTGCCCCCAATGGCCACCTCAAGGATTGAGCTCACAACCCTGGGTTTAGGCCAATGCTCAAACCACTGAGCTATTGCTCCCCCTATTATAGGGAGAGGTTATGATTATTATGTATTTCCTTATTTTCTTCTAGGTGCTTGCAAATTGATTGCTTAATCATTTGCTCCATTATCTTTCCACATACTGAAATTATGTTGACTGGTCTGCAATTCCCCAGGTTGTCTTTATTCTCCTTTTTACAGATTGGAACAATATTTGCCATTTTCCAGTATTCTGGAATCTCTCCTCCTTCCATGACTTTTAGAAGGTAATCACTAATGGCTCCGATATTTCCTCATATCTCTTAGGATCTACACCCAAAATACCAAATCTTCCTATATCTACCCCAATTAGTATTCACCTATCATCTGGTACAATCTACTCAATTTGAGCTTAAAAGGTAGCTTGATGTTTTCATTGTATTTTTTCTCTAAGTATGAAATCTAGCATTGCCATTTTGCAGATGACACTGATATCTGAAATACTTTTTATTAACACCTGTTATTACTGAAAATAATGAGGTAATACATTTGGAAGTGAGACAATCCATCATGGATTGGTCTGGCTCTTTGATAACTGCCATCACACCTTCTTCAGTGCTGTTCCCTATAACAGTCTGTGACTTTCTTTGGTCAATTTGTAAGGTCACAATGCTATCCTTCAAGTCACATCTTAGAACCTACCTTCTACTGTTACATGTGCAATGAACTACCTCAGGATAATGCCTGTCCCAGTGATTTGTCTATGATATCATGTGTTTTCTCTTCTCTTCTCTTCTCTTCTCTTCTCTTCTCTTCTCTTCTCTTCTCTTCTCTTCTCTTCTCTTCTCTTCTCTTCTCTTCTCTTCTCTTCTCTTTCTTCACCCATCCTGCAATCTCCTGTTTTTGTTTAGTTTGCAATCTCCGTAGTGCAGAGATTGCCCTTTAAAAATTGCTTGTTTGTACAACACGTGGCAGAATGGGACTCTGACTCTTATTCTTGGAGATGATACAATAAAAATAGCTAATAATAATAGATTGAATAATTCTTAGATACTATTCTAATCAGCCCTAACCATGATTTATCTTTGGATAAAAGTAACTTACTTTCTCTGTCTGTATTTTCCTCACTATGGCCTGGTGTGCCCTACATGGGAAGGTCAAAGTAAATTACATAGCTGGAGTCAATGTATCCTAAATCCCCATGTGTGGGGTGAATCTATACTGCAGGGCTTAAGTCAAAATAAGCTAAGTCAATTATGTATCTTATTTTGAATTAGCGAGCGTCTACAGAGCACTTATTTCAAAGTAGAGCACTCTTCTTTGATTTCCCTTATTCCTCGTACAAGGAAGGTTACAGGAATCGGAGTAAGAAGCTTGACAGTATTTTGACACTATTTCAAAATACCTGCCTGCTGTGTAGATGTGGACTAAGTTATTTTGAAATAGTGTTGCCGTGTCAATGTACCCACACAGCGGAAGGCTGACAGGAGCAAACGCTCTGGTTGGCTTCCTTTACTCCTTGCAAGAAGTAGGACGCTACTGATGCTACTCTACTACTGACACCAACGGGGGCATCCTTTGACTTCGATCTAGCAGGACTTTACTACACCTGCTAAATTGAAACCTGGTAGATCAACCAAGGCACCATCTTCTGTGTAGTGTAGACATACCCTGTAAGATAGGAATAATAATACTTACTCACCTGCCTCACAGACTGTTGTGAATATTAATTAATCAGTTACATGTTTTGTGGCAGCAGTCCCTGCCCATGACAAGCCTGCGCCCCTGTCCATGGGGGTCAAAGCTCCCCGTAGACAGATGCTGGCCCCTGGCAGCAACCCCTGTCTTCAGAGGGTCCGAGCTCCCCATGGACAGGGGTTGCTGCCAGAGCAGCCTCTGTCAGAGGCCAGGTCTGCAGCCATCCTCTGTCCACGGGGAGCTTGCATCCCCTGCGGACAGGAGCTGCTGCCACCCTGGATGACAGGCAGCCATTCCATGAGGGGAGCTGGTTTTTAAATTGGCTCCCCTCACAGACCGATTCCTGCCTGGCACCCCACATCGCTGCCTCTGAAAAGAGGCAACAGCGTAGGGTAGCAGGAGGCTCTCTGGGAGTGGGGCCAAAGTACACTGGCTGCCCCCAGGGACTATAGAATAGTCAATATCCACCAATAATTCATGCGGTTAGTTGACTATCCTATTTCCCGAAAGCTAATATCCCTAGTCTTTACTACAACAAGAGCTCAGTTCACCTGACATACAGTTTAATTTACCTAAGAGGAAAATACATATAACAACATAAGCTTTGTCGTAAATAGGTTTCTGGTTGCTTAGCTAGAAAACTTTGTCCTCCTGGACACACTTTTTCCTGACTATCCCTCACTCATGATGAATTTGCTCCCTGTGGCATGTCTAAAAATAATGCTCTGGAGAAAAGTCTTATTGCATTTTGTTCAAGGTCAGATGTTACTAGTGACTGTATGCTTCATGTTTCACATTGTACATTACCTGACCCATCCTTTAGGATAGCTTAGCTGAACAGCAAGCCTTTTTTAATATACAGGCAGTCCCCGGGTTACATGGATCCGACTTACATCGGATCCCTACTTACAAACGGGGTGAGGCAACCCCGCACTAGCTGCTTTCCCCCAGCAGACCAGGGAGACACGAAGCTAGTGCTCCCCCCTCCCCCAGAAGACCAGGGAGACGCGGAGCGGCTTTTCTCAGCAGACACCTCAGCTTGAGAATAAAGGACTGAGGGAAGTGAGGTGTGGGAGAATAAAACTGAGCTCTGGAGAAATGTTTGGCTAGAGTTTCCCCTACAATATATACCAGTTCCGACTTACATACAAATTCAACTTAAGAACAAACCTACAGTCCCTATCTTGTACGTAACCCGGGGACTGCCTGTACTGTAATACTTTATCAGCCCATACATATTGCTTATCTAATGCTACTCTGCTATGCCTATTAATACAACCAAATAGTCTTCATATAGAAAACTTAAGATATGGATACCCAATGTGTATACAGTAATCGCCTTTTCTAATTAAAGGAAAGTTAGCCCATGGATTTTAGAATTAAAAGGTCTCATTTATACCTTTTTACCTTGATGTAATTCCACGAACCTCAGTGGAGCTATCCTGATTTAAACATATGTCACCAGCATTTTTTGTGAATTTTAAACAAATTCTATAAGCTCTCCACTGCTGAAATATAATTGATAATAAACTGTTCAGTGCTAATTTTTATGGCCAATGGTGCCATCATATGTGTTTGTGGGATGTGTAGGAATTAGAAATTTACCCAGCTGTTAATTAAAAAGGTGTTATGATGACACATGCAGAGATGTAGAAAAAATAAATATCTTTTATTGTACAAAGATCAAGGAATAGTTTAGGATTTCAGGAAAAGGTATTATCTGTAAGTCCATATGCACTATAAAAATGGAACTTGTCCCACAATATGAAAATTATTTACTGTTACATTCTTCTTGTGCTTAAAGTCCTGCTCAGATACAAAATGTGTATCCACATCTGCATCTGTATCTGCAAAAATAAACCATTGATATCCATTGATACCCGGAGATAAAAAATGGATATCCACAAATTTGCAGGATTCTCGATACAAAATTTGTATCTGCATCTGTATCCATCGTCATACAAATGATCTGTGGCTATTCACATCCACATCCACAGATATAAAGTGGATATCCATGGATTTGAGGGCTCTACTCTGGACCTATGCTGGCAAAAACTAGTCTCTCCATTCCTGTCATCTGCCTCTGCTTCCATTTGCTCTATGTCATACAGATTGACTGTTCTACCCTCCCTGCTAAAAGCTCTTCATAAGATTATTTGGGTGTTTTTGTTTCCTCACTTCAGCTTCAGGTGTACATCTGTGTACCGGCATTCAGAGAACATGCTCAAATAAGCACAGTGCTTCCTTCTGATTCTGGTGGAAATAAGTTGCTGTTTGGTGATTTCTCCTCTCTTTTCATTGGTGATAAAGTCTTTCAAGTCAATTTCCAGAATCTTTACGAGGCTTTTATTTTCAAAGGAGTCTAGTTTTGTATCTTACATTTTCAGAAGATATCTAGCTCTCACAGATATGGATTAATGCCTGGCATTATGGATGGTTGAGTTGACAATTCTCAGTTTTGTTGTGGTGCGGTATAGCTTTGATTTCCAAATGTTGTTAAGCTTAGTAAATGATGTGGCTTTCCAAGCCTTGATATCACTTTCTTCTTTAGGTGACCATTAGCCCATATAGTGATGCCCAAGTAGGTGAACTGCTCAACTCTCTTGATATGTTTGTTTCCTAATGTCTGACATTACTGTTTCAAATCAGAGTTTCAAGAATGTTTATTTTAGCATAACTAATTTTGAGCCATGGTTGGCTTGGTTTTTTTTTTTTTTTAACAAACTGTCTGTCTTTGTTTGTGCTTCATAAGGAGTGTTGGTCAGTAGCGCAGTATCATCAGCAAAGTCTAGGTCATCTAATCATCTGCCATCTAGCCAGGCTATACCAATATTTATGTTCCTCATACACTTCTTCATTGACCAGTCTATGACAATATGAAAATAAAACTAGACTAATAATTTCTCTCAGTCCTTTTCAGAAGAAAAGAACAACAATGACGACAACAACAACAAAATCCAATGAGAAGCAAAATGGGCCTATACAATTAAGTGATTAAATGATTTAGGGCCCTCCCAAAACAAATCCGATAAATGTAATTAACTTCTTTATTCTTCAGTTTTCCTACACATACCGTGATGTTCTTGAAAAGGACCGTATTGTCTTTGTGGTAGGGCAATAAACTGCTGCAGCTTTGGGACTTGACAACTACTGTTTTACTGCACAGATGAATAGCTCAGTTCTAGAGCTAATCAGTTGCTTTTGGGTAGAAAGAACAAGGCCAGCTACACCGTGACAGGGCTTTTCAATCACTTTAAGCTATCTCGGTTGAGCTATCACAATTGATAAACACAACCACAACCGTACTCCTCTTCTTCAGCATCTCTGACTCTTTCCCCTCCCTTCACAGAATTGTAAATTACGACACCAAAAGGGACCATTGTGATCACCTGGTCTGACCTCTTATATAACACAAACTACTGAACTGCCCAAACTAATTTTTATACCCATGTCTTTTAGAAAAACCTCCAATCCTGGTATCAATGATGGAGTATTCACCAAGATCATTGGTAAATTTTTGCAAAGGGTTAATTACTTTCACCATTAAGAATGTGCACCTTATTTCCAGTTTAAATTTGTCTATCTTCAATGGAGTTAAATCTCTCCAACATTCAACAACTAAGGGTGTGTCTAGACTACAGGATTTTTTCCAAAAAAATAGCCTTTTTTCAAAAAAACTTCACCTGAGTCTAGACTGCAGTTGTGTTCTTTCGAAAGTAAATTGGAAGACCGCGTCAGTTTCTTTGATTACGGTAAACCTCATTCTACGAGGAATAACGCATTTTTTCAAAAGTACTCTTTCGAAAAGAGGTGCTATCGAATACAAACTGTGCTTTTTCGAAAGAAAGTGTCTAGACTCTCTTTCATAAAAGCGGCTTACTTTTTTGAAAAATCTGCTTGTAGTTTAGACACTCTCTTTTGAAAGAGGCTTGTAGTCTAGACGTAGCCTAAAAGTCTCTGTTTCTATCTCACACCCTCCCCCCCCAGCCCTTGAGTCCCTTCTCTGGCTCCTTGTTGTTGTTGTTGTTGTTGTTGTTGTTGGTTTTTGCCTAAAGTTCAAATCCTTTCTATTTACCTTCAAGGCTCCACATGACTCTGCCCCTGCCAACATCCCATCTCTAATCTCTTCCTCATCTCCTGTGCTTTGCCCTCTCTTTATGCCTCCTCCAGCTCTTGCCTTCATCCCTTTTTTCACATTGCTCTTTATGCTTGGAACAATGTCCTCTTCCTGTGCATCAAACATCCCTACTGACTGTCTTCAGATCCCTCAAAACCCACTTCACTTTGCTTTCCATTGCGGACTTCCACTCCCGGTCTCTTTACTTCTTCTGTCTTGTCTTATATCAATCTCTACTTAAAATAAGAGTTATAATATGATTAGCATTGTTGTTATTCATTATAACACTTTCACTTTTCTCTTTGTCCATTTCTTGGCATTTTTTTCATGGTCTATATTTATTTAATTCTACTTGTAAGATCGTCAAGGCAAAGGCTCTTTCTTTTAACATAATAAGAGCAACAGTGCACATAGAACTGACATTGCAAATTAACCGTAACCCCAACCCTAAAAAATAGGAAACTTAGAGAAACATGATTAAAGAAAGAACTCTTTATGTGGACTTTAAAAAGTTAAGGTAGTCTCTATAGATAAAAATTAAAAACAGGAAAAATAATATAGCAAATTACACCTCACTTGTGGCAAATATTGACATATTTGTTTCAATATTCAGATGCAAGCAGATTGGGAACTAATCAGTCTGAAAAAATGAATCCTTCAAACTAGGGATGTTAAATATTGGTCAACTGAATAGTTGTGTAACGTCATGAATTCTTATCGGTTACTTGACTATTCTATAGGTCCTGGGGGCAGGGCCAGCAGACAGTATACTCTGGCCTCACTCCTGAGAAGTCCCTTACCACTCCACGCTGCTGACTCTGTAACAGAGGCAGCAGCGTGGGGTGTCAGGCAGGAGCTGGTCCTCAAGGGGAGCCAATTTAAAAAACTAGCTTCCCTCGTGGACTGGCTGCCTGTCACCCTGTACTGCTGCCTCTGATAAAGAGGCAGTAGAATGGGGTGGCAGCAACCCCTGTCTAGAGGGGGTCTGAGCTCCCGGACCCAGAACAAGCTGGGAATGAGCTGGGCTGCCTGCCCGCCCGGCTCCTAATACACTTTAAATGCAGAACCGCAGTGGGGATAGGTCCCAGACCTGGCATGAGCTAGGACTGAGCCAGGGTACTGGCCAGCCTGCTAAAAAAATTTCTGGTTTGGAGGTGGAGGGGGGAATGCATGCAGGGCCGGCTTTAGGCTGATTTGGCCGATTCCCCAGAATGGGGCACGTGCAGTGCTGCCCCAGGTACGCGATGCCCCGGGTATGCGATGAATGTGCAGGGCTGTCCTGGGCGTGCGATGCATGCACAGGGCACTGGGCGCATGACGCATGCGCCATGCCGCCCGGGGCCCCACGTATGCATGGCCCCACCCCCAGAATCAGGCCCCGCGCTTGCTAAAGCCGGCTTTGAATACATATAGTCTATAGCATAAACCTATAAGCTTTTGCTTATCGGTTAATTGGTTAATCGACTACTCTATTAGGGTATGTCTACACTACCCCCTAGTTCGAACTAGGGGGGTTAATGTAGTCATACGGAGTTGCAAATGAAGCCCGGGATTTGAATTTCCTGGGCTTCATTTGCATGATCCCGGCAGGCGCCATTTTTAAATGCCGGCTAGTTCGGACTGCGTGCCGCGCGGCTACACGCGGCACGAACTACCTAGTTCGGATTAGGCTTCCTAATCTGAACTATCTGTACGCCTCATTCCACGTGGAACGAGGCATACAGCTAGTTTGGATTAGGAAGCCTAATCCGAACTAGCCAGTTCGTGCCGCATGTAGCTGTGCGGCACGCAGTCCGAACTAGCCGGCATTTAAAAATGGCGCCTGCCAGGATCATGCAAATGAAGCCCGGGAAATTCAAATCCCGGGTTTCATTTGCAATTCCATATGACTACGTTAACCCCCCTAGTTCGAACTAGGGGGGTAGTGTAGACATACCCTTACATCCCTACTTTAGACAGATGGTTTTGCTGTTTCTTTCAATTTGTCAAATTCTTGCAGCCTTTTAGAAGCTGCTAACTCTGACTGGAACATTCCCTGTTCCAGTAAGGACTGTTGCATTGGGCTTACATCCAATTGGCTCACTGTACACTGACTTACTTTCTCTCCGTCAGATTTAAACTCCATTACAAAGCCATTTTCATAGTAAATGTTAGTTGCATGGAACAGTGTAATATTACATTAAATTCACCTGGGTAATGGAATGGGTTGTGGGCCATTTTTTAAAAAAGGAATGCACTCTAGCTGAAAGGCTTTATATGCACTCTAGCTGAAAGGCTACTACTGTAGCTTTTCATCTCTAACCTAAAGCTGGAGAGACCTGGCTTTCAGCTCCACTGAAGAACACAATAAGCACTGGTCCTGTGACATAAACATTCTGTATTTCAAATTCTTTGATTCCCAAAGCAGAGGATTTTAGAAGGATGTGCTTTTAGTATTTGTAGAAACTTGCATCAATAAATAGAAAACTGGAATACTTTTTTGTTTGTCTTAGAAATGTCTGGGATAGCAAAAGTTCAATCTAACTCCTTAATCTTCACACAATAACTTTACACCTTTAAAAAACATGATCTATATGATGCAGGACATAAGCAGAACACAGCACTATAGCAGCGGGAGGTTTTGATGATCTTGTGCCCCCAAAACACTCAGTTTGAGTAGAAAAGTTATACTTGTTTTCTTCATATCACAGTGGGTATCTATGATATCCCATTGGCTGCATATCCCCTCTATGTCCATTCTGTGTCACATTTGATTTCGATATTTTACCGTTATTAGATTTCAGTACCTTCGCAGACATTCAGCATGCCTCAAATGTGAAGGACTGAGCGAGAAGCTGGGCTATACCTCATGTCACTGACTCCTTACATTTCCTGTATACAATTCCTATCAAATGGGTAAGTAGGTGGGATATGTGTTGGGTAGTGATAATCTATCCAAAGCTTGTGTTTGGTAATGATTATGGCTACCCAAATAACATATTAAATTGATTTTAAACATTTAGGGACAAATTCTACAGTACTCCTATTTAGATGGGGTGTACATCAGCGCAGTATTAAGTCCCTACAATTCCTTTCCCAATACATGTTTTTAAGACCTTATCTAGACACAACCATTGCATTGTATAACTTAAATTGATTTCATTAAATCAGCACAAAACTCTGTGTATGCATTATCAGTTCAGATTAAGATGGGCCTATTTTGGTTATCTTAAACTAGTTCCTAGTCATTTTAAACTAAATTCCTACTCAACTTAAACAAAATTAATATAAAAAAGATAAGATATATAAGGTGTATTAATTAATATAATTAATATAAGGTGTATATGAATGTGAGTAAACACATAGCTTTCTAACTAAATTGATTTTCCTTTCATATTAGCATCTAAAAATGCTTTAAAATATTTTTAGGCCTCCCGGGTAGGTATTATTACAGGTGGAGAAAGTGAGGCATAGAAAGATTAAATGTTTTTCCCTTGGCCTCCCAGATCCATGGAATGATAACTTAACTAAGGAAAAGCCCAAGTAAAAAAGAAACTCCCTGAAACAAGCATCTGAAGCAAAACTGGGTAAAAATATTTCTATATCTAGAAAGCAGTTTCTGTAAAAGTTAATGTGAAGAATTGTTGAGCAGACCACCTAGAAAAAAATCAGATTGCTTCCCTGGGCTTGAAGATGTGTACATATTTCAAAAGAGAAAGATCCCCGGGAAAGAGGGTTAATCCCAGATGTAAAATAGGTGCCTGAGAAGAAACTTCCTTATCTCTGAAGTATATAGTGGTGAATTGTCTAACCTGATTAGAAGGTTAAGAGGAAAAATGGTATGTGATTAAGAAGAATTATATTCAAACAAAGATTGCCTTGATTTATTAGTGTACAGACATTCCTGTACAAAAAAACTTGGTAGAAAACGTAAGTATTCTTTCAGAGTGAAGACTCTCCCACTACAGTGTCCATCTACAAAACAATGCAAATTATGTACTAACATGGCACATGAAAGTTCCATAAATTCAACATGCCCACAATATAAACACTGGTGACCCTAACAGAGGGAACTGGTGATTAGTCTTTATTGAGACAAATAAAGAAAAAAAGACTACATTGAAAGGATTTCCCACTGCTATTGAGCTTCTAGTATCCTTATATTTCTTATACTGTTTCTGAATTTGTTCCTGCATATGTGCTACAAGCTATAGAACGCCACATGAATCTGAGGGCAATACTTTTAAAATACTGAGCTATGTTCATTAACATTAGTCAAGCCTCCCATCATATTATTATTTACTGTTTTACTACTCTAAGGCCCCAAGTTATGAAGGTGCCCAAATAGCCAATCACAAATGTGGTCATGCTGGGATGGCTGATCCCCAAGGGAAGTTCCTCTTCTCAGTACCACTAGAAATAAACTTTTGAGAGGTGATTATGTTGACATACTGTCTCTGTGCAGCAGTAATAACAAGGTGGAGCAAAGCAAGCAGGCCACTGAGCTGTCCAAATCACAAAGGGAAGCTTGGGAACGTGGGAAAACTGGGAAGCTGTCCTCCAGATCTGTGTGGGTATTATTGCAGAGCCTTTCCCAGACAGAAGCCAAGCACTGTTCAAATATAATCTGGTGGATATATAATATATTTGGGGGCATGGCTTGGTTTCACTACTTAGACTGAAGGCAGCAACACAAACCAGAGTCTGATGGGATATGTTACATCATACACTGAGTTAGAGTGGATGACACATTGGTGGCTTGGTTTCCACACTGACAGTGGCCTCTTCATTCTCCATCAAGTATGAAGCTTGAATTGATATTTGCTGAGTATTTAATGAAAACAGGTACTTATGTAGGATTTGCAAATTTAAGCATGCGTGGTGCTTTGGGGCCCATACAGACCACAACTATCACAGCAGCCAGGGAAGACCCCAGAAGGGACCTGTGGCAGCCCGAGAGTAGGGGACTGCAGAAGCCTGGTGGAAGGCACTTACACAGGGAGTTGGATGTGAGGGTTTATGTTCCCAGATTAGGCTTCCAAAGACTGTAGCCCAGCCATTAGGACACCTGAAGCCCATCTGGAGTCAGCATGGAGGACAGACTGATTAAAGCACCAGCTGTCAGTTAAGGCTATGGGCACACAATAAAAACCTTCCCTCAGGCAAGGCAGGGGGAAGAAGAAAAGGGACAGAGCATCATCATCATCATCATCAGCAGCAGCAGCAGCAGGATGGGAGACAGATCTTAGGGCAGCTAGCAACAGAGCCTGTTCCAAGGCTTCAGGGAGGAGGTACCCAGGAAGGGTTGGGAAGTTCCCCAGGGAGGGGCCATTATTCAGTAGGGCAAGGGCCAATCCTCACAGCTCACTTGGGGCTATCCCTGCCCCCCGGGCTGGAACCCAGAGCAAGTGAGTGGGACCAGGTTCCCTCTAATCCTTCTCCTGGCTGGCGGACTGTCAGTAAGGAAAAGGGGAGATCCTGTGGACTACCGGAGGGACTGGCCTCCAAAGTCCTGGACCAGCCAATGATGAAAAGGGCTCTTGAAGTGGGGTACTCTTGCCTTCTCAGCAGTGGTAGGGACACCGCAAGCCTCTGAGGTGTGTGCAAAGACCCACCAAGAAGTACAGGACCCAGGGGGCTTAGCCCCAACTTGCCACAGAACGGAATGGGGAATGTCAGGTGCTACCTACAGACCCATGGAGACATAGGCTGAGGAATGGACGGGGGGCATGAGCTGAAAGTGGGGGCCTAGACAAGAGCGCCGTGTTCAGGTAAGTTCCTTTGGAATGTGCTGACAAAACAGTTGGGCCATGTTTGGGGGACGGGTTTACTGAGGGCAGACCTGCCAACAGGAGGGGACAAATGGCAGTTGCCCCAGAATCTGGCAATTCCAAAGGGCCAGCTCCTGGCCACCTCTGCTGCTACCACAGCAGTGCCGATGGCCAGATCCCCAATCCCTTTAAATCTCTTCTGGAACAGTGAACAGATTGCTCTGGGTAGTGCTGGGGCTGGCTGCCCCAGCCACGCCCTTTCTGCCTGAGAACCCACCCCTTCTGGGACCATGGAACCAGGATCTCTGAACCTTTCCCTCTGTACTTTGCAAGTCTGTTGCCCCCCCCCCCCCCCCACTGAAGGGTTTTGGATCTCAGTTGGGGGGAAGGAAATCATGCACTAGACACAATTTGAAATCCTTTGTGGGAATGGGTCATATTGTAAAGAAAAAGATTGCAGAAGAGAACTGGGCAGCAGGGCCATTAAGTCGCAAACTGCTACAGAACTGGCTGGCTCCTCATCTAGGATACCAGGTGAAAATCACTTAATTCATCATCTGTCATATCCATATGATAGCCAGTTAACAATGGCACTGACTCAGCATTTTGTTCTTGTGTGTTATTCTTCCGCTGATGAGGCTGTGTACATGGATAGGTCTTAAGGCCCAGGGGCACTGATGGCCAAGTGTGATATTCAGTCTGCTTTTTGACTGCTGCCAATGCATCCTTCTGTCTTTAACCTTTTGTGTTTCTTTTCAAATGACAATTTTATATGACAAAACTTTGCCCACATGATCTCCACAAATTTGAGAAATTTAACCCAAATCTTCACTGGGCATTCATGTGGGAAACTGGTTTACAGCAGGTGGTGCATTACTTAGATGACTATTATTCCCAGGCAGGGCAAATTTAGACAAGTGTATTAGCTAGATAGACACCATTTAGGCCCTGTCTCAAAAAACTGAGTGTTCCCCTAGTGGAGTTAAAAGCTGAGGGGCATTCCACAATGCTGACCTACCAGGGGCTTGAGCTAGATACACTAGCGGGTATATTGTGACTTCCATATGCGCTACAGGGCTTGATTAGAGGAAGAATGGCTAGGAAAGTTACACTCTCTGAACTGTAATCTATTGTTGGGCATCTTATTTTTGGCTGCTGGGTCATAGCACCAGGGTGGGCATTCTGTTTCTGTCTTGCACCAGACATATAACTAAACCTCCCCAGTTTGTAAGCGTTATTAGAGAGAGACAAAGGATTATTTGTGGGGGCTGGGGAACAGTTGCTGAGCCATTTTAATGGATTGTGGAGGGAGGAATGGATAGCTAAAGCTGATTTAAAGATCCATTATAATGCTTTGGGAAGTAAAGGTTCTGGAGTATTTTACCAAGGCAGGTGGCAAAGGGATAGTGCAGGATATAACATTTCTGGATTTTTTTTCCTCCATGTTGATTGTATTGGTCATTTGCGGAATGGAGTTTGCTAATAACAGGCTGGTTTCCTTGTCTGACATCATGGCAGTGAAATGTTATCAATTGCCAGTCCCCTAGATTACAGAGTTATGAGTTTACGAGGGCATTTACACTACACTGTTCAAGCTTTAACATATGTTCTCATCCAGACATGGGCCAGGGGTTGACAGTGGCATAGCTGATACACTGTTTTATTTTCTGATAGATTTTATTAGCTGGTACCAAGAGTCTGCACAGAACCCAAAGAGATGCCACTCACACTATAGAACTGTGGCAAATGTTGGCTGTTAGAATAGCACAGAGAGCGGTGGCTCCAGGAAGGTTGTAGAGTTATGAGAGACATTTCAATGAATTTTTTTTTCTTTGCAGTTTCAGGAGTAGAGGGCCTGTCACTGGTATGGCCCCTTACAGAGGAATGGTTGCTATACAACATGGTGTTGCTAGTAACCTGGCAACTAGTATCAGCTACCACTTCCACTTGTTGGCCCTTACATTTGTCAGCAGACTGAATGGTTTCCCAGATTCTTGTAGTGGGATTTTAGTTTAGAGGTTTCCATCAGGGTAGTTTTGAAGCACTGACCCTAGGGAGGATGCAAGTTCTCTCATCATTGTTGACATGTGTAGGGATTGGGTGGGGATCCTATAGCTACTATGACATTGTGGAGCAGAGGTGGCCTTGTTCAAAGCAGCTTTTCTTATAGCAGTTTGAGTGTTTAGGAGCAGGAATGGAACAGAAATGGAGGGTGTTGGGATTCCTATAACTGATATGGTGGGGAGCCAAACTCACTACCATACCAGACATACTTTATAGCATCCCAGCACCATTTGAGAAAGGGGTATGGCAGGGTCCCAACAGCGGATGGTTGGGGACCAGGTTGAATAAAGGGAAAGGGCTGACAATGACACTCTCCTACCCCCCAAGGTATTTGTAAATTACCTACACTGGATACTGTCTTCTGCTGGATACTCCCTGACATTGGGGTATAAAGTGGTGGCCTAACTAAACCACATCCAGTGTCTCTTGTCCTTCTCCCAGCACAGACAGACAAATGTGATTCAATGCCTTTTTGGAGAAGGTCCCTTTTAGCAGCTCTTTCATTTCAGAATATTACACATGACACACTGAACACTTCCAAACATACATGCTGATGTATTACTGATAACAGGAACTGATCACCAGACATTTCAGAGGTGGGGGTGGAGACATTTCAGAGGAGACATTTCAGAGGACAGTCCTCTTCTAATTACCACTTTATTCCCCTCTCCCCATCAAATGTTACCTTTATAGTCACAATGGGGGGAAATCAACAGCACTGTTTTATATTGATAATACAAAATTGAAATTGAAATTGAAAGTAAAGTAGTTGAAAGTAAAAAAAAAAATCTGAAGCCATATACTGCATAAATGGATGTAGAATGGTATTTGAGGCTAGTGGACATAATTTATATAATTGTAGTTTCTCCTGATGGAATTTTAATGATATTCCTAGAAATATTTCTCTTGAAATAACAAAGGAAAAAGTACAGCTTGGGTTGACTGAATTTCAAAGAAGGAAGACTAAAGGAAATCTTTCCCTCTCCCTATATATCTATATATGTATCTATATATATGAAAGTTTTTCCTGCCAGGCAACAGAATGATATCATCAGTGTCAACAGGCTCACTCAGGGTGTGTCTAGACTACATGCCTCAGTCGACGGAGGCATGTAGGTTAGCCAGATCGGCAGAGGGAAATGAAGCCGCGATTAAAATAATCGCGGCTTCATTTAAATTTAAATGGCTGCCCCGCTCTGCCGATCAACTGTTTGTCGGCAGATCGGGGCAGTTTGGACGTGACGTGCCGACAAAGAAGCCTTTCTTGATCGGCACAGGTATGCCTCGTGAAACCAGGTTTACATGTGCCGATCAAGAAAGGCTTCTTTGTCGGCGCGTCGCGTCCAGACTGCCCTGATCTGCCAACAAACAGCTGATCGGCAGAGCGGGGCAGCCATTTAAATTTAAATGAAGCCGCAATTATTTTAATCGCGGCTTCATTTCCCTCTGCCGATCTGGCTAATCTACATGCCTCCGTCGATGGAGGCATGTAGTTTAGACGTACCCTCAGTGAAGTGAAAGCGGCTAGAGAAAGGGGGGTAAGTGAGCAGAGGGTGGAGCCCCCTTAGTTTTCATAAATATTGTATATAATTTTCAATTAATTATAGACAGGCCCTATTTGTTAACAGTAATTATAGGTATTCTGCTACTTTTAAGTGATGGGCAATAATCTCTCCACAGTAACAGCCAAACAACACTATTGATTTCAGTGGGGTTGTACAAGTGTAACTGAGGGAAGAATGGAGGCCATTCTGTGAACTTACAACCCACCCAAATATTGTATTACCCACCAAACACTTATTTCTCAGATCCTAATGAAAACATTGTCAGGGTGCAGCTCACAAAATGGGGATTTTAAATGTCTTACAAGTGCTATAGCTATGGCTTACAAGTGCTATAGTTAGCTGTACTCTTTAATCACAACATAACACAACAGAAAATTTGGTGAGATTCTGTGCTGGCTTTCTAATAAGTGCAGCACAGAAGGTACAGCTTAAGAGGGAGGAATCAAAGGGTAGCATTATTTAGGAGTGTAGTAAGAAGAGGTCCTGAAACATAAGCCCATATATCACAGGCCTGAGGCTTAGGCCAAAATGCTCCTGGAGATGTTGCTAACATAAAGCAAAGTTGATCTGTGAGCAAGAGGCAGGTCCTGCTCACAGAAGTTGACAAGAACAGGGCTGATATTACAGAAACACTCATCCCTATGATGTACTAAGCACTGGCTGCAAGCACATTCCAGAGGGGACGTAACAGAACACTTCATGAATTAACATCTTGGTACCAACACAAATCCCACAGATAACAGGAACATACCAATCCAGGTTCAGGACTGGGTCTAAACTGGCAGCATGATAGATAGTGATCACACGTCCAAGTACAAGGTAATGGGTGGATCTAGGCACATCAGAGAGTAGCAACCTAATATGTGAGGAGTGAAGTTTAACTTGTTTGTACCTGGGTATAAAAATGTACCTCAAGGGAGTTGTCTTTGTCTGATCTATGGGGCAATGGTGAATCCCATGCTACTGACTGAGCCAAGTCCATTGTATCCAGCACAAATCCTTAGCCTACCTAGAGGCATCTGATCTGGGGAAGCTATTACTGTGTTTCGTTTACAATAAACCTGGCCCAGTGCTTTGATCTTTATCTGATTTTTGTGGTATTTGGGGGGCTCTTTCGGTGTCGGCTGTGTTGGCTACTTGTGCAAGATAACACAACATACAGAGAGGCCAAACATGCAGCTGAATGGGTATCATCATTGACAGAGCAGAAGACCTGTCAGGACACCACTCTGGTGACATCTGACTACCACAAGGAGCAATCCAGAATTATTGTAACACTGTGCACTACCCTCACTATCTCTCAATTCCCTGCACGGGGCCTTGCAAGGATGGGGAAGCAGTATAGGACCACTTAGCCATCTTACACTGGGGGAGTCACTCCTGGATACTTACAATGATGTTCCAGCCCCATTTTGCCTTCTATCCTGTAAGAGTTTGGTCAGTTATTTGCCATTCAGAGGCCTGAGGTTCCAAGCCCCTTTGTCCCATTAAGAGTAATGCTAAAGGCAATTTTCCAAGTGTTAATGGACCAGCCAGACTCTGGGGACACTAACAAAGCTCCCTGCCAGACAGTGTTCCCTCTAACCCACAGGGCAGCACAGCTTCACAGGTGATTAATCAGCCCCCTCCATTCAGTCAGCTCCATGTAGGAGCCCTGAGCTTCTGACTGGGCGGGGCTGATTAATCACTTTTGAAGCTGTGCTGCCATACAGTGTAGGGGGAACACTGCTTCCAGAACATGTTGTGGCTCCCTAAGAGCAGATAGTAGTATGGGTCTGCTCTGGGAAATCTGTCAGTAAAGCTGAATGTGTTAGAGGAAACTCTTTGGGAATGATGGCATGGAGTGAAAGTGATTAATGTTATGCAAGTGCTGCAGAAAATGAACCAGGAAAGCTACACCATAATGACACATAAGCTCTACTAGAAACAGATTATTTTTGCTTTGGGGAAGTGGTACAATTTCAGAATTTCTTCTGCTCCAGAAAGAATCAAACAAAAAAAGTAAAAGCATTTCAATATATATTTTAAATATCATCACTTTTTTTTCCATTTTATATTCCATTTTATAACATAAATTGAAAGTCATTCTGAAAAGAAAAAAAAAAAGAAAAACTCTGTTCCAAAAAGTGTGCCATGGAATATTATGACCTTACCAAAACTTTTATTTTCATTTTAAAATGAATTTTCAATAAAGGTGATTTTCCAAGAAATGTTTCACTTTGGATGGACTGGGATTTTCCATCACAAACATACCACAGGAAATTTTCTGAACATCTCTACTATATACAGAAGAGAAGTTGCCTGCATCTCTCTAGCTACTGGATCCCTTCTACACACATAACTTCAGTTTTATAAGGCAACAGCCTAGATAGAAAGGAGAGGAATAGGGAGCAATCGTTCTATTACAACATATTCGGCTCTGGAAAGACCTAACTGGTGGCCAATGATTCTGAGCAGCAGCACTCCTGTGTGGTCGTTGGTGAGAGGGTTCACATCATCACTGCTGTTCTGCAGTATATCGAGGAGTGGGTATATTGTGGGGGCAAAAGGGAACAACAAGCAGGGCTTCAGATTTGCTGGATCTTCATTACCTTTCCTTACGGATAACCTGACCTTCATGCCTCAAGTTGGGGATACTGAAGGATGATGGTGTGAAAGCATGGCTCCTCAAGTACCTTTGTGTTCATTTCCATTTGGGAAGGGGAGCACAGCAGTCCCAAAATACAATAATAATTGAGTAATAGAAACAAAGGATTTGTTGTTGCCCCCTGAAGCCCTCACTTTTAGTTGTGTTAATACACTCTCCTTGATTAATAGTAATTACACTTATTTGTCCAATTATGGGTTAGGCTGAAATACTCTGCCAGAAGAATCCTTTAAAACAGTTGTAAAATAAAACATGTCATTATGTATAGAGCCCAGTGCTGTTGCAGCTGTACATCGGGTTGCCATATATGAAACCTAACTGTGGAACTGATTGGGACTCTAACTACTTAGCCTATAAAGGTTTGAACTAACAATATTCATGAACTCCTAGGAGTTAGAGAGACTCATAGCCTATTAGATTATCCATTACATCTTTCTGCCTGAGTAGGTTTGCTCTCTACAATGTATCTCCTATTGCTTTGAAGTCTGGTTTTAACTGTGTGAAGCAGTGGGGCTTCCATTGTCTCCTGTACACAGCTATTTCACAGTCCAATAGCCCTTACAGTTAGGAATAAGCAAATGATTCCTAATGAATAATTTTATTTGATGAATGTAACCTCTTTTTTGTGGTCTCTGCAATCTGCAATTCTCACATGTATTTGTTGTACCTCTTTAAAATGTTTTACTTAATGGATTGTTTTTATTTCCTGGTTGAGTGAGCATGAAGTTACTTCTGGTTTGAATATCTGTGCATAGAAACTTAACATTTACTTTCTGGGAATACTTGTGTAATCAGTTATTAAATTAACTTTCCACAAATATTTCAGTAAATTTCAAATGTTTGCAGAATGAAACCATAAAAGACATGTGAGAATAGCCAATGTAAATTAATGTACGGTTTTATCTCGTAAAAAAGCAATAAATCAAGCTCAATCTTAAAGATTTGAATTAATATTCATAGACTTTTTTGCATTACTCTCTCAGCTCTAGTTAGGAAGGGTTTCCTGAGATTTAATTTCATTTTGACTAGATTTATGGTTTCTTAATAGAAATAGAATATTTGGGGATTAATGTGGTTTTCTTTGAGTTTGTTTTCCAACTTTAGCTCATATTTGTGACCACTATTTACTAAAATGTGGCCAAAACTGAACTACATTATTTTTGCAATAAGGCAAAATTGACACACTGGTAAATGAAACCTGTAATTAAAAATTATGTAAGTTAAATTTTACCACAATTATAACTTGGGTTAAACACTTCTGCATGAAAATAATAGCAATACAGGACAGAATTCTCTCCCCTTCCCTGGTCTGCCCTTCCCCTTTCCTACTTACGATTTACAAATCTGGCTGGCAATATTGGGTTGAACTTCTCAGGAGACTCAGCATTCTCATGATCTGTTATATACTCAAAGTTAATAATAAACATCATCGCTACTCCCTCTTGGTTTTTCACTGGGATTATGTGGGTGTTGCAAATGAAGGTGGACCCTAAGAAGGGAGAAAGAGAAAGGAAGTTTATATAAGTCAAAGAAGCCAGCATAGTGTCTTTTTTTTCTTTCATCTGTAACACAGTAATGTCGAAAATCTTGCAGATTATTCCTTTTGCTCATCAAACACATGAAGCATTTTTTAATTTAAATAAGTCCATTTTGGCAAAGATAAAATATAAATATTTTCTAATAACTTATCATGTTTACTAGTTTCAAAAGATTTCTCTGGTAAGTTGCCACTTTCTTTTGGTGCACTGGTTT